>NC_056631.2:226165422-226857297 GCF_002870075.4 Lactuca sativa | reverse complement strand
AGCTGACGATGACCAGAGGTATTGTTGTCCACCTAAATTGAGCAAAGAGATCTATAGACAATCTTTGAGTGTTCAATTTTAATTGTACTGGAACATGTTTTCCGCTTCCTGATATGCCCCAGTAATCAAGGACTTCCAGAGTACTCCTTACATCGGGTGAGCAGACAATCATTAAGAGAGAAGATAGATTTAGATTATTATCAATTATAGTTTTTAGAGGGATTGAGAAGTAGAAGGTTGCATATGTTGTGTACCTGGTCGGATTGTTAATCATGCAAAGGAGACAACATATGGCTAACAGATAAGAAGAATTTCATAGATATAATATGTAGAGAAATAGATTTGCATATGTTACAGTCCAGGTCGGATTGAGTCACACAGAGGAGGTAACATATGACTAACAGACATATAGAGAAAGAAAACAATTTTCTACAGACCTAATTCATCGGAATTTACCAACTGTCCCATCAATACCAGAATTAAGAACAAAATCCGCACATCGAAGAAAAGTTAATCCACGGTTCCATGTACAGGTTCTTTAATGTGACCAATAGATTCCCATATATATCTACCTACTCAACCTATCCAAGCGTCATATTGTTAGGCTAAACGGATCTAACTATGTCAAGATTTGTCAAGTCTATAGATTTCCTAAGTTCAACTCTGCCTAGCCATGTCCATTTAGAATCTTTCGTGCCTACCGCCACATCAAACTAGAGCATAGACCCTTCAACTTTGGGTATGTTACGCAGACTTAGATTGCCTGTTGTCACTTGACAATATCACTTCCCAAAACATCTCCCTCAAGCACATTCCATAACCAACATATTTTTTTTTTTGATTTTCTAATTTTTTGGTTTAAAATTTTCTAATTTTTGTTTTGTTTTTATTTCTCGCCCTAAATTTGTGCATATGAGAGAAATGAAAGTAAATGTGCAAATTTAAACTATCCTAAAACAAAAATTAGTCTTTAAAGCGAATCAGCTTAAGAAAAACTCAGGAGTATAGAGAAGAAAACTCAAACCGTAAGTCACCGATTGAATTTGCATCCAGAAGGTCTGAGAACAGTACGCGTCATCTCAGAACAAATCCAAAAATTCTTAATGTCATTAATCACTAACCCCATGAGTGATCTCTTCCTTTCTTCCTTTCCCACAAAAGGACACATACTCTCAAACAAAGGTCTGAATGTTGTACAGTTGAGAGATGTCCCCTATCATGTGCCTGGAACAACAACTACCAACAAACCGAAGTCTGATGATATGCCTCCATAGCTGCTCCAGCACAGAGCGGGATCAGTTGGTCTTTGGAACCTAGTCCATTTTGAAACTATGTCGACCTTGTCATCCTTGCCCGATACTCTCTCCCAAGACACATCCTGTTTATCACAAACAGAAGATGAAGAAATATTAGAGTCATTAGTTGATGTGGGCTTAGGGCAGATTCGCCCAATTAACTATCTACCCGATATCTGTTTATATATAGCAGTATAAACAAAGCTATTGTAAAAGTAATCACCGTAGTCATGATTTTACTATAAGAAATATAGGTTTTCTTAAAAGAACTCTCCATTAGATATAAAGGAACCATTACAAATAATTCCATGAGTAACAAGTGAATACACCAAGGTTATATATGACAACGATCTAACGACCAATGGAATGTGTGCTATCCGCCTTATTTGTTGTTCCCCGTTGGGTTGTGAGTTTAGGGAAGATGCGCACAATCGATTGTTTATTTACTCCAAGTATATACAACTTGTACCCAGTTAGTACGCATAGAAAGGCTTGTAGTTTCATTTTAGTTAACTCCCATTAAAGTAGGAAATATAAGATTTTCTAGAGGAACAGGAGATCATTTCAAAACAGAACTTACAACTTACATCACTTGTGCTTATACATTTTCAACCACATTTTACAGCTTACTCACATCACTAAAATCTTATGAACTCACCAGCTTAATTACTGATCAAATCTTTCAAATAACTTGTATTCTCAATAGACTATCACCAGCTTAATTACTGATCAACTCTTTCAAATAACACTTTCTTTCTAAATGAAATGGTTGTTCATTACTTGCTTACTATATACATATCTCGTGATACTTGACATGACGTCCTCCACCCCCGAACGTTTCCGCCGTTCCGATTCTACTGTCTGCTTAGTCTTTTTCTTGTAAACCCTATACGCAGTACGCGCATCATACCCTACAAAGTAACAATCATCGACTTTGGCATTGAATTTAGGGTTGGATTCCAAGTGAACAAGGGTGCAACGACAGCCAAATACACGGAAATGGCTGACAAAAGGCTTGTATCTATAAAGAATCTTGTACGGTGTCTGCATCTGTGCTTTGTTGATTAGAACACAATTATGCACGTAGCAAGCAGTGTTAATCTCCTCGGCCCAAAAGAAAACAGGTAGTTGGGAATCACAAAGCATTGTCCTTGCGGCGTCTTTCAAAGGTCTATTTCTCCTTTCAGCAACACCTTTTTGTTGAGGTGTGTGAGCAGAGCTATATTGACGCACTATCCCCTTTTCTGCGCAAAAATGGTCAAGAACAGCATTCTTGAACTCAGTTCCATTGTCAGTACGAAGCGCCTTCACTTGTTTGTTGGTTTGCTTCTCAATTATTACAACGAACTTCTTTATCAGATCAGCAACCCTCACTTTGTTGGATAAGAAGAAGACCCATGTAAATCGAGATAAATCATCGATCACAACTAGACAGTACGAGCTTCTATTGATGCTCAGGACGTTGACCGGACCAAATAAGTCCATATGCAATACTTCGAGCACTTGATTGATTGAGTTGACTTGTTTGGGCAAGTGTGGCTTCCTATGATGTTTGCCTTGAACACAGGAAACACACTTCTCAAATGTAATAAAGTCTCTGACAGGCAGACCTCGGACCATCTCATTCTTAGCAACGCGATTCAGGTTTTTCGCGTTAGCATGACTGAGCCTTCGGTGCCACATCATTGCATTTTGTTCGCAAACTTTTGAGAATAGACAAGTGACTTGTTCAGGTAGGTTACTGTTCATATCAATAATGTAAACATTCCCATCCCGCTTAGATTTGACAAGAATCCACTCTTCCGGGATGACAATGCCTGGCTTGAGAATCATACACTCTTTGTTGGTAAAATGGGTAGAATAACCTTTGTCGCAGATTTGGGAAACACTCAACAAGATGTGCTTTAACTCGGGAGCGTAGTTGACATTCTCGAAGCTTAGCACTCCATTTGTAACAGTTCCTCTCTGTGTGATCTTGACACCATCTCTGCCCACGAAGGAAACATAGCCCCCATTAAAGGATTGAATTTCGCTCAGTTGGGAGATGTCTCCAGTCATATGTCGGGAGAAGCCGCTATCGACGTACCAAGGACGAACGACATTCCTCCGCAACTGTCCCTGCAAAATGAGCGGAATCATTTAGATTTAGGAACCCAGGCCATCACTGTCATGGGTTTCCTTTTCGTTTTCTCTGATTTATCCTTCAATACTTTCAAATTAAGATCCTCATTCTTAATCACTTCAGAAGATGTTAATGATTGATTGGAAAGTGATTTGGGCTTCCATTGATATCTGGGTTTTACAACATTTTCAAGTGGTTTCGAAGTATGTTTCTTAGAAGTTTGCACTGAGCCTCTGGATTTTCTACCAGAAGTGGTGGAAGATTCAGAATTGCTTTTAGATGAAACTGATCTTGGCGGAGCCTTGTTCGGTTTTGGCAAACTACCTTGAGCTTTGTTAGCAAAACACTTTTTATTCTTTCGAAAATTAGCCCTTTTTCTGCTTTGATCATCTTTCCAATCATTATTCTGAGAACGAGTTCTTGAGGATTTCCTAATTAAAGACCTTCCTTGAGATTCGTTCTCTCCTCTTGGTGACAAGTGGTCTACAAAGATCCCATTTTGACAATTCCTAGCTATATGACCACCAACACCACAATTAAAACAAATATGTTTGTTGTTTGAACTTGTACTGCATTTTTTAGATTTATTTTCTTGACAGACACTCTCATTTTTCTCAGAAGAACATGCATGAGGAATAGATTGAGAAATAAGTGAGGGTGTCTCAGATGTTGTGACTTGTGGAATTGACGGTGTTTCATGAGTATCACAAGCATCAGAATTACCAAACAGTTCATCAAACATATCAAAGAAATTAAATTCAACAGATTCAGATGTGGAAACATCACAAGAAACATTATTAGTCTTAACATCAAAAACATAAACATTTTTCTTTGAATCAGAAAATTCAGAATTAGAAACAGAAACAGAAACAGGTCCTCCGACTCCATGCTTTTCCTGGTCTAAGGGTTGATCTGCAGGGGAAGCAGAAATGTTAGTACTTTCAACATTAATAAATCCGCCTGAAACAAAACCAGATGGCTTGCCATAAACCATAATTGGTTCATTTGCAATCTCCTCCTTGGATAGGGGTTGACACAAATAAACCAGATTGTAAGTCCCCAAATCTGCTTGTGTATCAATCAGATCCATTTGATGGTGCGGAATCCCAATCAAATGGATGATGTCAGATCAAATAGAATAGAAGGAGAAGAAGAACAAGATGAATCTATGATGAATTCAATGAAATGATTGAAGCTCCATACACATAGTTTACACACACTCTTTTCTCTAGTTTCTCTCACACCTTAGAATACACACACTTAAGCTCCTTAGTTCTTACCCTCACATGAACTCCTCACCCTATATATATATATATATATATATATATATATATATATATATATATATATGGACCTAAGGCCAAGCCCAAAATACAAATAATCCAATGCTCGGTCCAAACTAGATTTAATCCTATACTATTTTTGGCCCAAATAATAAAAACAATAAATGCTTAGAAAAGCAAAGTATAAACCATATTTTTTAACCCAACAATCTCCCCCTTGGTTTATAGCTTTCTTTTCTTTTCTTAAATGACCCAACAAGCTCCCCCTAAATGGTAGCTTGCTTTTCTTGTTAATCTTCATTGGGAACTTGGCTTCAGCATTAATCTTCAAATTCTTCACAGCTTCAAGATGAACTTGATGAATCTTCAATGAATGACTTCATATTGAGCGGTTGGGCTTTTCTTCGGAATTTTGGCATTGAACGCACATTGGGTGAGGAGGCTTGACGTACTGATTCTTGAAAGATAACGCTTTCAGCTTGAGAATCTTCATAGATAACATCAGAAAGAACAAGTCTTCTAGATCACTTCAGCAGGTTTAAGATAGCAGCAGACTGATTGAGGAGGCTTCAATGCAATCCGTCATATAGTCTTCAATTTCTGCTTCACCTTGCTGCTGGGGTTGAAGGATTGAATTTTGAAAGAGTAATCTTCATTTCTTGCTCCTTCGAATGAGAATTCTTCGATGCTCACGGATGAAGCCTTGGCTCAGAAATCTTTTACACAAACTCCATGAATTTCATCTTCACCTGAATTCACTTTTCAAGACAAAACTAAACAAAAAGAAAACTTAGCACACAAATTAAAACAGAAACAAAAATATTTTTGGATTTTTTTTTGATTTTTCTGAACAAGAAATAAAACTATTTTTGGATTTTTAATTTTCTGATTTTTTTTGTTTCGTTTTTAAAGTTTTTAATTCTCCCCTAATATTTAAATTAGAAGAACACTGAACAAACTTAAAAAAAAACAAAAATAATAGCTAACTTTAAGAGTGATTTGGGATCAAAGTTTTTTACATAGCCTTCATCCGCTTGTTGGTACCTTTTATCTTCACGTATTTGTCTGGTCGATCACCGGTATTGTTGTCCACTTAAACATGAAAAATTGTGACAAAATTAGGACATATTATTAGTTATAAGACAAAGTGATCCTAAGTTCCTAGAAATATTTGTTAAGGACCATTCAGCTGACGATGACCAGAGGTATTGTTGTCCACCTAAATTGAGCAAAGAGATCTATAGACAATCTTTGAGTGTTCAATTTTAATTGTACTGGAACATGTTTTCCGCTTCCTGATATGCCCCAGTAATCAAGGACTTCCAGAGTACTCCTTACATCGGGTGAGAAGACAATCATTAAGAGAGAAGATAGATTTAGATTATTATCAATTATAGTTTTTAGAGGGATTGAGAAGTAGAAGGTTGCATATGTTGTGTACCTGGTCGGATTGTTAATCATGCAAAGGAGACAACATATGGCTAACAGATAAGAAGAATTTCATAGATATAATATGCAGAGAAATAGATTTGCATATGTTACAGTCCAGGTCGGATTGAGTCACACAGAGGAGGTAACATATGACTAACAGACATATAGAGAAAGAAAACAATTTTCTACAGACCTAATTCATCGGAATTTACCAACTGTCCCATCAATACCAGAATTAAGAACAAAATCCGCACATCGAGGAAAAGTTAATCCACGGTTCCATATACAGGTTCTTTAATGTGACCAATAGATTCCCATATATATCTACCTACTCAACCTATCCAAGCGTCATATTGTCAGGCTAAACGGATCTAACTATGTCAAGATTTGTCAAGTCTATAGATTTCCTAAGTTCAACTCTGCCTAGCCATGTCCATTTAGAATCTTTCGTGCCTACCGACACATCAAACTAGAGCATAGACCCTTCAACTTTGGGTACGTTACGCAGACTTAGATTGCCTGTTATCACTTGACAATATCACTTCCCAAAACATCTCCCTCAAGCACATTCCATAACCAACATATTTTTTTTTTCTGATTTTCTAATGTTTTTGGTTTAAAATTTTCTAATTTTTGTTTTGTTTTTATTTCTCGCCCTAAATTTGTGCATATGAGAGAAATGAAAGTAAATGTGCAAATTTAAACTATCCTAAAACAAAAATTTGTCTTTAAAGCGAATCAGCTTAAGAAAAACTCAGGAGTATAGAGAAGAAAACTCAAACCGTAAGTCACCGATTGAATTTGCATCCAGAAGGTCTGAGAACAGTACGCGTAATCTCAGAACAGATCCAAAAATTCTTAATGTCATTAAGCACTAACCCCATGAGTGATCTCTTCCTTTCTTCCTTTCCCACAAAAGGACACATACTCTCAAACAAAGGTCTGAATGTTGTACAGTTGAGAGATGTCCCCTATCATGTTCCTGGAACAACAACTACCAACAAACCGATGTCTGATGATATGCCTCCATAGCTGCTCCAGCATAGAGCGGGACCAGTTGGTCTTTGGAACCTAGTCCATTTTGAAACTATGTCGACCTTTGTCATCCTTGCCCGATACTCTCTCCCAAGACACATCCTGTTTATCACAAACAGAAGATGAAGAAATATTAGAGTCATTAGTTGATTTGGGAGAGTAAGCCTTTGGAACCCATTTGTAGTTGGGTTTAACCCATTGTTTCCGATCTGATGGGTGGCACAGTACTTGCTTTTGATCTTGATGTCGACCGTTGAGATAACTTGGATTTTGGCTTCACGGGAGCATCCCTAGAATTTTGCTTCTTGGCCGGCATTCCCTTCTTGACCTTGGGAGTTGGATTCTTGACCTTGTGGAATTGATTTTTAGCCTTCTGCGGTTCCAGTCACCATCGTCTGAACGAGACCTTTAGGTATTTCTTTTAGAAAATCTCCCTCTTGGCGCGTTCTGCCAGCCTTGTGCATAGTAGGGAACGTATGCTCGATTAAGACAATTTCTGGCAATGTGTCCAGGTGTTCGACAGTGAAAACATGTCTTTTTCTTCACTGTGAAGTTGTTTCTTTCTGCCCCTGGTGGCGTATCTTTGCCTTGTTTCCACAAGCACAATTGCAGGAGGCACTCTGTTTCACTGGAATTGGTGGCCTGTATTTCTCAACAGCATGTTCATCAGAAGCAATTGAGTTCGAAGCAACAGATTCAGAGTTCAAGGAGATGTTGGTTTGTTCAATGGTGTTCTCCTTGTTCTCATCCTTTGCTACTTTACCTGCACATAAACTAGAAGCTTTAGTATTTTCAAATACCTCCTGACACAAATCCATCTGGTTTGCCATATCGAAGATGTGTCTCCCTATCAATTTCTTCTAGTGTCGTAGGGATGGATGTGTAGTTCTGATTGAAAGGTGGAGGAACATTATCATACCCTAGACCCTTGTTTTGATTATCTTTGAATTTTAATTGGGTTTCAAATAAGGACTCGACTGTCTTACTTGACGCAGTATAATTTTTGAAACTAACATCTGTTTTTCCACACTTAATTTTCAAAGCGTCAAGTTCTTCGGTTACAGCATCAAGTTGTCACTTAATATAGTCATAAAGTTCACATTTTTCACTGTATTCTATCTGAATTCTCTTAAAATCCTTTATTTTTGTTTCTAACTTCTCTTTTTAATAAATCATTATGTTCACGAAGAAGTTTAATCGTATCTTCAGTAGATAGTGTACATCAAACTTCACAGGATTGAGGACATGAAACTTCATTGACCGGGAGGTTTGCGGAACTCATTGTTTTTCCACACTTCAAAGCGTCAATTTCTTCAATTATATCAGCTAGACTAAGACGATTGAGATCTTTTGTCTTCTTGATGTCAGCCATGTTCATGTCCCACGATTTCGGAAGTGCATTCACCAGCTTTTGTCTATCTCAGATTTGGACAAGAAGATCCCAACTATATTCATCTCAGTAGTGAGTGTGGTAAATCGCTGCAACTGAGGTTCCAGTGTTTCTCCAGGGATCAATCGAACATGTTGAAATTTTGTCTTAACATATCCTAACGACTCTCTTTCATGTTTTCAATTCCCATGTAGACCTCAAAAACCATTTAAAAACACAACTAAAAGGCAAAATCAAACTTAAAAGTCAAACTTTAAATTCAAAAATGTCCTTTGACTACAAACCTCAAAAGTCAACCTTAAAAGTCAAATTTCAAAAGTCAAACTTAAAAGTCAAACCGAAAAGCTAAATTTGAAAATTTAAAAGTTAAATGAGAAAGTCAAAGCTTAAGGTCAAAGGTCAAATTTTTAAAAGTCAAAGTCAAAATTTTAAGAAAAAATCAAAAATAAAAATCAAAATTTAAAAACTAAAATTTTTGGTTGAAAAAGGAGTTTAAAATTAAAAGAAAATCAACTTTGGGCTAAAAGTGTGAAATTTGCGAAACTTGGAAGCGGCAGGGAGCGGTTAAGTTTAAAATTTCGAAAGGAAATCACAAGGGCTTGGCTAGCCGAGATGGTTAGGCGCTTGGGTGAGCACTTTGAGGTCCCGGGTTCGATCCCCGGCAACCTCAAGTCAGTTTCCCTTTTTTGTTGAAGCGCTGATGCGAGGCTTCTGCGATGCGAGGATGAAGCGAGGCCGAGGATCCGAGGCACAAAGGCGAGGACGAGGTGCGAGGATGCTGCTGACCGAGCCGAGGCCGCAAACTCCGGCGACCATGAACACGTTTTCGGCCGTAAACTCCGGCGACCGTGAACATGTTTCCAGCCATAAACTCCGGACTGTAAACTCGTTTCCGACCATAAACTCCGGACTGTAAACCCTTTCAAAGACCGTAAACACTTCAGAAATCGTTGTTCTTGACAAAAAACAAGGTTTTTTCACATTTTTTGCTCCAACGCTCGATCAAAAACTCGTTTTTAGGAAAAACGCGAAGAACAAACCCCCCCTTATTTTTGCGAGATCTATCCGAAAACGCAAAAATCTCTTCAAAATAAGATCAAATAAGCTCCAGATCTGAAAAAATTGATTGATACAACCAAGCTGTGATAGCAACTGTAAGTCCCCAAATCTGCTTGTCTATCAATCAGATCTATTTGATGGAGTGGAATCCTAATCAAACGGATGATGTAAGATCAAATAGAAGAGAAGGAGAAGAAGAAGATGATGAATCTATGATGTATTCAATGAAATGATTGAAGCTCCATACACATAGTTCACACACACTCTTCTCTCTAGTTTCTCTCACACCTTAGAATACACACACTTAAGCTCCTTGGTTCTTACCCTCACAAGCACTCCTCACCTTATATATATGGACCTAAGGCCAAGCCCAAAATACAAATAATCCAATTCTCGGTCCAAACTACAATTAATCCTATACTATTTTTGGCCCAAATACTAAAAACAATAAATGCTTAGAAAGGCAAAGTATAAACCATATTTTTGACCCAACAAATCACCCTTTCCGAAATCCGTGGTCAGTACTCCGCCCCATCGGTCTGCCACTTACTCATACTAGCCCACACTCTTAGCTGACTGAAACACTGTTGGATCCCAAACAGCTAATCAAACTCTAACGCTTATCGACCCTCCTGAAAATTTCCAATTCTCCCCCACTTAGAGCACTGACTTCCAACCACCGGTGACCCAACCGGCATCACTTAAACAACCCTACTCAACATATTCCCCTTATACATGAACTGATTTCCTTTGCAACAAGCGACCTTCACAAAATCACTCCTCCGGCATCGTACATCTCGAACTCTAAGGGAGTTCGACTCTGTGCTGAACACTTCTCAAATCGCAATTGCTATATCCGGAAACAAGACCATACAACCAAATTCTGACCATCAATCCCTTGGATGCTAACCACTTACAACTCCTGACTACTATCACTTCAACTAACCCATGAAACACGCAGAACGGCGAATAAAATACAACACCCCAAAATAACAAGATAACCAGACAACAACGAAACGAAAATATACCCGCAACCGCATCCGGCTCTGCCCTGACCCCCTCTGCTGTGAGCTGAAAAGCATGCCCCTGAGCCCTCGGAGGCTCCGCTCCACCTTGGCCCCCGCCAGTAGTCCTCAAAGTGGCCAGTGCTGGAACCTGCACTGGCTTGGAAACAAGCTGTGGACAGTTGGCCCTCATGTGACCAACCTGATGGCACTGATAAAAAATCCTCATATCCTGAACTGGGGCTGACTGATGGCAATCTCTCGCATAATGCCCATCTCTCCCGCACTTGCGACACGCACCAACGGTCCTACAAACTCCGGTATGACCCTTCCCGCACTTCTTACAAGTGCGGCTGCTCTGACTGCCCAACCTGGAATCAACGGTCTTGGACCCTTTCGGCGCCGGCTGCGACTGCACCGGGGCCTACCTCTGCTCTCTCAACTGTAATTCAATCTCCAAATCACGTAGCTTAGCAGCCACCTGCAACTCCACCAAGGTCTCGCACCTCTGCGTAGACACGAACTTCCTGATATCCCTCTTGAGCGTAGTCAGATATCGGGACATCTGAGCCTTCTCTGAAGCAAACTCAGGGCAAAACATCGCCCTCTCCGTGAACATCCTGGTGATCTCCGTCACTGACTCTAAATCCCGCTTCAGCTCCAGGAACTCCTGAGCCAACCTCTCTCTCTCTCTCAACCTCCAGAACATAATGAGTATTGAACATCTCTCGAAACTGATTCCATGAAACCGCAGCTTGTTGCGCATCAGAATAAGATCCCATAGTCAACCTCCACCAATCCTTTGCCCCGAGCCTCAAAAGGTTCAAAGCACACCTCACTCTATGATCCACAAGGCATGAACACGTGAAGAAACACCCCTCCACGTCCGACAACCACCTCATAGCAATGATCGAATCTTGAACCCCATCAAAAGTAGGGGGCTTCGTATTATCGAAGTCCCGATACTAAAAACCTCGACCAGCTCCTCCACCTGCCGCTGCTACAGCTGTTGTAGCTGCCGCGGCAGTCGTCTCTACAAGAGTTGCATAGCGCTCATCAAAATACTCAACCATGGCGGTCTTGATCGACCCAAACATCTTCGGCATCTCCGCCCTGAACATAGCAACAATCTCATCATGCAGGATCTCATGAATCTTGGCATCCAACCCATCCGTACTCATCTGACCAATGACCATGGGTGGCGCTGATCCACCCTGACCGCCCTCTCCTGATCTCGATCCTGACCCGGATCCACCCCCAGCATGCCTCGTAACCACCATACTGGAAATACATAGCCAAAAAATCAGATGCTTCACCAATAACCCGGGAACCAACTCCTAACCCGACCCTAGGGGTTGTGACTTCCTTGATATGCGTATGGGTCCTGTGCTTTCAGTATTACGGGCCCATACTACCTTCCACACCTGCCCATATTTATATCAAGTATCATCACAACACCCTAGCGATAACATATACGTGGCAACACTCAATCCTCACCTCTAGAGGAACTGCTAACTACCTCACATAACGGGGAACCCTAGGCTAGTAGGCTTGATATAATCAGGCAAATCTATCATGCAATTCCTGAAGATCCCTAGCCTAGTACTAGCAAGCTGTTCTAACACATCACATGATCAAATAACTTCTATGGTATTTTGGGGTCTACTTACTGGCTCTAGCTCATCGTACCTCCGCATCCTCCTCTACTTATTTTTTAAAACCATTTCAATTTCACTTTGAAAACTCTCCTTGATTTGTGACTGGATTCACACGAATTTTCCTCCAATTCATTCAAACCAAGGCTCTGATACCAACTTGTAACATCCAAAAAGTTACAACAAATTTTAAACTTTTCAAAAACAACCCATATTCATTAAGTTATTACAATAATGTTTTCAACTCATTTATTATTAGAGTATCCCAGAAACATCAACATAAAACTGAGGAGCGTTATGATCACGCCTTCGCCTTCATCGGTCTCCTGAAGTACCTGAAACAATACACTGAAACTGTAAGCCCGAAAGCTTAGTGAGTTACCCCCAAAATACCAACCACAATACCATACACATATCATATCATAAAAAACAACCATGCATATGGAGTCTACGGTGTGACTGGTCCGCCTACACCAGGCCTTCAGCCCACCCGGTCCACTCTCTCTCCGAATCTACAGTATGACTGGTCCGCCCGCTCCGGACCTTCAGTCCACCTGGTCCACTCTCTAAGTCTACACTATGACTGGTCCGCCTACACCGGGCCTTCAGTCTGTCTGGTCCACTCTCCGAGCCTTGACACATCTGGTCCGCCCTCTTAGGGCCTTCAACCTATCCGGACCGCTCGTTGGGCCTTCGGTCTAACCGGTCCGCCTTGGGTATGTTGGCCTATAACACAAAGCAGGACCCACCTCAACCCAACCCCAGTCCAAATAGCCATGTGCACATAAACATATAATCTTATAACA
This sequence comes from Lactuca sativa, assembly GCF_002870075.4. Taxonomy (NCBI): domain Eukaryota; kingdom Viridiplantae; phylum Streptophyta; class Magnoliopsida; order Asterales; family Asteraceae; genus Lactuca; species Lactuca sativa. Next base: position 226,844,217 of record NC_056631.2, on the reverse strand, counting down.
ATTCACATCTAATCAAACCGATCTAGTAGATCACATATCATAACAACATCCTAACCAAGATACCGACCTAACCGGTCACTAACATAGCAATATACTATATACCAGGATATCGACCTTAACCAGGTCGAACATACACCATCCTAACAACCGGGATATAGACATAGCAAGCCATAACATATCAAACAGATACCCGAATTTCAATCCATTAAAGGGCTGGCCTTGGTGCCTTAGACCCTATTGATATAGTGAGAATAACTCACTTGCAACTGCCGACTGAAGAATAAGATCACGCTGCTCCGACCACCAACACAAACTCCACCACTGAACATTACCAAATAACCAAATCCAATAAACACCAATAATTACCAAAATACCCTTCGAAGTCAATGTGACAACCCGAAGTTTGCTCCATCGCCGTAACCCGTTTCCGTTCATAAAATTCATCTTTTTCGAATCGTTTCCGTTTAAGTTTTTAAATTAAGTCATTATTTTTGAGACTTCTATTATGACTTAATGGGTGTCCAAACACATTAGAAACTCATGATAATGTCCCAATTTAATAATTGGAAGATTTTTAGATACGACCATATCGGGTTACGGCAAGTTAATCGGGTGCGACCAAAAGCCTCGTCTAACGTCAGTATCGGATAGAATTCCACCCTCCATAAACTCAACCCCTATATAAGGGATTGAGTGACATCATTTTGAAGCTTTTTTCTCCCTCTTAAATCACTCTCTCTCACTACTCTCTCTAGAACTCGAGATTGATCCAAAAAACCCCCCCTTTCAAGCCTCAATTTGGTAAACAATCTATCCTAGCTTGTTGTTTAACTTGATTGGCATGCAAATCTATGTTTGAGTCACCCAAAAACACCCATGAACATGTGTTTACGCTTTGGAGACCCTCCCAAAACCGTGAACACCCCTAAAGAGGGTTTTGAAGCCCCAAAACCGCTCCAAACCACTTCTAGTGCTTAGATGTGGCTTAGAAACTTGCATGCATGAGCTTAGGACCCCAAAATTGCACCATTTGAGGTATGGACATGAGTTTACGGCCCAAGAACATGCTTGGACCGTAAACCCTCATTCATGGACCATAAACACCTTATTAAGGTGTTAAAATGCCCTTAAACACCTCTAAAAGCTTCCAAGAGCTTCCATGAGTGCATAGAACCTTATAATCCTTCATGAGATGCACCAAAACATACACAAATGAATCAAACTTGATTTTAAGGCCCAAGAACATTTTTGGACCGTAAACACCTCTCCTTAGACCATAAACACCCCCAAAGGGTGTTAAAGTGCCTTTAACACCTTGAATGGCTTGGTAGTGGACCTAGAACTTTGTATGCTTAACCTAAAACCACTAAAGTCCATGAATCATGGAAAAACATGAGTTTATGGTTGTAAACTCATGTGGTTAAGGTACTAAACTCCCCAAGAACATCTTCATAGACCGTAAACTCCTTTTCCAAGGCCATTTCAAGTCCCGATCACTTCCTAAGCCATGGAATCAACCCTAGAACCTTCCCATGTGCATTGTAAGACCATTTGGCACCCAAGAACACATCACCCATGAGTTTACGGCCGTAAAATCATGGGGATATGGTTATTGGGCCGTAAACTCCTCAAGGAGTTCACTCTTGAAGAGTAAACTCAAAATTTAGGCCCTACACGCCCTTAGATGCCACCCGGGTCACTCCGAACACTTGATTTGAAGTGTTTATGCATCTTGGAGTGTATATTAATACCTAATTAGTAGATCAAGGTCTAATTAGATAAATTTTATGTATCTCTTCATATTACATAGGAATCTTGTGCGTTTGCAAGCCCCGAACTGACGCTTAGCATCCTAGCCGACACATTCCTCGTCCGGTGAGTTCATATACCTACTCTTTTTCCGTGTTTTTCAAATGTTTTCAGGGGAGAATACAAGAAAAAGTAAAAGGAAATACGAAAGTACAGTAAGAAACAGAGCGAATACGAAAGTACGGTTAGAAACAGAGCGAATACGAAAGTACATCTAGGAATAAATCAAATACAAATAAAATATGAATACGAATACGAATACAAATACGAATATGAATACAAATACAAATACGATGAATAATACGAATACGAGTACAAATACGAATACGAATACGAAAGTACGTCTTTGGATACTTTCGAGTGTTGGACAACTAGGATATCAGAATATCTAACTAATACGACAAGTATGATAGATACTAGGGCATAGCATTTCAAACGAATAACTAACTCACACATAGGAAAATAAGGGTTTTTCCTGGGATAACGAAATGTTCCTAATCAAATCGTGGAATAAACGAATAACTAACTCACACATAGGAAAATAAGGGTTTTTCCTGGGATAACGAAATGTTCCTAATCAAATCGTGGAATAAACGAATAACTAACTCACACATAGGAAAATAAGGGTTTTTCCTGGGATAACATAACAACTCGTAATCGAATTGGGTAGCGAATGATAACTAAACTGTTTTTATAAGAAAATATGGATTTTCTTGGATAACAACTTTTCAGAAAACCAAAGGAAACTAATTCTTTTTCAAAAATGAACCGCTTATGAACTCACCAACTTTATGCTGATTTTCAAACTGTTTTTATCCTCAGGTCCACATTAGACAGGTACACCGCGATCTTTTGGAGAAGACGGAGCGTATAGAAGACTCGTCTTATTTTTGATCATATGATATATATAATGGGTTTTGGTCATAAGACTGTAACAACGCAAATTTTCAAACGAATTTTTCATTTTTAAAATAAAGTATTCCCATTCAAAACAAGGCATAAATAGTTTAAGTATTCTGTCAAATACAATAGTCAAAATCCCAATATCATAAAAGCATTCTTCAGTGTGTATTGATCACGCCGGCGCCTTCCCACGGTTCTCACTAGTACCTGAAACACATACATAACAACTGTAAGCATAAATGCTTAGTGAGTTCCCCAATATACACTTACGCACATACGCCTTTCTAGGCCCTGACCTTCCGGTCCTCTACACAATGCCTTCCGGCCCATAACATAATCGCCTTCCGGCTCATAACATATTGCCTTCCGGCCCACATAACATACATAACACATATAACAAATAACTTACCACATATAGCATACATATCACAAATCATATCTGACCTTCCGGTCACACAGTCAAACCCTTCCGGGTACAGTATAGTGAGAAGACTCACCTCGTGAATATCGAAAGCTAGCAAATCTCGAAATCACTCGTGCTCGATCCGCCGAGCTACAGACTCCCTATAATACCATATACCCCTTATTAATACTCTCATCATTCAAGACAACTGACCCTAAGAATTTACATGCATGTCAACCCTGGTCAACGGTCAACTTGACCGGACTCGGCGAGTGCCATGGCGACTCGGCGAGTCTAGACGTCCTCCAACTCTCTGAGATTCCCTATCCACTCGTCGAGTATCCTCCTTTACCCGACGAGTTACTCCTGGAAGAATCACGGGGCCACCCCGACTCAACTCGCCGAGTCTGAAGAACAACTCGACGAGTCCCAGTTAATCTTCAAGCTACTCGCCGAGTCTGTTTATCGAACTCGGCGTGTCCATGCCATGCAACCGCTCAAACTGCATCCTAGGATAAGTATGGTTCCGAAATACACAAGCATGGGACCTTCTGGACCTCTAAAGGTCCTAATACAGGGTTATATTCGTTTGGGTAACAAGGTAATAATCCATCTAATCACCAAATGGGTTCCATAAACCCTAGATCCATGCACACATCAAAATAACAGAAATGATCCGAAATGTTACCTGAATAACGCACTCTCTGTGTCCCCAAACCCCAGAACTCGAATCCCTTGCAGTTCCTTTAGCCAAGACTCTTCTCCTCCTTGCACCACAATTTCATCAAGTCACCAATGGCCTTCAATTTTGCTCTAGATGCCCACAGCCGCTTAGGGTTCTTCTCAATCGACTAAAAGACGAACAATGACGGCATATAATGCGTTATATACGACCCAAACCTGAACAGTTAGGGTTTTCGCTAAACAGCGTAGACTCGCCGAGTCCATATCTGGACTCGTCGAGTCCAGTCGCGAACCCGCGACCAAGTCTGCGATCGTACTCGGCGAGTCTAGGCTCCAACTCGCCGAGTCCCCTCTCAAACACCCCAAAAACATAATTTTAACAATACCTGAGATTCCGGGATGTTACAATTCTCCCCCACTAGGATTAGACTTCGCCCTCGAAGTCTCACTCTGAAAATAGTTCCGGTTGCTGCTCCCGCATCTCACGTTCCGGCTCCCAAGTCATTTCCGATCCCTTCTGGTGTTGCCACTGAACCAACACCATAGGTACCTCCTTGTTTCTCAGAACCTTGATCTTCCGATCCCTGATGGCCACTGGTCTTTCGGCATAATTCAGGCTTGCATCCACCTGAATGTCCTCTAATGGAACCACTGCCGACTCATCGGCTATGCACTTCCTCAATTGCGACACATGGAAGGTGTCGTGGATCTGTCCCAACTCCGCTGGCAACTCCAACCGATAGGCTACCCGGCCTACCCTTGCAATCACACGAAATGGCCCAATATATCGGGGCCCCAACTTGCCCCTCTTCCTGAATCGAATCACTCCTTTCCAAGGAGAGACCTTCAGGAGAACGAAGTCGCCGACTTGAAACTCAAGCTCGGATCGGCGCCTGTCTGCATAACTCTTCTGCCGGCTCTGGGCGGTCAACAACCTCTGTCTAACTTGCTGAATCTGCTCTATCGTCTGAAGCACGATCTCTGTGCTGCCCATCGCTCTCTGTCCCACCTCTCCCCAGCAAATGGGGGTCCGACATCTCCTACCATACAACAGCTCAAAAGGTGGCATACCAATGCTCGAATGATGGCTGTTGTTTTAGGAAAACTCTGCTAAGGGTAAATATGCATCCCAGCTACCCCCGAAGTCCAACACACACGCTCGAAGCATGTCCTCAAGTGTCTGAATGGTCCGCTCGCTCTGGCCGTCTGTCTGGGGATGATATGCGGTACTAAAATGCAATTTAGTACCCAGCTCCTCATGAAATTTCTTCCAGAACCTGGAAGTGAAACGTACATCACGGTCTGAAACAATCGAGATCGGTACCCCATGCCGAGATACCACCTCTCTCACATATATCTCCGCCAACTTCTCCGCCGAAGAACTCTCACTGATGGCAAGGAAGTGTGCACTCTTCGTCAACCTATCCATAATCACCCAAATTGCATCAACTCCCCTGGCAGTCCTCGGCAATTTGGTGATGAAATCCATAGTGATTTGTTCCCACTTCCACTCGGGGATCTCCAATGGCTGTAACTTGCCATGCGGTCTCTGGTGTTCGGCCTTAACCCTACGGCAGGTCAAGCACCTCTCAACGAACCATGCAATGTCCCTCTTCATACAGGGCCACCAATACTCTTTTCTCAAATCCAAATACATCTTCGTAGCACCGGGATGGATCGAGAATTTCGATCTATGAGCCTTTTCCATCAAAGTGATACGCGTACCGCCCACGAACGGTACCCAAATCCGACCCTGAAACGTCATAAGCCCTCGTCCATCCTTAACGAACTCTGAAATCAACCCCACAACCCGCTCTTTCTTCTACAATTCTGGTCGTACAGCTTCGGCCTGTGCCCCACGAATAGCATCCAATACAGGAGTCATCACGGTCAGTCTCAAGCATACATTTCGCAATGGAGTGCTCTCCGCCTTGCGGCTCAACGCGTCGGCTACCACATTAGCCTTACCTGGGTGGTACAGGATCTCATAATCATAATCCTTGACCACATCCAACCACCTCCTCTGACACATATTTAGGTTAGGCTGATCCATCAAATACTTCAAGCTCTTATGGTCCGTATATATCATACATCGAACCCCATACAGGTAGTGACGCCAAATCTTGAGAGTGAACACTACTGCTCCCAACTCTAAATCATGCGTGGGGTATCTCGCCTCATGAGGCTTCAGCTGCCTCGACGCATAAGCTATCACATGACCCCTCTGCATCAACACTGCACCCAGTCCTGAAATCGATGCGTCGCACTATACCACAAAATCTTCCATCCCTTCTGGGAGAGCTAGTACCGGGGCTTCGCACAACCTCTGGCGAAGTGTCTCAAAGGAGGTCTGCTGCTCGGGCCCCCATGAGAATGCAACACCCTTCCGGGTCAATCTGGTGAGTGGCACTGCGATCTTGGAGAAATCCTTGATGAATCTCCGATAATACCCTGCCAACCCAAGGAAGCTCCTGATCTCAGAAGGTGACTTCGGCACCTCCCAACTCATCACCGCCTCAACCATGGCCGGATCGACCAGTATCCCTTTCTGATTGACAACATGTCCTAGAAATTGGACCTCCCGCAACCAGAAGTCACATTTGGAGAACTTTGCATAAAGCTTCTCCGACCTCAATACCTCGAGGACCTCCCTCAAATGCTCCTCATGCTGCTCTCTAGATCTAGAATACACCAGAATGTCGTCGATAAATACAATCACTGACCGATCCAACATCGGTCTGCATACCCTATTCATGAGATCCATGAACACAGCCGGGGCATTGGTGAGCCCGAAAGGCATCACTACAAACTCATAATGCCCATATCGCGTCCTAAATGCTGTCTTCTGGACATCCCCATCCCGTACTCTCACCTGATGGTACCCTGACCTCAGATCGATCTTGGAAAACCAAGACGCTCCCTGCAACTGATCGAATAAATCATCGATCCTCGGTAACGGGTAACGGTTCTTGACCGTCAACTTGTTCAACTCCCGGTAATCAATGCACATCCGGTGAGAACCATCCTTCTTCTTGACGAACAGAATAGGTGCTCCCCACGGCGAGCTGCTCGGCCGAATGAATCCCTTCCCCAGCAACTCCTGGAGCTGCGAGGACAACTCTTGCATCTCTGGAGGCGCAAGACGATAAGGCACCTTAGCAATAGGCGTGGCCCCCGGAACCAGATCGATACCAAACTCTACTTGCCTCACAGGAGGTACTCCCGGCAGCTCCTCGGGGAAAACATCTGGAAACTCACACACCACAGGGACCTCCTCAACTGATTTCGGTCTCTCGGAAACCTCTCGCGTATCCATCATATACGCCACAAAACCTTTACAGCCCTGCTGTAGACACTGCCTCGCCCTAGCGGCCGAACAAAAAGCTGATCCTAAACGGGTACCCTCGCCGTACACCAAAAGGACTCCCCCACTATGGTCTCGTATAGTCACCAGCTGACGCTCACAGTCGATGACAGCGCCGAATCGGCTCAACCAGTCCATGCCCACGATGACACAGACATCACCCATCGGAATAGGAATCTGATCAATAGGGAACTCAACCCCGAAAATCCCTAGCACGCACCCCCGAAGAACCTCCGTGGCACAAATCACTCTCTCGTCAGTTATAGAAACCCTCAAAGGTCGGCTCAACGACTCGCGACTAACGCTGATATGCTGACTAAAGGCTAAAGATACAAAGGACCTACTCGCACCCGAGTCAAATAACACTAGAGCAGGCACAGAGTTCACAAGGAAAGTACCTACGCATATAATAACATAAGCATAACATCTCAACATTACAATAAATACATGAATTACAGCATACCTGCCACAACATCGGGCGCAGCGCGGACCTCCTCCGCAGTCAGCTGAAAGGCTCTCCCACGAGCCCTCGGGGCCTCGACCTTCACCGGTCGCGTCTCAGTAGTCCTGGCAGTAGGTGCAGATCCCTGACGAAGCTGAGGGCACTCGGCCTTCCGATGGCCGGTCTGATTGCAATGAAAGCAAACCATAAACCCCTTGGGGCACTCCCTAGCAATGTGCCCCTCCTTGCCGCACTTGTAGCAAGCACCAGCTCGACACGCCCCATCGTGACCCTTGCCGCACTTTCAGCAAGTGCGGCCCTTCGGACCTCCCGTCCTCGAATCGGCAGACTTGGTCCGCTTGGCTGCCGGCTGAGACTGAGCCAGCCGCCGGTCCACCTGCTGAGACTCGGCCTCCTCCCTGGCCTGAGTCTCCAACTCGATCTCAGGCTTCCTGGCATTCGCCTGAAGCTCAGTAAAAGTATGATAGGTGGAGTTCGACACAAACTCCCGGATATCCCTCCTCAAAACTCCCAAGTACCGGCTCATCCGAGCCTGCTCTGTGGACACCAGCTCGGGGCAGAACATCGCCCTCTCATGAAACTTCTCCGTGATTGCCGCAACCGAATCAGTACCCTGCTTGAGGGTTAAGAACTCCTGAACCAATCGTTCCCTCTCCACCGGGGGAACGTACTCATCCCTGAACATGGCAGTAAATCCCTCCCATGTCACTACTGTAGTCTCTTCCAAAGTGAAGTTCGCCGTCATGAACTTCCACCAGTCCTTCGCTCCCAGACGGAGCTGGTTCAATGTGAACCGTACCCTCAGGTGCTCTGGGCATGAACAAGTGTAGAAGCACCCCTCTATATCCGCGATCCACCTCATCGCAGCAATCGGATCCTGCGTCCCATCGAACTCTGGTGGCTTCGTGTTGCTGAACTCTCGGAACAGCAACGAGTCACCCCCCTGTGGCCTAGCAGCGGCCACAGCTGCGGTAGCTGCAGCGGTTGCAGCCTCAGTCAATGCGGCGTACCGCTCATCGAACGTCTCCATCAGGGTGGTCTTAATAGACCCAAACATCTCCGGGATCTCAGCCCGGATTGCCGCAGCTACCTCCTCGTGAATCATCTGACGAATCTCCTCGTCACTCACACCGCTCGAACTCGCTCCGTGGCGTGGTCTAACCATGATGTCTCTGAAATACAACATAAAACTATCAGAGACTCCATCGAGTATAATCGTACTCGATAACGCAACCCTACTCAGTCTCCGATATCCAGGGATTCTTACTTGAGCTTCCCACTGACCCGGTGTCTTCGGTAGTACGGGCCCAATACTACCGACCACACAGCATCAGCATTCATCCCAAGCCTTCCTCCCCAAACCCCGGATAGTGAGCACTCTACTTCTGATATGCACTATCTACCCGCACACTAGCAAGCACCTCATATCGACAAACTTCCCTAGACTAAGGCATCACAAATCAGGCCACTCTAGTCCTATCATGAATACCTAGTCTTCTAGCATGCATAACAATTTATATCATATAACATTGTAAGGTATTTTGGGGATCTTTACCGTTCGGGCGCTGACTGATCGTACACACTGCTCTTTCTTGCTCACCACAAAACCATTTACAAAAGTTTATGCCTTTATTTAAAAAGTTTTCCTCAAATCCTCGGTTTGAGTTCAGTTACTCCCGAAGGTGCACCCGAATCCCTCAAACCAAGGCTCTGATACCAATTGTAACAACGCAAATTTTCAAACGAATTTTTCATTTTTAAAATAAAGTATTCCCATTCAAAACAAGGCATAAATAGTTTAAGTATTCTGTCAAATACAATAGTCAAAATCCCAAGATCATAAGAGCATTCTTCAGTGTGTATCGATCACGTCGGCGCCTTCCCACGGTTCTCACTAGTACCTGAAACACATACATAACAACTGTAAGCATAAATGCTTAGTGAGTTCCCCAATATACACTTACGCACATACGCCTTTCCAGGCCCTGACCTTCCGGTCCTCTACACAATGCCTTCCGGCCCATAACATAATCGCCTTCCGGCTCATAACATATTGCCTTCCGGCCCACATAACATACACAGCACATATAACAAATAACTTACCACATAGAGCATACATATCACAAATCATATTTGACCTTCCGGTCACACAGTCAAACCCTTCCGGGTACAGTATAGTGAGAAGACTCACCTCGTGAATATCGAAAGCTAGCAAATCTCGAAATCACCCGTGCTCGATCCGCCGAGCTACAGACTCCCTATAATACCATATACCCCTTATTAATACTCTCATCATTCAAGACAACTGACCCTAAGAATTTACATGCAGGTCAACCCTGGTCAACGGTCAACGGTCAACGGTCAACTTGACCGGACTCGGCGAGTGCCATGGCGACTCGGCGAGTCTAGACGTCCTCCAACTCTCTGAGATTCCCTATCCACTCGTCGAGTATCCTCCTTGACCCGACGAGTTACTCCTGGAAGAATCGCGGGGCCACCCCGACTCAACTCGCCGAGTCTGAAGAACAACTCGACGAGTCCCAGTTAATCTTCAAGCTACTCGCCGAGTCTGTTCATCGAACTCGGCGAGTCCATGCCATGCAACCGCTCAAACTGCATCCTGGGATAAGTATGGTTCCGAAATACACAAGCATGGGACCTTCTGGACCTCTAAAGGTCCTAATACAGGGTTATATTCGTTTGGGTAACAAGGTAATAATCCATCTAATCACCAAATGGGTTCCATAAACCCTAGATCCATGCACACATCAAAATAACAGAAATGATCCAAAATGTTACCTGAATAACGCACTCTCTGTGTCCCCAAACCCCAGAACTCGAATCCCTTGCAGTTCCTTTAGCCAAGACTCTTCTCCTCCTTGCACCACAATTTCTTCAAGTCACCAATGGCCTTCAATTTTGCTCTAGATGCCCACAGCCGCTTAGGGTTCTTCTCAATCGACTAAAAGACGAACAATGACGGCATATAATGCGTTATATACGACCCAAACCTGAACAGTTAGAGTTTTCGCTAAACAGCATAGACTCGCCGAGTCCATATCTGGACTCGTCGAGTCCAGTCGAGAACCCGCGACCAAGTCTGCGATCCTACTCGGCGAGTCTAGGCTCCAACTCGCCGAGTCCCCTCTCAAACACCCCAAAAACATAATTTTAACAATACCTGAGATTCCGGGCTATTACAAAGACATCCTATGTGCTCATACAAACCGTAATGCTTGTATCCAGGTTTCTCTATTGTACATGCTTTGAATCCAATACTATAAATCCTAATTCTAGCATACAAGTAATCATATTAGATATTAGAATAGGTTTATAATGTTACCTTGATTGTTATGTAGCAATAACAATCCCAATTCCTCCTTGAATTGACTTTGGAAGGCATAGAGTCACAAGTGTCACTCCTCTAATGGCTCACAAACACCATAAGCAAGAGGATGAAGAGGAGAGAGGATGGAGGCTGCCCAAAACGTGTTCTAACCCTAAAAGAGATGTTCCCCACATTTTTGAGCCTTAAGGGTTCTATATATTGTGAGGCTATTAGGGTTATCTAACAAGGAAACCCTAATTTGGTTGCTTAAGCCCTAAGCAACCCATAGACTCCTTTAATCAAGCCCTTGGACGATTTCCTTATGGGCTTCCCATAAGAATTCGTTCACCTCTTGATTTAAGACAATCTATGGCCCAAATTGCAATTATCTTATAATTACAATTCCAGTCCCTTAAGTTTAATTAATCTCTTTTAGTCACAAAACTAATTACCAATTAATTATTGACTAATATTAATTAAAAAATATGATTTCTCCTTTAATATATTATTCGCATAATATATTAATAAATCATATTTAATCCTTTCTCTCCACAATTCATCATATCAGGTTGCTTTGGTGAAGGCAACCCAAAAGAACCATGCACCATCGGGTCAAGTACATACCAAAATAGTTATGGACTTAGACACTAATCCAACAGTCTCCCACTTGGATAAGTCTAATAACTATTCTGCGTATGACTTCAGATCCTGATCTGCAATCGTAGCTTTCCAAAGCCGTTGTCAACTCTGATCCTATCAGATACGCGTGTCCTTAGATAAGGGATCATATATTCCTCCATTCTAGATATCATATGAGATATGATTTCAAATCATTCTCTTTGTACTATATCTCGATTCTGATTTATGACGACTGACTAATTGAACAAATCAAATTAGCCCTAGCTCGGCCGAGCATTTACGTTTGTCATCACTAAATCATCGAGGTGCCCAAAGATATCGCTTTTATCCTACTTTGAATAAAAGGAATGGATAAACTTTGATACAATGCTTGCTTGCACTCACACACCGAATCACACATAACAATATGTTTTATAACACCAAGTTACTAGTCCGTTTACATATTGTCAATGTGCAACCGATTTGCAAGATACAACTCACACATCTCGGTTTCAAGAATACAAGATGTTATCGTCTCATCAATCACTCGTGATACAATCCATAGAGTGATCCAAGTGAGCGTGGGTTTAATCCAATGCTCAAATCATATTCATAAGCACTCATGAACGTTGCAACAAACATTTGCTTATGTCTAATACTCTTTTAGACAATCCACACACCAATTCACGACAGTCTTCATTCATATCTACTTCCAACATATGAACAACTGTGGCCCGTTTGAATAATTCGATTATTCTTAATAAACTCAATTATTCTGGAAGTCAAAACATGCAAATGTGAAACACAAGAATAATACTAATCCCATATGGCCTCAACCCTTTGAGCATAAATAAAACACCTTTTATTTATCACCATATTGATTACTCATTATTTGTCGTTTTGGGTAATCAACTTCTTACTTGAATTATTACACTTGTCCCATGCTCTTAGCATGCACACAATGTTTACCTATGGTTCTTACTTTGTGAAATAGATCACATTGAACACATTTCCAATCATTCTCATTTCACAACTCCAAATCCTTTTTCATAAGTGTGAGAATATCAAATTCTTGTTACTTATAAAATATGCTAGATTCTAACATTCTATGCAATGGTCCTTTTGTAATGTCATTGCACCAAAGTCACAAAGACTATTGCCAATGATATTACAAAGTCCTCTATCGGAGATTGTTACAAGACAATTCCTTAGATATGATGTCTCTCACTCAAAGTACTTTCCTTTGAACATCCTTTTGCATAAAAGTTTCTAATCTTAGACATAGATTTTTCAATATTCATTCCCAATATGGACACGCTTCCATATTTTCCATATGACAACTCATTCTTAATAGAATCTTATCTATTCATAATAAAGTCGATATGGTCCATCCAATATGGAAACATTTCCATAATTTCCAATACTATACTTCCAACTACTCACAAGCGACCAATCCTCGTCGAACTTTGGATTGTCCTTTGATAGTTGTTTAATTATTTTAGTCAAAACCGATTCTAAGCGCTAGACATTTGGAAAATTTTAGAATGGTCAAACATTAAAACATTTTCAATCGATCCTATACCCGAAGCATATGGGACACAACGCATAACGTTTTATTTGCTATGTTCTCAAAATTCGAATTGTGAAGAGGAATGTCGTAATCATAATCGAAATTTTACGAACACACTATGTACCTTTGACTAAATTTATTAACATTTCTCAACCTAAGCCTTTAGATTTGAAATGAAGCATAATATTCTCTCCCTTAATTAGAGCAAAACAACCTTTCAACTCTTACAACTTTGCAAAGTATGACTCTTGTTTTCTATAATTAATATTGCTAACCTTGCAATACTTTCCTTAATAATCATACAATCATAAAATTTATGCTCCCATTATCATGATGATTATTATAAAACATAACACTTATGCTCCCACTAGCTTCGACATGTATTCATAAACATCTTAACTTTCAGAAAGACAATACCTATTGACTTTCTTAAGTCCATGTTTCTAATACTTAGTGCTTTGATAATATTTTATCAAGGCTTCTTGAACTTATACACCTTTGCCTTAGATAGTTTATATGTGTGTGTAAACAATTGCCAAACCTCACAATTCAAATTATGGAAAGGGATACCGTAACCATAATCGAATTCGAGAATGCAATTTTACAATCACTATCTTCTTAAAATCTTTCTTAGTGAAAGCATTTCCTCACAATCATTTTTTCATGAAGGTGGAAATCTTATGACACTTAGATTTAAACGGTGTATGTGTTCCTATCCATGTGAATTTGTTAAAACCAAAGTTTACGACAAATTCAAACTCATATGGACCGAACTTTCTTAATCTCGATTTCTTGTCTTATGGTAGCACAGCTGCCCACCATGTCTTCCAAGTAGTTAAGCAGCTCACCCTTGCCTATCAATGTACCTTTCATTGATTAAGGTGCTTTTCCTTTTATGCATTCAAAATAAGAACTTATAGATCTCACATGCATAATTAACTCAATTGGAACAACACATAAACAAAATAATTTCAACATGATAGGTTGTAAACCTCAACTCGTGTGCTAGTGATGATCGATAAGGTTTATTTGATTTGTTCTTGAAACCTTTCAAGACCATTAAGACTCCCACTTACTCCTTGACATATAAGATTCTTTTGTCAAAACATTTCTTGACAAACAAATATTCAAGAGTTAGCGTAGCTTTTATCAAAACATTTCATAAATTGGTCCTAGTTGGTCTTTGTCTTATCCAAGACATCACAACTTTCCACATTTGATGAATGTTATAAACCTTTAATATTTTTCACTCAATGTCACAATCTTAACTTTAAGATTTGTTATTGGAACGAAGTATGATTGACTTCTTGATTTAATCATTTCTTCAATCCTTGATTCCTCTTCTTAAACATACAATTATACTAAGACTCACTTAGAGGATCAATTGAGATATGGTTCTTAATCATTAAGACCTATCATAAAGCATACAAGCTACTCTCCCTTCTTCTTAGAATGGAGAAATTTTTATCTTTCTGCCTACTTGATTCTTCTTTTTCGTTCTGCTATTGATCTAAACCCTTTAATCAATTCAAAATTACACTTAATCTTGTAAGTATAATCATATTTACTAAGCTTTTAGTAAATCATGACGAATATCTTTGTTACTCTTATGGTGAACTTGATCAACACGCAACTTTGTGTGCTCGATCTCCTAGTCCTTCACTTGACACTTTGTCAATGAATTGGTCTAATTTCCAAATATGAAATTTCTCATTCATCGTGCAACCAAGTTGCATGATTCCAAGTTTCTGTCGAATTGAAACTTGGGCGATGAGAAACTCTCCCTATTTGGTAAATTCTCGACTTTCCATAAATAACATAATAAGAACCAAATCCATTATAAAAGAAACATTTTAACATCAATTTTTTCATACACCCCATTGCAAGGATAAAATCCTTTTTAAGCCTCATTTTCTTGTGTTCTAAGGTCCAAACCCTTCTAGTTAAAAGCCTTAATTAGCATACTAACATACAAGAAGGAAAAACATGGCCTTGGGCATGAATTTGGGGGTTTACGGCCTAAGGAGCTTCTTAGGCCGTAAACTCCTTTATGGTCCTTGATTTCTATGGTTTTTGGCCCCTAAATTCAATGAAGCATGCCTAGAATAAGATAGGGGATGAGTACTTACGTTTGGAAGTCGGAAATTAGCGGAATCGGGGTTGTTTTCGAGTCTAGAGAGAGAAAGTAGAGAGAGAGAGTGAGTGTGTAGTGAATGAGTGTTCAAATGATGTGCACACCCATTGCATATGTCTTGGGAATCGCACCCGATACACGGCTACCCGATGTTTAAAGTTAACTGGGTTAAAACTTTTTACCCGGGTGAAGTGGTTGAAAAGGTAAAACAACTCTATTAGGTTAAACGGGGTTAACACATGTGAGTTATATTACTTATGATAATATTAAATCATGCATAAATTAGATATTCGGATTTTGACGGTTTCAAATATTACGTAAAATAATGTATAGTGACGCGTTCCGTTAGTGAAAACGGGGTTTGTAACGGAATTGGATTTGGGGTTGTCACATCATCCCCCCGTTAGGAGAATTTCGTCCCGAAATTCAGATTACAAACAGATACGATATTACAATACTACTAAGCAAAGAGATGAGGGTATTTGAGTTTCATTTGATCCTCGCGCTCCCAAGTGAATTCCGGTCCTCGCTTGGCGTTCCACCGAACCTTCACAATTGGAATGCGGCTTTGTTTCGTCCGTTTTACATCACGATCCAAAACCTCAGCAGGTTCTTCCACGAAGTTGAGGCTCTCATTGATCTCGATCTCGTCGAGGGGAATCACGAGAGTCTCGTCAGACAGACATTTCTTCAAGTTTGAGACGTGGAAGGTAGGATGTATGTTACTTAGCTCGCGGGGTATGTTTAGTTTGTAAGCTACGGGGCCGATTCTAGCAATGATCTCAAAAGGACCTATGTACCTTGGATTCAACTTTCCACGCTTCCCAAAGCGTATCGTGCCTTTCCAGGGCGAGACCTTCAGAAGGACCCGGTCTCCGACCTGAAATTCCAAGGGTTTCCTTCGTTTGTCGGCGTAGCTCTTCTGTCGATCCCTAGCGGCTTTTAGTCGTTCACGTATCTGTACAATCTTCTCAGTCGTCTCTCGAATGATCTCTGGACCGGTGAGGGCGCTATCAGGAACTCGTTCTTTAGCTAACTGGGTGTCTCCCACCTCGGCCCAGCACAACGGGGATCTGCACTTTCGGCCGTAGAGAGCTTCGAATGGAGCTGCCTTGATGCTCGTGTGATAACTATTGTTGTAGGAAAACTCCACAAGAGGTAAGTGTGTATCCCACGATTTCCCGAAGTCGATCACACAAGCTCCCAGCATGTCTTCTAATGTTTGGATCGTCCTCTCACTTTGTCCGTCAGTCTGCGGATGGTAGGCTGTACTCATATCCAGCCTCGTCCCTAGTGCCTCTTGTAATGACTGCCAAAATCTAGAGGTGAATCTACTATCTCTGTCTGATATAATAGATATAGGGACGCCATGCAATCGCACTATTTCTTTTATATAAGTCCTAGTGAGCTTTTCCATCTTATCCGTCTCTTTGATGGGTAGGAAGTGGGCGGACTTGGTCAACCTGTCAACGATGACCCATATGGTATCTAATCCACCTGCTGTCTTGGGCAGCTTGGTGATAAAGTCCATTGTGATTCGCTCCCACTTCCATTCTGGTATTTCTGGTTGTTGGAGAAGTCCTGATGGCTTTTGACATTCTACTTTGACCTTCGCGCAAGTAAGGCACTTACTTACAAAGGTAGCGATCTCTGCCTTCATGTTCGGCCACCAGTACAACTTTTTGAGATCCAGATACATCTTATCTGAACCCGGGTGGACGGAGTAACGAGTGTTGTGTGCTTCTCTCATAACCAAATCTCTGAAACCTCCATGGCGTGGAGTCCAGATTCGGTCCATGAAGTAATAGGCTCCGTCACCCTTAACCTCCAGATTTTTATCCATTCCACGCAGGAATTCTCCCGTCACGTTTCCAGGCTTTAGAGCTTCCAGCTGGGCCTCTTTGATCTGCATGGATAGATGTGAATGTATAGTCATTGTCAACGACTTGATCCTTCGTCCGGAATATTCTTTCCTGCTCAGGGCGTCTGCTACCACGTTGGCTTTCCCCGGATGATATCTAATTTCACAATCGTAATCGTTAAGTAATTCAACCCATCGACGCTGTCTCATGTTGAGTTCTTTCTGGTTCAGTATATGTTGGAGGCTTTTATGATCAGTGTACACCACGCTCTTCGTCCCATACAAGTAGTGTCTCCAGATTTTTAGTGCGAAGACGACCGCTCCTAACTCAAGGTCGTGAGTAGTGTAGTTCACTTCATGGTTCTTTAGCTGTCTCGAGGCATAGGCGATAACCTTGCCTCGTTGCATCAAGACACAACCGAGCCCCTGATTGGATGCATCACAGTATACGAGGAAATCTTCTGTCCCTTCGGGAAGGGATAATACTGGTGCTGTGCATAGGGCTCGCTTCAAGGTCTGAAATGCCTTCTCCTATTTCTCTTCCCAGTCGAATGGTACACCCTTCTGTGTTAACGTGGTGAGAGGTTTCGCAATTCGAGAGAAATTTTGAATGAATCGACGGTAGTAGCCAGCGAGGCCTAGAAATTGACGAATTTCCGTAGGCGTCTTCGGTGCTGACCAGTTCTCAATAGCCTTAATTTTGGAGGGGTCCACGTGGATTCCTTCCTCACTGACCACGTGTCCTAAGAATTCAACTCTCCGGATCCAAAACTCGCACTTAGAGAACTTCGCATACAACTTCTCGGATCGCAGGGTTTCCAGGATTAATCGCAAATGGCTTCTGTGCTCTTCCTCGCTCCGAGAGTAGACAAGTATGTCGTCAATAAAGACGATGACGAACTGATCTAGATATGGACGACATACCCTATTCATCAAGTCCATGAATATCGCGGGGGCGTTAGTCAGTCCAAAGGGCATCACTACGAACTCGAAATGCCCATAGCGGGTTCGGAAAGCTGTCTTTGGAACATCTTCCTCAAGCACCCGTAATTGGTGATACCCCGATCTAAGATCAATCTTGGAGAAGTAACTGGCTCCTTGGAGCTGGTCGAATAGGTCGTCGATACGAGGGAGGGGATAGCGATTTTTGATCGTGAGTTTATTGAGTTCCCTATAATCGATGCACATCCGAAACGACCCATCCTTCTTTTTCACAAACAAGACCGGAGCTCCCCAAGGTGAGAAACTCGGTCTTATGAAGCCCTTGCTGAGAAGTTCGTTGATTTGACCGGATAGTTCTTGCATTTCGGCGGGCGCTAGTCGGTAGGGCGACTTAGCTACGGGGGTAGCTCCTGGGATTAGGTCGATTCTGAATTCAACCTGACGTTTAGGAGGTAGGCCTGGGAGATCCTCCGGAAAGACATCAGGAAAATCGCATACTACTGGGATGTCTTTTGGATCTTTCAACTTCTGGTTAGTGTCGACGACGTGAGCAAGAAAGGCGCGATATTCCTTGCGCAAGTATTTCTGAGCCTGAATACTAGAGATGATACGAAGGTTTGTACTTGGCTTATCTCCGTATATCAATAGGGCCTCTCGATTCGGAAAGTTCAGGCAAATGGCTTTCTCGGAGCATAGAATGCCGGCGTAGTGAAGGCTTAGCCAATCCATACCAACAATGGCATCGAAATTTTTGATTGAGACTGGTATAAGATCGATTAGAAAGGGGTGATCATCTAACGTGAGAGTACAACCTATATAGATTTCATTAGAGCTTTCTGTCTTCCCATTAGCCATTTCTACAACAAATGTTTCTTTTAGTGGTTGAGGGGTTTGTTTGAGTAAGTGTTTAAAGTTTTGATTTATGAAGCTTCTTTCTGCACCACTATCGAATAAGACACAGGCATAAGAGTTGTTGAGAAGAAACGTACCCATGACCACCGTGGGATCGGCTACCGCTTCATTGTGACCGATAGCAAGTAACCTTCCAGTTCCCCCAGCATTTGCAGCCTTCAGACAGTTCTTCTTAAAATGGCCCGCTTCGCCGCAGCCATAACACGTCGGGGTCACTCCTGTACCAGGAACCTGTGTAATAGGTTTGGGAGGGGCCTTGCAAAATCGGACAGTATGGCCCTTCCGTCCGCAGTTGGAACACTGCAGTTCACGGCATGGACCGTTGTGGTGAAAAGGGCACTTGGGACACTTAGGCAAGTTCCCACTGTAAGCCTTTGGTGGGGCTGGAGCAGCTGGTGCGGCCGGGATGGTGGCAGCATGAACCGCCACAATTTGCTGATCCCTGGAGGCGGTTTGAGTTTTCTTGCCTTTCTTCTTATCCCATCGTTTCCTCTTTCTGTCGGATGATCCGGATGATGCAGTGGTTGTTGTGGTTGTTGTTGCTGGAGTGGAGGAGATTTCGTGGTTGATCAGACTCTGGGCCAATTCCTTGGCGCTGTCAAAAGTGGTAGGGCGTGAGGCCAGAACATTTCCTCGATACGGGGGCACTAAACCCCAGATGTAACGTTCAATCTTCTTGCTTTCAGATGGGATCATGTTGGGACACATAGCCGCCAAGTCGCAAAACCTGGCCGTATAAGCTGTTATGTCGGTCCCCTTCATTTTGAGGTTCCAGAGTTCTTCCTCAAGCTTCTGAACTTCGCCCCTAGGGCAGTACTCTCCTCTCATAAGATCTTTTAGAGTGTCCCAGCCCATGGCATTGGCTGTGACCAAGGAGAGTGCGTTGACATGGCCGTTCCACCATGACAAAGCCCTGTTAGTGAGGGTAGCGGTAGCGAACTTGATTTTGCTCTCTTCGGGACAAGAGCACATTTCGAATACAGCTTCGGTTCTTTCGAACCATTGGGACAATGCCAGAATTCCTCCGGTCCCATCAAAGAAAGTAGGTTTGCAATTCATGAAGTCTTTATAAGTGCATCCCGGCACTCGTTGGTGGACTTCACCAAATCTAGAATTTCCACCGCTCGCATCACCCGAGTTCATCTGGGCCATGGCTGCTGTTACAGCCGCAGTCACAGCCGCTTGAAACAACACCGGATCGAACTGCGGAGGAGGAGGTGGTGGAGGAGGGGTTTGAGTTTCAGGTCTTCCTCTACTAGGGCGCTTTCGTGGAGGCATCCTTCACTGGAAGATCAAAGAAATGATAGCAATAGTAAGAGCCTATTGCGAATATGAATAGTGTGTCTCATGGATTAAATCAACATAATCCAAGATCAGGGTAAGAGTTATAGCAATAGAGAAATCATCTGCCAATATACTGGTATTAATGATGCAACAGAAGTTCATGAAAATTTGACCTAACAGTAGGTCTTACATCATACTATGGAGAAATGTTGGCAGTTTAGAGGTTCAGCTAGAGTACTTTTAAACTAGGAACGTTTTCAGACATGAGACCTACGGAACATAGAGATAAAAGGCTAGTCCTTTAAACAAAAGAGTGAGGTAACTAGATGTCTTCTACTGGCGACGGCTGCTTGTCGGGCGAACCCTCAGATCCTCTAGTTGGCGCATAACTTCTTGAAGGTGTCGATCATGAGTCCTTTGGCGTGCTCGGAGTTCCCTAACTTCAGCTCGGGATGCAGCCAGCTGATGCTGCAAAGCCTCGTTGGTCCTCCTTGTTCTGTCCACGGCTTCCTTGAGTTGGCGAATGCGAACAGTATTGAGGTTTGAGTTGGCATCCACTTCTACAACTCGACCAATAGCAGCTTGGCCTTGCTCAACATTCCTGGCAATCCTTCGGATCATGATGGGCAGAACCCAATCCGCCGATCCTCCTTCGCTTATGTGGTAGAAACTTCGGTCTCCATTGTAAGGCAAGGGCTGACTCTGCTCCTCGCTCCATCGACGCAAGGATATTGCCCACATAGGATTGGGTCCTGGAATGCCGGTCGGGGGTTAGGGTTCGGGGCTTCAGAAGGTTGGTTGTTGACTTCGGGCTTGGAGCTCGAGCTATCCGAGAAACCTTCGGCATGATGATCATCCAAAGGAATAGGGTGATCGTCGTCGGACTCTTCTTCGAGCCATCCTCCATTGCCCTGGTTCGGAAAGTACGGATCACCGGGTAGGTGGAAGCCAGCCATGCTATCTACGCGAGAAGGGGGAAAGAAGATTAATAGACGCACTATTCTAAGATACTTATAGGAGGAATCATTACCAGTTGACCCAATACTTGCATAGTGCATACCGATTACATGTAACCGAAGCAAGATAGTCCTTCGAATAAACCACCCTAACTTCAGACCCCCAATCAAACAAGAACAGGGAATGAAGCAAAGGCTGCAGATTCTGAGTCTATAGCGCCCCAATCACATGTAATCGTGGGGTATCCACTTAGCAACTATTGTCCTACTAGTAACGACCCTTATTGTTAACACATACGTATAATCTAGAGATACAGAATACTCCTATAGTATTCTTATGTTAGCGTTATTGTGGTATTGTTGGTAAGTTTTAGACTTGTTGCAACATCACAACCGAACCTTAGGCACATGCTAGTCACCCTCAGGAAAACGTAGTTGATCAGGCTACATCATCCTGAATGTGACTATATGTCTCTAAACCCAATTGCGCTGCCCAACAATCTTAATACTTTTGTTTTGTTCTAGGATGATACTAATTCCTGTGTTTCATAGTGATGTGTGTATGTATATACTTAGTTAGATCTTTTAGATGCTTAACAGTATATATTTTTGGTCAGAGTGTTTTAGTCCCGAAGTGTTTATAGTTCGTATATCTTTTATAGGTTGATATACTTGATTCACTATAAACAATGCTCTGGTACCAATCTGTCACACCCCAAAACCGATAACGGCGGAATACGTTTCGGGGTGGATGACGTAGTGAACAGTATCATCACAATTGCATAATAGTAGAAACAAGAAACATACAACCATAGCATTACATAGTGAATTTAATTACAAACGTGTGTAGTAATGTTTAACAATCACCCAAAAGTAATTCAAAAATAAGAGATGGGTCTTGTGTGCTCCACCTTCTCCAAAAATGCTGCGTCTGTACCTGTCTATCTTTGACCTGAAGATACAAGTTATTTTGAAAACAATTATCAGCATAAAGCTGGTGAGTTCATAAGAGTTTAGTGCGAGTTTTTGTATACAAAGCATTAGTGTTAAAAATGTATCCTTTATGTTCATAAGTAGTAGAAACTTAGAAAATCCCATATTTTCCAGGAAATACATTGTAAGTGACAATCTGTGAAAAGTATGCATTCTTTATTTCTTTGAAAACAATTTATTGTAAAAATACTTTGGCAAATCTCCAGATAACAAATGTGACAGGATAAGTTAAGCCCGTGATCCATGATAGAGGTGCGAGCTCCCTTTAGTGATAGATACTTACTTACTTCGTGATGTGGTTTAACATTTAGTGTATTATTTTAGTGTAGTTGTAGGGTATTCCTTGTATATTACCAATAGTGAGAATAATAGAGGATCCCTTGACCTTCCCGGTCATGCACAGTGTAGTGAAGTAGCGGCATCCCTGGGCCTGTACGGCGCGGACTGAGTTAACAGTCGGGATGTAATAGCGTCTGCCCCGTATAGATCTATACATGTAGAGTCGTCTCCTGCTGGAACACTCCGGGCGTAGTGAATAGCGAATAGAGTATCTCATAGCGGGTTAGTGTATTATAGTTTGTTTAGTGTTTTCTTTATTGTCATAATGTAGTAATCTTTTAGTATGATCATAGTGTATTCTCTTACTAGTGAATCATCTAGTAATAGTGAGTATTATAGTGTAGATCATAATAACTTTAGCGAGTAGTAGCGGTAGCGACCCTAACCATACCTATTATGGTTATCTTAGTGGGGATGTTTCTTAGCACGTTAGAGACTTTAGCATTAAGTGAAGGCAGTAATATTCGTATCCCATACTGATATACAGTTTATATAAGTAAGAAATCAACAACAGTCGGACGGATAACTACTACCCTAAGCCCACAATCAGACAAGAACAGGAAATAAGGCGAGATATCGGTCCTAAGTCCTCCAAGTCTTATTTATATAAATATATATATCAGAGTGGTTACATTTTATAAGCAAAATGATTAGATAAAGGTATTTTTCCAAAAGAACATTTAAATTCTGATTCACTGTTTAAAAATAGTTTGAAAAGGGTAAGACCCGTTTTTAAGGCATAGGGACAAATCACATGTGATTTGAACTAAGGGTAGTGAATCACATGTGATTAATCCTTGTAACTCGGAAATCGCTCTGTAAAACTTTGCATAAACATTTATAAGAAACTTGTATCTCCCCCCTAGAACAATTAAAACATTTGAAAGGTTCATTAAGGGGTATGAACTCACCTGAATTCGCGGAAATCGGTCGAATCGGGTAAATCGGGTAATAGTGTCGATTGAGCGTTTGGTACCAAATAACCACTTGAGCACCTTTTAGGACCCTAATGTCATATGAAATATGTATTTTACAAGAAGTTAATCATCTCATGCTTTTTATTATAGTATTTGGACATTCTAGTGTCGTTTTCGGGGTTTTAAGGCCTAGAAAGGGTTCCCGGGAGTGGTACAAGGCCATGAATGATTTAAGGGAGGGTCCATGAGTTCACTCTTTTAGAGTTTGTGGCCTAAAAGCCATTTATTGGGAGTTTACGGCCGTAAGCCCCCTAGGCTTGGCCGTAAACTCTTGTGGTGCCCAAAAGTGTATGTTTAAGGCCTTATATCACTTCCTTAATTTAGTGGTGTGTGTTTTGGACCAAGAGGGAAGGATTAATCATCAAAATTTGTGATATTTTTGGGGAGTTTATGGCCAACACTTGTTCTTGGGCCGTAAACTCCTATAAGTCCTTTAAGATGATGGTTTTACTTGTACAACATGGTCCCAAATGGCTTAGAAAAATCCTAGAAGGCCCTAAAGTGAGTTTGGATCAATTTGGCACATATTTGTGGGGAGTTTACGGCCCAAGAACATCCTTGGCCGTAAACTCTTCATTTGGTGTCAAAATGAAGTGTTTAATGGTACAACACACTTCCATAGGCCTTAGATAAATTCCTTTCATGCATTAGGGTAGTTTAGGGACTTGTTTAACACAATTTCTTGGGTGTTTACGGCCCAAGCTTAAGCTAGGCCGTAAACTCCTCTTTTTGGCCTCAAATGGAGTTGTTTGATGCATCTAAGGGTTCCTTGGAGTAATGTCTAATTTACCTAACATCCTAGAAGTGTTTTTGGGGCTTAAAACATGGATTTGTGGGGTGTTTAAGGTGTTTACGGCCTAAGCTTATGCTTGGGCCGTAAACTCCTTTTTAAGCCTCATTTTCTTGTGTTCTAAGGTCCAAACCCTTCTAGTTAAAAGCCTTAATTAGCATACTAACATACAAGAAGGAAAAACATGGCCTTGGGCATGAATTTGGGGGTTTACGGCCTAAGGAGCTTCTTAGGCCGTAAACTCCTTTATGGTCCTTGATTTCTATGGTTTTTGGCCCCTAAATTCAATGAAGCATGCCTAGAATAAGATAGGGGATGAGTACATACGTTTGGAAGTCGGAAATTAGCGGAATCGGGGTCGTTTTCGAGTCTAGAGAGAGAAAGTAGAGAGAGAGAGTGAGTGTGTAGTGAATGAGTGTTCAAATGATGTGCACACCCATTGCATATGTCTTGGGAATCGCACCCGATACACGGCTACCCGATGTTTAAAGTTAACTGGGTTAAAACTTTTTACCCGGGTGAAGTGGTTGAAAAGGTAAAACAACTCTATTAGGTTAAACGGGGTTAACACATGTGAGTTATATTACTTATGATAATATTAAATCATGCATAAATTAGATATTCGGATTTTGACGGTTTCAAATATTACGTAAAATAATGTATAGTGACGCGTTCCGTTAGTGAAAACGGGGTTTGTAACGGAATTGGATTTGGGGTTGTCA
Organism: Lactuca sativa; assembly: GCF_002870075.4. Classification (NCBI taxonomy): domain Eukaryota; kingdom Viridiplantae; phylum Streptophyta; class Magnoliopsida; order Asterales; family Asteraceae; genus Lactuca; species Lactuca sativa. The sequence goes on along the minus strand of NC_056631.2, from coordinate 226,819,165 downwards.
CACACACGCTGCACCGAACTATGACAAACATTGAGTCACTCTTTGCTACCTTTGCTTAGAACCATTTAGTGTGCCGGTAAACCACACACGCTCCACTAACGTCTTCGCAAGGGCACAAAGTGTAATTTCATGGAATTGCATCAATTCACTTTTGCCTAAGTAACTCAGATTGGGAATTTTATGAAAACATTTAGTTACTTTTATACTTCATTATACTTATAATGGAAGGTTTCGTCCTATCCTACCCGTTCGGCTAACGACCCTCTACTAGTCAAGAGTGCGGTGGGTAAGAGTGGATACCCATTCAATCGCCATTTTATAGGCAATTTCCTTAAACACCCCTTATAGACCAGCTTCGTGAATGAGGCCTACTAACGGTAAGACTGACTTTTACTCCTACATATATATAATGTTAGACTTTTAATGTTATATATAGTATAGGGTGTATTTTATACTTTTAAAAAACTAGGTGGTTAATTTAACAATTATACTTTTAATTCAATTAAATTGTTAACTTAAACTTTTATGGATTTATTAAACCTCTTTTAATTATACTCCTTAATTAATTAATAAAACCATAAGGGTGTGATATGAACTTTTTCAAAACAATACTAGAGTTTTAGAATTTAACATTCCTAATTAAACTTTTAATTAACTTTTAAATTCCAAAACTTGAGGGCAAGTTTTGAAACATTTCAACACATTAGGGTTTAGAATTTAAATATGCATCAAAATTAAACCATTTAATCAAAATTTAAAATTCAAAACTTGAGGGCAAGTTTTGAAACCTTTTTCAAAACATTAGGGTTTTAACTATTTAAATTTCAAAACAACAAAACTTTTGGGTTCAAATTTAAACTATAAAACCTAAAGGGCAAAATATGAAACTTTTCATAACAACAAGGATCAAATAACAAATAATTTAAATCAACATTTAATCACATAATTATCCATATTTGATTTATTTAATGATTTCTTGCAAAACAATTTATCAATTTAGTCAAAATAATTAATCAATTATCTTATAAGGAAACAATTATCTTATTAATTGATAAATATCTTCAATTAGATCAAAATTATAGTCAAATATATCATATAATCAGATTAATATTGATCTAACATGATAAGGTAACAATCCATAAGCAAAAACAGCAAGAAAACCCGAGAAACCCTCCATCTGACGAGTTGACTCGTCGAGTCAAGCCTGGACTCGTCGAGTCAGCATGGACTCGGCGAGTCCAGCTATGGACTCGGCGAGTCCAGCCTCCAGAAACCCAAAAAATGAATTTTCCAGTTACACAATACATTAATACAATTGAAACCAAGCTAGTCTCTAATACCACTGATGGGTTTTGGTCATAAGACATCCTATGTGCTCATACAAACCCTAATGCTTGGATATAGGTTTCTCTATTGTACATGCTTTGAATCCAAGACTATAAATCCTAATTCTAGCATACAAGTAATCATATTAGATATTAGAATAGGTTTATAATGTTACCTTGATTGTTATGTAGCAATAACAATCCTACTTCCTCCTTGAATTGACTTTGGAAGGCATAGAGTCACAAGTGTCACTCCTCTAATGGCTCACAAACACCATAAGCAAGAGGATGAAGAGGAGAGCGGATGGAGGCTGCCCAAAACGTGTTCTAACCATAAAAGAGATTTTCCCCACGTTTTTGAGCCTTAAGGGTTCTATATATACTGAGGCTATTAGGGTTATCTAACAAGGAAACCCTAATTTGGTTGCTTAAGCCCTAAGCAACCCATAGACTCCTTTAATCAAGCCCTTGGACGATTTCTTTATGGGCTTCCCATAAGAATTCGTCCACCTCTTGATTTAAGTCCCTTAAGTTTAATTAATCTCTTTTAGTCACAAAACTAATTACCAATTAATTATTGACTAATATTAATTAAACAAAATGATTTCTCCTTTAATATATTATTCCCATAATATATTAATAAACCATATTTAATCCTTTCTCTCCATAATTCATCCTATCAAGTTGCTTTGGTGAAGGCAACCCAAAAGGACCATGCACCATCGGGTCAAGTACATACCAAAATAGTTATGGACTTAGACACTAATCCAACAGTCACCCACTTGGATAAGTCTAATAACTATTCTGCGTATGACTTTAGATCCTGATCTGCAATCGTAGCTTTCCAAAGCCGTTGTCAACTCTGATCCTATCAGATACGCGTGTCCTTAGATAAGGGATCATATATTCCTCCATTCTAGATATCATATGAGATATGATTTCAAATCATTCTCTTTGTACTATATCTTGATTCCGATTTATGACGACTGACTAATTGAACAAATCAAATTAGCCCTAGCCCGACCGAGCATTTACGTTTGTTATCACTAAATCATCGAGGGGCCCAAAGATATCGCTTTTATCATACTTTGAATAAAAGGAATGGATAAACTTTGATACAATGCTTGCTTGCACTCACGCACCGAATCACACACAACAATATGTTTTATAACACCAAGTTACTAGTGCGTTTATATATTATCAATGTGCTACCAATTTGCAAGATACAACTCACACATCTCGGTTTCAAGAATACAAGATGTTATCGTCTCACCAATCACTCGTGATACAATCCATGGAGTGATCCAAGTGATCGTGGGTTTAATCCAATGCTAGAATCATATTCATAAGCACTCATGAACGTTGCAACAAACATTTGCTTATGTCTAATACTCTTTTAGACAATCCACACACCAATTCACGACAGTCTTCATTCATATGTACTTCCAACATATGAACAACTGTGGCCCGTTTGAATAATTCGATTATTCTTAATAAACTCAATTATTCTGGAAGTGAAAACATGCAAATGTGAAACACAAGAATAATACTAATCCCATATGGCCTCAACCCTTTGAGCATAAATAAAACACCTTTTATTTATCACCATATTGATTACTCATTATCTGTCGTTTCGGGTAATCAACTTCTTACTTGAATTATTACACTTGTCCCATGCTCTTAGCATGCACACAATGTTTACCTATGGTTCTTACTTTGTGAAATAGATCACATTGAACACATTTCCAATCATTCTCATTTCACAACTCCAAATCTTTTTTCATAAGTGTGAGAATATCAAATTCTTGTTACTTATAAAATACGCTAGATTCTAACATTCTATGCAATGGTCCTTTTGTAATGTCACTGCACCAAAGTCACAGAGACTATTGCCAATGATATTACAAAGTCCTCTATCGGAGATTGTTACAAGACAATTCCTTAGATATGATGTCTCTCACTCAAAGTACTTTCCTTTGAACATCCTTTTGCATAAAAGTTTCTAATCTTAGACATAGATTTTTTAATATTCTTTCCCAATATGGACACGCTTCCATATTTTCCATATGACAACTCATTCTTAATAGAATCTTATCTATTCATAATAAAGTCGATATGGTCCATCCAATATGGAAACATTTCCATAATTTCCAATACTATACTTCCAACTACTCACAAGCGACCAATCCTCGTCGAACTTTGGATTGTCCTTTGATAGTTGTTTAATTATTTTAGTCAAAACCGATTCTAAGCGCTAGACATTTGGAAAATTTTAGAATGGTCAAACATTAAAACATTTTCAATCGATCCTATACCCGAAGCATATGGGACACGACGCATAATGTTTTATTTGCTATGTTCTCAAAATTCGAATTGTGAGGAGGAATGCCGTAATCATAATCGAAATTTTACGAACACACTATGTACCTTTGACTAAATTTATTAACATTTCTCAACCTAAGCCTTTAGATTTGAAATGAAGCATAATATTCTCTCCCTTAATTATAGCAAAACAACCTTTCAACTCTTACAACTTTGCAAAGTATGACTCTTGTTTTCTATAATTAATATTGCTAACCTTGCAATACTTTCCTTAATAATCATACAATCATAAAATTTATGCTCCCACTATCATGATGATTATTATAAAACAGAATACTTATGTTCCCACTAGCTTCGACATGTATTCATAAACATCTTAACTTTCAGAAAGACAATGCCTATTGACTTTCTTAAGTCCATGTTTCTAATACTTAGTGCTTTGATAATATTTTATCAAGGCTTCTTGAACTTATATACCTTTGCCTTAGATAGTTTATATGTGTGTGTAAATAATTGCCAAACCTCACAATTCAAATTATGGAAAGGGATACCGAAACCATAATCGAATTCGAGAATGCAATTTTACAATCACTATCTTCTTAAAATCTTTCTTAGTGAAAGCATTTCCTCACAATCATTTTTTCTTGAAGGAGGAAATCTTATGACACTTAGATTTAAACGGTGTATGTGTTCCTATCCATGTGAATTTGTTAAAACCAAAGTTTACGACAAATTCAAACACATATGGACCGAACTTTCTTAATCTCGATTTCTTGTCTTATGGTAGCACAGCTGCCCACCATGTTGTAACGCCTGTGTTTCCGGGCTTGCCGTTTTTAGCAATATAATAGTCTAGGTTAACCTTTGTAACCCGTTTTGAAATAATAAGAATGTATTATTTGAGTATTATGTATTTTGTGCTTAATTGCTTAATTATGTGGTCTGATTAATTAAGAAAAAAAAAAATAAGCGTCAAAATTTAAGTGTAAAATAAACTTAATATCCTTGGTTAATGTTGTAGTAGTCGAAACGAGGTTTCCGAATATATATAGAACGCCCAAATCTGACTTCGTATGAGGAAGTTATGATTTATCGAAGTTCCGGCTTAGCGGTATACAACCTGAAATACTCGAATTGAGATCGAGCGGTTGTTAGCTGAAGCAATCTAAATGAGAATCAAATATCTCATTGTTGGTATCAAGTTGGGACTCAAGAGGAACGAAGGAACGATCCGGAAAGGAGAAACAACAAGGATGGGCGTATGTACAAGAATTTCTTGGGCGCCAAACCGCCAAGTCTTTCTGGGAGCCCAAAGCCTGTTGAGATAATGGATTGGATCTCCAAAATGGAGATGGTATTTGAAAGTTGCGACTGTAGCAACAAACAGAAGACCGTCTTTGCGGTTAGGCAACTGAAGTACGCAGATACTATGCCACGAGGAGAAGCCCTGAAAATGTCATGGGAGGAGTTCTTGGAACAGTTAAGGGTGCAGTATTGTTCGGAGATAGATCTGATTGATCTAAACAATGAGTTTCAAAACTTAAAGAAGGGGAAGATGAGCATAGATGACTATGCTACTGCATTTACTGAGAAGATGAAGTTGTTTCCGTACCTAGTGCCAACGGAACTCTCCAAGATTGAGAGGTTTGCTAACGGACTGCCTGCTGACTTTGGTCCGACAGTCAAAATGGCAACCACTCTGAAAACGGCTGTTCGTGCAGCTAAGAATGTGGAGGCCCAGCAGAAGGAAAAGGGTCTGGAAAGAATAGATGTTGGAGAAAAGAGGAAGTTCGATGGAACTTCAGGGTCCAACAAGAAAAACAAGTTCTCGAAGTCTGGTTCGAGGGGAGGTGGAGGTGAAGCGAAATGGTGCGACAAATGTAAGAAGAAGCATCATGGAAAATGTGAGGTGGCGAACACATGCTACAAGTGTGGAAAGCCAGGGCACTATGCCAATGAGTGTACCCTCACAAAGAAAGTTTGCTATGGTTGTGGTGAGGAGGGTCATATGTCGAGAGACTGCCCGAAGAAGAAGGAGGCAGCTAGACCCAGCATTCCGCCAAAGCCAAAGGCGAGAGCATTCGTGATTGATGAAAGCGAGAAAATGTTTGACCAACAGGTGTACATCGTTTTTAGCATTCGTGATTGATGCTAAGAAGGAAAAGAAGGTGATGCAGAATATTCCAGTGGTGTGTGATTATCCGGAAGTATTTCCTGAAGATCTTCCTGGATTACCGCCTGATCGACAAGTGGAATTCCGTATTGACTTGTTGCCAGGAACAACGCCAATTGCGAAAGCACCTTATCGATTAGCACCGACGGAGATGAAGGAACTAATGATGCAACTTCAGGAGTTATTGGACAACGGTTTCATTAGACCTAGTTCATCGCCCTGGGGAGCTCCGGTGTTATTTGTAAAGAAGAAAGATGGAAGTATGAGAATGTGCATCGATTACAGAGAGCTGAACAAGGCAACAATAAAGAATAGATATCCGTTGCCGAGGATTGATGACCTGTTTGATCAATTGCAAGGTTCGAGCTATTTCTCGAAGATCGATCTTAGGTCAGGATATCATCAGCTAAAAGTAAGAGAGCAAGATATCGAGAAGACTGCATTCAGAACTAGATATGGACACTACGAGTTCTTGGTTATGTCGTTTGGACTAACCAATGCTCCAGCAGCGTTCATGGATTTGATGAATAGGGTTTGTAACCCGTTCCTTGATAAATCCGTGATAGTGTTCATAGACGACATTCTGATTTACTCGAAAAGCCAGGAGGAGCATGGCAGACACTTCCGAGAAGTGTTAGAAGTCTTGAAGAAGGAGAAGCTGTATGCTAAGTTCTCCAAATGTGATTTTTGGATTCGTGAAGTCCAATTCTTGGGTCACGTGGTCAACCAAGAAGGGATAATGGTTGATCCAGCGAAGATCGAAGCTGTGACGAAGTGGGAACAACCGAAAAGTCCCACGGAGATTCGAAGCTTTTTAGGATTAGCCGGATATTACCGAAGGTTTATCCAAGGCTTTTCTTCGATCGCTAGTCCATTGTCAGCTTTGACCCACAAAGGAGCTACTTATGCTTGGGGTGAGAAGCATCAGGAAGCATTTGAGAAGCTAAAGAAGAAGCTATGCGAGGCACCGATACTTTCTCTACCCGATGGAGTTGAAGACTTCGCTGTCTATAACGATGCGTCTGGTGTTGGTTTGGGTTGTGTTTTGACCCAAAGAGAAAAGGTGATAGCATATGCGTCTCGACAGCTGAAAGAGCATGAAAAGAACTACCCGACTCATGATTTGGAGTTGGCAGCGGTAGTTTTCGCTTTGAAAATATGGAGGCATTACCTCTATGGCACGAAGTGCAAACTTTTCACTGATCATAAGAGTCTCCAATACCTCTTTAATCAGAAAGAATTGAATATGAGGCAACGACGCTGGCTAGAATTACTTAAAGACTATGACTGCGAGATACTTTACCACCCCGGTAAAGCTAATGTTGTTGCTGATGCTCTCAGTCGGAAAGTCAATCCCGAAAGGAAAAGGCCAAGAGCGTTGAGAATTGAAGTTGTCTCAACTATTTTGGAAAGTATAAAGAAAGCTCAGAGCGAAGCTTCTGAGAAGAATGACAGAAAGGAGGAACGTTTGGGCAAAACGTTGGTGTTCGGTGTAAACAGTCATGGACTGAAGGTGTTCCAAGATCGGATTTGGATACCTAAGACAGGAGGAGTCAGAGATCTTCTGATGGAAGAAGCTCACAAGACCATGTACTCGATTCATCCGGGTAGCACTAAAATGTATAGGGACCTGAAACCCTACTACTGGTGGCCGACGATGAAGCTTGATGTTGCAAAGTATGTGGCCGAGTGTGTGACTTGTGCGAGAGTCAAGACACAACATCAGAACCGTACGGGAGTTTAGAACCTTTGCCTGTGCCTATGGGTAAGTGGGAAGACATTGCTATGGATTTTGTCACTAAACTGCCCAGAACAAAGAATGGTCACGACATGATTTGGGTGGTCGTTGATCGATTCACTAAGAGTGCACATTTCATAGCGGCCAGGGAGAAATGGTCTATGGATAAGCTTGCGAATTCTTACGTGAAGGAAATTGTGAGGCTTAACGGTGTTCCGTTAACGATTGTGTCGGATCGTGATAGCCGTTTCACATCGAGGTTTTGGAAAAGTCTACAAGAGGAATTGGGTACCAAGTTGTGTTTAAGTACAACTTACCATCCGCAGACTGATGGTCAGAGTGAACGAACGATACAAACACTTGAAGATATGCTGAGAGCATGTACTCTGGAATTCCTAGGTAATTGGGATGAACATTTACCGTTGGTAGAATTTTCCTATAATAATAGTTTCCACTCGAGCATTAAGATGGCACCTTACCAAGCTTTGTATGGACAGAAGTGTCGTACGCCGTCTTGTTGGCTTTAGGCTGGGGAAAAGCAGTTTATGGGACCGGAGTTGGTTCATCAAACTGCTGAAAAGTTGAAAATAATTAGGGAAAGAATGTTAGCGGCTCAGGATCGTCAAAAGAGCTATGCTGACAAAAAGCGAAGACCGATGACTTTTGAAGTTGGAGATTCGGTTTTGCTTAAAGTCTCGCCGTGGAAGGGACTTATAAGATTTGGTAAAAGGGGAAAGTTAAGTCCAAGGTTTATTGGACCGTTTAAAGTTCTTCAGAGGATTGGGAATCAAGCTTACAAGCTCGAACTACCAGAAGAACTGAATGGAATTCATAACACTTTTCATGTGTGTTATTTGAGGAAGTTCACAGGAGAAGTTCCCGACATAATTCCAATTTATGAATTGAGAATTGATGAGAACAAAAGGTTGATTGAAGAACCAGAGGCAATTGTTGACCGAAAGACTAAGAAACTGCGACGCAAGATGGTTGGGTTAGTGCTTGTCCGATGGAAACACACGAATGGGCCGAATCTCACCTGGGAGACGGAGAGTGACATGATGGGTCGCTATCCGCATTTGTTTGTTGATGTGTGATTCCGGGGACGGAATCATTCTAAGATGGAGAGAATTGTAACGCCTGTGTTTCCGGGCTTGCCGTTTTTAGCAATATAATAGTCTAGGTTAACCTTTGTAACCCGTTTTGAAATAATAAGAATGTATTATTTGAGTATTATGTATTTTGTGCTTAATTGCTTAATTATGTGGTCTGATTAATTAAGAATAAAAAAAAATAAGCGTCAAAATTTAAGTGTAAAATAAACTTAATATCCTTGGTTAATGTTGTAGTAGTCGAAACGAGGTTTCCGAATATATATAGAACGCCCAAATCTGACTTCGTATGAGGAAGTTATGATTTATCGAAGTTCCGGCTTAGCGGTATACAGCCTGAAATACTCGAATTGAGATCGAGCGGTTGTTAGCCGAAGCAATCTAAATGAGAATCAAAGATCTCATTGTTGGTATCGAAGCGATAAAAAGTTAGGCGAGAATGGACGTCAAACGAAGAAGTTATGAATTTATAACGAAAGTTTCTGTCGCGGCCTATTAAAAATAATTAATAAAAATAAATTCAAAATTAGCCGACGGAGTCTAAACGAAAGTCGTAGAGCATGGTCTCACGTTTCCGTGGATATAAAGTACGTCGAAAACGGAGTTCGTATGAAGAAGTTATGAATTTCCGAAGTTTATTAATCATTTTGTATTTAAATTTAAATCAAAATTCGGAAGCATTATCTGAAGGAGTCACCGATCTGATCCGAGGTACGCCCCGCGTACTCGAGTACGCCCTGCGTACTCCGAGGGATGTCGACACTCGCACTCGAGCACTTCGGATACGTAAGCAATGACGTTTTGGGCAGTACGCCCCGCGTAACGCAGTACGCCCCGCGTACTCCGAGGTTCCAGCCTCTATATAAAGGATCCGAAGACAGCCTCATTTCTTGTTCATTTTCTTCTCTTCTCTCTAGTCTTTTGCATCGTTTTTCGTGCCGAAGCTACCCCGAAGTCCCGGTATCATACTCTAGCCCCGAGGCAAGTCCCGAGATCCCGAAGATCCCGAGAAGCGCGGTTCCCGAGTCGAAGCTCTGCCCGCGAGAAGTTCGATTTTCGAGGAGATCTTCCAGATCTGCTGTGGATTACTACTTCTATAAGCCGTAGTGCTATCGGATCGTCTTCTGATCAGGTGAGTGTGTAGTTATTTCTTCTAATACAATAATACGAAGTATTTTATATAAAAATACGTGCTATGTGTATATATTTGGTTGTGTTATGTGTGAATGAGTATTCACTCTCTTCTATCTTATAGATCTGCTTATCACTTTATGAGATATGTGTTATGTGTGTGTGTGTGCCTCATCTGTTATGTGATATATGTGTTGATTAAAGCATGCTATACAGGTTTTCTTTAAACTACGTATGAAAATATATATTTTATCTACTAATATGTTGGGTAGAACATGGTTAGATAGTTGGTGTGTAATAAACAGATGAGAGGCCTCGATGTTGTTGTTGTTGTTGATCTAGTTATTCAGCGGAGTATGGATAACGACCATGGACACTTTCTAGACAGTCCAGTGGAACGCTAGCAGGTTCATAACCTGTAGGTGTTGTGAACGATGTGTTCACCGGTGTACTCTATCCCCCTCATGGTTGCCTTTAGGATATCTATTGTTGAGGAAACCCCTTCGCAGTGATGTCCGTCCCGATGAAAATCCTAGATTAGGTCCCTTGAGATAGTTGTTTTAGGGACGTAAAGTGAGGATAACGGGAATGGGTAATCGGGATAGTGATTGGTTGGTGAAATTAAATATAACTTATTTATTGTGGGTTGAAAACCCTATATGCTCACCAGGCTCCCAAGCCTGACCCACTCAGTTTTATTTGTATTACAGGAAGTGGCAAAAGGGCGTAAGATGGATGGATCATCTTGTTGTTTTGTTTACAAGTCTGTATATGTATATATTTGTTGAATGACTTGTAATGTTTATCGTTTATGCTTTATGGTCTGTATCGGAACATGACATCCCGAGTTTTGATTATATAATGAAATGCATCTCTTGATGAAATGCTTTGATAAATATTATTTTATCATGTTTTGTTTTGGGAACAAATTCCGCAACTCTTTCAAATCAAAAGGATTTACTCTGAAAATATTTAAAAGCATAAATGAAAATCGGTCTTTTCTGGCCGAGATTTTGGGGATGTCATACATGTCCTCCAAGTAGTTAAGCAGCTCACCCTTTCCTATCAATGTACCTTTCATTGATTAAGGTGCTTTGCCTTTTATGCGTTCAAAATGAGAACTTATAGAACTCATGTGCATAATTAACTCAATTGGAACACCACAGAAACAAAATAATGTCAACACAATAGGTTGTAAACTTCAACTCGTGTGCTAGTGATGATCGATAAGGTTTATTTGATTTGTTCTTGAAACCTTTCAAGACCATTAAGACTCCCACTTACTCCTTGACATATAAGATTCTTTTGTCAAAACATTTCTTGACAAACAAATATTCAAGAGTTAGCGTAGCTTTTATCAAAACATTTCATAAATTGGTCCTAGTTGGTCTTTGTCTTATCCAAGACATCACAACTTTCCGCATTTGATGAATGTTATAAACCTTTAATATTTTTCACTCAATGTCACAATCTTAACTTTAAGATTTGTTATTGGAACGAAGTATGATTGACTTCTTGATTTAACCATTTCTTCAATCCTTGATTCCTCTTCTTAAACATACAATTGTACTAAGACTCACTTAGAGGATCAATTGAGATATGGTTCTTAATCATTAAGACCTATCATAAAGCATAAAATCTACTCTCCCATCTTCTTAGAATGGAGAAATTTTATCTTTCTGCCTACTTGATTCTTCTTTTTCGTTCTGCTATTGATCTAAACCCTTTAATCAATTCAGAATTACACTTAATCTTGTAAGTACAATCATATTTACTAAGCTTTTAGTAAATCATGACGAATATCTTTGTTACTCTTATGGAGAACTTGATCAACACGCAACTTTGTGTGCTCGATCTCCTAGTCCTTCACTTGACACTTTGTCAATGAATTTGTCTAATTTCCAAATATGAAATTTCTCATTCGTCGTGCAACCAAGTTATGGACCATGCACCATCGGGTCAAGTACATACCAAAATAGTTATAGACTTAGACACTAATCCAACAATATATATGTATAACACTTGTAACACTTTATTTTCAAACAATGTAAATATTTCTATGTAATGTAATTGTTGTGTTTACTATGCTTACTATGTACATTGGTTACGATATACATGACGTCCTCCGCCCCGGAACGTTTCCGCCATCGGTTTCGGGGTGTGACAGAATGGTATCAATGCCCTTGTTTATAGTGAACTAGTATACCAAACCTTACATGGTATAAGACTATAAACACTAAGGGGCGTAAGTGCTCTGAACTAAAAGTATACCTTAAAGTATAAGTATTTTCAAAAGTATACAAGTATACCTAACCGTTGAAATCCGTAACTACATGTAGAACAAAACATAAGTAAATGGGTGTTGTATGCTATGGTTAAACCTGGACAGTTATGTAGTCGTGTCTAGGATCAATATAGCTTGGCCAACTATATTCATTCGAGACACGCCCAACATGTGCTTGGGAGTGACTGTGGTATGCGACATGCCTAAAACTTACCCAATACCCAAACAACGAGCCGTCGTCGCAGCGGAACATGAAATACTATGGGAGTATTTCTAGAGCCAACTTCGTTATAGAAATCCTCATTCCAGCGTTGCTCCTCAAATCATTCCTTTAGCGATAGTTTATCTGCCTTGATAACTTTTTCCTGCTTATCGCTTATAGAATTATATATCTGTCTTAATGAGATATCCCCTGTTCCATATCTCTTGATTCAATTCAGAGGACTTATGATCCTCTCTTTCATGGCTATTTTAGATCAAGATGCCTCCGAGGAAAAGACCCAGCTCAAAGAATAACAATCCTCCTCCGCCACCACCTCCTCCTCAATTTGATCCCGTCATGTTTCAAGCAGCTGTTAATGCTATTGTGGCTGCTACCATATCACAAATGAACCTCAGTGGTTTAGGTGGGTAAGGAGATGGTCCCCAGCCCCAAAACCAGGAAGGTAGCCAGGGACACTGGAGGGAGTGTTCCTATAAGGACTTTATGAACGCGAAACCCACATTCTTCGATGGCACTGGATGTGTCATTGCCCTAACTCGGTGGTTAGAGAAAATCGAATCTATCTTCGAGATTTGTGCTTGTTCAGTATCCGACAAGCTGAAATTCGCCGCCTGCATGTTCACCAATAAAGCTCTGACTTGGTGGAACGGCTGAGTCAAATCTCTAACCCTACCTGTAGCCAATGCTATTGGTTGGGAAGTCATGAAGGAACTTCTATTCGCGGAGTATTGCCCTCAGGGCGAAATATAGAAGCTGGAGCATGAGCTCTAGAACCTGAAGATGAAAGGTTCCGATATCGCCGCTTACACTTCAAGGTTTGACGACTTGGCGCTTCTTTGTTCGGGGATGGTTACCCCGGAGAGTAAGAAGAATGAGAGGTTCATCTGGGGGTTGACCCAGCCAACCAAAGGGAATGTTTTAGCTATGAAGCTGGATACATACGACAACGCTAAATACTTAGCGCAAATCCTGATCGATCATAGTGAAGACATAGAGGAAGCAGCCACCACTCCCGAGCCGACAGAGAGAAGTGGTGAGAAAAGAAAATTTTGGGAGACGAAGGAGAAAAGTCAGCCTTCATAGGAATTCTCGAAGAAACAGTAGACAGTGGCAGTCCACGCTGCCACTACCCCTAATGATGTTTATGTCGTCGGTTCCTCAGCCCAAGCACCTATCACCGGATATGCCGGTATTCTCCCGTGGTGTAACCGATGCAGTTACCACCACCGCATCCCCGGTCCCTATCGTGTGAAAGTTTGCAAAAATTGTGGTTAAGAGGGTCACCTTGCGCGAAGTTGCAGAACACCAACCAATCAAGTCTCCGGAGCATGTATCAGTCAGGCATGCTACGATTGCGGCGAAGTCGGGCACTATAAGAGAAACTGCCCCAAGACAGCAACAGCTGACAACACTGGAAGAGTCCTAGCTATAGGACAAGGTGAGGCAGCCACCGATCCCATCGTTGCTACAGGTATATTCCTCTTCGACAACCCTTATGCTTGTAATCCTTTTCAATTCTAGTACTAAAAGATAATCTGTTAGCTATTCATTCGAACATCTTCATAAACATAGTCCTCAACTAGTAACCGAAACGTTTACCGTCGAGATAGCTAACGGTGAGAAAGAGAGCATTAACGATAAACTTAGTTCCCAACCAATGTGCTCAACAAGAATCAGGAAGTTAAAGACCTTGAGAGTATCCCCGAAGTCTGCAATTTTTTCCTGATGTCTTTTCCGAAGAGCTCTCAAGAATTCCCTTCGGACGCCAAGTAGTGTTTTGCATTGACCCAATTTCTGGAGCAAACCCTATAGCCAAATCTCCGCATCGATAGGCTCCAGCAGAAATGCAAAAGTTACCCAGTCAGCTTCGAGTTCACAAGAGTGATGTTCCAAAACAACATTCAGGATTCGATACGGTCACTACGAGGATGTAGTGATGCCCTTTGCTCTAACCATTTTCTTTGGTCACGTAGTAAGTGAAGAAGGTTCGATACATTTTGAAACGCGTAAAACTTAACCCGAGGAACGTAGGACCTTTCAAAATCCTCATTAGGATCGATCCCATATCCTACAAACTCCGATTACCCTCAGAACTTAGCAGCATCCATCCGGTATTCCACGTCTCTGTCCTTAAGAAGTGCCTATTCGACAAAACCATAGTAATCCCTTTGATGAGACTGAAATCAATGAAATTTTGAACCCCATGGTAGAACCAATCGAAATCATAGATCGAGAGATTAAACGTATGAAAAAAAGTTGTATCCCGATAAGTGCGGGAACCCAAGTTCATTTGGGGGCACGAAGACTCGATGAAACAAAAGTATCCGTATCTCTTTCCAAATCCTTGAGTCATATCTAAAGTTTGATTTTCAGGACGAAATTCCCTCTAACGGGGGGATAATGTGACAACCCGAAGTTTGCTCCATCGCCGTAACCCGTTTCCGTTCCTAAAATTCATCTTTTTCGAATCGTTTCCGTTTAAGTTTTTAAATTAAGTCATTATTTTTGAGAATTATATTATGACTTAATGGGTGTCCAAACACATTAGAAACTCATGATAACGTCCCAATTTAATAATTGGAAGATTTTTAGATACGACCATATCAGGTTACGGCAACTTAATCGGGTGCGACCAAAAGCATCGTCTAACGTCAGTATCGGGTAGAATTCCACCGGGCCATAAACTCAACCCCTATATAAGGGATTGAGTGACATCATTTTGAATCTTTTTCTCTCTCTTAAATCACTCTCTCTCACTACTCTCTCTAGAACTCGAGATTGATCCAAAAACCCCCTTTCAAGCCTCAATTTGGTAAGCAATCTATCCTAGATTGTTGTTTAACTTGATTGGATGCAAATCTATGTTTGAATCACCCAAAAACACCCATGAACATGTGTTTACGGTTTGGGGACCCTCCCAAAACCGTGAACACCCATAAAGAGGGCTTTGAAGCCCCAAAACCCCTCCAAAACACTTCTAGTGCTTAGATGTGGCTTTGGACCCCAAAATCGCACCATTTGAGGTATGAACATGATTTTACGGCCCAAGAACATGCTTGGACCGTAAACCCTCATTCATGGACCATAAACACCTTTTTAAGGTGTTAAATTTCCCTTAAACACCTCCAAAAGCTTCCATGAGCTTCCATGAGTGCATAGAACCTTATAATCCTTCATGAGATGCACCAAAACATACACAAATGAATCAAACTTGATTTTATGACCCAAGAACATTCTTCGACTGTAAACTCCTCTCCTTAGACCATAAACACCCCCAAAGCGTGTTAAAGTGCCTTTAACACCATGAATGGCTTGGTATTGGACCTAGAACTTTGTATGCTTAACCTACAACCACTAAAGTCCATGAATCACGGATAAACATGATTTTACGGTTGTAAGCTCATGTGTTTAAGGTAGTAAACTCCCCAAGAACATATTCATAGACTGTAAACTCCTTTTCCAAGGCCATTTCAAGTCCCGATCACTTCCTAAGCCATGGAATCAACCCTAGAACCTTCCCGTGTGCATTGTAAGACCATTTGGCACCCAAGAACACATCACTCATGAGTTTACGGCCGTAAACTCATGGGGATATGGTTATTGGGCCGTAAAATCCTCAAGGAGTTTACTCTTGAAGAGTAAACTCAAAATTTAGGCCCTACACGCCCTTAGATGCCACCCGGGTCACTCCGAACACTTGATTTGAAGTGTTTTCGCGTCTTGGAGTGTATATTCATACCTAATTACTAGATCAAGGTCAAATTAGATACATTTTATGTGTCTCTTCATATTACATAGGAATCTTGTGAGTTTGCAAGCCCCGAACTGACGCTTAGCATCCCAGCCGGCACATTCCTCGTCCGGTGAGTTCATACACCTACTCTTTTTCCGTGTTTTTCAAATGTTTTCAGGGGAGAATACAAGCAAAAGTACAAGGAAATATTGTACTCAAACTTATTATTTCAGTTCAAATGTTTATATTTTTAAGATCGAAAACCGTGTTAACTAATAATTCGAATTGCATAGTTAACTTTCAGACTCATCATAGCTTTCTTGATAAAGTGTTATAATCTATGTTTCATTTTATAATCTTACGAAAGATTAGTACTAATCATAAATTAGGATTAATACTAATAAGATACGAATACGAAAATAACAGAACGAATACGAAAATACAGTTAGAAACAGAGCGAATATGAAAGTACAGTTAGAAACAGAGCGAATACGAAAGTACATCTAGGAGTAAATCGAATACTAATAAAATTCGAATACGAATATGAATACGAATACGAATGCGAATACGAATATGAATACGAATACGAATACGAATATGAATACGAATACGAATACGATACGAATAAGAATATGAATACGAATACAAATACGAATACGAAAGTACGCCTTTGGATACTTTCGAGTGTAGGACAACTAGGATATCAAAATCTCTAACTAATACGACAAGTATGATAGATACTAGGGCATAACATTTCAAACGAATAACTAACTCACACATAGGAAAATAAGGGTTTTTCCTGGGATAACGAAATGTTCCTAATCAAACTGTGGAATAAACGAATAACTAACTCACACATAGGAAAATAAGGGTTTTTCCTGGGATAACATAACAACTCGTAATCGAATTATGTAACGAATGATAACTAAACTGTTTTTATAAGAAAATATGGATTTTCTTGGATAACAACTTTTCAGAAAACCAAAGGAAACTAATTCTTTTTCAAAAATGAACCGCTTATGAACTCACCAGCTTTATGTTGATTTTCAAATTGCTTGTATTCTCAGGTCCACATTAGACAGGTACACCGCGATATTTTGGAGAAGACGGAGCGTATAGAAGACTCGTCTTAGTTTTTAATCATATGATATATATATATATATATATATATATATATATATATATATATATATATATATATATATATATGTGTGTGTGTGTGTGTGTATAACACTTGTAACACTTTGTATATTTCTATGTAATGTAATGGTTGTGTTTACTACGCTTACTATGTACATTGGTTACAATATACATGACGTCCCCCGCCCCGGAACGTTTCCGCCATCGGTTTCGGGGTGTGGCAGTCAAACTGGTCAACCCTTTGTCCAAGTCAAAGTCCTCAGTCAAAGTCAACCTTCCTGGTTCACCCTACTTGTCGAGTCAACCCGTTGACTCGTCGAGTTCCTATACGCAGAAACTCCCAATCACGACTCAACTCGCCGAGTCACCCCAAGACTCATCGAGTCCTATCCTGCTCAACCCACCGATTTGTCCGTCAACTCACCGAGACACGGCTTAACCAGAAAAGGCTAGGGTTCCACGACCAGACTCGCGGAGTCCAAGAATAGACTTGCCGAGTCTAAGGCAATCCTCAACATACTTGCCGAGTTGTTCTTCCAGCTCGCGGAGTCCATGCACATATTCATACAACTCGTCGAGTGCACCCATGTGACTCGTCAAGTCTCTTCAGTTCTCATTCCAAACAGAGGCTTTTCAAGTCATGCATGGACTCCAATCCTAGATCCATTCCTCTACAGTCTAACCCTCACATAAAGTTTCAAACTTTACGTGAAAGCAAGGAGATATAAGCCCAAAACACTTCTAGGGCTAGGGTTCAAGACAAAGGGCTTCACTAATGACTCTTAGACAGGAACTTTAGGACCTTTTGGGCCATCAGAAGTCTAGGTTTGAAGTAGCAACTTCAGAACTAAGCCTCAAACTCGAGATAGCACCCAAACAAGCTAATGAATCCCCAATCAACCACCATTCATGAATCAATAATGAAATATTTGAAGGAGGAGGTTCCGTACCCCTGAAATGTGCCCAAACAGAAGTAGATTCCAGATCTACCTAAGCCCCTTGATGATGCGCTCCAAATCCCCAAGCTTCTTACACCAATTTTCTCTTCCAAGCTCTAATTCTTCATCAATCGAGTCACACACATGAGATGAGGGTTTCTGGATCTCAAATGGGTAGCCAAGAGACTGAAGGTGGGTTATAATGTGCTTATATAGGGCACAATCGCCAAATTAGGGTTTTCCTCCCTTCAGCACCAATTCGCCGAGTCCAACTGCCGACTCGCCGAATTGGTCACTTAACACGTGACCAGAACCGTGACTCGACTCGCCGAGTTCATCCATCGACTCGCTGAGTCGACCTTCCTTATTTACACTAAGAAACCTAAACTTGCACTTCTGAACTCGGGGTGTTATAGAGGGTCTTATGTGCTTATACTGAGTTATGTGATATCATGAATTTTGCCTTTGTAATTTATGTTGAAGATTATTTATGTGCCTTATTGAGTTAGGATCGTAGGGTCCAAACAAAGTTGTGAGACCAAAGGGTCTTCACTGAGATATCAGACTTGAGAGTCCGACCCGAGCTGTGAGACCGGAGGGTCTTCACTGAGACACATGACCGTAGGGTCCTTGTCGAGATATAGCCATGAAAGGCTAATTATTTGTGCATGGCATTTTGGGGAACTCACTAAGCTTCATTCTTATAGTGTTGTGTGAAATCTGTTTCAGGTACATCCCAGGATCGTGGGAAGGCGTTGGCATTATTGTACACACCATCGGGATATTGTCAAACATTTTTGTAAAACTCAATTCGTATATAAATCTATAACAACTCAATTTGTGCGGAATCACAATCAAGTTGATTAGCAATAAATCGATTAAGAACACGGATGAATAGACTTAATGCACACTATATTTAATAATAGTCAGGTACAATGAAATCTTACAAACTATCGGTTCTCTCCAGCTCTCACTAAATTCCGAATCAACAACCTTTTCAATGAACTGAGGAGAAACTATTTATAGCTAAACCTACACCCTAACGCAAAGGCCAACCCACACACTGAAATCTATTAAGGCCCACCAAAATCCCATTGGGATTTTAGTACAGACACAACCAAATCTACTAGTTCTCGGTCCAAAACCAAGAACACACAATGTTGTATAAAGTAAAGTATAAACCACCTAAATAATGTCCTAACAATCTCCCCCTTGGTTTATAGCTTTCTTTTCTTTTCAAACTTCTTCATTGTTCTTGTCATTCAGTCTATCTTCGATTTCTTCACAACTTCAAGATGTACATATGAAAAACTTCATCTTGAGCATTTGAACTTACTTCAGAATTTGACGTGGAAAGCACATTGGGTGTAGGGGGCTTCTTGAATAGCTTCTTCAGTATCAGCACTTTGAACTTTGAAAAAAAAAAAACTTCAGAGATAATTACAGAGAGACCGATTCTTCTTGATCAATTCAGCAAGTTCGTAGATAGCAACTAATTGATTGAGGAGGCTTCAACGCAATTCTTCACATAACTTCAAATACAGTTGCACCTTGCTTCTAGGGTTGAAAGATCTTGTGTTGAAAAACAATCTTCACTTCTTGTTCCTTTGAATGAAAATTTTTCTTTGATCACAGGAGCGTCTTTAAAAGTAACCGTGAACAAAAAGTCCTTATGGATGACAAAGTCAAAAGACCCTTCTCACCACAGTTGTTCAAGGACCCAACCTTTCCTCAAAAGGCGACTACTCGCAGTATCCGTGTGAACATGGAGGAACGCACTACGATTTCTTGAGTATCGGAGAACTACTCGTGGCTATTTTTGTTGTGAGCCCTGTATATCCTTGATCAAAGATCTCAATACAGTTTTTCAAGTCAACAAGTAAAGTTGGCCCTTGGCGAGACGTTCAGTGATAATCAAGCCTTGCATGGTGCATCGCCCTGGTGCCATGATAGTTCTTAGGAAAAAAGATAACTGACATGACCAATTTTGACAATCTATATAGTTTCAGACTTTTAATTCCATAAATACGACAGATCTTGGAAAGAAACTGCCTAACTGACAATTTGTATAGTGTCACGCCAGGTATGAACCATTATCCGTCAATTTCATTGGTGAAAATGTCTAGAACATTAAAATGTTCACCATCAATTCAGAATTGGATGCATTTCGAATTTTGGGTTTCACTTAAAGTTATGGTGATAATGGCTTCAAAGATCATAAAGACAGAATTTTTGATAACCGTCAGCCGAGTTGTTTCATACTCGAACCTCAAGGGGTACCGGTACATGGAAATGATTTAATGGAGAAAGTTTAGACAAAGGTGAAGAATGGTTGCGTGTTTCACATTAGTCATCGCAAAAATGACTTTTGATCATTAACATTTGATGTGAAGACTCCTATTAAGACTGGTATGTGTCCTAATATGGAAGATTCTATCGTTCGCATTGAAATCCTCTGTCAATTCATTGTTTCAGACTGAAATTCATGAATAAATCTACCACAAAAATTATAGAATTTTTTAATTAATTAATTAATTTTCCCTCTAAATTTGTGCATAGAGGAAAAATATGAACAAATTTAAATAAAAACAAAAATAAAATACAAAATATACAAAAAAATAACTTTTAGTCTTCAAAACGAATGATTTTAAGAAAACTCACTTGCACATCAAAACAAGCTTTTCCAAAAGGTTTTGTAAACAAATCGGCCACGTTATTATCAGTGTGGATTTGCTCCAAATGAATGAATTTACGCTCAAAATAGTCTCGTATAAAATGAACTTTGATGTCAATGTGCTTGGTTTTAGAATCTTGAACATGATTTTTAACCATTTGAATAGAAACATCATTATCACAGAAGATAGGAGTGTCAAGAAAATTCAAACCATAATCTTGCAGTTGATATTGCATCCAGATGACCTGAGAACAGCATGCAGATGCAACAACATATTCAGCCTCAGTTCGAGAAGTGGACACAGTTTGTTGTTTCTTACACCGCCACGAGATCAATCTGTCTCCCAAGAATTGACAACCAGCACTTGTATATTTCTTGTCAATGTCACAACCTCCATAATTGCTGTCACTAAAATCATAAATATCAAATTCACAATTTTTGGGATACCAGAGAGCCAATTTATCATGGATTTTATACAAACAATCATATGTGTGCATGCAAACCTAGTTGGATCTATGTTTTCACTATTAAACATACAACTTTATGAACACAAAAAGAAACCTAGCCTGCATCTATTATTTTCAAAATTCTCAAAGAAAAATAGAATACATACCTTTTGTTGTTATATCGTAATAACAACTAGTTCCTTGATTTCCTTAGCTCTTAAAAGCAAGTACCACAAGTGTAGCACCTCTAATGGCTCACAAACACACTTGAGTGAAAGGGTGAATATGAAAGAGAGGAAGGAAGGTAACAAGCTCCAAAAAGTGGCTCTGCTAGGGTTTCTCCAAGGGGTGCCGATTTCTAGTGCCTTAGGGTGTTATTTATACTTGAAGTCAACGAGGGTTTTAGGGTGGAAACCCTAATCCCTTAGCTTAGGGCCTAAGCAAACCCATGGACTCCTTTCCTCAAGCCCTAGGAAGAGAACTCCTAGATCCTTCTAGGATTTTCGGCCAAGCCCTAATAAAGGTCATCCAATGGCCCAAAGCCTCAACTTTCAAATAATTACAAAACAACCCCTCCACTTTTAATTAGTTCCTTTAATCCGAAAATTAATTCCTAATTAACTTCTGAGTAAATACTAATTAATAATATGATTCCAAATTAATACATTATTCATATAATATATTAACAAATCATATTTATACCTCTAATTTTTTATTCTTAACAATAAATCAGCCACTCTCCTCAACAGTCATCTTGTCTAATCACCAGTGTGAAGGCAACCCAAATGGACCATGCTACTATTGAGTCAACTACATTCTAATTATAGTTATGGGCATAGACACCTAATCCAACAATTTAGGTCTCCCTTCAAGATACCTAAAAATTCGTTTAACAGCAATTAAACGAGAAAGTTTAGGATTAGCCTGATGGTGTGCGCATTGACAGATGGCAAAGAGTATATCTGGTCTGCTGGCAGTTAGATACATCAAAGAGCCAATCATAGGTCGATAAAAAGGATGATGAACCGATACTCCATCCGGATCTGATGTCAACATAGGTCGTTCAGCCATGGGAGTTAAAGCAATCTTAGCATCCTTGAACCCAAATTTCTCCAACATGTCATCTACATATTTTCCTTGATGTAGTAGAATACCCAAATAATCCTGACACACTTACAATCCTAAAAACATCATCATTTTTCCTAAAGAACTCATCTCAAACCTCATCTTCATGACCTTTTCAAAATTCTTGCATAATTCTTCATTTTTGAACCAAAAACGATATCATCGACATAAATTTGAACAACAATAAAATCTTCCTTCACTCTTTTGATGAACAAGGATTGATCAATAGTGCCTCTTGTGTACCCATGAGATAAAAGATGTTCAATCAATGTGGCGTACCATGCTCGAGGGGCCTGATGAAGACCGTAAAGTTCCTTGTCCAACTTGTACACATGATTAGGAAATTTTGAGTTGACAAAACCTAGGGGTTGATCAACGTAGATTTCCTCATTAACTTCTACATACAAGAAGGAAGTTTTAACATCCATTTGATATACAGTAAAACCCATGTAAGACGCGTATGCTAAGAAGATACGAATTGATTTCAGTCGAGCCACGGTAGGATACCCCTTTGTGTAATCAAGGCCCTCTATATGTCTGAAACCACGAAAAACCAAACGTGCCTTGTTGCATCCAATTACCCCACTATCATCGTGCTTACGTCGAAAACCCCATCTAGTATCAAGAGAATTCTTTCCTTCAGGAAGTTCTACTAGTTGCCAAACCTTCAGCTCTTCATGCATGGCATCCACCCAACTAGGTTCATTAAGAGCCATCTCAATGTTCTTTGGCTCAATTTGGGATATGAAGCACGAATATAGACATTCGTTAACATATCTGCTCTAGATTTTGGTTTGAAATCCATCAGTCAGGGAACCTATAACATTTTCAATGGGATGATCTCGTTGAACCCTTGAAGAAATCACATGACCCATTGCCTGTGAAGAGACTTGAAGATTTGTGATGTTCTCTACCCTGCATGTGGTTGAATTACTTCTATCAGATGATCAGAAGTCGTAAGAAGTACTCGTCACATACTCATCAGGAATTTCTCAGGAAAAATAAAATCCATAAAAGTATAATCAAAAGTTTTGGTAAAGTCAGAGGTGACTTTTTCAGTAGAGTCGATATTGATGGGTTTGAGCCATAAGAACTTTCCTATGTGCACATGCAAACCCTAATGCTTGGATCTAGGTTTCTCTAATTGAACATGCAATGTATCCAAGACTTATCTTTATAGATCTAGTGTAAACATTCAAATCATAACATATGAAATCAGATCTAAAGGAATACCTTGAGTTGCTTGCTTGAATCTTCTTGTCTTTGGAGCTTAGAGTCACAATTGTCACTCCTCTAATGGCTTACAAATACCAACTAGCAAGAGGATGATAATAGAGAGAGAGAAGGATGAGAAAATCGGCTCTAGGGTTTCTTGAGATGCAAGAGTGCCGATTTCCTCCACCCAAAGGGTCTATATATACTATTGGCTACTAGGGTTACACCTTAAACCCTAATTGAATAATTTAGGCCCTAAGCAATCCAATAATCCCTATAGACTAGGCCTTGGACGATTTCTACGTTTCTCCAAACCCTAAAATCATCCACCCTCATATCCATAAAGATTCATAGCCCAAAATACAACTATCACACATTTGACAGTGTATGCCCCTTTATTTAATTAACCTCTTTAAGTCACCAAATTAATTCCTAATTAATTTATGACTTATGTTAATCAAATAACAATATTATTATTCCTTATCTTATTCTCATAATATATTAATAATATTTCTTCTCTTATTACAAATCATCCTATCAAGTTGCTATGGTGAAGGCAACCCAAAAGGACCATGCACAATCAGATCAAATACTTGCCAAATATAGTTACAGCCTTAGACACTATTCCAACAGTCTCCCACTTGGATAAGTCTAGTAACTATATACACAAGCACAATCCGATTAGCAATCGTAGCTCTCACAGACACTGCCAAACTCTGATCTTATCAGTCTTGTCCTTTAGAAAAGGGATCGTACAGTCCTCTGTTTAGATATCATGCAGACACAATCATAGTCCAGCGTTTAGTTTCTCGATCTCAGATTTATTCGACATAGAACTTAATCGAACACATTAATTTAGGTCTGACCGGGCCCGGCACATAAGTCAAATCAAATCATCGAGCGGCCGAGATATCACTTTTACCCTCTTAGGATAAAAGTAACAGATAAAGTTCGACTTATATGCATTTACTTATTCACCAATCAATTATACACAACAATGTACAACCAATTAACAAATAACAAACCATATATCTAGGTTTTAAGACCATATAATATTATCATCTTGCGATCACTTACAATATATATATATATATATATATATATATATATATATATACCTTAAAGTGATTCCAGCAAGCGCGGGTTTGTTCCAATGCTCAAAACTAGTTCATAAGCACTCATGAACGTTGCAGCAAACCTTTGCTATGTCTAATACCATTTAGACAATATACATACCAATTCATGACAATCTTCTTTCATATCTACTTCCAACATATGAACGATTGTGGACTATTCGAATAATTCAATTATTCTTAATAACTCAATTATTCAGGAAGTCAAAACATGCAAAGTGAAACAATAGTTAATCAATTAACATGAGACAGTAACTTTACTTATAAATAATACTCCTTTATTTAATCATCAAATGTCAATTACATTTATCTATTACAAGTTTCTAAAACTATCTAATCTAAACTAATATCATCCTTCAGCCCAATACTCCTATCATGCTGCAAATGCTTAACCCTAGTTAGTCCCTTCGTAAGCGGATCTGCTGGGTTACCTTCTGATGATATCCTCTTAACCACGAGATGTCCTTCTTCTACTCGATGTCTAATAAAGTGATATTTTATGTCGATATGACGAGATCTACCATGATCCCTTGGTTCGTTGGTCAAGGCAACCGCTCCTTCATTATCACAGAAAATTTACATAGGCTCCTTTATGGCAGGTACAACTCCAAGATCACCGATGAAGTTCTTCAACCATATTTCCTCCTTCGACGCTTCGCTCGCTGCAATGTACTCTGATTCGCATGTTGAATCAGCTACGGTTTCCTGCTTGCAACTTTTCCAAGTTACTGCTCCTCTGTTAAGGGTAAAGACTCAGCCCGACTGCGAACGGTAGTTGTCCCTGTCGGTCTGGAAGCTGGCGTCACTATACCCTCGCACCTTTAAGTCATCACTCCCCCGAGGACTAAAAACCATTCCTTGGTCCTCCGAAGGTACTTAAAGATATTCTTGACCGCAATCCAATGGGCTCTGCCAGGGTTCCCTTGATATCTACTAACCATGCTCAAAGCCGCTACATGAGGGCGAGTACAAGTCATAACATACATGATTGAGCCAACTGCGGAAGCGTAAGGTACTTGGCTCATCTCTACTATCTTGACTTCGGTACTCGGACTTTGAGTCTTACTCAACTTGGCATTACTTTGTATCGGTAATTCTCCCTTCTTCGAATTTTCCATACTAAAACGTTTCAGTACTTTATCTATGTAAGTGTTCTGACTAAGTCCTATTAGTCTCTTACTTCGTTCTCTCACTATCCTTATTCCCAAAATATAGGAAGCCTCTCCGAGGTCCTTCATAGCGAAACACTTCCCGAGCCAGGACTTAACCTCTTGCAATGTCGGGACATCGTTTCCTATGAGTAGTATGTCAACGACATATAGAACGAGGAAGCTAACTATACTCCCACTGGCTTTGACATATACACATGATTCATCTTTGCTTCGTATAAATCCAAACTGTTTGACTTTCTCATCGCGAGACGCTTGCTTAAGCCCATAAATGGACTTCTCAAGCTTGCACACTCTATTTGGATGTATCGTATCGAAAAAACTCTCTGGATGAGCCATGTAAACATCCTCAACCAACTTTCCATTAGGAAAAGCGGTCTTGACATCCATCTGCCATATCTCATAATCATGAAATACAGCAATGGCTAGCATCACCCTAATAGACTTTATTTTTGCAACTGGTGAGAAGGTCTCATCATAGTCAACTCCGGGAGTTTGAGTAAAGCCCTTCGCAACCAATCGCACCTTATATGTGTGCACATTCCCATCCACGTCAGTCTTCTTCTTGAGATCTATTTGCACCCAACGGTCTTACGTCCGGGCACATTATCAACCAAATTCCAAACTTGGTTGTCATACATGGATTGAATCTCACTGTCCATTGCCTCTTTCCATTTTGCAGACTCCGGGCCTGCCATGGCTTCCTTATAGCTATTAGGTTCATTTAGATTTATTAGTGTACCATCACTAATATACGTGTCCCCTTCGGTAGTAATATGAAAACCATAAAACTGGGGTTGAACTCTAACTCTTTCGGAATGTCTAAGAGGTAAGGACTCGTCAATTGGTTCAACTGGAGTTTCCTCCTCGGGTTGCGCGTCAGCGGTAGAGGTTCCTTCATCACTCGATTCTTGAATCTCTTCAAGTTCGATCTGCCTCCCACTGTCTCCTTGGCTTATGAGTTCTCGCTCTCGGAAAATCCTTATCCTTGCAATGAAGACAACAGTGTCATTCAGTCTATAGAAGAGATAGCCAAAGGATTTATGCGGGTAGCCAATGAAAATACATCACTTACTACGCGGTTCGAGCTTGTTGTGAGTATCTCATCTTACGAAAGCCTCGCAACCCTAAACCTTGATATGTGCCAACGAGGGAGCTTTCCCTGTCCACATCTCGTGAGGTGTTTTGGCAACCTTCTTAGTAGGGACTCGGTTAAGGATATGGGTGGCAGTCTCTAAGGCATACCCCCAGAATGAGATAGGTAGTGAAGCACGACTCATCATAGAACGAACCATGTTTAACAAGGTTCGATTACGCCTTTCTGCCTCACCATTCAACTGCGGTGTCCTAGGTGGCGTCAATTGCAAAATTATTCCGCATTCTTTGAGATAGTCGTGGAATTCAAGACTTAGGTACTCTCCTCCTCGATCGGATCGAAGCATCTTGATTTTCCTGCCCAATTGATTCTCCACTTCATGTTTGAATTCTTTGAACTTTTCAAACGTTTCTGACTTGTGCTTGATTAAGTAAATATACCCATATCTACTATAATCATCGGTGAAAGTCACATAGAAGCGGTTCGCATCCTTTGTGGTGGATCAAAAGGGTCCTCATACATCGGTATGTATGAGATCCAATAAACCTTCAGCCCTCTCACAAGTACCAGTGAAGGGTGACTTGGTCATCTTTCCAATCAAATAAGATTCACACGTGTCATCTTCCCTAAGGTCGAATGACTCCAACACTCCATCCTTTTGGAGTTGGGTTATGCGCTTCTTGTTGACATGTCCAAGACGACAATGCCACAAACATGCTTTATCCATACCATTGGAAGAATCCATGCATAAAACATCATTTCCTAAGTTATCTACAATCATAACAGTCTCATAAATTCTATTACAAGGCATTGCTTCAAAATATAAAACACCATTTAGATAAGCATAAATCGAACCATTCTCATTATTAAACGAATATCTAAATCCTTGTCTAAACAAACCATGAAATGAAATGATGTTTCTTGCCATATCTGGCGAGTAGCAACAATTATTCAAATCTAAACTTAATCCATTACTAAGCACTAAAGAATACACTCCAATCTTGGTGACAGTCGACGATCTTCTGTTTTCTATGATTAGATTTATTCTTCCATGCTCCACATCCTTATTTCTTCTTAGTCCCTGCAATTCAGAACAAATGTGGTAACCACACCCGGTATCAAGAACCCAAGAAATAGTATGAGTTGAATCATTAGATTTAATTGTGTAAATACCTGTGAAAGACGGCTTGATCTTTCCATCCTTGATGGCTTGTAGATATTCTGGGTAGCTTCTCTTCCAATGCCCTATTTTGTGGCAATGGTGGCACTCTGCCTCCTTTGGGTTAGGGTTGGGTTTAGCAGGGTCAACCTTGGTCCCACTAGAAGAGTAACCATCTCGGTACTTTCCCTTGTGGCGGCTCTTTGACGGAGCCTTCCTTTTTTTACCCCTTCCCTGCCCTATAGCCAAAACAGTAGCAGCGGGTGGATTAGGAGTTTGTGTAACAGACGTGTCCTTAAGGTTTCTCTCACTAACCCTTAGGAGCCCTTGGAGCTTTCTTAGGGTGACCTCTTCCTTGTTCATGTGGTAGGTCATCCAAAATTGGTTGTAACACGGAGGCAAAGAGTCAAGGACCATGTCGATATCCAAGTCTTCCCCAAAGTCGACAGTTAACTTGCGAAGACGATCAACATACCTTTGCATCTTTTGCAAGTGAACGGTTAGAGATTCTTTATTACTCATTTTAGTAGTGATCATGATGGTGAAGATCTCATAGCGTTCCTGCCTCGCGTTTTGATGGTATCTCTCCAATAAGTCTTGATGTATCTCGTACGGATACATGTCCTCATAGGACTTTTGGAATTCGGCGTTTATTGTGGCTATCATGATGCAATGAACCTTTGTTGCATCACGCTCATGAGTCTCAAAAGTAGTCATTTCAGCTGGAGTAGCGATTTCTGGAATAATCTTTTCGAGCTTCTCATCAAGGACATACTCCTTGTCCTCGAAGCGAGCAATCGTGTGAATGTATCTTATCCATTCGCTAAAGTTCGTTCCATCGAAAGTCACCTTTTGGCAAAGGCTCATTAACGTGAACGAGCTAGTAGCAGCGTTGTTTGCGTTCGAAATCTACAAAAGAAAAGGACAAAGTTTGATTAGAATTGAATCCTTAATTATCACCCAATATGAAAAATTAGGGCTAGGATCCAACAACATTATTTACATATTAGAAAAGGGATGCCGTAATCCAACATGCAAACAATTTAAAGGTAAGTGAATGACGATTCACTAATTCTCCACCAGAAAACATAACCTTAAGTTCTAAATGCATTTAGAATTTCGAGATATTGATGAGATTCATTGAACTTTTCAATGGCATGTTTAAATCTCGATATGCCCCTCTCGTTTGTGACTGGGATGCCGAGGATCACAAAGTGGGTGTGAATAACCATGCAAATCTACATGGTGCTTTCATTGGTACAATCACCTATTCGATGTGCCGGTAAACCACACACGCTCCACCGAACTATGATAAACAATGAATCACCCTTTGTCACCTTTTTTTAGAACCAATTAGTGTGACGGTAAACCACACACGCTCCACAAACTTCTTAGCAAGGGTGCAAAGTGTAATTTCATGGGTTTGCATCAATTCACTTTTCCTAAAGTAACTAGGATTGGGAATTTGAAAAACATGTAGTTACTTTGTATTTTAATATTATACTTTTAATGAGGAGATAGGGTTGCCCTATCCTACCCGTTCGGCTAACGACCATCCACCGATCAAGCAAGCAGTGGCTGTGAGTGTACACCCATTAAGCGCCATTCTATAGGCAGCAACCTTATACCCACCATATAGACCGGCTTCGTGAATGAGGCCTACTAACGGTAAGACTAGCATTTTAATTATACATATATATATATATATATATATATATATATATATATATATATATATATATATATATATATATATATATATATTAAGCTTGTAATCATATAGTAGTATAGGGTTGAATTTTAAACTTGTAAAATTCTAGGGTTTGAAATTTAAATTGTCCAAATTAAACTTTTAATAACAAAACTTAAATTTTAAAACTTGAGGACAAGTTTTAAACTTTTCAAACATAAGGGATCAAATAAAAAATAATTTAAATTAACTATTTAATCTCATAATTATCCATATTTGATTTATTTAAATGTTTCTTGCAAAACAATTCACCAATTTAATTAACTTAATCAATTAATATCATATAAGGAAATTATTGTTCAACTAATTGGTAAATATCTTTTGTTAGGTCAAGAATATACTCACATATATGTTAAAATTTGAATTTTATTGACCCATAAAGATTAAGGCAAGTTTCCATAAGAAAAACAGCAAGAAATCCCGAAACTAGCTCCATCTGACGCTCGAACTCGCCGAGTACCACAATGGACTCGCCGAGTTGAGGCCTACTCGCCGAGTCCACTATGGAACTCCCCGAGTTCATCAGGCAGATGGACAAAATCAAATTTTGCAATCAACAAGCAATCAACCAATGCATCAATTCAATAGAAACCAATCAAATCTCTGATACCACTGATGGGTTTGAGCCATAAGAACTTTCCTATGTGCACATGCAAACCCTAATGCTTGGATCTAGGGTTCTCTAATTGAACATGGAATGTATCCAAGACTTATATTGATAGATCTAGTGTAAACATTCAAATCATAACATATGAAATCAGATCTAAAGGAATACCTTGAGTTGCTTGCTTGAATCTTCTTGTCTTTGGAGCTTAGAGTCACAATTGTCACTCCTCTAATGGCTTACAAACACCAACTAGCAAGAGGATGATAATAGAGAGAGAGAAGGATGAGAAAATCGGCTCTAGGGTTTCTTGAGATGCAAGAGTGCCGATTTCCTCCACCCAAAGGGTCTATATATACTATTGGCTACTAGGGTTACACCTTAAACCCTAATTGAATAACTTAGTCCCTAAGCAATCCAATAATCCCTATAGACTAGGCCTTGGACAATTTCTAGGTTTCTCCAAACCCTAAAATCGTCCACCCTCATATCCATAAAGATTCATAGCCCAAAATACAACTATCACACATTTGATAGTTTATGCCCCTTTATTCAATTAACCTCTTTAAGTCACCAAATTAATTCCTAATTAATTTATGACTTATATTAATCAAATAACAATATTATTATTCCTTATATTATTCTCATAATATATTAATAATATTTCTTCTCTCATTACAAATCATCCTGTCAAGTTGCTATGGTGAAGGCAACCCAAAAGGACCATGCACAATCGGATCAAATACTTGCCAAATATAGTTACAACCTTAGACACTATTCCAACAGATATGTTCTCCAGAACTGGTGAATCATCATCCTTTTCTGAAGAGTCGGTAGGGGAATCATCATTTGCTGGTAGAGGATCCAGAGTCTCATCATTTGAGTCTGTATTTTCATCTTGTAAAATCAATGGCTTGATGACCTCAACAATGATCACTTATTCTTCATCATCCATACTTGATCCACATGATCTTGGATGGGAACCTGAAACATTATTAGAAAACACATAAAAATGGTTTAACCAATTCAACATAATCAAATAACCAATCAGGACCAACTCTCGCATCGATTTCGTTTTCTTCTAGCCTGCGGGCGTCATAGGACTCCACAATCTGCTTGGTAGCTTTATTATAGACCCAATAAGCAGTGTGTCTAGCATACCTAATGAAGTAGCAGTCCTCAGCCTTTGAATTAAAATTTGGAGTGGCTTCGAGATGAAGAAGAGTGCATAGGCAGCCAAAAGTGCGGAAATGAGCAACCGTTGGTTTTTGACCATAGAGCATTTCATATGGAGTCTTCATGTGACTTTTGTTGATTAGAATTCGGTTCTGAGCATAACATGCCATATTGATGGCCTCATCCCAGAAGAACACCGGTAGTTTAGACTCACACAACATTGTTCTAGCAGCGTCAATCAAGGTTCTATTCCTTTTCTCATGAACACCATTTTGTTGAGGTGTGTAAGTAGCATTGTATTGACGTTTTATCCCTTTCTCAGCATAGAAATGGTCCAGAATAGCATTCTAAAATTTTTTCCCATTGTCACACCGGATTCGTTTTACCTTCTCATTGGTCTGATTTTCAATCAAGACAATGAACCTCTTGATCAGCTCTCTGTTGTCTCACTCTTATTCCTCATAAAGTATACCCAGGTGAAACGTAAGTAATCATCTATTATGACCCAACAATATTAGCTTTTGTTAATGCTAAGAACATTTACTGGGCCAAATAGATCCATATGAATCAATTGAAGAAGAGTGTCGATTGAGTTGACCAACTTTGGCTTGTGCGGTTTTCGATGATGCTTTCCTTGTACACAGGCCACATACTTCTCGAAAGTGATAAGATATTTAATGGGAAACCCTCGAACAAGATCATTTTTGGCAAGACGATTTAAGTTCTTTGCATTTACATTACCTAAGCAACGATGCCAGAGTGTATCATTTTGTTCAGAAGTCTTGGAGAACAAACAAGTAACATTCTTTGGGATGTTGTTATTTATGTGAATGATGTATGTGTTGTTTTGACGTTCGGATCTCACCAAGATCCATTCTTTTGGTATGATGACACCAGGCTTTAGAATTAAACACTCCTTGGTGAAATGGGTTGAGAAGTATCTATCACAGATTTGAGAACCACTCAGCAAACTATGTTTCAATTCAGGAACGAATTTGGCATTTTCAAAATTCAACACATCATTAATAACAGTCCCCATTTGAGTGATCTTTCCATTTTCTCCTCCCGAAAAGTAGACATAACCACCATTAATGTTTTGAATGGCGTGCAGTTGTGATATGTCTCATGTCATGTGCTTGGAACAACCACTATTAACATACCAAGGTCTGATGATATTCCTCCATAGTTGTTCCTGCACAAGTTGCGGGATTAATTAGTTTTGGGAACCCAGTCTATCTTGAAACTGGGTTGACCATCAACTCAAGATACTCTTTCCTATTCCATATCCTTTTTATCAAATAAAGAATTCAAAGAATCTGAAGATCTTTTAGCATTAAGTGATGATTCGGAATACAAGACTTTGGGTACCCATTTGTAATTTGGTTTGGGCATTTTCTTGTGGGACCGACTGGGAAATTTCTTACTCACCTTTGGAACCTGACTATCTTTGTATTTAGACTTTTATTGTGAGTGTGAGCTATAGGGCGACCCATGAGATGACTTTGACCTTACTTGGTTTGGTTGAGCCATTTCTCGAGTTAGTTTTCATTTTGTCCTTGAAGGCCTGATTTTTGGCCTTGTCCTCATTCCAATTGTTATTTCATGAACGTGACCTCGAAGGATTTCTTGTAGAATATCTCCCCCTAGGTACGTTCTTCCATCCAAATTCAGAGATAGGAACATGTGAATGATGTGGACAATTTTTAGCAATGTGTCCTGGAGTCCCAGAATTAAAACAAGCCTGTCTTTTTTAAAAGGGTGTTACTAGAGCTCGGTCCTGGTCCAAAAGAGTCTTGTTTTAAAGAGTTTCCACAAGAACACTTACATTTATCAGACTCTTTGACGACTTTACATGGTTTAAAAATTTTAAAAACAAGACCTTTTGAATTTGAATTAAAAGCAACATCACCACAAGTTTTAAAAGAATCCAAAACATCAGCTTTAACATCTTTGTTCACATAATTATTTGAAATAGAAGCAACAGACACATTAGTCTTTGAAAATTTTTCAATAGAGCAAGCATTATTATAGTCCTTCTTTTCCTCATCTTCCACTAATACCTGATCTGCACATGAGGTAGAAACGTTAGTATTGTTCACCTCAACACTTTCAGTGGGACTAGACTGTTCAGTCTTAATTAAATTTGATGCAGAGGGCTGACCATATTGAGCCGATTTTTCTATTTCCTCAGGCTTAGAGGTAAAAACATAACTATCATTAAAAGGATGAGGAACACTATGATACCCTAGACCCTTATTTTGATTATCTTTAAATTTTAACTGTTTTTCTATCATAGACACAACTACTTCACTTGGCACGTCAAATTTCTTAAAGTTAAATTCAACATCTTTAAATTTAGCTTTTAATGCATCAAGTTCAGTAGTTAATTTGACAACTTCCTATTTAGCATAACGATGATGACCACATTTGGTACTATATTCTTTTGTCAGCCTAACTAAATCTTTATTTTGAGCATCTATTTTTTCTTTAAGAGGCTTCTTTAATTTCTTAACTTCATAGATTTCATTTTTAAGATCGAGAACCTCCCTAACTAATAACTCATTATGCTCATGATATTTATTAACTTTATATATATGCAAGATTTAGAGCATGAAACTTCATTAACCTCTTTGGTGGTGGGAGTGGTGGAAACCATGAAAGCAAACTGCAATTCCATCATCTTCTCCTCAGCCAGATCAACATCCTCTACATCTTCAATCTGGTCAAGATTAGCTCTTCCATCTTCAATAATATTGAGAGCTTGCATCTGATCTTCCCACGAGAACTGTTGTGTCACCATAGCTTGTTCATTATTCTGAGGTGCTTCTCTATTGTTTCCAGCTGGAATCAAAACCTTCTCAACATTAGTCTTCACTCTAGGCTTGGTTCACTAATGAGCAAAATGACCTGCCCCATGACAGTTGTAACACCGCAACTTTCTCTTATTGAAACCCACTTTCTTATCCACATTCACTCCCTAATTATTCTTGCCAGTTCGTTGAGTGAACTTCTTTGCCATGAATACGACCATAGCAATTTTCCATGATATTTCCATATCCTCAACATCCTCAGGGAGAATTTAAACAAGCTCTCCAATCATGAATAGATGAACTAATTCACCAGCAACAAATGCATTATAGAAATTTATGAAACCGACCATCAGAACCATGTTTTCTTCATCTCCTTTGGCAGCTGTTGGAGTCTGTGAGGTGGATTTAGTGGTGGGACTAGATGCGGAGGAATTGGGACATGCCATCGGTAGACCAAAAGATGAAGGAACATAAAGTGATCGCATAACTAAAAATGCATTATTAGTAGATGCT
This sequence comes from Lactuca sativa, assembly GCF_002870075.4. Lineage (NCBI taxonomy): Eukaryota > Viridiplantae > Streptophyta > Magnoliopsida > Asterales > Asteraceae > Lactuca > Lactuca sativa. Next base: position 226,784,179 of record NC_056631.2, on the reverse strand, counting down.
CCTAAGCTTGCAGATGAGTCGGAATTGACATGATTAATTTCTCTCTGCTTGTCATCCATGTCATAAGCTTTGATTATAGCCATCAGTTCAGCAAGAGAGAGTTTTCTCAAGTCCTTAGTCTTCTTAATCATAGACACATTCACATCCCAAATTTTGGGAGGTGAATTAAGCAGCTTCTTGTTAATCTCATAACGAGTCAAAACAATTCCAACAGTGCTCATTTCGATGTTAAGAGTAATAAAACGTTGCAACTGGTCTTCCAGAGTCTCCCCAAGAACATGGTTGAACATGTTGAATCTATGATGAAGCAAATCCTGCCTGGTTTGCTTGATATCCTAATTGCCTTCATACACTTCAATCAAGGATTCCCATAAAGCCTTAGAATATTTATATTCTCTAAAACATTGAGCAATTTCAGGAGACAAAGCCATTGTAAGAATAGCCAGTGCATTTTCATCATCCTCAATCTTATCGAAGTCCTCGTTTGTATAACCCACGATTGGCTTGTCAACCAGAGTTTTAGCTTCATCATACAGAGTGGTTGGGATCTTGACTGGGCCTCTTAGGAAGCATCTCCATACTTTAATATCCTTCATTTTAATATACTTTTCAAATTTGAATTTCCATTAAGGAAATCCATCAACGGTCAACAAGCGGGGAATTCGACTTGTCGTCCCCATAACAGAATCAAGATCACTTTGCAGTGTAGAAAGAGAGGAGTTGTATGAGTCCATGGTAAACTGAAAAGAGAGGTTGTTTGATCTAAATTATGAAGTTTGACCAAAAACACCAGAAAGTCAAACTCTGACCGAGATGTCACAAGTTTGACAGAAAACTCCAAGGACCGAGAAGTGTGACCGAAGACTGGTTCAAACCGAGAACTATGACCAGTTACCGAGATCTCTTATGATCGAGAACCACAACTCGGAACCTTGATAACCTATCTGAGAACCTAAATCCAGCAGCCAAGAACAGAAACCCCAAACCGGAAAACGACTGGATCTTGATTTCCAATGAACACGAAGAACACAACTGCAATTTTTCGTCCAAAATCTGTCCAAAAACATCAAAAACTCCAAGATAAGGTTAATTTTATTCTAATTTGATTGATACTAACGCATGCTCTGATACCAATTGTAAAACCCAATTCATATATCAATCTATAACAACTCAATTGGTGTGGAATCCCAATCAATTTGATTAGCAATAAATTGATTAAGAACATGGATGAATAAACTCAATGCATCCTACATTCGATAATAGTCAAGTATAATGAAATCTTACAAACTCTCGGTTCTCTCTAGCTCCCACTAAATTCTGAATCAACAACCTTTTTCAATGAACTGAGGAGCAACTATTTATAGCAAAACCAAAACCCTAATGCAAAGCCCAGCCCACACACCGAAATCTATTAAGGACCACCGATATCCCTTTGTGATTTCAGTCCAGACACAACCGAAAGCTACCAATTCTTGGTCCAAAACCGAGAACACACAATGTTGTATAAAGTAAAGTATAAACCACCTAAATAATGTCCTAACAATTTTTATTATCTTGTGTTTTGAAAAACTTATAAACTTGGGTTTGAGAAATGTGAAAATATGTTTTGTGTTGTTTCAAAAAGTGAAAATTTTATTTGAAAATTTAGAGTGTTACATAATCGTTTAGAAAAGGTATATAGATCCTTGTTGTAGATCTGATGTTGCTTGATAGATTGATAGAGTTAATGTGAAAACTGTCAGGCAACATGTTTTTCGATTCAATAAAAACCTGTAAGAACAAGATGTGTAAAAAGAAATTAACTTTAGATTAGAATATGAATCAAAATCCAACGTCTACTATCGATAACCACGATGGAGACAACTATAACAGATCTAATAAAAGCAGAAACCCTAATGAAACTCGATAGAAGATTTGTATAGATTTACACAATCTCCTGCTCTGATACCAATTCTTAGAATAAAGATGAGTAGATCGGCAGATTTCAAACAGGTAATTGAATCATAAACAAAGAACATGATGATCAAAATTGTACCAAATGATTAATAATCTCTGCCTTAGAAGAACTTGATAAAGAATTGCTACTGTAAGGCAAAGTAGGGTTACAAGATAATCAACACGAGATACGGTGCACGCATGCACTATTTATAGCTAAACCCTAGCACATCAATAACCTGGTTAGACAGGCCTAACCCGTTACACAAAATGTACTATACAAAAAAAATACAATTGACACAATCCATTAGACCCAATAGTAGTTTTCTTGTATAATGACTTGGGGACTGTTCGGAAATTCTTGGGAAAAGTATGCATAGGTGTGAAAGGGAGGAAAGGCTTGTACTAGCCGAAGCACAGGATCCATACTTGGATCAGGAAGAGGCACAAGGTTACTAAGGCACTAGTAGTTGAGTTCATTTAATTTGCTTCTATTATTACCTATGTTACGGTGGTGACTAGGAAAATGATTTTTGTTCAGACCATAGTTAATTGGTTCAGAGAACCATATCCTATGTAGTGACAGACTTTAGTCAGTAGATTAAAGAAATAGATGATCGAGGTCATCGACAGAAGAATTGTAGCCTTTGTTAGTGCTGGGTCTAAAAGGTGTTGCGTCTTGGGCTCGTTCTTTAGTCCATTTTGTCTCCGGATTGGGCTTGTCCATCCGTAAGTTATTTCTAGGGTTTAGTATTTATAGGTGCTTGCATGCATCTTAGTACGTAAGATTTAGAAGTCGATTATTTCAGAGATATTATCTTTGTCGTTTGTAACCCTAATAGCCTCTACAGCGGAAGTTCTTTATCGAGCTCTGCTGAGGCTTGAATTTATTGAATCATTCGACATATTTTGATTCATTCTTGTGCTTGATATTACTGTTAAACGTTTCTGTGATTAACCTGTTTAAAGATCTAAACGATCAAAGAGTTTCTTAACTCTTCAATTGGTATCAGAGCAGCAGACTGTGTAATTCATACACATATCTTCTGTGAAAGAAGTGATTAGGGTTTATTCCACATTTAATGATATTTATTGAGCCGTCACTCCATAATTGACGTATCTAATTACTTATTCATCTTGCCCTAATATTACGTATTACAAAGTATGATCTTATAACATGTTATACAATCAAGCATGGACGATTCTCAATCTAATCCCATCAACATCTCAAATAGTATAGGATCTACAACCAAGATTCCAATTCTCTACACTCAAGATTACAAGGTTTGGACGCACCACTTTGAAGACTATGTCATTGGATCTGAAGATAATGGGTATCTGATATGGGAAGCTATTATATCTGGCCCATTTGCTATTTCAGGAACATCCAGAATCATTAAAACTCAAAATGAGTATAATGATTTGTTGAAAGATGTGAAAGATGTTGCTCAGGACGAAAAGGAGAAGTTTCAGTGCAACATTAAGGCATAGAGACTAATTCTATTCGCTCTTCAATCTGACACATTTAGATTGGGGAGTTCTTGCAGTACAGCAAAGGAAATCTGGGATCGGCTATGAGAGCTGTATTCCACAGATGAAGATCTGGAGCACTCAATTTAGACCTTACTCCTATCTGAATTTGGAGAGTTCAAGCAGAACCCTGATGAGACTGTTATGCAGACATTTGATCGCTTCAATCATCTTCTCAGCAAGATGATCAAACATGATATTGAAAGGAAGCTCATCAAACAGAAGGTCACTTTTCTGAATGGTCTAAGATCCGAATGGAGAGTTGTTGTGTCAACGGTTAAAGCACACGAGCAGTTTAAATCGTACTCGCTGGCGAAACTGGTGGGGAATCTAAAATCCCAAGAAAAGACATTGTTGCAAGAGAAAAGCGTGGTTTCAAATCTAGGGTCTCTGGCGCTTCTGTCCAAGGGTAAAAGTGTAGAAGAAGACGAAGAGGATCTAAATCTGGGAGATCACGATTTGACAGCCGAAGACTATGCTATGATGGTGTCAAATCCTAGAAGGTTTATCAAGAAAAAGCTCCCTTCCAACAAAAATTGTAATTGGCAGGGAAGCTATAGTTCTGAAATGGTGAAAGATGAACCGAAGGTTGAGGAATCGAAAAAGGAAGCAAAGGGTGAAGCTGACTCTGGTGTCAGTTGTTTCTACTATGGTGGGAAGAATCACTACGCAAAAGATTGTGTGCTGAAGAAGATGGCAGAGAAAGATGAATAGAAGGATGAAGAAGCAAGTCTGATGAAAAGACTGCAATAGAAAAAAAGGAAGAAATCTGTTACAAATCCCTCTATGAATGCTCTTATTGTGCAGGGTTCGGTTGATGATGATGAGTTCGGTGGCGTGCAGGTATGGTCGACTGACTCAAAAGACGATGAAGTGAGAAAGCCTTCTCATGGAAAGGCTTATGTTGCAAAAGGTGGTGAAACTGATGGAAGATGTATTATGGTGACTGATGTATCTCAGATGAGGGGATACAACACTGATGGTGGAAACGAAGAGGCCAAGGAGCGAGAGGACTTATGCTTTACAACAAAACCTTTCAGTGTGCAGATCAGTGAACTTGATGAACTGATCAAAAAGGTGTTGGGTTTTGAGCATTCTAACACTCCTATGGTGTGCATGCAACCCTATAAACCTTGGATCTATGTTTTCTCTATTATACATGCAAATAAGAACTTTCCAAGGCTTTAATCCTAACTAGCATATTATGATGTTCTTAATCTACAAAGTACTAGTTAGATGACATACCTTTTGATGTAGCTTGATGTCTTCAAGCTTTAAGAGCTTAGCCCCAATAGTGTGGAAGCCTCAAGTGGAATCACAAATCACCAAGACACCTTGGAAGACTTTAGAGAATATGAATACTTGGTTCTCTCTTAGTCAAATCAGCTAGCCCTCTTAGTGTATCCATACTAGTGCCAATTTCACCAACCAAGGACATCTTTATATAGTGTGGAGGATTTTGGTTAAACCCTAATACCCATGACCTTTCATTTCCTAGGATCCATGGGTTAAACACTCCATGGACTATCCATGAAAGCTTAGCCCAACCTAAATGAACTTGGCCCATTCCATATAAGAGTCCATATTTAATTAGTTCCTTTTGATCACTTAATTAATTATAAATTAATTCTTGATCAATACTAATTAAATAATATGATTCCATATTAATATATTAGAACTTATAATATATTAATATTAATCATAAACATACTATTCTCAAAAGATTATCCATATAAATTGTGTCGGTGAAGTGCAACCAAAATGGACCATGCCAGGTCGGGTCAAGTACATACCAAATATAGTTATGGACTTAGAGATTAATCCAACAGTCTCCCACTTGGATAAGTCTAAAACTATTATTGCGTATGACTTCAAACCTAACTGGCAATCGTAGCTCTTAAAGCCGTTGTCGAACTCTGATCTTGTCAACGAACTTGTCTATTAGATAAGGGATCATATATTCCTCCATTCTAGATATCATATGGATTGAGACATGGATTATAATCAATCTCTCTGTCCATTTGTTGTTTCACGATTTCCGATTTATGACGACTGACTAAAAATCAAATCAGTCCTGGCCCGGCCGAGCACTTCCATTTGTCATCATCAAGTCATCGAGGGGCCCACAGATATCGCTTTTATCCCGAAGATAAAAGGAACGGATAAACTTCGACTCATATGGCTTGTTCTACTACTTGTTGAATCATACACAAAGGCACGTTTTATAGCACCGAGTTACCAAATGCATTTTCGTGCAATCAATGTACTATCAACTCATAGTAACAACTCATATCTCTAGGTTTGAAGAATATAAGATATTATCGTCTCATGATCACTTGTGATAAAATCCATGAAGTGATTGCAATGAGCACGGGTTGAATCCAATACTCAGAACTTATGAGCACTCATGAGTGTTGTAGCCCTTTGTCCAACACCTTAGACCTCTACAAGCCAACCCATGACAGTCTTAATTCATATCTACTTCCAACATATGACCGACTGTGGATGGTTTGAATAACTTAGTCATTCCGGAAGAATAACCTAGTTTATTCGGGAAGTCAAAACATGCAAAGTGAAACACAATAATAATTGAATCCAATATGGTATCAACCCTTTGAACATAAATAAAACACCTTTTATTTATCACCATATGATTACACATTATTCATTGTATACTGTTTCAGCTATCAACTTTATTCTTGAATTTAAAACAATAGTTGTCCCATGCTCCAAGCATGTACACTATGTTTTTCTAAACACTAGTCATGCCATACACCAAGTATGCATACTATGTTTGTCTATGATCTTTACTTTGTGAACTAGATCAATTGAACATAACTTCAATGATTCTCTTTTCACACTCCCAAATCCTTACTGCAAATGCAAGAATTCCAAATTCATGCCATTTACTGAAATCTAGATTCTAAACTTATATGCATTGATCTTCTTGTAATGATTATGCACAAAGTCAGAAAAACTTGACAACAATCATTACAGAGCATTCCAAAGGAGATCAGCTCCTTAGAAACATCCTTCTTGCATTAAGTTTCCTAGTCTTAAACAGATTGAAAATTTTTAACTTTGAAACATTTCCAGATTCCATTTTTGACTATCACTTCTGAACAAGAGTTGCCTCCTTACAGATTATGTCAATATGGTCCTTCCAGAATTATCACTATACTTCCAACTGTCCTTGAGCAACCAATCTTTGGAAAACCTTAGATTGTCCTCGACAATTGTTTAATCCTTTTAGTCATATCCAGTTCTAAATCTTTTCCCTTCTTAATGCCCCAGGCATTTGGAAATTTTAGAAAGGATGAATATAGCACATGTAATCGATCCTATATCCGAAGCATATGGGAATCGATTCATGATGTCTCACATAAAGACTAAACCAGTCTTTTGCTATAATATTTCCATTTCAATTTTCCAAGTTCTCATAATTCAGATTATTAAAAGGGATGCCGTAATCATAACCGAATTTTAGAACGCAAATAATGGACCCATATACATAATTTCCTTATGTTGAGCCATTCCAACATGAAATTCATATATATATATATATATATATATATATATATATATATATATATATATATATATATATATCCTTGACTAAGTGATTAAAACCTCACGATCTAAGCTTATAGATTTGAGATGAAGTATAATTTCCTCTCCCTTAATTATAGCAAAACAACTTTTCCCAATTGAAACCTTTTGTTTTCTATAATTAACATTGCTAACTTATTATAATTATCATGCTCCCACTAACATGATGATTATTAGCATAACTTTTATGCTCCCACTAGCTTTGACATGTACTCAGAAATCAACTGACTTCCTTACAAAAGTTCATATTTCTGATACTAGATTGTTTTGATAAAACTTTATCAAAATCATACACCTTCCCTTAGATAGCACACTTGTGTGTCTAAACAATTATGAAGAGGTATGCCGTAATCATAATGGTTAGACCTTTTTTTTTGCCACTTCTCACAAGTCCAGGTTAGTGTGCCGGTAAACCACACACACTCCACTAACGACTTTGAGAATGCAAATATCACAATTGCTATCTAGCTAAAATCTACTTAGTGAAAGAGTTTCCTCACCATCATTTTTCATGAATCGGAGAGAAACCTTATGACACTTAGATTTAATGGTGTATGTGTTCTTATCCATGTGAATTGTCAAAACCATAGTCACAAGACAAGGATAATGACAAATCCAAACTCATATGGATTTAACTCAATCTTAATTTCTTGCCACCTGGCAGCTCAAGGGCCTGCCATTGCTTCCAAGTTGTTGTGCAACACATTGAGAACTCTAAGAACTCATATGCAAAGCCAACTTTAACTGGAATGGACACAAAATATTTCATCACGATAGGTTATAAACCTCAAGTCGTGTGCTAGTGAAGAACTTCAGGTTCTCTTCTTGATTAGTTCTTGAGACTTTCAAGACCTTTAAGACTCCCACTGTCCTCTGGACCTATAAGACTCACTTGTCAAACATCCAAGAGATAGTGTGGATTCTAATCAAGATAAACACTTCACATAATCGGCCTTAGTTGGTCTTTGTTTTATCCAAAACATCACAACTTACCAATTTCAAATGTACAAGAGTAGAAAACTTTTACTCTTACATTTGACTTGGGTTTTTAAACCTTCTCTAAGACATGTCACTCAAGTTACAATCTTGGAGTATGACTCTAAGAACGAAGTATGACTCATCTTCTTGATTTAACCACTTCAACAATTCAAGTTCCTCTTCTTAGTCATAAGAATGCACTAAGATTTGCCTTAGAGAACTAATTTTTGATATGGTTTCTTAATCATTAAGATGATCACAAAACTGATTCTAAAGTACTCTCCCATCTTTTCAGATTTGAGAAACTTCTATCCTTCTTCCTAATTTGATTCTTCTTATTCGCTCTGCCATACATTGGAACCTTTTCCAATGTCTCAGAGTTACACTTAAGCTTGTAAGTATAATCATATTTACTAAGCTTTAGTAACCTATGACGAATAGTCTTATCAATCTTTTGTGGTGGACTTGACTAGTGCACAAGAATGTGTACTCGATCCCTTAGTCCTTCACTTGACTCACACATCCATGTGAACAAGTAATTAGTCTTAATTTTCCAATACTTGAAAGTTCTCATTCATCATGCTATACAACTTGCATGATTCCAAGTTCTGGTCCAATTGAAACTTGGGTGATGGGAATCTTTCCTTATTTGGTAAATTTAGACACTACCACAAATGAAAGAATCAATTTCATATTTCCACTCTTGCTATTAATGGAATCATATAAGCAACAATTTTTCCTCAAATGCCATTGTAAGGATATTTTAAAATAAATAAAATCAAAAAAATTTCTTTTATTTTAAAACTTTGCGGAAAAACTTATCCTTACAATCCATATGAAACTTGTTGTTATCTATTCCTAAGAAATATCTCATAACTCCTAAGAAGTAGCTCAAGAATCCGATCTTCAAACTATGCGATAGAAATCCATCTACGCCATCAGATTCAGCATATTCTTTCTTTAAGTTTCTTCACTTTTCTTTGATTCTTAAAACATCACCATGTGACCCAATCACATCATGTATCAAGAATCTCAGATTAGAAACTTAGCAGAGTTAGATAGTGGACTTTACCTGAAGTAGAGTCAAACTTATTGACTTCAACATCCTTAGGTAAATTTGGCAGATTCGTAACCAATGTCCCTTCCTTTGGCAATATAAACATATAGACCCTTTGATAATGGTACACGGGACTATCACAGACTTAGCTTTTCTCTTTACCATTTGGTCAACCGAGTTGACTATGGCCGATCCCTTTCCATTGGGAAGAGAATGCTTTACTAGATATCCAATGTCATCATTGTCAATGTCCATACAGTTTTAGGAAGTTGATCTTATCAAAAATCATTAAGGTCTTGTCATAGTCTATTTCATAGGTGTTCCAAAGGAACTCACTGGGTGACTTAGAAAGTGATTGAACCACCAACTTTCTCAAGACTTTGACACCCAACTCTCCCGGCTTATCAATATGTGACTACATCTCCAAGATGTGATCACACCTAGACCTTGCCTTGCCAATAGGGCCTGAGTGACCTTAAACTTTTCAAGAACTTGTGGGTTTGGGAGAATAATTGGAGGAGGTGAAAGAAGTATGATTTCCATGGGACATCATCTTCATTTAGGAAAGCTTGTTTCAAGAGATTTGGGAAGATCATAAATGTCTAAACCAGACATCTTTTGGGAGACATTCAAGATAGTTGATCTTAAGTCCTTAATATGACACCCAATATGAAATATTAAGGCTAGGACCCAACAAACTATTTTATAACTTAGAAGAGGTATGCCGTAATCTAAGCTATAAAATATTTGAAGGTAGGTGAATGACGATTCACCAATTTCCACCAAGATAAACGAAATGTATTATTAGGTTTTAATTGGTTTTGAAACTCCTAGATCTTTGAGATTCATTGAACTGTTCAAAGGCATGTTTCAATCTCGAGTGTGCCCTTTAAGTTTTGTGACTAGGATGCCGAGGATCACAAAACAAGGTGTGAAGTAACCATGCAAATCACTTGGTACCCTTAATAAATTACCCCTCAATCGATGTGCCGGTAAACCACACACGCTCCATCGATACTATGATAAACATTAAGTTACCCTTTGCCTACCTTGTTAAATACGCGTTAGTGTGCCGGTTAACCACACACGCTCCACTAACCGGCTTAAACAAAGTGCAAAGTGTAATTTCATGGATTAGCACCTTATTCACATTTTTCCTAAGTAACTAAGATTGGGTATTGTTTAGTTTCTTAGTATTTATCATTAATACTTTTAATGAAGGGAAAATTATAGTCCTGTCAAACCCGTTCGGCTAACGACCCTCCACCGGTCAAGCAAGCGGTGGGTGAGAGTGGACACCCATTAAGTTGCCATTTTATAGGCAACAACCTTATACCCACCTTATAGACCGGCTTCGTGAATGAGGCGTACTAGCGGTAAGACTGACTTTACTCTTATACATATATATATTATTAACTTATAATATTATAAAGTATAAGGGTTGAATTTTAACTTTTAAAATTCTAAGGGCTAACTTGGAATTAAAGTATTCATAAGAGAAAACTTTACAAATTCCAAAACTTGAGGGCAAGTTTTGAAACTATTCAAAACTAATTAATTCCATAACTTATGTGTTTAAAGTAGTTTTAATCCAAAAAATCTTCAAGTTCCATAACTTGAGGACAAGTTATGGAAGACTTTAAACTAATAAAAGAATTACTTTTCTTTATTTTATAACTTATGAAATTAATTAAGGTTACACTTTATTTATTTATTTATTAATGAAGTGACTCTTGAACCTCCATAACTTAAGGACAAGACTCTTCATCTTTTGTAACCAATGCCAACTTTTATGAGTTTTATGAAACTTAAATGTGACTTTTCATATAACTTGAGGACAAGTTACAAAAACACATTTTAGAATCAACTCTTAGATTAATTTGGATTGAAAACAACTATTTCACTCAACTTTTCATTAATCTTAGCAACTCAAAAGAACAAGATAATTCAAATCAAACTTTTCCATGTAATTAGAGTAACACTTTAAACAAATACAAAACATGAATCTATTGACAATTATCTTTAAAAATGGATTAGCATGAACATTACCACATCAAAAAACACGTTTATAAGTTCAAAAATAACTTAGGGTAATGTTCCTAGTCCATTTCTAGCCAAAAATCTCGAAAATATGCTGTCTGGGAGTCCAACTCGTCGAGTGCATGAACCAACTCGGCGAGTTGGATCGAATTGACCACATTTTAGGCATGGACTCGCCGAGTCTCCTGATGGACTCGCCGAGTCTGATGATCAGACACCAACAAATTCGTTTTTTTCAGCTTCTATTGCAGGTATAACAAGAAAACAAGCCTAGGCTCTGATACCACTGTTCGGTTTTGAGCATTCTAACACTCCTATGGTGTGCATGCAACCCTATAAACCTTGGATCTATGTTTTCTCTATTATACATGCAAATAAGAACTTTCCAAGGCTTTAATCCTAACTAGCATATTATGATGTTCTTAATCTGCAAAGTACTAGTTAGATGACATACCTTTTGATGTAGCTTGATGTCTTCAAGCTTTAAGAGCTTAGCCCCAATAGTGTGGAAGCCTCAAGTGGAATCACAAATCACCAAGACACCTTGGAAGACTTTAGAGAATATGAATACTTGGTTCTCTCTTAGTGAAATCGGCTAGCCCTCTTAGTGTATCCATACTAGTGCTAATTTCACCAACCAAGGACATCTTTATATAGTGTGGAGGATTAGGGTTAAACCCTAATACCCATGACCTTTCATTTCCTAGGATCCATGGGTTAAACACTCCATGGACTATCCATGAAAGCTTAGCCCAACCTAAATGAACTTGGCCCATTCCATATAAGAGTCCATATTTAATTAGTTCCTTTTGATCACTGAATTAATTATAAATTAATTCTTGATCAATACTAATTAAATAATATGATTCCATATTAATATATTAATATTAATCATAAACATACTATTCTCAAAAGATTATCCATATAAATTGTGTCGGTGAAGTGCAACCCAAATGGACCATGTCGGGTCGGGTCAAGTACATACCAAATATAGTTATGGACTTAGACATTAATCCAACAAAAGGTACAATCTGTTTTTGTTTCGTTTAAAATTCCACAAAAATCATATGAAAAGGAATTAATTAACCTGAATTCAAGAATTTCAAATCTGGATAGTTGTTTAACGGAAACACGGGTCACAAATTCTATTCTAACTGACCAAATAAGCAGGGTGTCCTCCAAGAGTGAGGAGCGAAGGATGTGGATAGAGCAGAAAGAGTTGGAGTTGATTAAGTCTAGGGATGAAAACATTTATTTGCAAAGAGACAATCTCAAATTGTTAAAACAAAGGAATGTTTTTTGTTTGATTGCCAAAAGGCTTTATGCTAACATTACTCAACTACATTTAAATTGTGAAATAGGGCAGAAGATACATCGCATGATTCTACCCTTCCTTGAGTTTAAGGAGGATGAAATTGATGCCGAAGCATACAACTGTGAAAGTGTTGTATCTTCCAATGATGTTAATCCTACTTACATGTATGGTCTGGACAAAATAGAATCTTTTATAAAGTCCAAAGACCATAAGGACATGCTTAAAAATCTCTTGGATGAAAATGATAAGTTGAAACTGAGGACTGAAGCCATACAAAAATTCGACTCATTGCGTACCAATTTGAGTTCAGAAAACAAAAATGATGTTGAAAACGCATCTGAACTCAATGAGGACGATGATATGAGTGAAATTTCTATAGAGGACAAAGTTGACTGTTCCGAGTTCGTCAGTAGCGAACCCGAAAACCACAAAAACCTGATTTCTGAAAATTCTATGGAATTTGCTCGTTTGTCCAAAACTAGGTCCCCAGTCCTTAAAGAAAAGGCCGTCGTGTTTTAGAAGGTTAGAACAACTCCCAATCAGGTGTATAAGGTCACAGGAGTAACCGAACATCAGACAGCCGAACTCACTGCCATAGTGAACGAAGATAATGCAGATGGATGTGATGAGTTTTTCTGGTCAGCACCGATAGACAACGCAGACGAAACAGTTGGTCTGTTAGAGCGTACATCCTGGAAGGCCGAAGGTAGATATGTGCCCGAACCTCTGAATAAGCCTACCAACTTTGACGTACCAAGTACCAGTGGCACAAAAGAAATTCCAGTGGAAGAAGTAACCTCCATAAACGAAACCTCATCCATGAAGAGCGAACCGGTTGCTAAGAAGCTGAAACAAAAGGCAAATATTCATAGACAACCGAAACAGGTGAAAAATGAAAAGCAGCAGAGAAACTTGAGATACAAGAAAAATCTCTCAGAGCGAAAGCAGTTTTGGTGCTCTCAAAATCCTCATTACACTTACCATGATAAAGTTTCTAAGTCAAAAGGAGAAGAAAACAAAAGTCAGAAGAACCGGAGAAAGACTTTCGGTCCACGCAAAGAACAGAACCGAAAGGATAGGTTCGGTCCCGAGAGCAACAGCAACCGAAAAGCTAGTTTCGGTCTGCCAAATAACAACAGGAAAAGACCTGATTCCAGTCCATCAAGCTTTTACAATAAAAGATCCAATTTCAGACCACCAACCAACAACACCCAAAAATCCAACTTCGGTTCATCATCAAACGGCTACCGAAGGTCCAGGTTCGGTCCCCTAAATGACCATAACCGAATGGGTCATTCCGAACCTCAAGTCAGGAAAGATTCTCATTCTAATTTCTTTTCCTCTAATTCTTCTCGTTCTTAATCTTTTTCTAAGCCCAATTCTGTTCCTACACAAAATTCAAGATCGTCAAGGGATTCGAAAGGAAAAAGGGTGATTTCCTCAGCTAAGGAAGACTGCAAGCAAGCTAAAGTCCAAACACCAGAATCTGAATCCAAAACGCCTGCAACAAATTCTAATAAAATCAAAGTGTTTACTATTAAAAGAAAAGATGAAACAACCTTAATAAAACGAACATATCTCGTTGATGTTTCTCTTACCATTCCTATTTCTGTGAAAAGCTCACGTAGACCCAAGAAATTTTGGGTTCCTAAATCTGCTTAATTTTTTCAGGTTATCAGTGACGAGCAGTTTGACGAAGAATGGTACATTGACAGTGGCTGCTCACGTCACATGACAGGAAGGAAGGAAGAGCTAAGGGAGTTTCGATCACTTCAAAATGGTGGGAATGTCAAGTTCGGTAACAACTCCAATGGAACAATAAAGGGTTATGGGATGATAACCAATGGAGATTTCACAATAAGGAAGGTGGCGTATGTAGAAGGGTTGCAGCATAATCTCATCAGTGTATCTCAACTGGTGGGAGGTACCGGTCTCAAAGTTTCATTCGACGACGAGGGTTCAAAAATTATAGAGAAGAAATCCAACAAGGTCATTCTCAAATCAGATCGAAAAGGCGAAATGTTTCCTCTGAATCTCAGACCAATCAAAGGGAATCCAGCCATATGTCTTTTGTCCAAAGCTCATTCAGATGAAAGTTGGTTGTGGCACCGAAGGCTTTCACATCTCAACTTCAAAGACATCAACAAGCTTGTCACTGGTGGTCATGTTCGAGGTCTTCCATTGCTCAAGTTTGATCGTGAACACTTGTGCGCTGCAGGCGAAATGGGGAAACAAAGTTGTCAAAGTCACCTATCAATTATAAACACAAAAGTTGTTGAACCACTTGAGTTGCTTCACATTGACTTATGTGGTTCATCATCAATCGAGAGCATTGGCGGTAACAAGTACATTCTTGTTGTTGTTAATGACTTCTCACGTTTTACTTTGGTATTCTTTCTAAAGCACAAATCTGAAGCGACTCCCAAACTGAAAATCTTTATCAAGCAGGTCGAAGTGAAACTGAGGAAAGTCGTTCGAAACATTAGGAGCGAAAATGGACTGGAATTCAAGAATAAATAATTCGAAGACTTCTTGGCAGAAAAAGGGACTAGTCACAACTTCTCAGCCCCTTATACACCTTAATAGAATGGAATTGTCGAAAGGCGAAACCGATCCTTGTGTGAGGCGGCCCAAACCATGCTAAGTTTTGCTTCTCTTCCCTTATATTTCTGGGCTGATGCTATTGTTGTAGCATGTTTTACGCAGAATAGGTCTTATCTCAACAAGCGTTTCTCTCTCACTCCTTATGAGATCATCAACAACAGGAAGCCGAATGTCAAATTCTTCCATGTGTTCGGTTCCAGGTGCTTCATTTTCAACTCCAAAGAACATCGCAACAAGTTTGATGTTAAAGCTGATGAATGAATCTTTATGGGATATTATCTTACGTCAAACGCATTCAGGGTCTTAAATAAACGTTCTAGAAGAATTAAAGAAACCTATTATGTGATGTTCGATGACAATTACGTCAAGAAATTAAAGACTACCGAAGAAGCAATTGGAGAGATTTTCTCTCAAACAGGTCAAGTCACAGCCTCGATTGCTAATTTATTTGATCAGTTCGTAGACTTATTTGATGAACCTAAGAAAGCCTCTCTATCGGAAGCCAAGTCAGCAGACAACAAAATCGATCGTCTGAAGTAGATTGTCGAAGATGCAGCCAAATAAATGGGAGAAGGAAAACCAATTCGAAATGAACCTCCTCAGCACAACACTTCGGTTGAGGGGGAGAATCAATTCTCTTCAAATAAACATGACTCACAAATTCAGGGGGAGAATCCAATCCCTGAAGCACCCGAAATCCCAACTACACCCAAAAGTCCTGTAGCACCCGAAAGCCCGGCTACACCCAAAAGTTCAGTAGCACCCGAAGGTCCAAATCAACCTGAAGATCCAAATGATTCATCATCTGTCGAGGGGGAGAATTCTGATATGTTCTATGATGATGATATTCATTCAGAGTTGGAAGAAATGGTCAATGCTGAATTGGATCCATCCTATGATCCAAACTATCCTCCACTCACCAAATGGACCAGAGATCATCCTGTATCTCAGATAGTGGGTAATATATCTAAAAAGTTCCTTACTCGATCTCAAGTGAAGGCAAAGCAAACTTCCCTATTCTCCAAAGTAGAGTTCTGCATGTTTACTTCTTTCGTGTCCAAAATTGAGCCGAAGACCGTCAATATTGCTCTTGATCATTCTGATTGGGTTCAAGCGATGCAGGATGAACTCAATGAGTTCGAAAGAAATAAGGTTTGGCATCTCATTCCAACACCGAAAGATGCCTCAGTCGTTGGCCTCAAATGGGTATTCATAAACAAAATGGATAAGGAAGGAAATGTGATACGAAATAAAGCTCATCTTGTGGTGAAAGGATACTGCCAGGAAGAAGGAATTGATTACGAAGAAACATTTGCTCCGGTAGCTAGGCTGGAATCTATTCGAATATTTCTTTCCTATGCTGCACACAAGAACTACGAGGTCTACCAAATGGATGTGAAGTGCGCTTTTCTAAATGGGGAACTTGAATAAACAGTTTACGTGGAGTAACCTCCTGGTTTCGTGAATGAAAAACGTCCAAATCACTGCTACATTCTGGATAAGGCAGTTTATGGTCTGAAACAAGCACCTAGGGCATGGTATGAAACACTTACTAAGCTCTTAAAGATGTCTAAATTCAATCAAGGTTCGGTTGACCCAACCTTCTTTCGTAAAAAGGAAGGTAACCACCTTATGATTGTTTAGATCTATGTCAATGATATCATCTTTGGCTCAACGAATCCTAGCTTAATAGCTGAATTTAGAAAGCTGATGGAGACAAAATTTGAAATGAGCTCAATGGGTCCGATTAACTTTTTCCTTGGTTTAAACATTAGACAAGGACCCGAAGGCATCTTTATCAACCAGGAAGCATATACCAAGACTCTTCTTGCTAAATTCGGCATGATGGGAGATTCAAAGGTCAAAGTTCCTATGGCGTTCGGCACCAAGCTCACACCATCCTTGGAAAAACCGGCAGTCGACATAACGCTATACCGTCAAATGATTGGTTCTCTGATGTACCTCACAGCTAGCAGGCCTGATATAATGTTTTCTGTGTGCTATTGTGCTAGGTTTCAAGCGAATCCTCATAAACCACACATGCTAGCAGTGAAAAACATACTCCGATATTTGAAGTGAACCACCTCTCTCGGTCTCTGGTATCCCTCAAACTCAGGTTTCTTTGTTCAAGCCTACTCAGATGCAGACCTTGGAGGATGTGGTTTAGACAGGAAAAGCACTATAGGAGGTTGTCAATTCCTCGACGGGAAGCTGGTGAGCTGGCAATCTAAGAAAAAAACATGTGTTTCTCTGTCTACAGCCGAAGCGGAGTATATTGCAGCCGCTTCTTGCACATCTCAAGTGATTTGGATCCAAAGCCAACTCCGGGATTATGGACTCAACATGAAAAAGATCCCACTATATTGTGACTCAGAAAGTGCAATTAGGATCTATCATAACCCCGTGCAACATTCCAAAACCAAACACATTGCATTAAGGTATCACTTCATTAAAGATCACGTGGAAGACGGAAATGTAGAGATTCACTTTGTTCGAACTACTGATCAACTGGCTGACATCTTCACCAAAGCCCTTCCTGAAGCAAGTTTTAATAAAATTCTACAAGGACTAGGTATGATGGAATCGGAGTCAGTACCAAAAACTCCTTCTCAAAACTAAAAGTTGGAAGCGAAATGAACCCAACGTTCGGTCTATTTCGGGTTCGGTTCACGTAGGTACCAAAATGAACCGAGCGCTCGGGTTCGGTCCTATTGCACTTGTCTTCGCTTATCACTAAAAGGTAGTTTCTTTGGTTGTAAACTTTTTTGTACACTTATTTCCAATTCTTTTTCTTTTTCAAACATTTTTTTTTTGAAAGCGAAATGAACCGAGCGTTCGGTTTATTTCGGGTTCGGTTCCAAAATTCCTTTTTGTTTGTTTTTTGTTTTTCTCTTTGAATCAAAATTTCATAAACTCCAAAAATATTTTTTCTTCTGTTTGTTTTTATCATTTGTGCATGATCGATGGGGCAGGTATTGTTCTCACATTTTTTTAATAGCTAAGTGTCCCTAGAAGCATGTTGTTGCATGTTGTCCAAAGCCTCAACTGATTCTGAATAAAGCCTTACTGACCTGGTATACACAAACCTTGTCTTCCTAATCAGGCTATTATATTTATTCTAATCATGAGCTACCTTACTCTCTTCTCATATGAGATAAGAGTTTTCTGCTTCTTCCTTATTTTAAATAGCAGAGGTACTTTGGTTTCCTTACACCATCTCCAAAAATTTTCTCCATCCTATTCGCTTCATACACGTAACCCTTGAGACTCTCAGAAATTACCACTGAGGTTTATGGTTACACAATTTCTGTGTTTATGATCTTAGCTTCGTGCCACTACGTGCTAAGTGAAACCCACAATTCAATACCTACTATGCATTGACGGTGAACAATTAAATTTGCTCTAGTTTTCACTAATGAATTAACGAATTCACCCAAGTGGTTGTACCTTGAAATCTCTAATTTTTCTTTTTGTGTGATTCTTATGAAATTGTTAACTACCATAACATTTCTTCCCTTAGAATCCAGTTTTATTTTTTTTGAGATTTCACCTAAAAGTATTTTCAACATGTCACTTAAATTCTCTTCACACCTACTTGTTCAACAGACCACATTGGTCTCACAAGTACTTCAGTCGATTTCTGTCTTATCTCAAGATCAGGAATTTTGAACTGAAGCGAAAGCCTCCCAAATTAGCCTTATTAAAAGATGCCTTTCAACACTTCTTAATTAGTGTCTGATCGTAATTCAACGGGAAACCACACAAACACGTTAAGGTCTCTCTTGACTTTGAAGGAAGAGATTCGTGCCCGGGATCCACTGTTTCGTGTCTTTATTGACATCACAATTTTCCACATATGTGTTGCTTTATTTCTTTTTCTTTGACACTCTATGCACGAAAATCTTTTTGATTTTCCATAAATCTGGTTTCGTTAATTATAAGATACTTTTAGCTATGGGATTTAATGTTATAAATGAGATGTGGTTAGCAATGTTACACATGCTTCTTTTGATCTATGACGACAGCTCATACTAAGAGGATAAGTTGCTGACTCAGCCGAAAGTCTAATCGCTTTATCATTTAAAACGACGCTTGATGGAAAGGTGTGTGAAGCAGAATCGTTTTTGGTATTTCAAACGGCGCTTGATGGGAAGGCGTCTGAAATGGAACAGTCTTTCTCTCTCCTGCATAATCATCGGGGTTCTAAACTGTCACGCGTCAATCACCTAAGGAATCGCTTCGTTTTTTTTTTTGAAGATTTGGGAACAGATTCTTCTCTCTCTTCTAACCACGGTATAAAAGGTAAATTCTACAGTCCTTTACCTCTTTACTGCACCAAATATTCAGAGAGCAAGAAAAGATTACTTTCTCCTACTGTTCATCATCTTCCCAAAAAGCTTCTCATCAATGGCGGACTCCTCTTCAGTTCATGCTACCTCCCACATTCTGCCCATCCGTCCTCAAAAAATCCTGATCATTGATCTCACCCCACAAGTCTACGATGCTTTCATGTTCCCAATCGTGGATTGCCTCAAGTACTCTCCACTGGTTCCAGCACTTACCAAGGTCGAAATCGTTCCAATGGAGTGTTTGTCACAGATATTCTCAACGGCCCACTATGACAAGTCTGTCGATCGAATCTTCATCGACATTCTTAAAACCAAGTCCTCCATCTCCAAACAGTGATTATGTTCGCTTTTAGGGTTTGAACCTGATGAGTCTAGGGTTAACCGTGAATCTATTCTCGTGGGTCAGCTGTTCTCCATGTTTACAACATGGGTTAAACCGAGATTCTCACAACCGTTACAAAGTTCAAGAAATCATGCTTACCTCCTCAGTGGAATGGCTTCTTCACTGTGTTGTTTAAAGGGCTATCGGAACGAAGTGCAGGTTCAGATGGGGCGAGCCGACTGTTCATGACCATTCTCTATGGATTGTACCACGGCATCAATCTCGATTATGGACCGGTTCTATGGCAGCAGCTGATTCAGAGTCTTGCGTCCACTTCTCGTCAATCTGAAATCTCCTATGCCAGATTCTAGACGCTGGTCACAAAGTGGGCAATGGACAAGTATCATGTCCCTGTTGTTGCTGATTCTCCACTCACCTTGATAGGAACGTTTCACACTACGAAGATCATAGTGTCTGATTCCTCCAAATTTCAGTTCGTTGGCTCAATCCCTGAGTCAATGTATGCATGTGTTCCACAGGACAGTCGCATCATCATAACTTACAAGGAGTTTCGTCGCTCAAGTCCCAGAGAGCTCACTCCTGAGATGATTCAATCCATTCATGATGCTGACCGACCTGCTCCCAGGGGAAAGAAACAAGACAGGGGAAAGGACAAGAATGTTGTCAAATGAGCGAAGGGTCCTTCTCCAAAGAAGCGCAAACCTTCCAAGCCAGCTCAATCACCTCCAACAAAGAAGAGGAAGACTCAACCCAGGCGTAAGCTTATTCTTGCCTCCTCCTCCAGTGAATCTGAGGAAGAGAGTTCAGACTCAGAAGAGTCACTTCGAGGTAATACTATTCCTTGTTCGCCTTCTCCTGAGGTACCTATTTCCTCTAAACCTGTCTCTCCTCCACCAATCTCTATCTCTATTTCCATTCCCCCTATAACCTCCACTACTCAAATACCACCCACCTCTATCCCTGTACCACCTCCTATTTTCACCGAAGCTACCACAACAACCACCGCTGGCATTCGAACCAACATATCTGATACGGGGGCTCCTACTTTAGTACCCGAACCTAGTCCCACTACCGAACATACATCCGCACCCGAACCTACTACCACAACTGAGCCTCCACCCTCGCCTTCATCTCCTGATCAAACAACAGAAGATGAGGAACCTTTTCTTGGAGGAGAGGACATGACGTTTGACTCGGTCTACTACAGTCTGTATCAAGTGCAAAGTGATGATGACGATGATGCTCCAGTCACCAAGAAGCATCTCAAGGAGCTTCATGAGAAAATCGATAATCTCATTGCATCCTCCTCCTCTTCCTCTCTGTCCACTATCTCAGAGACTGCTATTCAGGGGCTCATTGATTCGTTCACCAAGGCTCATGAAGCCTCCCTCAACTCTGCCACTGTCGCTATCGATGCCTCTACCAAGGCGTGTGTTGTTGCGACCGAAAAAGTCGAAAAACTATTCGTTGATGCTAATTCTCTTTTGCAGTCTTTACAGGAAGCCGCTGACTCCAATGCTGAGAAGATTGACTCTCTTATCAACAAGCTGGCCACTTCAGTTTCCTCCGAACTACAGTCCTTTGCTAGTTTTCGTCAGTCTCTCAACGATGACAACAAATTATTCCAGGCGACTGTTGAGGAGCGCCTGACAAAGTTGCAAGAAGATCTCGCTTCAGAGAACTCAGTGATGGATGCTCTTGCTCGCAAGACCACTGCTCTCAAGGTCAAGAGTCTTCATCTTTTCCAATCTGAAAAGAAAGTCGCATGTCTCCGATCTGATCGTGCGATTATTTCATCGTGTGTTTCGGATGTCCACGCTGCCCTCTCCAACATCATCGAAGCACATGATCTTATCCTGAACTACTCAGTGAGGCGCAATCTAGCTGAGAAGCTTGCTCCTGCCCTTGCCCTACTAAGCAAACTTGAAGGGCTTCTTGATTTTGTGGCCTATCCGAAACAAGGGGGAGAAGATGTGTCTCAACCGCCTCCCACTTCCACAGCAACTAAAGCAACCGAACCTCCTCCAGCAGGTCAAGCCTCAGGTTTCGGTGTCAAAGACAAAGGAAAGAAGATTGCTGAAGACAGTGATGATGATGATAAAGAGACCATCGCTGATCTCTTGAAGAAACAAGGCCGGGATAAACATGCTGACATGAGCGCTCGCGTTGCCAGAGAGTTTGAGGCGAACGAACGAAAAATGATGGAGGCTCATGATCTTCTTGAGAGTAGAAAAACTCTTTTTCCTCCGTGGACTCTCGAGAAGATTATAAAAGAAGCAATTGAAACTCCCAGCATCTTGTGGCTCGAACCAGTGATTTCCTTGGATCGAATCAATTCTGTCGACTCCCAGTTCGATATGCCACTGACCCGAAAGGCCTTCATCTTCCATGCTTTTGATAATATTGCTGATGTCCCTCATCCTCACCCAAAGGTTGATAGAGAGCTTATTGAATTTTATCTGCAGTCTGCTCAACCTCAGTATCAGACATGGAGTGTTGAGAAGATCATCAACGTTCGGGTCCTCAAACCGTTTCGTGAGGGGAACTTCACGAACGTTCAGTTCAAAGTGCTGAGGGGTTCTGCTAAAACTGAACACGCTATATCACTTGCTGATCTTCCCAACCTGAATCCACATGATTGGATTATTTTGCATAACATTCTCCTCACCAATGTAGCTGAGTATGAGCCTATCATCGATCACTTCAAACGGATGCTTGTATGCTACATCATGGAAGTTGCCAAGATGGATCAGGAGATCGCAAGTATCTTCAAGAAGAAGCCTATTATCTCTCCTGTTGGCTCTACTAGTGATTTGAACTTGATGCAGATGGGGAGAATCGACCCGAAGCGAAATTCTGTCATGTTTACAAGGAACGAAGGCCAAAAATTCCTGTTCGCTTTGGTAGATAAGCACCTTTACACCACTGCATGCTTGGAACATGTTCTGGGGATCATTCATCGATGCAAGCAGAATTCAGCAGATGACAAGAAGTATTTTACCGACATGATCCAATGGTACATTCGCTTCAGACAGACCATCCTTGCCCTCATTCCACGTCTGTTTGAAACCACAAAGAAGGTTCCTGCGGCTGGTCCCAGCAAGCCGAAGTAACAGTCTCGCTCCAATTGACGCAAAGGGGGAGATTGTTGGGTCTAAAAGGTGTTGTGTCTTGGGCTCGTTCTTTAGTCCATTTTGTCTCCGGATTGGGCTTGTCCATCCGTAAGTTATTTCTAGGGTTTAGTATTTATAGGTGCTTGCATGCATCTTAGTACGTAAGATTTAGAAGTCGATTATTTCAGAGATATTATCTTTATCGTTTGTGACCCTAATAACCTCTATAGCGGAAGTTCTTTATTGAGCTCTGCTGAGGCTTGAATTTATTGAATCATTCGACATATTTTGATTCATTCTTGTGCTTGATATTACTGTTAAACGTTTCTGTGATTAACCTGTTTAAAGATCTAAACGATCAAAGAGTTTCTTAACTGTTCAGTTAAGATTAAGCAGTCAATAGCTAGAGATGCTACTTGCTATAATATGGTTGTACCATATTAGAACATGAAGTAAGGTGTCTTCCTTGTAAGTAATTGACTCGTAAAGAAAATACTCTAATTTTTTATGTATCTATTGCGTTGTGCAATGGAAGGTCATTAAAGTGTGACCAGTACATCAACTGTTGTAGCCAGAGTAAAGAACTTATCTTAGGTTGATTTTACAACGTAATAAGAAGGATAAGGCGTCTCTAACGAAAAGTCGAATTTGTAACTTGAAAGTTAGAACCGAAGATCCAGCAGAGGACGAAGAACAAGTGCAGGTTCACACACCACCAATAGCTATGAATTCCAAGAGTTTGATACTCGTTTAACATGTCAGACTATTTTTGGTTTATATGGAGAGGATGAAAGGAAGCATAAGGATGATTATTGTGTGTCTGTTTCCAAATACTTTATATATGGTCAAGATGATCAAGTGAAACGCGACAAGATTGGTCATCCCAAGAAAAGAGGAAAAAAATATTGAGTTCAAAAACAATCATTGCTGCTAGTATTACATTAATAAAATACTCTTATACTATTTCATACACGTGTACATTAGTATAAGAGTTCGTGTTTGTGATTATCTTGATCAGACTATGATTATGAAATATGAGAAGATCGCTTGTTTGGAGAATAAGCAATAATATTGTGTTAGGGACAATAAAGTCATTAATATGACAATTAAAAGTTTCTTCTAAGATGAAAGAGGGCTAAAAATGACATACGCAGAGCCAATATGGGCATTGATTGATTATAACATCATGTGAGTGATCAAGCCTAAATAAGAGAGAACCAATCATTAATGCAAAAGTGCAAAGGGAATCTCGACTTTAGATTCAACTTTAAGATCTAGGAGAGTTGCAGCATCGAAAGCAAAGAAAGATTCATTAGCTTCGATTGTTGTTATGATGATGATATAATGGATGTTTTGATTGGAAATTGAGTAAACAACATTAATTATAGATGACCAAGAGATAATAGTAAACCTTTCTAGGCATTACATATATGAGGAATTTGTATATAGAGAATGTTTTTGTAAGACACATTTTCATGAACAAGTAAAGGTTTTGATTATTTTTTCTAAGACTCACTATCATGAATGAGTAAAGGTTTTGATTATGCTGTGATTATCTTGAGAATACTTACGTTGGTGATGATGTGAAAATTGTTATAGTTCGACAAAGTCGAAACCTGAAGGAATACAAAACGGTTAACTTTGTTAACTTGTTCCTTTAACCCTTAGTGATAAAGGCTATGGTTGTGTGGGGAAATTCAATGAAAAAGAATTGTTTAGTTATAGAAAAAAATTAACAACATAGTTTATATCTAGATGATGAAACTAGGTCAAGAGGCTAATAAGTTGTCATAAATGAACCTAGAATATTGTATTGAATATAAAACAATAGAGTTAGTGATTTAGTATTATGGGAGCACAATACAGAAGAAAATTCTTACTTAAGAAAGAAACTGAAAGCGAGCAACGGAGATCGCACTCGTTCACTGAGTTTGTGATTTCATGTACGGAATCATCCTAAGTGGGGAGAATGGTAACGCTTGCTAACTTGGGCTAGATGTTTTATAAATATTTGTTTTAACGAATAATTAAATCCTCGAATAGGATAATCGTGAATAAATAAGAATTATTTGTATGCAATACGAGTTATATAAATGATATTTATATATTTTGTATATATTTATGGACAAATATAACAGGCTTATAATATTTGAATAAAACGTTATTATAAATTTTACGAATTACGATAAATAAATGTTTAAAAATAAATGACAATTTAGGATAAGTAGTCTTGATTTTTTGAAGTCTCGGTGCGACATGGTACAGAAGTGTGCGACACATAAATTGAAATCAAAATCAGTGGATTGTAAGCCAAAACAATGTAAACAAGTGTTTAATATCTCGTAAATATGAATTCGCCGAATTAGAGAT
The DNA here is from genome assembly GCF_002870075.4 of Lactuca sativa. Classification (NCBI taxonomy): domain Eukaryota; kingdom Viridiplantae; phylum Streptophyta; class Magnoliopsida; order Asterales; family Asteraceae; genus Lactuca; species Lactuca sativa. The sequence continues at coordinate 226,758,936 of NC_056631.2, read as the reverse complement.
AGTCGAGAACATAGTCTGTATGAAGGAGTTATAATTTTCACTGGGATTTTAACAATCTAATCTCTATAAAGATATGAATTTAAAGTAGATTAGAAATTAATTGATGAGATCTAAAGGAAAGTTGTAGTACTCGGAAATACCTAGGGTGGATATAAAGAACGTCGAAAATAGAGCTCGTATGCGAAAGTTATGCATTTTCGAAGATTGCAAAAAATACTCGGAAAGTGATGATGTGGCACCACCGGAGGGCATCACATGGCAGAGCTAGAGACTAAGTCTCACTGATGATGTGGCTCCAAAAATTTGTGACATGTGGCATCGCTGGAGGCGGCAACCGACTAGGCGACGTTGACTACTAGAAGGATGACACGAGCACGCAGTGTGCTTTTTGAGCAGAATGCTCCCTATAAATATAAACTATCCGTTCACTTGTTCTTTACATATTTTAGGGTCTCTCTCTAGAAACCTATTCTCTCTCTAAGAGTTTGACTTTTGGTGATCTCTAAGTGTTTGCAATGAGGTTCTGCGACAATAGAAATCCCGAGAAGATGAAGTATTTGGAGTCGAAGTTCTGCCTGCGAACTTTCCGACTTTTGTCAAGAAAACTCTTTAAGTTAAGCTGTTTTATTATGCTTTAAGTTCAATTTGTATTATAGTCTTATTCGTTATTATGAACCTATAAATAAGATTTATAGGTGACTCCATGTCTAGGCTAAATGTAGTGAGATGTTTAAAGTGGATTTTCCAAATAGTATACTATGTATACCAAACAGATCCTACCTTCGATATATCTTACCTAGTTGTTCATTATTTGATAGAACTTGAAGTATTTCTTGGGATTATTAAAGATTCCAGAAATAATTTATATGCTTATAAATATGAACGAATGTTGAAGCATAGTAATATTCATATGTAGGTTGTTTAAAAGGGATAAGGTGAAGTATTAGTCGAGGAGCTAGCTGTCCCAAGGATTTTCCAGCTCAATTAGGTAAGTGCATAGTTACTTTCATGAACATTATTTTAATACAAGTATTTTTTAAAAGTATTAAGTATATTTTGAAATTTTATATGTGAATTAAATGCTTATTATCTGGAATATGAGTAAAATGTATATTTGATGACATACAACCATATATATATATATATATATATATATATATATATATATATATATATATATACACACACACACACACAATAATCTTAATAGAAGTATCATTACTGAGAAGATTGATGTATATTAAATATCTAATGTTTTGTGATAAATATATACACAAAATTAGGATAGTGTTTTCTAAACGGAGCTGGTATTGGAAGTTGATTATAGAGATTGTAGTATAGTCTAGTTTTTAATCTAAGACAAATAAGGGATTTTTAGATCCAATTAAGTTGGATAATAGTATAGTCATACTCTACATTAGGATGATATCATGAAGACTGTACTGACGATGAATAGTGAATCGGTCTAGTTACAAACTAAGGTTTGTCAAGGATATTTAATTCGAGTTAAGTTGAAAGACTGTTACTTATACCTTGTATTGTAAAGTTATTACATAGACAAAAATATTTGAATTGAAGGATTATTACGGGTATTGTAATCTTGTCTAGTTACACACTAACACCCAAAGGAGATGCTTAGTTCAATTAAGTTTGGATAATGGGTAACATCATATTAACGGTATGTGTGAGACGGGTATAGAGATTAGTACTCTATTTGATGACATGGATGACCGGTGGGGTACGTTTTACGTATACATGTACTATATTACTATTCCCCTCATTATTAGACAGATAGAAATGGTATGTCTTTATCAGGGAGTCGTTAGGTGCCTGGATGACCAGTGATTTGCCGGAGTAAGATGAAGACCACTGACTAAACCAAGTTTTGTGGAATCACTGACAGACTTATAGTCTGTAAGTGTTAATGAAGTATACTTATCCATGTGATTTGGATTGTATGTTCATTCGATGTACTCCCCCCCCCCCCCCCCCCCTTATGGTTGCCTTTATTGACTAATGCCTACTGCCAAGGACTCATTAAACCAATATAGTCAACTCGTTGCTTATAGTGATCTATCAAGATAGATCTTATAAGATCACTGTTATAGGATCTATATGTGAGGATCGATGAGATGGGTAACTAAGGTTAAAGAAATTATTATAGATGTTTATTGATGTATTGTTGGATAAAAGTTGATGTTGCAGGTTATTGATTTTGGATTAATATAATAATAGCATTGTGGGATTGAAAGCTTTATGTATCTCACCATGTTTCCCAACCTTACTCGCTCAATTTATATACATCACAGATAACAGTATTAAGACCGTTAAAGATTTGAATAGGATGATGAGATAACATTATTAAGACCGTTAAAGATTTGAATATGATGATGAGTGAATGAAAAGAAGATCTGCAATAGTATTCCGGATCGTTAGGCCTTTACACTATAACTTATGTATAGTATTGATTATGACATCGTTAGTTTGAGACAATCAATTGTACTCAAAATATTTTAAAATACTTAGAATTTTCGCAAACCAAGATATTATGATTTTTAAAGCGTAAAGAAAATATTTTGTATACTAAAAAATAAGGGATGTAACATGGATTAATACATCTATCTATGCCTCTGGCGATTTCTTCCGACACCAGTCTCCTTCTCTAATCCACTTTGGTACTATCATATATCTGCAATTGGATTCTTTCTCTTCGGGAATGATAATCCTCAAGTTTAGTGATACCAAATACATTGAACCGGCTAAGAGTGTTCTCTTTACATTTCAATGATTTGCATTGGTGGATGAATAATGATGATATTTTTTAAACTTAGAATTTTGGGTTAGGTATAATAGTTCTTTTTTGCTTGTTGAGTTGGCGTTTTGTAAACTAACCAACATGAATTGCATTGTATTTCATTCTCATGTATCTATTCAAACGGCAAGATTGATTATTGTTTAAGGATAAGTCTGATTACCCATGAAAAAAAAAAGTTCTCTCTTAACAATTTTTTTATGTTCACATATAAAATGGTCTAAGTTTTGGATTTTTTATATACATACATGTTTGTTAGTTTGTACTTTACTATATGCGTTGTTCCCAATTTATTGAGATCATGAATTGATTTTATTATTGCCTTGATTGTGTTGTTCCCAATTTATTGAGATCATGAATTGATTTTATTATTGCGTTGATTGCTAATAACCAAGTTATGTTTCTTCTTTTGAGTTATTTTGTATAATTGAGCAGTTAACAGTTAACTCACATCTTCTTATATTTCTATTATTTTACTCCTTGGATAGGAAGTATCCTGAATAGAGGAAGATAAGAGGTCAAATTTTTTATTAAGGATAGGGATGAAGACTATTCCTGGATTTAATCGTCTTATTGTAAAATGGAGAAAAAATTGTGAGTTTGTTGGCTAAAACCATATTGACATTTGGTGATAACACCAACATGGGTGTCGGATTAAAGGTGGTCATGGCTCTATTGTTTCGTAAAAGATAACATTGTATTTGTAATCATGGAGCTTACAACCAACCGTTATCTTTTGGGTTTTTAATTTGAAGATCCATGTTATATATAAAGTAAAAAATTAAAAGTTATATTATGTAATTGAAAGAAAAAAAAATGAAAGTTTACGCCTCGTTCCCGAGTTTAACAAAAGAAAAGAAGAGAAGAGAAAAGAAAGTCCCGAGAGAAAAGAAGAGAAAGAAAGGAAAACAAACTTTTCTTTTGTGTTCCCGAGTTGGAGAGAAGTGGAAGGAAATTAATCATTTTGTTCTTTCTTTCCAAATCCTTCCAAATCGGAAGCAAAGTTAAGAGGAAACGTGATCCTCCCATTTTCCTCCACTTCTCTCCTTTAATGAAACTTGGGAACATCAAAATCTTTTATTTTCTTCTTATTTCTACCTATTTCCTTTCCTTACTTTGGTTAAATTGAACTCGGAAACTGGTGTTAATGTTCCAATACAGTTGGAAAAATTAAAATACATTGCTATATATTGCTTTTTAGAAGAAAAAAAGTAATATTGTAATAGATTCTCAACCCACGTGTATATTTCAATGGTGAATTGTCCATTGTTCCAAACAATGGAACTTATTCTCAAGTATATTTCTTTATGATTTTTATGTGTTATATCGAAGACGTTATACTAAAAAAGTGGAATCAATTATTTTTGTATGGATTAATACTATTTCTCTATATTTCCATTCGGTACGTCAATTCAATTTTTATGTATCAAATGCACCTTAATTTGTATAATACGTTATATACTCCCCTTCACGATTGTATTTTGGTTTAGTACCCCTAAAATCGTGCTACTTTTATGTTCTTAATCTAGTTCCTTTCCTCATTTAAAAAGGATAATACATTCTAGTTTTTATTTTTAATATTTTATACAAAATTTTAATAGGAGAAAACAATACTTGTGAAATACACAATTTTATTTCTAAACCATGACTTGCTAAAAAGCATTTGAAGGTTAGTGACTTTAATTTTCTTCCACTAGTTGGACATGGAGTGCTATTATATGTACCCCTCACTCATATAAATCGTCACATTATCGGAGGTATACAAATACTATTACATTCGTATTAGGACATATACAAAGCAATACAAAGCAATTAAAGGGTACATATGGAATTTCCTTTGGACATCTTGAAAGTTACAATGATTGTTTTTCCCTGCTTATGTAACGAAATAAAGAACATTTTTAAAAAATATATTTTACAAACCCAATCCCAAAAGAAAAAAAGAACATATATATATATATATATATATATATATATATATATATATATATATATATATATATATATATATATATATATATTATCCTTTTTTATTTTCCATGCATAGAATATATATTAAATTGGCTCTGTGAGATTGGAAGTGGAAGATGGGAGGAGGTGTTGGTGTTGACTTCCATCATGAAGCTCATCAATGACAATCTTAGATGGTTTAGAAGAATTCATGTAAATTGAATAAACTGCAAGTTGTGCAAATCCAAGAAAAAATCCAGTCCCATTTGGTACCTAACGAATAAATGGTTAAAGTGAGCATGATAGATAAAACCACATCAACAAAATAAGAGACATTTTGTATTTTGTATAATTTTATAGAAATGTTTCATTAGTTATCATATAAGATCTTTTCAACGATAATTCACATATTGAAATTAATGTTGACGATGTAACATTGTTAAACATATAGTGCTTTATTTTTGGAATTGATCACTTATACAACAAAAGATCGAGTCAGAAGCCGGTTCGACGACTAGTTGGGGGTCTGGGGGCAGCGCCCCTTTGGCGGGGTCTAGGGGCAGCGACCCTAGCGGGGTCCAAGGGGCAAAGCCCTGGCTAGTGTCCCGCGGAGTCAAGGGGCAGCGCCCCAAAACCTCACCGAATTTTGCATGTGGGAACATAATGGAAAATTCATTTTCTTAAGGGTGATTATGGTAAAACTAACGAAACTCGTTAGTTTTTGGTAACCCTAATCCAGATTAATATTAATTGCTTCCAAAGCAAGTAATGACGGCCCAACCCTAATGAAACCCTAATCGTGTTTAGTATATAAACAACTCTTCCTTTCCAGAAGACGGACGTTTTTAGCTCTCGTTTTTCATCACACATTCACAGAACCCTTTAGCATAATAGCTTACGTTTTCTGTGCCTAGAAACGTAGGTGTCCGCTTGGATTATCCTAGGCTGAATTTCTTGTAACCTAGGCATATGGTAGAAATATCAGTTTGGAAAGTGATATCATGATCCAAGTTGGTATCCAGATCTCCACCGCAAACCCTAATCTTCCAAACAATCGAACTGATATTTTATGTTTCTGGAGATGGGTGACTCAATCCGCGAGATGACTACCAAGTTTGCCAAACTGGGGAAGTTCGAAGGTGTTGACTTCAGGCGTTGGAAGAAGAAGATGCACTTCATTCTGACTACTCTGAAAGCAGCAAACGTGCTAACTACTCCAAGACCAGCAGAGCCTGCGGAAGGTGTTGTTGAGACGGCTGAAGAGACGAGAAAGAGATAGAAGTGAGACAATGATGACTACATCTGCAAAGGTCACATTCTGAACGGTATGTCTGATGCTTTATTTGATATCCATAGTGAACCCTTGTGTGCCAAGGAGTTGTGGGATACCCTTGAACTGAAATACATTACTGAGGATGCTTCTAGCAAGAAGTTTCTGGTTAGTAACTTTAATAATTATAAGATGGAAGATTCAAGGTCTGTCATTGAACAGTACAATGAACTCCTTGGCATATACGGACAGTTTAAACTGCACAAAATGAATATGGACGAATCCATAGCTGTGTCCACTATCATTGGCAAACTGCCTCCGTCCTGGAAAGACTTCAAACATAACTTGAAACATCAAAAGGAGGAACATTCATTGGTTCAACTTGATAGTCACATTCGTATTGAAGAATCTCTTCGTGCGAAGGAAAGTGACAAATCTGAAAAACACAAAGGAAAAGTTGAACCTGGACAGCCCTCGGTTCATATGGTTGAAAACAAACCAAGGAACCAGAGCCACAAAGGACATGGCAAACGTAAGCAGGAACATGTCCCAAGCGACTCCAACAAAAAGAGAAAGGATCTGGATTGTTGGAGGTGCAATCAAGTTAGGCATTGCAAGCGTGATTGTCGTGTGAATTTGGGCAACAATGGTGCTAGAAACAGTGGAGCCAATGGGAAAGTGAATGGGTCTTCGGCCCAAGTGAAAGGAGGTTAGTTTTTGACTAACTTTGATAATTCTAATCAGACTTATGTTTACTATGTTTCATTTATCCCTGAATCATTCTATGTACAGGATGATGATGTTGCTTCGTGGATCGACTCCGAAGCAACAAACCATGTATGCAAGGATAAACGAATGTTTGAAACATTAACTCCGCTTGAAGATGGATCGGTGCTGAAAATGGGAGACGATTCTTTTATTCCTATTTGTGGTTTAGGTGTCGTGTGTCTTGAATTTACTTCTGGAAAGACAATTAGGTTATTTGATGTTTTGTTTGTTCCCAAGATTCGCAAGAATCTTGTTAGCTCTAGTTGTTAGAATTCTGATGGTTTTAAACAAGTTATTGAGCCAGATAAGTTTGTTTTGTCTAAGGGTGGAATGTTTGTTGGCTTTGGATATTTAATTAATAGAATGTTTCGCTTGAATATTGTTGACAAATTATTACCTGTTCAGAATTCTGCATTTGTATCTTCTGCTTCTAATGTTGATAAATCTATGCTTTGGCATGTAAGATTAGGTCATGTCAACTTTAGAAGGATGCATGAGATGTCAAAAGATAGATTAAGTCCAGCCTTTGATATGACATCTGATAAATGTAAAAGATGCATGCTTACAAAAGTGACAAAACAACCATTTCCTAGTGTCACTAGAAATTCTGCTGTTTTGGAGCTTGTACACAGTGACCTGTGTGATTTTCGTTTCACTCCTACTTTAAGGAACAAAAAGTATGTAGTCACTTTTATCGATGACTGCACTCGGTTTTGCTATGTGTATTTGTTGCACTCTAAGGATGAAGCCTTAGATAAATTCAAAATATACAAAACCGAGGTGAATTGCAATTGGGCATTCCAGTTAAATGTCTCAGGACTGATAGGGGAGGTGAATATATGGATCCCATATACTTCCAATCAGTGGGTATCATTCATGAGACCACGGCACCTTACACGGCTCAACAGAATGGCATTGCTGAACGTAAAATTCGAGTTTTAAAGGAAATGGTAAACTCGATGCTGTCTTACTCGGGATTGAGTGAAGGATTCTGGGGAGAGGTCATGTTAATGGCTTGCTATTTGTTAAATAGGGTTCCAAATAAAAGGAACAGAACAGTCCTATATGAACTTTGGTTCAAGAAAAAGCCAAATTTGAGTTATTTTCGGGTTTGGGGATGTCGGGCAGTTGTAAAACTCACCGAGCCCAAAAAGTAGAATTTGGGAGAACGTGGATTTGATTGCATATTCATTGGATATGCTGAACATTCCAAGGTATATAGGTTTTATGTAATAGAACCTAATGATTCGATTTCGGTTAACACTGTTATCGAATCACGAGATGCAATTTTTGATGAGATGCGGTTTTCATCGATTCAAAGGCCTAAGGATCTGACTTTTGGTGCTCTTAAAGAGCAAAATTCAGAAAGTCAAGATGGTGGTAATGTGCAAGAACCACAAGAGCTTCGTAAAAGCAAAAGAGGCAATATTGTGAAAAATTTCGGATCCGACTTCCAACTGTACTTGGTGGAAGGTTCAAGGTATGAAATTAGTATTGAAAACTCTTATTGCTATAGTATTGAAGATGATCCTAAGACTTATCAACAGGCCATGGAGTCTCGTGATAGTGCCTTTTGGAAGGAAGCAATTGATGATGAAATGTCATCAATTCTTGAGAACAACACATGGGTGTTGTCTGATTTGCCTCCAGGTTCTAAACCTCTTGGTTGCAAATGGATTTTGAAAAAGAAAAAGAATGTTAATGGGACTATTGACAAATTCAAAGCCCGGTTAGTCATTCAAGGTTTTAGACAAAAACTCGTTATTGACTATTTTGATACGTATACTCCAGTTGCACGTATTTCTACTATTAGAGTGTTGGTTGCCTTGGCAAGTATCCACAATCTGGTTATTCACCAAATGGATATGAAAACAACATTTTTAAATGGTGATCTTGACAAGGAAGTTTACATGAAACAACCAGAAGGTTTCATTATGCCCGGAAAAGAGCATATGGTTTGTAAACTTGTCAAATCTTTGTATGGGCTGAAACAAGAGCCTAAACAATGGCATCAAAAATTTGATGAGGTGATTTTGTCTTTTGGTTTCAAAACAAACCAATGTGACAAATGTGTTTATAGTAGATTTGATGATGCTACTAGAGCTGGAGTGATCATTTGCTTATATGTAGATGACATGTTGATTTTTGCTACCGACCAAAATCAAGTGGATGAAACAAAGAAATTGCTGTCATCCAAGTTTTCCATGAAAGATTTTTTAGAGGCTGATGTAATTCTTGGAACAAGAATTAAGAGGATGAACAAAGGATTGGTAATGACTCAAAGTCATTATATTAAGAAAATTCTCAAGCGGTTTAATTTTACCAATTGTTCTCCTGTGAGTACTCCTATGGACCCAAGTGTGAAATTAATGCTAAATAATGGTATTCCCATTTCACAGTTGGAATACTCTAAGGCTATTGGTAGCTTGATTTATGCCATGACAAGTACCAGACCTGATATTGCGTTTGTTGTGGGTAAGTTGAGCAGGTACACTAGCAATCCTAGTGCTCAACATTGGCAAGCAGTGAATAGAGTGTTTAAGTATCTCAAGGGAACATGAATTATGGTTTGAGTTACCTTGGGAGTCCTTCGGTTTTAGAAGGTCATTCAGATGCAAGTTGGATTACCAATATGGAGGACCATTCCTCAACTTCTGGTTGGGTATTCTTGCTTGGGGAAGGTGCCATTTCTTGGGCTTCCAAGAAGCAATCTTGCATTACAAACTCGACAATGGAATATGAGTTTGTTGCGTTAGCAGCTGCTGGTAAAGAAGTAGAGTGGCTAAGGAATTTAGTCTATGAGATTCCTTTGTGGTCTAAACCGATAGCACCTATTTCTATCCTTTGTGATGGTGCTACCGCTTTGGCTAAGGCATATAGCCAGGTTTATAATGGGAAGTCTAGACACCTAGGTGTTAGACATAGTATGATTTGAGAAATAATTATGAATGGTGTGATTTCGGTTGAGTTTGTGAAATTGCAACATAATTTAGCAGATCACTTGACTAAAGGTCTAACAAGAGACTTAGCGCACAAGTCTGTAATCGGGATGGGATTAAAGTCCATTTACTTCTATAATGATGAGACACCCAATTCCCTCCTAATATAATGTTAGGAGTTGAATTCAATGTGGAAAGCTCATACTTATAGATTGGAACACATGAAGTATTCATCCCAGGTATGTGTTCGGTTCTGCAAGTTAGCCAGGTTGAAGTTTAACTTCTTAATAATTCATTTGATAAATGTATGTGCAGATACATGGAAAGGAGTGACCTACGTGATTGTGAAGTGTAGCCGCATTTCAAGAGGTTGTGGACTTGACCTTGATACGATCATGAGAGGATTGGGACACACGGCTTTATAATAGTGTCAAGTTGTATTATGCTAGATATTCAATAAACTAGTATGTATTTTACTTTCTGGTATTCAAATGGGTTGATGGGTTCAACTCTTAGAACACCCTGATTCTCGAGTATTTTCTAGTGTATGATACTAAGTGGAAATTCAATCGTTTCGATATTTTCATTATGTACTAGTTTGGTTTGTTGTTGATAAGGTTATGTTTGTTCAAGGGTTACACTAAAATGGGGGAGGATTGTTGGTGATTTTAGTGTCACCATGTCATTTTAAGTAACTGGAACTAACATGTGAGCTAAGGGGCTTCATGATTTGTACTCTAATATATGTACGGGGTTGTACGGAGTGCACACATGTATAAGATTGAGTCAGAAGCCAATTCAATGACTAGTCGGGGGTTCGGGGGCAGCGCCCCTGGGTCCGAGGTTTCCAAAGGGGAAGCGCCCCTAACGGGGTCCAAGGGGCAGAGCCCCTGGCTGGGGTCCCGTGGGGTTTGAGGCAGCGCCCCAAAACCTCACCGAGTTTTGCATGTGGAAACATAATGGAAAATTCATTTTCTTGAAGGTGATTATGGTAAAACTAATGAAACTCGTTAGTTTTTGGTTACCCTAATCCGGATTAATATTACTTGCTTCCAAAGCAAGTAATGACGGCTCAACCCTAATGAAACCCTAATCGTGTTTAGTATATAAACAACTCTTCCTTTCCAGAAGACAGACATTTTTAGCTCTCGTTTTTCATCACACATTCACAGAACCCTTTAGCATAATAGCTTACGTTTTCTGTGCCTAGAAACGTAGGTGTCCGCTTGGATTATCCTAGACTGAATTTCTTGTAACCTAGGCATATGGTAGAAATATCAGTTCGGAAAGTGATATCATGATCCAAGTTGGTATCTAGATCTCCACCACAAACCCTAATCTTCCCAACATCGAGAGCATACATTTGTGAAGATAATCACAAGAAAGGGATTTATAATAGTTTTCTATATATATTTTAAAAATTGTTCATTTCTTGTATGTATATTTAGCCAAATTGAAGACTTCATTTTAAATGAGGGAAAAATCAATTAACTACTAATCATTAACAAAGGCATTCTATATTTTACTAAAAAATTACGTATAACTTTTGTAAACATGTTTCACAAGGCTTTCTATAATTATTTTGTAAACAATATATACTAACAAGATTGATCCCATCATACTTGGGTGTTGTCAAAGGATATTGGAGATAGTGGCGGAGCTAGGGTCAAAGTAAAGGGGTATCCCGAACCAACGGGTTCGGTTTATCGGTTTTTCAGTTTTCCAAACTCGGTTTTGGGTTAAACCCAAACCCATTAAAAGGTTTAACTTGTTGAGAATTGAGAAGCTTGGGGTTGCTTATATAGCAGATGTATAGGGGCTACGTTTCATGTTATAGCCGATATGGGACAATTTTAGAATTATAAGAAATAAGAAAGAAGTTGAAGGGATATAGGATAGAAACTAATAAACAAAAAAAATACACCTGTTGTCAAGGCCATGATTCGAACTTCAAACCTCCAGAAAAACGGCATAACATCATAACCAACTGAACCAACTAAAACTTTTGTTATTTTTTCGCAAAACACATTTATATTAAGGAACGCAACATAAACGAAATTTTTCGAAAAAAATTATACTACTGAAATATTTTTGAGGGGCATCCCGGGATACCCCGAGATCCAATGTAGATCCGCCAATGATTGGAGACTGAGAAGCAATAAATTACTCATTGCAGACATTACAGATGATAATTGTACTTTCAAACTCTTTCACATCCCCTATGACACATTCTTTCATGATAGGCCAAAATTTCTCAAAAAATCAATGAAAACCCATAATTTCCAAGTAATTTTTCGAAGCCCATGCTTTCCAACTTTATCTCGTTTGTTAAAATCTAAGCTTCGAAAAACGTCAATTCCAATTTCATAAGGGACTTGAACATTGAACTTAAACTACACTTCAATATCTTAGGTCTCATGATCAAATCATCATCCACCACAATTCCTTTAATAGCTTTATGTATTTAGTTCTTGTTCACATACTAATAGAGCATTTTGGTGTTTAAGGTTTTTATCTCGCTAGAGAATACAATTTTGTTTATTTTATTTTATTTTATTATTATCTTTTTTTTTTTTGCAAATCCATATCAGTCAACAATTCCTAAGCTTGAAGATACTTTGGAGGTTCAACATCTCCTATTCTTCCTGGATATATGACTTCCAAAATTGACAAGTTTTGCTTAGTTCATGGACTATATTTTCTTTCCAACAATTCAGGTCGGCACCAGGTTTAAAATGGTTGTGTTCGAATCTAAAAGGGGTTTGTTCCTGAAATGTATTTACTCCATTCTTGAAGGACCAAATTAGCCAAATTGGTCAAACATTTTTGTCTTTTAACCTCATTAAACCCATGATATTTTATCAAAAGGGAGAGAGTTTTGAATCTTTTTCTTCTTCTTCTTCTTCTTCTTCTTGAGCGACATTATCTAGGGTTTTCCCATTTATCACCAACTCATTATAGCTCATTGTAATCTCTTTGATCAACCTCTGTAAACACTAAAATATTTTAGTAAATTAGTTATCGGCTTCCTCCACCTGTAGGTTTTCCTAATTTGGGTTTTCCACGTAAATCTCTATGTCTCTTTTAATTTACTTTTTGCTTGGTATTTTTCATTTCATGTGATGATTGTGGTATCATATCTTAGTCCTATTCCGCTTGAACTAACATTGTTATCGTCATTCAGATTTCTAGGTTGTTTGATGCATTATGGCTTCTTTGTTTTAGTGCATCTTACCCTCTTTGTTTACTACAATTGGAATTAGAGCTTTCGGGTATTAATATTAGTTTATTGGGATCATTTTTATCAAGTGATTGACCATGTCTTCGATGAAGCACGATATTTCTTTGTTGGATCGAAACACCATATTTCCCTTGTGGCAAGTTAAGATGAAAGATGTTCTTATTCAGATGGATTTACACAAGGTGCTTCTAGGTTCCGAGAAGATGCCCGCTTCATGGATGGAAGAAGAAAAAGAGACGAAAGATTTAAAAGCTCAATCCCAGATTTGTTTGCATTTGTCAAATGATGTTTTGCAAGATGTTTTGAAAGAAACTTTAGCGGGTGCTTTATGCTTAAAATTGAAGCAACTGTTGATGACGAAGTTCCTACCAAAAAAGTTGCATTTAAAGCAACAGTTGTTTAATCTTAAAATGATTGAAGGAGGTTCTTTAGCTGAACATTTATCCACATTCAAAGAGTTAGTAAGTAACTTAGATAATATGGATGTTCAGTATGAAGATGAAGATTTAGCTTTATTCTTTTTGTCGTCGTTGCTCAAATCCTACAGCCATTTTCGTGATACTATCATCTATAATCATGACACTCTTGTCTTAGATGCACTTTTTACAATTTCGGATTCGAAAGAGAAGATGAAGCATATTACTGATGGTGGTTCAAGTGATACGAAAGTCGAAGGTTTAAATGCCCAAGGGACAAGACCAAATAGAGGTAAAAATCCTCAATCTTCCAACAAGACCAGATCCAAGTCTAAAAGCAAACGAAAGTTTTGTAATTACAGTCACAAGATGGGACATAGGATTGATGAACGCTTCAATTTGACAAATAAAGAGAAAGCAATAGCAAATGGTAAACAAGCTAGCACTTTTGGGTGAAGCTAATGTAGTACAGGTCGGTTGTATTGGAGAAATTCTCACAGTTTATTCATATAAACTTGATTACAATGGTGAATGGATACTTGATTATGGTTATACTTTTCATATGCATCACTACAGAAGATAGTTTTACACTTTTGAAAAGGTTAACCAAGGCTATGTTTTGATGGGTAACAACTCTATATGTCCAGTTGTTGGACATGGCTCAATCAGAATCTGTATGTTTGACTGGGTTATCAGAACCATTGGGGAAGTTAGATATGTTCCTGACCTTAGAAGAAACTTGTTATATCTTAGCTCCTTTGACAAAAAGGGATATGAGTTTGCTGGTAAAGGTGGAGTTCTCAGGGTATTCAAGGATGGTTCTGAAAAAACTGAGACCCAAGCGCAAAACCTCAAATATCTACTTTCTTGAACGATTTTGAGTAATGTTGTTGTTGTTTCAAAATCTCTTTCTGATCCAGATCAGTCCTGTATTTGGCACCTTCGACTCGGTCATATGATTTTTCAAGGCATGTCTAAATTGAGTCGAAGAGGATTACTTGGTGAACAAGAGATTGTTGATCTAGAGTTCCGTGAAGTCTGTGTATATGGCAACGCAAAACGAGTGAGATTTATGAGTGGTATTCGTACAACGAAAGGACCTCTTGGCTATGTACAATAAGAGTTGTGAGGATCTACTCGAGATGCATCAAAAGGTGAAGTTGTTTATATGCTCAGTATCATTGATGATTTCTCCACGAAAATGTGGTCTTTCTTCTTGAAACATACGGGGGAAGTTTTTTCTACCTTCAAAAATTTGTAAGCACAAGTTGAAAAGCAATCAGGATTGGTGGTAAAGTATCTTCGCACGGATAATGGACTTGTGTTTTTCTTAGAAAACTTTAATGCCTATGCATCACTCGTCATCACATAGTAGTCCATACACCTCAACAAAATGGTGTAGCTGAAAGGATGAATCACACCATTATGGAGAAGGTCTGGTGTGTGCTTTCTAATTCCAAATTGCCAAAGTCCTTTTGAGCGGAGGCTGCTTCGACTGGTTGCTATCTTATCTACCGATCAACGTCACGAGCAATTGATAAGAAAAATCCATTTGATTTATGGTTCGGGAAACCTACCAATTATACAGATTTAAAAGCTTTTAGATGTTCAGCTTATGTACGAGTTAGAAATTGGAAGTTAGAACCGAGAGCAATCAAATGTGTTTTTCTTGGGAACAATCTGGGTGTTAAAGGGTACAAGTTTTAAAGCCTTGATCTGAAGAAAATCATTATCTCAACAATTGTTACTTTTAATGAGTATGGTATGATTTAACCAGTTTCAGACTCTTCAAACGGTACAGGTGTATTAGATGCATCGTCTGAAATAAGTAAAGAAAAAGATTAAATAGAGGTGGAGCTTCGTATTTCATCTTTCATTTCTGTTCCAAGTTTAGTAGAAAATCAAGAGTCTTTCTCATCTGATGAGCCTGTTGTTGATGAAGAGTCAACATCTTCACCACCATGAGCTACTACTCTATGCATTGCAATGGATAGACCGAGAAGAGTAGTTGTACCTCTGAAGAGGTATGTTGAAGCTAATCTTATTGTTTATGCATTTATTGTTGCTAATGACATTGAGTTGGAATGGATCATGTGAATTATAATCAGGCTATTAAGTCTAAAGACTCAAGTGAATGGATGATTGCAATGCAAAGTGTGATGGAGTCCTTGCAAAGAAATGGTACTTGGGATTTAGTTCCTATTCCGAAAGGCAAAAGACCGGTTAAATGCAAGTGGGTTTACACGCTCAAGGAACCCGTCAATCCGAATGATAAAACAAGGTACAAATTAGTAGAAAAAGGCTATAGTCAGATTCCTAGCATTGATTACACTGACATTTATTCCCTAATTGTCAAACATACTTCTATTCGTGTATTTTGGGATTGGTTGCTTTTAATGATTATGAATTAGAGAAATTGATGTTACTACAACTTTCTTAAATGTTGTGCTTGAGGAAGAGATTTTTATGCAACAACCCGAGGGTTTTATAGTTCCTGGCAGCGAGGAATATGTGTGTACATTAAATAAATCTCTTTATGGACTTAAGCCATCTCCTAGACAATAGTATAAGAGATTTGATTCGTTCATGACCAGTCACGAATTCAAGAGGTGCGCTCGTGATAGCTGTTTTTATTACAAAAACAATGATGATGGTTCGATGATCTACTCACTCTTATACGTGGATAACATGTTGATCACAACGAAAGATATGAAAGAGATTCAGAAATTGAAAGACTTGTTGAAAGCTGATTTTGAAATGAAGGACTTAGGAGTTGCCAAAAAGATTTTAGGTATGGAAATTGTTTGTGACAGGAAGTATAGGATCTTTCATCTTCTCAGAAATGTTACATTGGGAAAGTCCTAAGATGCTTCAATATGTATGAAGCAAAACCTGGCAACACACCTTTTGTAGCTCATTTCAAGTTATCACCCCGTTTGAGTCCTACTACTGAGACTGATATGGCTTATATAGCACATGTATCATACTTTATTGCTGTCGGATCCTTGATGTATGCTATGATTTTCATGTGCCTTGATTTGGCTTATGTTGTTATCATTGTTAGTAGATATATGACGAGCCCGTGAAAAGAACATTGGAAAGCAGTGTAATAGATCTTTCGTTATCTACATGGTACATCTTTTATGTGTTTACACTTTTGTAAATCTAACACTGGGATGCTTGGATACGTTGATTCAGTGTATGGCAAAGAATTGGATAAACAAAGATCGATTACATGGTATGTGTTTACTTTGCATGGCTGTGTTATTAGTTGGAAAGCCCAGATCCAGTCTATAGTTGCTTTATCATCTACTGAGGCAGAGTACATGTCGATTACAACAGTTAAGGAAGACATCAGGTTGAGGGTTTTATTTAGTGAACTCGATGATAGATTAAAGTTTACCATAATATTTTTTGACAATCGAAGTGTTATCTTATTAAGTAAAGATCAAATGTTTCATGACCGAACAAAGCACATTGATATCCTTTTCCATTTTGTGCGAAATATCATTGAAAAAGGTGATTGTGTCGTGGACAAGATTCATACAAATTATAATCCTGGTGATATGTTCACTAAGAGTCTTCTTATAGCCAAGTTCAAATTATGTTTGGACTTGGTGGGTGTTTCTAATCACAATTGATCCCGATAGGCTCGTGGTGGAGGAAGTATTTTATCTTTTGCAATCAATTTTTCTCTAAATGGTGATTATAGGTTCTTATGGAGTTTTGGAGTTTGATGAGTTGTTAGTGTTTAATGTTCTTGGGTGATTGTTGGGCAAGTTGCAGTGTTCATTGTCTATTTTGAAGTCAAGGTGGAGATTGTGGAAATATTACTTCCAAAATTGACAAGTTCTACTTAGTTCATGGACTAGATTGTCTTTCCATCAATACTAATCTAAAATGGGTATATCAGGTCTAAAAAGGGCACCTGGTCTAAAATGGTTTTCTTCAGGTCTAAAAGGGGTTTGTTCTTGAAATGTATTTACTCCATTCTTGAAGGACCAAATTAGCCATATTGGTCAAACCTCTTTGCCTTTTAATCTCACTGAACGCAAGATTTTTTTTTTATCAAAAGGGGGAGAGTTTTGAAGACTTCTTCTTCTTCTTCCTTTCTTGAGTGGCATTTTTTAGGGTTTTTCCCCTTTATCACCAAATCATTATAGTTCATTATAATCTCTTTGATCAAGCTCTATAAACATTGTAATATTTTAGTGGATTGGCTCTCGGCTTCCTTCGCCCGTGGTTTTTTTCGATTTGGGTTTTCCACGTAAATCTTTGTGTCTCTTTTGATTTACTTTTTGTTTGGTATTTTTCATTGCATATGATTGATTATGGTTTTATATCTTAGTCCTATTTCGTTTGAACTAATATTGTTCTCGTAATTCGGATTTCTGGGTTGTTTTATGCATTGGGGCTTTTTCGTTTTAGTGCATCTTACCCTCTTTGTTTACTATACTCCCATATAATGTAAGTCCCTACAATTATTAATTTTAACATCGATTTCACTAATGTTCTTAGACCACCCACATCGCCAGCTGTCAACAATTTTTGCAATGCCACGTATTTAATTTTGTTAGGTCATCCACATCAGTGCAATATCAACTCATCTTTCAATTAAGTCAACTCATCTTTCAATTACGCCACGTCAGTTTTTCAATGATCTCTCACAACAATAATTAACATCGCCTTCAAAAATGGTCCCCACTACACCTCAATAATTCATTTATATATTATTAATTATTTAAAAAACTAAAAATACTAATATATATATATATATATATATATATATATATATATATATATATATATATAATCTAGTACATAAATAAATAAAAGAAAGATTGTCGAGTTTTCTTAAAAATGGATAACTTTTACTTTATGTCCGTTTTTACCCTAATATTTTTCAAAAAATGTTTGGTTATGACATTAACCCATTTCACAATTTCTCAAAAAATGTTCGGTTATGACATTAACCGGTAAAAGGGTAAAACCGAATTTTTTTCTGAAAATGTTAGGATAAAAACGGACATTAAATTCAACTTTAGGCAAAACCGACAAAACCATAAAAACTTGAGGGTTTTTATGGCATTAACCCATTGACCAATTATCAACTACAACTATATTTGATTGAAAAGATTTGGAGGTGAAGAAAATGAAAATTAATATTGTAATATTTGTTTTATGATTCATGCTCTTGTAACATCTTAATATTTGAATATTTTATAAAGAAAATTAAATTTAGTATTTAATATTATTTTGTTATTTTATATGTTAAAATAGTATTTTAATTATATATAATTAAACTTACATGTATTTATTATTGACTAATTATTGATGTTTAATATCTAAAATATATGTTAAAATATATAAAGTAGTTATTGATATGACAATATGATCACTTTTGAAAGATGAATAGTATAAGTAATTATAAAAAAACTGATGTGACATTTTTTAAAGATGAATGATATTATATTGATGTGGATGACCTTAAATTTTATTGATTTGAGCCATGTTGTATCTAGCTTGTTTCTTTTTCATCTTAGTCAAAACCCTTTTTTCATCTTTGTATTTCATTTTTTTAGGAATACAATGTGAATATGATTTGGACTCGCTTATACTCATTCCCAAGAGTTGACACTCATATTGTTCAAATCTTCTAATTCCAAAGGATTATGGTTTAAATACTTTCACATGAAAAACAATATTTTTAAGTCGTCCTTCAAGTTGAAAGCAATAGAATGATCCCTATAAGGCATCTGCAATACCTTCAACAAAGGGGTTCGTGGTCTACCTGGTCACGGACGTTGTCCATGCACACCAACCCGGACCTTCGTGGTCGTGTTGATTTGTGGTGGGGACAATAGAGGACCACAATTCTTCTTCTCTCTCAGGCCTCGGCTTTTTCTTCTTCTTCTTCTCTCTCTCTCACTCTCTCTCTCTCTCTCTCACTCTCTCTTTCTCTCTTTCTCTTCGTTCTTCTCTTTTTCAATGTGGAGAGTACTCCATGGCTATATAGTGGCTCGTGGTGGCTAATTTAGAAGCTGCTTACGACCATTTTCATGGAGACTATTACTGATGACCTCAGGACCTAGTAAACACGTTAGAACAACTCTCCTGTTTCTTTTGCATAACCATGAGCCCAATCATATTTTCATCACACAAACAACTTAACTAATCCTTCTTGACTTCGCATTTTTCTTCACGAATCATCCCTAAATCATCAACCCAATTGCGATTCAAAAATCAAAACTCATCTGTTCATCAATCGACACCAAAACACGAACTCCCGACCTTTTATCAGTTCAACCTTAATCAATCGATATCCCAAAATCAAAACAAATTCGACTTTGCGATTCAAAATTAAGGAAGTTTCGTTTTTGAATCAACGTCTCAGCAATGAACTCAAAATCGAAAATCAATTCATTGATTCCAAAATCAAATTCTTCATACATCAACCTGTTCGTTCCTGGACATTTGTACCCTTGACCATCGTCTTCAACTTTTCGTGAATTCCGATTCCAAAAACCTTCGTTCTTTCTCAATCGATTTTTCAAGAACACTAATCTAGCGAACTAGCAACCAACACCAAAATCCTTTTTCTCAAATCGATTTTTGGATTAAACTCACTAATTCAACAAATTCACCCTGTTCGTTCATCAGTTCTTGAAACATCTGGACTGATAAATTCAATAATCAAAATCGATATCGATCCAAATCAACAATTTCCAAGTTCAATCAAAATCTTCAAACCAAGAATCATTAACTTGTCGTTTTGATTTAACGAATAACTTGATCATTATCGATTTTTGTATTCAAAAATATCGATTCACAAGTTCATCACAAAAAATCGAAACTCATCAATTATAAGAACAGATAAAATGAAAACGAAAATCAAGAACAAGATTAACAGTAATGTTGATTGCGACTTCCAAGCTTCAAATATATGTTGACAAACATATACAAATCAACATATTTTGACGAATAAATGGGATCGATTATGAGAAGTGTATCAGATCTATTCATTTGGGCTTAAAAACAAGATTGATGAACAGTAACAAGTTGACTTTGGGCTTAAGGCTTTCAATCGTGAATAGTAGTTGATTGTTTTTGGGCTAGTTTTTGATTCAAGTAAACAATTTCCACAAAAAGAAAAGAATTGTTTTATGAACAGTGAATTTCGAATTTGAGAATGATTTTAGAAATTTTGATCTAAGCAAAAATTAATTGGATCAAACAATGGAATTGAAACGAATTAGATCCAATGAATCAAAACGATCAAAAAACAAGAACGCAAAGCACGAATCCAAATATTACGAGAGATCATAGAGAGAGACTCACCAAAAATGTTCAAGTTGCGACA
Source organism: Lactuca sativa (assembly GCF_002870075.4). NCBI lineage: Eukaryota > Viridiplantae > Streptophyta > Magnoliopsida > Asterales > Asteraceae > Lactuca > Lactuca sativa. Next base: position 226,738,180 of record NC_056631.2, on the reverse strand, counting down.
AAAATTGTCAAACCGAGAATCGTTTTTCAAAAATCACCTTGATCTTGAAGACCCGCTCTGATACCAATTATAGTGAAAAAGAACATGGTTTGGCATGCGAAATTAAAGCTTGCACAATTGAACATGGTGATTTGGGTGTTTAAGAGATATATTGAATGTATATGGTGTTACACAAAAAAGATCTAGATCTAGACTACATAAATAACACACACTTACACACTCACTTTTACATCTCTCAAGCACACCTCTACAAGTGGTATGAACCCACTATTTATAGAGGAGTTTACATGTATCTCTCTCACTCTAACAAACAAATGGGTCTAAAGGCTAAAGCACCACATGCAAGTGGGTTTTACAAAAGTCAAACATTTACAAAGTCATGAATGAATAACTTTGCACCCCAACAGTCCTCCCATGGTCTTTCATACAAATGGCAAGGTCCTCCCATGGTCTTCCATGCTAAAGTCACAAAGACAGTCTAGCAACCTACATAATATAGTGAGAAGACTAACCTCGCAAACATAGTCAACAGCTAATCGGCTCACACGGTCAAGGTGCAGGTGCTACACACCTCTTAACCAATCATACATGGTAAAATCTTAGTCTACCTTCTAAAACTATCCTTTTAATTAAAACTCAAAGCATGTCAAAAGTTAACGGTCAAAGTCAATTCTAGCAACCCTCCATGTCGTGGCCATCTAACTTGATCCCTTTTGATTATGACAGTCGATGATTGTTGACCCTTCACGGGAGAGTCTGGGTGCCGTATTGGGGAGGAGTACGACAGGTGTTGATGGATGAGGCCCACAAGTCCCGGTTCTCCATCCATCCAGGGGCGACGAAGATGTATAGAGATCTTCAACCCGATTATTGGTGGCCCTACATGAAGCGGGGCGTAGCCTGATATGTAGAGAGATGCCTGACCTGCAGGAAGGTCAAGGCAGAACACCAGAGACCCCATGGCAAGATGCAGCGGTTAGACATTCTTGTGTGGAAATGAGAGGATATCACTATGGATTTCATCACTAAGCTTCCCAGAACCGCACGTGGAGTTGACTCGATTTGGGTCATAGTGGATCGGCTGACCAAGAGCGCGCATTTCATACCGATTCAGGAGAGCATATCGACCGAGAAGCTAGCCGGTATTTATGTGCGCAAGGTAGTGGAACGACATGGGGTGCCTGTATCGGTAGTATCAGACGGAGACGTCCGTTTCACTTCTAGGTTTTGGAAGCGGTTTCATGACGAGATGGGGACTCGTCTTCATTTTAGCACCGCTTTCCACCCCAAGACGGACGGGCAGAGCGAGAGGACGATTCAGACTCCCGAGGACATGCTTCGGGCATGTGTCCTAGATTTTGGTGGCAGTTGGGATACGTATCTTCCTTTAGCGGAATTTTCGTATAACAACCGTTGCCACGCTAGTATTGATCGCCCCCCTTTCGAGATTCTCTACGGGAGAAAGTTTAGGACCTCGATTTGTTGGGACGAGGTCGGACAATGAGTGACCGAGAGTACCGAGGTGGTGCTCAAGACCACAAAATTGATCCAGCAGGTCTGTAGCAGATTGCAGACTGTGCAGATTCGATAGAAGAGTTACACCGACAGGAGGCGTTCGGACTTGGAGTTTCAGGTGGGCAATATGGTCCTTCTGAAGGTATCACCCTAGAAGGGTGTCATCAGGTTTTGGAAGAAGGGCAAGTTGGGCCCCATGTTCATTGGTCCTTTTAGGGTTTTGGCCCGGGTGGCTCGGGTTGCTTATCAGATGCACCTTCCAGCAGAGCTTAGCCAGATCGACCACACTTTCCATGTTTCTCAGTTGAGGAAGTGTTTGCTGGATGAGTCAGCAGTTGTATCTTTAGAGGATATTCAGGTTGATAGCAGCCTGAATTACATCGAGAGGCCAGTTGCGATCTTAGACCGGAAGACGAAGACCTTGATGAACAAGGTGGTTCGGTTAGTAAAGGTGCAGTGGCAGCACCGAAAGGGTCAGAGTGGACATGGGAGACCGATAGGGAGATGAGGGAGCATTATCCTGAGTTATTTTCGGATTCAGTAGTAGCAGACTTCGAGGACAAAGTCTAAGATAAGTGGGGGAGAGTTGTAACGCCCCATTTCTGGTATGTAATTTAATTAAAGTATCTTCATTTCTTAAAGGGGTACTCGACAAGTCTGTAGACCAACTCGTCGAGTAGAAACAAGATGATCATGCGATTTAAGTTGGCTACTCGGCGAGTCCATATGCTGGGACTCAAGGAGTCTGCCTATCTAGATGAAGCCCTAATTTCAAGGGTTTGCACCCTATTTAAACACATTTTGCGCCCTAAACCAGCCTCCATCACCCTTAGAGCGTCTCTTACTAAACCCTAGCCTCCCTTTAAGCTTTTTGGAGTATTTCTCATCTTGTGAAGGATTTTTGGTGCATTTTTGAAGTTAGAAGAAGAAGAGAGAAGAGAGGTTTTCAAGAGGAGCAAAGGAGATCTGAGTTTCTTGTATCGTTCTAGCCTCCATTAAGGTATAAAGCTCGAATATGGATTTGTCATCATGTAGATCTCCTTAAAAGCTTGCTAGTGTTGCTTTTGAGCCATTTTCTAGACATTGAGGTCGACTTATGGGAAGTTAAGATGAATGGGTTCAGATCTAAGCATTTCTAGACTCCTTGAGCTCAAGGTTGCCACCTTTATTAAGCTAAACACCCATTCCAAACCTAGATCTCCTCTTTTAGCTTCTTATTGGGCATTTTAGCTTATCTTGAGCATGCATGAACGTAAAGTTAGAAACTTTACGTGTGAAATCAGTCCTAGGAACCCAGATCTATGAATTGGATGCTTTGGAATTGAGAAAAAATCAACTGTATAGTAATGGCATGCTTGGGACTCGGCGAGTTGTTCTTCAGAATCGGCGAGTCGAGTCGCGAGTCCTTGGTTTTTCCCCGATTTGAGAGTTTAGGGTGAATCAGTGAGTAGAGTAAGGACTCAGTGAGTTAAGACTTGGATTTGGAAGTAGTCGGACTCGACGAGTTGTTCATATGACTCAACGAGTCAAAGACTGGGTGTGTTCTTCTTTTGAAAGGGAACTCGTCGAGTTGTTCATACAACTCGGCGAGTCGGATGAAGATTAGATTCGATGTTAGTATCGAAGAAGAACTCGTCAATTCTTTGCCAAACTCGACGAGTAGAAGCGAGTAGATGATTAGAATGGATGATAGGGACTCGGCGAGTTGGCGGTCCAACTCGGCGAGTCTGGTCAACTAAAAGTTGACTTTGACCTGGAGGTTAACTTGTCCAGGGGTAGATAGTCATTTTACCCTGAGATTTGTTATCAGTATTTGATTAAGTGTTTATGGTATTTGTAGCCGGGGAGTTCCGGAGCACCAGTCAGCCAGTTTTAGAGCCAGTATCTCAACAGCTAGCGTTACGAGGTGAGTTTCCTTCTAGTAGGAACGGATCTACGGCCACAATGCCGACCCATCTAGTTAGCAGTAGTTCCAGACTTCTGTCCGATGTAGTAGTTGTGACAACCCGAAATTTCCATTCTGTACAAACTATATCACTTCAATAGAAGTTATAGCAGTCATAGTTAATTTTCAGACTTTTCGCGTAAGTTTGAGTAATTCAGGGTTACACTTCAAGAAATATCAGGAGAGTGGGTGCACTAGGGTTTTGTGCAACACTGTTATTCCAACACTCTATTATATTAGAGATCATTTCGGGAATAAAAATATTTTCTGCCAAAAATATCTCAGGACTATAAATAGAATTCTGAACCAAATTCATTCATTATTCGCATTTCCAACTGGAGAAAAGCCATTTTCTCTCTCACGAATCTTCGGGTTTTTATACCAAAATGTGAGTAACTCTTTCTAGTAGTGTTAGAAAGCTTTATATGTAGTTATAACATGATTTAGAAGGCTAAATCACTAGATTTAGGAGTTTACTCCCCAAGGTGTTCTTAGGCGGTGAACTCCCGAAACAAAGCCGAGACCGAACCTTGTGTTATGCTACTGCCTTAGACTCATTTATATGTGTGTTAGGGACATGAAATCAAGCAAGAACCACACAAGTTTGGGAGTTCATGGCCCAAGAGTTTCTTAGGCCGTAAACTCCAAATTCAAGCACCAAATGGTGCTTTTATGGCACCTAAAGCCTTGGACTTTTACCTAGACTTGTTCCCAATAAATCAAGGGCCTTAAACACATAAGAATCACCTTGCAAAGTGAGTTTACGGCCATGACATGGTTCATGGGCCGTAAACTCATTAAAGGGGCACCAAAGTATGCCTAATGCCTTCATATGCTTTAGGTAAAAGTCTAGAACCTATCCTTCATATGCAAGAGACTTGAAAACAAAAAAAACACCATTCCAAGGGAGTTTACGGCCGTAAACTCCAAAGGAAATGGCCTTGGGGCCGTAAACTCCTCTAGGGAGTGTTTCTAGACCTTAAACCCTTCCAAGAATTTAACCACCAAGTTGGAATAATTCTAGGAATCATTTGGAACTTCAAAACACACAAAACACCCATGGTTGGGAGTTTACGGCCGTAAACTCAAGAGTTTACAATCATAAACTCCATGTGTGTTGGTATATGAGGAGTAAACTCATATATGGGGTCCTTTGGAACCCTAAACACAAGTGCCTTGTCCTACAATAGCTTAGATGCAATCCTTAGGGCTTAAAACACTTATATAAAGTGTTTATCATGTCTAGGATGTCTTAACATTAGCAATTAGTAATTTGAGACTAATTGAATGCATATATGTGTGATTATAGGTTCATTAGGATCGTAGTGTGTGTACAAGTCCTCGCTTGACACCTAGCAATCCTACACCGTCCAGTTCATCCGAACCACCAACTACAGGTGAGTTCATACCCCTTAATAAATGTTTTAAATGATTTTAAATGCTTTAATGGGGGGAAATACAAGTAGAAAACAGTATGTTATTAAATCAATCTTATGTATTTTATAACTGTGTTTTCACTCAGTAGATTTCACATATTTCAAAAGGTGTTACATGAAGTGGTTTTCTATCTTAAAATACCTTGATAAAAAAAGTATTAGTTTTGAAATGTTTATTAAAATGACATCAAGTCATTCTTAATTATTGTTCAAAACTCCTAGATATCTTGCAAAACCATTTTACATTCTTGAACTAAACTATGCATATACACTTATGTTCTTATATATGTACTTATGTTATAGTTTACATCTTTCATTTAGTTTCTTACACCCTTGAGTAGTAAGAGAGTATAAACCTACTTGAACAACTAATTACCTTTCAGTAAATTATCATAGGGATAATTTGAAGATATCAAACATTATTCCTATTACAAGGAATCACACAAGAGTCAGTTCATTCATGAGTCTTTACTAGTACATTACCTGATACATGAGTACGTTTACATATGCTTATATGATACATGAATACCTTACATGAGTACCTTTACATAGATACATTTACCTGTGTATTACTTACATGAATACTTGTATCTCGAATTGCGAGGATGATTTATTAGTACCTTATGTGTAACTTATCCTCCCTATCCCCCAGTACCTCGGGATATTTAGACGGGACCCTATTCCCCAGTACCTCGGGATATTTAGACGGGACCCTATCCCCCAGTACCTCGGGATATTTAGACGGGACCCTATCCCCTAGTACCTTGGGATATTTAGACGGGACCTTATCCCCAGTACCTCGGGATATTTAGACGGGACTAACCATTCCGAATCCCAACTGATTAGCACCAGTGGTCGATGAACATCTACGGATACCTACGGTTATTACTTATACTAGGAGTACCTTTACAGGACTAACCCTCCCTCCACCCTGTTGCCGCTACAGAGGATGAGGGGACACTCTTCGGATGTCCATAGGGTCTATCTTTCGCTTCGGCGATGTCGTGTTTGTCCTGGTAACCCAAGAAAATAACACTTACATGATTATATTTTTCCTGTTTACTTTATTTTGTGATACTTTCACATAAACGAGGAGTTAGACTAAGTACTCTAGTACTAGTCAATAGAAAGGAAAAGATATCATATTACTAACAAAACATTCGGGTCTTGGTAGAAGACTACACTTCATACTTATAGAAAATAAGGGATTTTCTAGGGTTTTTCATACTTACATCAACATTTTCATTTAAAGGTTTACATGTCGTTCATAATAGATTTTCATAAGCAAGACAATGACACTTAATTACTTATGAATTCACCAGCTTTAAAGCTGATACTCTCTTTCAAAATAACTTGTATTCTCAGGTCAACAGTAGACAGGTACGATGGCCAGGTTTTGAGAAGACGGAGCAGACAAGACTCGTCTTTTATTTTGATTGTATATTTTTGGTGTCTTACTACAATGAAAGAACACACATGTATTAAAACTCTACTTGTAATGCAATGGATGATGTTGTTTCTTGTTTATTATATTACTCTGTTGTGATACTGTACATGACGTTCTCCACCCCTGAACGTTTCCGCCGTTCGTGGTTTTGGGGTGTGACAGATTGGTATCAGAGCATTGTTTATAGTGAATAGAGTATATCAACCCATAAAAAATATACTAACTATAAATACATTGGTATTAAAACACTCTGTGTAAGAGTTATACTTTTAAATAATAAAATATTTAACAAAGTATACGTGCCTGCATTCATAATAAAATTAGTGTCACAATGACAAGAACAAAAGTATTACGATTGTTGAATATCACAAGTAAGCCTGGGGATATATAGTCAGTCTTGGGAATGGCATAGCCTGATCAACTATGCTGGTCCGAGGAGTGATTAGCATATGCCCAAGAATGGTTGTGATATGGCAACAAGTCTAAAAACTTACCAACACAACCATAAAGAAATACCATAGGGGTATTTGGTCTTACTGTAATTATCTTAGTCAGTTCGTCTATTTTAGCTATTTCTTATATCCCTTTTCTCGCGCAGATTAAAATCGCTGGATTTCACCATGGCGATCCGTACTTCCCAAACCAAGGCAATGATGTTTTGATAGAGGCAGAACCAGAAGATGATCACCCAATCCCTTTGGATGATCACCATGCTAAGGGTTTTTCCGATAATTCTGACTCAGAGCCTGAAGTCAACAACCTACCCCCAGGTGCTCAAAACCCAAACCTGAACCCCTGCGCTGTGTTTCAAGGACCCACACCCCTGTGGGCCACGAACTTGAATACATGGAGCCAGGAACAAGGTCAGCCCATTCCCTAGAATGGAGACTGAAGTTTCTATAACCTCACCGAAGGAGGTTCTGCTGATAGAGTCCTACCAATCATGTTGCGTAGGATTTCTCGGAACACGATAATGGCTCAGGCGACTATCAATCAAGTCTTAGAAGTTGACGCCAACTCTGGTGTTAACACTGTCCACATTCGCCAACTAGAGTCTGCTCATGAAAGGACTCTGGTCCGCAATGCAAATCTGCAGAGGGAACTTGCCGAAACTCAAGCTGAAGTTAGGGAACTTCGAGCTCAACAAGTGAGAGCTGACAGGCGTATGAGGGACATGGAACGTCTACTGTCGGGATCGAGAACTCATGCTAGCAGTTCTCGTCGCCGATAGAATCTCGTCGACTCATCTTTTGGATATAACCTAGTTTATGTAAAACTTTGGTCTAATTTCCTGTCTTTATAAATCTTAGATCTGTTAGGTATTGATATAATCTTAGTTCTGTCAAAATTTTCCATCTTGGATGATGTAAAGCCTACTTCTAGGCCATTTTTCTCGAACTTGTTACATCTGTAATTCCAGTATTATTGACAGATATCTAATCATATGGATATTATTATCCAAATACTGTTATCTTCATTTAATCATACTATTCCTTCTGTTGTTGGGTTATGGGGAGTTAGTCCATGAGGCACATTCATTAATCATTTATTCTTATCCATGTCGTCATCTTTTAAACGTATGGTTAAAGATGCCGCCACACAGAAGTACAAGACGTAACCCAAACAACGAAGCACCGATACCACCACCTCCACCACCACCTGAACCTCTTCAACCACCGAATCCTTTCGATGCCAACATGTTCCAGGCAGCCTTCATAGCGGCGGTTGCAGCTGCTGTGTTAGCAATCAATGCTCCTATCCCTAGTGGATCGGGATCAGGTGCACCTCCCTCCAACCACGGTGAAATCCATGGACACTCTCGGGAATGCGCCTACAAGGACTTCAGAAACGCCAAACCCCGCATCTTCAATGGTACTGGTGGGGTTATGGTGTTAAGGCAGTGGATTGAGAAGATGGAATCTGTCTTCGAGATCTGTGGATGCCAAGAAGGCAACAAGGTCAAGTTTGCAGCTTATACCTTCTCTGACAGAGCATTAACATGGTGGAACAGCCATGTTAACTATTTGACTTTGGTGGTGGCGTATTCCATCAGCTGGGAAAAATTGAAGGACATGCTGATGAAAGAATACTCTCCTTGAGGCGAAGTACAAAAACTCGAGCAGGAGTTCTGGGGTCTTCAAATGGTTGGATCCGACATCACGACCTACACAAATAGGTTCTGTGATCTGGCGAACTTATGCCCTGACATGGTTGCTCTCTAGAGCAAAAAGATAGAGAGATATATCTGGGGACTGTCGGCCCAGATCCAGTCAAGTGTGATCGCTTCCAGGCCTATTACCTTCGATAGCGCCAAGGAACTGGCACAATCTCTCATTGATCACCGGAAACCTCAGAACCCAACAATCCCTACACCCGTACCTCAAAAGTCCAACCCCGACAACAACAAGAAAGGGTGGTCTAAGAGGAAAAGGGGGGCTTCGCTAGGATCCTCCAAAAGACAACAACTTGTGTCAATCAATGCCGCCACAGTGACTCCTGTTGTCCCTGCGAACCCCTTACCAGCAAAAACTTATGCTGGAACTCTTCCGAAGTGCAACAAATGCAGCTTCCACCACCACGGACCTTGCAAGGAGATGTTCTGCTCTAACTGCAACAGGAAGGGGCACACCGCCCGTTAATGCAAGGCTCCAACAGCTCAAGCCACCCAGGTTCCTAATGTCGGTATGGGCCAAACTTGCTACGGTTGTGGCGAGGTGGGTCACTACAAGAGGAACTGCCCTAAAGCGGGGATGGCTGGCAGAGTAGGAAGAGTTATGGCCCTAGGCCACGAGGAAGCAGTAGCTGATTCTATGATAGTTACTGGTACGTTTCTCCTCGATAACTCATATGCTTGCATACTTTTCGATAGTGGAGCAGAGAAAAGTTTTGTAAGTCACAAATTTGCACACCTGCTTAAACAAAAACCATGTGCATTAGATAGTTCATTCACGGTAGAAATGGCTAACGGGAAAACAGAGAGTACTAACTGCATATACGTAGGTTGTACCTTAACTTTAGATAGCCGTACTTTCAAGATAGATCTCATGCCAGTCCCAATTAAATGTTTCGACGTTATCATCGGTATGGATTGGTTGAGTCTTCTTCGCGCCGACATTATGTGCTTCGAAAAAGCAGTTCGTCTTAACCTTCCTAACAACGAAACCTTAATCATCTACGGCAACAAACCTAGTATGAGCCTTCGCATCATTTCGTGCATTCAAGCTCAGAAGTGCTTGCGAAAGGAGTACCATGCATTCCTCGCACACGTCGTTGATACGAGTCAAGAAACGAAAAACATCTAGAACATCCCAGAAGTACGCGACTTTCCCGACATCTTCCCAGAAGAACTTCCCGGTTTACCACCGCAACGCCAAGTCGAGTTCAGAATCGACTTAGTGCTAGGAGCTACCCCTGTAGCCAAATCTCCTTATCGTCTGGCACCGGCCGAGATGTAGGAGCTTTCCATTCAACTTAATGAAGTTCTCAAGAAGGGATTCATTCGACCAAGCTTCTCACCCTGGGGAGCGTCGGTCTTGTTCGTCAAGAAGAAAGATGGATTGTTTCGCATGTGCATCGACTATAGAGAACTCAACAAGCTTACAATTAAAAATCATTATCCTTTGCCCCTCATTGACGATTTGTTTGATCAACTTCAAGGAGCCAACTACTTCTCGAAGATAGATCTGCGATCCGGATATCACCAACTACAAGTGTTAGAGGAGGATGTTCCCAAGACAGCCTTCCGAACTCGTTATGGGCACTACGACTTTGTAGTGATGCCGTTCGGATTAACTAAAGCGCCCACAGTATTCATGGATCAGATGAATAGGGTGTGTCGTCCTTACTTGGATCAGTTCGTCATCGTCTTCATTGATGACATACTCATCTACTCTCGAAGTAAGGAGGAACATAGCCAACATCTCCGTAAAATCTTAGAAACATTGTGATCGGAGAAGCTCTACGCGAAGTTCTCCAAGTGCGAATTTTGGATTTGACGAGTCGAATTTTTGGGCCATGTTGTTAGCGAAGAAGGTATACACGTGGACCCTTCCAAAATTAAGGCCATCGAGAACTGGTCAGCACCACAGACACCTACTGAAATTTGTCAATTTCTAGGGCTCGCTGGCTACTATCGCAGGTTCATTCAGAACTTCTCCCGCATAGCAAAACCTCTTACAACACTGACCCAGCAGGGCGTAGCCTTTGACTTGGAAGAGAAACAAGAAAGAGCATTCCAAACGCTCAAACGAGCCTTGTGCACCGCACCAATACTGTCCCTCCCCGAATGAATAGAAGACTTCATGGTCTATTGCGACGCATCAAACCAAGGGCTCGGATGTGTTCTGATGTAGCGAGGTAAAGTCATAGCCTATGCCTCGATACAGCTGAAGACACATGAGGTTAACTACACAACCCACGATCTTGAACTAGGAGCAGTTGTGTTTGCTCTGAAGATCTGGCGACATTACCTGTATGGTACAAAAAGCACGATCTTTACAGACCATAAGAGTCTGCAACACATTTTCGACCAGAAGGAGCTCAACATGAGACAACGACGGTGGGTCGAGCTACTCAGTGATTACGAGTGCGATATTCGTTATCATCCGGGTAAAGCCAATGTAGTAGCCGACGCCCTAAGTTGGAAAGAATATTCTAGTCGTAGAGTCAAATCTTTGACTCTAACCATCCATTCACACTTGTCCATGCAAATAAAGGAGGCTCAGCTCGATGCTTTGAAACCTGAAAATGTGGCTGGTGAATCCCTTAGAGGGATGGATAAGAACTTGGAAGTCAAGGGTGGCGGAGCCTTGTACCTCATGGATCGGATCTGGACACCGAAACACGGTGGTTTCAGAGACTTGGTCATGACGGAAGCTCACAACACTCGTTATTCCGTCCACCCGGGTTCAGATAAGATGTATCTAGATCTTAAAAAGATATACTGGTGGCCTAGCATGAAAGCAGATATTGCTACCTTCGTGAGTAAATGCCTTACTTGCGCAAAGGTCAAGGTCGAATACCAGAAACCCTCCGGTCTTCTACAACAACCGGAAATACCAGAATGGAAGTGGGAGCGGATCACTATGGTCTTCATAACCAAGTTGCCCAAGACGACGGGTGGACTTGATTCCATATGGGTCATCGTCGATAGACTGACCAAGTCTGCACACTTCCTACCGATCAAAGAAACAGACAAGATGGAGAAACTTACCAGAACTTACATTAGGGAGATTGTATGGTTGCACAGTGTTCCTTTATCTATCATCTCGGACCGAGATAGTAGATTCACTTCGAGGTTCTGGCAGTCATTACAAAATTCCCTAGGAACTAGGCTGGACATGAGTACAGCCTACCATCCACAGACCAACGGGCAAAGTGAGAGAACTATCCAAACCTTAGAAGATATGTTGCGTGCCTGTGTGATTGACTTTGGAAATGCTTGGGATACCCATTTACCCATTGTTGAATTTTCCTACAACAACAGTTATCATACGAGCATAAAGGCAGCTCCATTCGAGGCCCTCTATGGCCGAAAGTGCAGATCCCCTCTGTGCAGGGCTGAAGTGGGTGATACCCAGTTAGCTAAGGGACGAGTTCCCGAAAGCACTCTCACGGGTCTGGAGATCATTCGGGAAACGACAGAGAAGATCGTTCAAATTTGTGAACGATTGAAAGCCTCTAGAGACCGACAGAAAAGCTATGCTGACCAGCGTAGGAAACCATTGGAGTTCCAAGTGGGCGACCGAGTCCTACAGAAGGTCTCACCCTGGAAGGGCTTGATACGCTTTGGGAAGCATGGGAAGCTCAACCCAAGATACATAGGGCCTTTCGAGATTCTCGCGAGAATCGGCCCTATAGCTTATAAACTCAATCTACCGCAAGAACTCAATAACGTACATCCTACGTTCCACGTGTCAAACTTGAAAAAGTGTCTATCCGACGAGACTCTTCTTATTCCACTCGATGAGATCGAGATCAACGAGAGCATCAACTTCGTGGAGGAACCGGTAGAGATCATGGACCGAGAGGTCAAGCAAACAAAGCAGAGTCGTATCCCGATAGTGAAGGTGCGTTGGAACGCGAAGCGTGGACCAGAATTCACTTGGGAACGTGAGGATTAGATGAAACTGAAATACCCTCACCTTTTTGCTTAGTTATTTGTAACTTCTTAATTGCTTAAATTCTAATATCGGGACGAAATTCCTTCTAACGGGGGGATGATGTGAAAAACCGAAATTTCCATTCTGTACAAACTATATCACTTCAATAGAAGTTATAGCAGTCATAGTAAACTTGTAGCCTTTTCGCGTAAGTTTGAGTAATTCAGGGTTACACTTCAGGAAATATCAAGAGAGTGGGTGCACTAGGGTTTTGTGCAACACTGTTATTCCAACACTCTATTATATTAGAGATCATTTCGGGAATAAAAATATTTTCTGCCAAAAATATCTCAGGACTATAAATAGAATTCTGAACCAAATTCATTCATTATTCGCATTTCCAACTGGAGAAAAGCCATTTTCTCTCTCACGGATCTTCGGGTTTTTATACCAAAACGTGAGTAACTCTTTCTAGTAGTGTTAGAAAGCTTTATATGTAGTTATAACATGATTTAGAAGGCTAAATCACTAGATTTAGGAGTTTACTCCCCAAGGTGTTCTTGGGTGGTAAGCTCCCGAAACAAAGCCGATACCGACCCTTGTGTTATGCTACTGCCTTAGACTCATTTATATGTGTGTTAGGGACATGAAATCAAGCAAGAACCACACAAGTTTGGGAGTTCACGGCCCAAGAGTTTCTTAGGCCGTAAACTCCAAATTCAAGCACCAAATGGTGCTTTTATGGCACCTAAAGCCTTGGACTTTTACCTAGACTTGTTCCCAATAAATCAAGGGCCTTAAACACTTAAGAATCACCTTGCAAAGTGAGTTTACGGCCATGACATGCTTCATGGGCCGTAAACTCATTAAAGGGGCACCAAAGTATGCCTAATTCCTTCATATGCTTTAGGTAAAAGTCTAGAACCTATCCTTCATATGCAAGAGACTTGAAAACAAAAAAACCACCATTCCAAGGGAGTTTACGGCCGTAAACTCCAAAGGAAATGGCCTTGGGGCCGTAAACTCCTCTAGGGAGTGTTTCTAGACCTTAAACCCTTCCAAGAATTTAACCACCAAGTTGGAATAATTCTAGGAATCATTTGGAACCTCAAAACACACAAAACACCCATGGTTGGGAGTTTACGGCCGTAAACTCAAGAGTTTACAACCGTAAACTCCATGTGTGTTGGTATATGAGGAGTAAACTCATATACGGGGTCCTTTGGAACCCTAAACAAAAGTGCCTTGTCCCACAATAGCTTAGATGCAATCCTTAGGGCTTAAAACACTTATATAAAGTGTTTATCATGTCTAGGATGTCTTAACATTAGCAATTAGTAATTTGAGACTAATTGAATGCATATATGTGTGATTATATGTTCATTAGGATCGTAGTGTGTGTAGAAGTCCTTGCTTGACACCTAGCAATCCTACACCGTCCAGTTCATCCGAACCACCAACTACAGGTGAGTTCATACCCCTTAATCAATGTGTTAAATGATTTTAAATGCTTTAATAGGGGGAAATACAAGTAGAAAATAGTACGTTATTAAATCAATCTTATGTATTTTATAACTGTGTTTTCACTCAGTAGATTTCACATATTTCAAAAGGTGTTACATGAAATGGTTTTCTATCTTAAAATATCTTGATAACAAAAGTATTAGTTTTGAAATGTTTATTAAAATGACATCAAGTCATTCTTAATTGTTGTTCAAAACTCCTAGATATCTTGCAAAACCATTTTACATTCTTGAACTAAACTATGCATATACACTTATGTTCTTATATATGTACTTATGTTATACTTTACATCTTTCATTTAGTTTCTTACGCCCTTGAGTAGTAAGAGAGTATAAACCTACTTGAACAACTAATTACCTTTCAGTAAATTATCATAGGGATAATTTGAATATATCAAACATTATTCCTATTACAAGGAATCACATAAGAGTCAGTTCATTCATGAGTCTTTACTAGTACATTACCTGATACATGAGTACGTTTACATATGCTTATATGATACATGAATACCTTACATGAGTACCTTTACATAGATACATCTACCTGTGTATTACTTACATGAATACTTATATCTTGAATTGCGAGGATGATTTATTAGTACCTTCTGTGTAACTTATCCTCCCTATCCCCCAGTACCTCGAGATATTTAGACGAGACCCTATCCCCCAGTACCTCGGGATATTTAGACGGGACCCTATCCCCCAGTACCTCGGGATATTTAGACGGGACCCTATCCCCAGTACCTCGGGATATTTAGACGGGACTAACCATTCCGAATCCCAACTAATTAGCACCAGTGGTCGATGAACATCTACGGATGCCTACGGTTATTACTTATACTAGGAGTACCTTTACAGGACTAACCCTCCCTCCACCCTGCTGCCGCCATAGAGGATGAGGGGACACTCTTCGGATGTCCATCGGGTCTATCTTTCGCTTCGGCGATGTCGTGTTTGTCATGGTAACCCAAGAAAATAACACTTACATGATTATATTTTTCCTGTTTACTTTATTTTGTGATACTTTCACATAAACGAGGAGTTAGACTAAGTACTCTAGTACTAGTCAATAGAAAGGAAAAGCTATCGTATTGCTAACAAAACATTCGGGTCTTGGTAGAAGACTACATAGTCATAACAAAACATCCGGGTCTTGGTAGAAGACTACACTTCATACTTATAGAAAATAAGCGATTTTCTAGGGTTTTTCATACTTACATCAACATTTTCATTTAAAGGTTTACATGGCCTTCATAATAGATTTTCATAAGCAAGACAATGACACTTAATTACTTATGAATTCACCAGCTTTAAAGCTGATACTCTCTTTCAGAATAACTTGTATTCTCAGGTCAACAGTAGACAGGTACGATGGTCAGGTTTTGAGAAGACGGAGCAGACAAGACTCATCTTTTATTTTGATTGTATATTTTTGGTGTCTTACTATAATGAAAGAACACACATGTATTAAAACTCTACTTGTAATGCAATGGATGATGTTTTTGCTTGTTTATTATATTACTCTGTTGTGATACTGTACATGACATCCTCCACCCCTGAACGTTTCCGCCGTTCGTGGTTTTGGGGTGTGACAGTAGTTCAGTGTGCTTGATATCTTTGTGATTCAAGAATGTCTTTATGTTATGTGTTCCGAACTTTGGTCCAATGCAGTATGTAGTATATGTTCAGTCGGTTTCTGGACTTCGGTCCGATGCAGAGGGCAAGGCCCTGGTTAGTTCCGAACTTCGGTCCGATGCAGTTTTCGGACTTCAGTCCGATGCATAGGGCAAGGCCCTAGTTAGTTCCGGACTCCGGTCCGATGCAATTTCCAGACCTCGGTCCGATTCAGTGGGCAAGGGCGAATATGTGTTTATATGTTGTTGTATGGTGTGTGGTAGTTTGGGGGAGCTCACTAAGCTTCATAGTTACAGTTTCAATTTCGGTTTCAGGTACTTCCGTTAGCAAGGGGAAGAGCTCAGGTTGATGGCATCGCTGTAACAGCTCAAATTTTCAAATAAATTTTTCGTTAAAAATAAAACATCATTATTCGACAAAAGGGTTTATTCCAAGTTTATTTCAAATAAAAATAATAATTCTCCAAGATCTCCAACAGTGGCAGTGTGTACGTGTCACGCCGGCGCCTTCCCACGGTCATCACTAGTACCTGAAAAACATAAACACAACTAGTAAGCATAAATGCTTAGTGAGTTCCCCAGTATACGACTTACCCACATACGCCTTCCGGCCCGGACCTTTCGGTCCACATAATATTGCCCTCCGGCCCGGACCTTTCGGTCCACATAACATTGCCTTCCGGCCCGGATCTTTCGATCCACATAACATTGCCTTCCGGCCCGGATCTTTCGATCCACAAGATAATTGCCTTCCGGCCCATACACATATATAACACATAATACAAATACTCTAACACATAAAGCACATATATCATACCGTTCTTTCTAACACATAAAGTCTCGCCTTCCGGCCCGTATAATCATACATCACATATAAGCACACATCGCATATAAAGCATCTATCTCTCTAGACATAGCATGAATATAACACACGCGACCTTCCGGTCTAACAGTCAAACCCTTCCGGGTGAAGTATAGTGAGAAGACTCACCTCGTAGTACGCAGGCTATAACCTCCTCGAGCTACTCGCACACAATCCGCTAGTCCGCAGGTTCCCTATAATACCATAGCCCTAGTTAATGATCTTATCAAACAAGACAACTGACCCCTCTAAGATATATACAGGTCAACGGTCAATCTTGACCGGACTCGTCGAGTACAAAGGGTAACTCGACGAGTATAGACATCCTGACACCACTCGCCGAGTCCGAAGAACGACTCGACGAGTTCCAGTAAGTCTTCAAGCTACTCGCCGAATCTGAAGAACAACTCGGCGAGTCCTAGTGAATCTTCAAGCTACTCGCCGAGTCTGATCATTGGACTCGGCGAGTCCTCGCCATGCAGTCAACCAACTGCCTCCTGTAATTCGCATGATTCTGTAATATATAGATATGGGACTTCCTGGACCTTTACACATACTATTACTGGGATTTAAACACTTGTAACAACTCTATAATCTATCAAATCCTTAAATGGGTTTCCTAAACCCTAGATTCGTGTACAACACCAAAACTACAGAAATGATCCGAGGATTACCTGGAAAACGTGATCCCTGCGTCCCCAACCTTCAGAGCTCAACCCCTTGATCCTCCTTTGATCACCACCTTGCCTCTCCTTGCCTAACAACCTCTTTAAGCTTCCACTAGCCTTCACCCTTGCTCCAGATGCCCACAGCCGTTTAGGTTATCTTCAATCGGCCAAAAGACGAGACATGACGGCCCTAAAGACATTATATACGATCCAGAATCGAAACGGCTAGGGTTTCAGCTTGAACAGCGTCGACTCGCCGAGTCCCTAATGGACTCGTCGAGTCCAGTCGCGAATCTGTGACCAAGACCGTGGTCCTACTCGGCGAGTCAGGCATCAACTCGCCGAGTCCCCCCTAAATATTCCCCAAATTAATTTAAAGTAATACCTGAAATTCCGGGCTGTTACAACTCTCCCCCACTAGAACTAGACTTCGCCCTCGAAGTCTCTCATTCTGCGAATAACTCCGGATGTTGCTCCCGCATTTCTCTTTCCGGCTCCCAAGTCATCTCCGATCCCTTCCGATGTTGCCACTGAACCAACACCAGAGGTATTTCCTTGTTCCGTAGAACCTTGATCTTCCGATCCCTGATAGCTACTGGTCTCTCGGCGTAATTCAGACTCGCATCTACCTGGATATCTTCTAGCGGAACCACTGCTGCCTCATCGGCTATACACTTCCTCAGCTGTGATACGTGGAAGGTATTGTGAATCTGATTCAGCTCCGCTGGCAACTCCAACCGATAAGCTACCCGACCTACCCTTGCAATTACCCGAAATGGACCTATGAACCGGGGCCCCAGTTTGCCCCTCTTCCTGAACCGAATCACCCCTTTCCAAGGAGAAACCTTTAGGAGAACGAAGTCGCCGACCTGGAATTCGAGTTCAGACCGGCGTCTGTCCGCATAACTCTTCTGTCGGCTCTGGGCGGTCAATAACCTCTGCCTCACCCGTTGGATCTGCTCAGTCGTTTGAAGTACAATCTCTGTACTGCCCAACACTCTCTGTCCCACTTCTCCCCAGCAAATGGGAGTCCGACACCTCCTACCATACAACAACTCAAAAGGTGGCATACCAATGCTCGAATGATGGCTGTTGTTGTAGGAAAACTCAGCCAGCGGCAGATGCGCATCCCAGCTACCCCCGAAGTCTAACACACACGCTCTAAGCATATCTTCCAATGTCTGGATCGTCCGCTCGCTTTGACCGTCGGTCTGGGGATGGTATGCGGTACTAAAATGCAGTTTAGTACCCAACTCCTCATGGAATTTCTTCCAGAACCTAGAAGTGAAACGTACATCGCGGTCCGAAACGATCGAGGTCGGCACTCCATGCCGAGATACTATCTCTCTCACGTACAACTCCGCCAACTTCTCTGCTGATGAACTTTCACTAATGGCAAGGAAATGTGCACTCTTTGTTAGTCTATCCACAATCACCCAAATCGCATCGACTCCCCTGACACTTTTCGGCAATTTGGTGATGAAATCCATCGTGATCTGATCCCACTTCCACTCAGGGATCTCCAAGGGTTGCAACTTACCGTGCGGTCTCTGGTGCTCGGCCTTAACTTTACGGCAGGTCAAACACCTCTCCACGAACCAAGCCACGTCTCTCTTCATGCAAGGCCACCAGTACTCCTTTTTCAAATCCAGATACATTTTCGTAGCACCGGGATGGATCGAGAATTTCGATCTATGTGCCTCCTCCATCAAAATGACACGCGTACCGCCCACGAATGGCACCCAGATCCGACCCTGAAATGTCAGAAGTCCCCGCCCATCCGTAACGAACTCTGAAATTAACCCGACGACCCGCTCCTGTTTCTGCATCCCAGACTTCACAACCTCGGCCTGTGCCCCACGAATAGTATCTAATACCGGAGTCACCACCGTCAATCTCAAACATACGTCCCGCAATGGAGTACCCTCCGCCCTACGACTCAATGCATCGGCTACCACATTAGCCTTACCTGGGTGGTATAGGATCTCACAGTCATAATCCTTAACCACGTCTAACCATCTCCTCTGGCGCATGTTTAGGTTGGGTTGATCCATCAAATACTTCAAACTCTTATGGTCCGTGTATATGGTACAACGAACCCCGTACAGGTAGTGACGCCAAATTTTGAGGGCGAACACTACTGCCCCCAACTCTAAGTCATGCGTGGGATATCTCGCTTCGTGAGGCTTCAGCTGCCTCGATGCATAGGCTATCACATGGCCCCTCTGCATCAACACTGCACCCAGTCCTGAAATCGATGCGTCGCAATATACGACGAAGTCCTCCATCCCTTCAGGAAGGGCTAATACTGGTGCTTCGCACAGTCTCTGACGAAGTGTCTCGAAGGAAGTCTGCTGCTCGGGTCCCCATGAGAATGTAACACCCTTTCGGGTCAATTTGGTAAGTGGCACTGCGATCTTGGAGAAGTCCCTAATGAACCTTCGATAGTACCCTGCCAACCCAAGGAAACTCCTGATCTCCGAAGGTGACTTTGGTGCCTCCCATCTCATCACCGCCTCCACCTTGGCCGGATCGACCAATATCCCTGCCTGATTTACAACGTGCCCCAGAAATTGAACCTCCCGTAACCAGAAGTCACATTTGGAGAATTTTGCATATAGCTTCTCCGACCTCAGTACCTCAAGGACCTCCCTCAAATGTCCCTCATGCTGCTCCCTAGACCGCGAATACACCAGAATGTCGTCGATGAATACAATCACAGACCGATCCAGCATCGGCCTGCATACCCTGTTCATGAGATCCATGAACACTGCTGGGGCATTGGTGAGCCCAAAAGGCATCACCACGAACTCGTAATGCCCATACCGCGTCCTAAAGGCTGTCTTCTGGACGTCCTCATCCCGCACCCTTACCTGATGGTACCCTGATCTCAAATCAATCTTGGAAAACCAAGATGCCCCTTGCAACTGATCGAATAGATCATCGATTCTTGGTAACGGATAGCGGTTCTTAACTGTCACCTTGTTCAGTTCCCGGTAATCGATACACATCCGGTGTGAACCATCCTTCTTCTTGACGAACAAAATCGGTGCTCCCCACGGTGAGCTACTCGGCCGAATAAATCCCTTCCCCAACAACTCTTGAAGTTGCGAGGACAATTCTTGCATCTCCGGAGGTGCAAGACGATAAGGCACCTTCGCAATAGGCGCCGCCCCTAGAACTAGGTCGATACCAAACTCCACTTGCCTCGCAGGAGGTATTCCCGGCAAATCCTCGGGGAAAACATCTGGAAACTCGCGCACCACTGGAACCTCCTGCAATGTCTTCGGTCTCTCGGAACTCTCCCGCGTATCCATCACAAACGCCACGAAACCGTTACATCCCCGCTGTAGGCATTGCCTCGCCCTAGCAGCCGAACAAAAAGCTGATCTCGAACGGGTACCCTCGCCGTACACCGTAAGAACTCCCCCACTAGGGTCTCGTATAGTCACCAACTGACGCTCGCAGTCAATGACAGCGCTGAATCGGCTCAACCAGTCCATGCCTACAATGACACAGACATCACCCATCGCAATAGGAATTAGGTCAATCGGAAATGCGACCCCGAAGATCTCTAGCACACATCCCCGAAAAACCTCCGTAGCACAAATCACCCTCTCAGCCGCAATGGAAACGCTCAAAGGCCGACTTAACGGCTCACGACTAATGCCGATGTGCTGACTAAAAGCTAACGATACAAACGATCTACTCGCACCCGAATCAAATAATACTAGAGCAGGCATAGAGTTCACAAGGAAAGTACCTACACATACATTAACATAAGCATAACATTTCGACCTTTAATTAAATACATGAAAGATAACATACCTGCCACAACATCGGGCGCACCGCGGACCTCCTCCGCAGTCAGCTGAAAGGCTCTCCCGCGAGCCCTCGGGGCCTCGACCTTCACCGGTCGGGTCTCAGTAGTCCGGGTAGTAGGTGTAGCTCCCTGACGAAGTTGCGGGCACTCGGCCTTCCGATGGCCTGTCTGGTTGCAGTGAAAACAAACCATAAACCCCTTAGGGCAATCCCTGGCAATATGTCCGTCCTTGCCACACTTGTAGCAACCACCAGTTCGACACGCCCCCTCGTGACTTTTGCCGCACTTCGCGCAAGTGCGACCCTTCGAACCTCCCATCCTCGAATCAGCGAACCTAATCCGCTTGGCTGCCGGCTGAGACTGGGCCGGCCGTCGATCCACCTGCCGAGACTCAGCCTCCTCCCTCGCTTGAGTCTCCAACTCAATCTCGCGCTTCCTGGCGTTCGCCTGAAGCTCAGTGAAAGTGCGATAGGTGGAGTTTGACACAAACTCCCGAATCTCCCTCTTCAAAACACCCAAATAGCGGCTCATCCGCGACTGCTCCGTAGATACCAGCTCGGGGCAGAACATTGCCCTCTCATGAAACTTCCGTGTGATCACTGCCACGGAATCAGTACCCTGCTTAAGGGTCAAGAACTCCTGAATCAACCGCTCCCTCTCTACCGGGGGAACGTACTCATCCCTGAACATCTCCGTAAACCTCTCCCATGTCACTGCCGTAATCTCTGCCTGAGTGAAGTTCACCGTCACGAACTTCCACCAATCCTTCGCTCCCAGACGGAGCTGGTTCAAGGCGAACCGTACCCTCAAGTGTTCCGGGCATGAGCAAGTATAGAAGCACCCCTCGATGTCGGCGATCCACCTCATGGCTGCAATCGGATCCTGCGTCCCATCAAATTCAGGGGGTTTCATGTTGCTGAATTCCCTGAATGGTAATGAATCACCCCCTTGCGGCCTGGCAGCAGCCACCGCTGCGGTAGCGGCAGCAACTGCAGCTTCAGAAAGTGCGGCGCACCGCTCCTCAAACTCCTCCATCAACGTGGTCTTAATAGACCCAAACATCTCCGGGATCTCAGCCCGGACCGCCGCAGCTACCTCTTCCTGAATAATCTGACGAATCTCCTCGTCACTCGCACCGCTCGAACTCGCCCCATTGCGTGTGACAACCATGATGTCTCTGAAATACAACATAAAATCATCAGAGACTCCACCAAGTACAATTGTACTCAATACGCGCCCTACCCAGTCTCCGATTTCCAGGGATTCTTATTTGAGTCTTCCACTGATCCGGTGCCTTCGGTAGTACGGGCCCAATACTACCGACCACACCGTATCAGTATTCGTCCCAAATCTTCCTCCCCAAATCCCGAATAACGGGTACTCTACTTCTAGTATGTACTATTTACTTGCACGCTACCAAATATCTCATATAAGCAATCTCCCTAGACTAAGGCATCACAAAACAGGCAATTCTATTCCTATCATGTATACCTAGTCTTCTAGCATGCATAACAATTCATAATTCAGTGCATAACATAACATCGTAAGGTATTCTGGGGATCTTTACCGTTCGGACGCTGGCTGCTCGTACACACTGTTCCACCCTTGTTTTTACCGCCTTGCCCTTTATAAAATGTTATGTCCTTATTATTTTTAAGAAAAAGTTTTTCCTCAAATCCCCGGTCTGAGTTCAGTTGCACCCAAAAGTACACCCGAATCTCTCAAACCAAGGCTCTGATACCAATTGTAACAGCTCAAATTTTCAAATAAATTTTTCGTTAAAAATAAAACATCATTATTCGACAAAAGGGTTTATTCCAAGTTTATTTCAAATAAAAATAATAATTCTCCAAGATCTCCAACAGTGGCAGTGTGTACGTGTCACGCCGACGCCTTCCCACGGTCATCACTAGTACCTGAAAAACATAAACACAACTAGTAAGCATAAATGCTTAGTGAGTTCCCCAGTATACGACTTACCCACATACGCCTTCCGGCCCGGACCTTTCGGTCCACATAATATTGCCCTCCGGCCCGGACCTTTCGGTCCACATAACATTGCCTTCCGGCCCGGATCTTTCGATCCACATAACATTGCCTTCCGGCCCGGATCTTTCGATCCACAAGATAATTTCCTTCCGGCCCATACACATATATAACACATAATACAAATACTCTAACACATAAAGCACATATATCATACCGTTCTTTCTAACACATAAAGTCTCGCCTTCCGGCCCGTATAATCATACATCACATATAAGCACACATCGCATATAAAGCATCTATCTCTCTAGACATAGCATGAATATAACACACGCGACCTTCCGGTCTAACAGTCAAACCCTTCCGGGTGAAGTATAGTGAGAAGACTCACCTCGTAGTACGCAGGCTATAACCTCCTCGAGCTACTCGCACACAATCCGCTAGTCCGCAGGTTCCCTATAATACCACAGCCCTAGTTAATGATCTTATCAAACAAGACAACTGACCCCTCTAAGATATATACAGGTCAACGGTCAATCTTGACCGGACTCGTCGAGTACAAAGGGTAACTCGACGAGTATAGACATCCTGACACCACTCGCCGAGTCCGAAGAACGACTCGACGAGTTCCAGTAAGTCTTCAAGCTACTCGCCGAATCTGAAGAACAACTCGGCGAGTCCTAGTGAATCTTCAAGCTACTCGCCGAGTCTGATCATTGGACTCGGCGAGTCCTCGCCATGCAGTCAACCAACTGCCTCCTGTAATTCGCATGATTCTGTAATATATAGATATGGGACTTCCTGGACCTTTACACATACTATTACTGGGATTTAAACACTTGTAACAACTCTATAATCTATCAAATCCTTAAATGGGTTTCCTAAACCCTAGATTCGTGTACAACACCAAAACTACAGAAATGATCCGAGGATTACCTGGAAAACGTGATCCCTGCGTCCCCAACCTTCAGAGCTCAACCCCTTGATCCTCCTTTGATCACCACCTTGCCTCTCCTTGCCTAACAACCTCTTTAAGCTTCCACTAGCCTTCACCCTTGCTCCAGATGCCCACAGCCGTTTAGGTTATCTTCAATCGGCCAAAAGACGAGACATGACGGCCCTAAAGACATTATATACGATCCAGAATCGAAACGGCTAGGGTTTCAGCTTGAACAGCGTCGACTCGCCGAGTCCCTAATGGACTCGTCGAGTCTAGTCGCGAATCTGTGACCAAGACCGTGGTCCTACTCGGCGAGTCAGGCATCAACTCGCCGAGTCCCCCCTAAATATTCCCCAAATTAATTTAAAGTAATACCTGAAATTCCGGGCTGTTACAATCGCGGCCAGCACAGCTTCAGTTTTATCCTAAGATTTTTATTCAGATATTTTGTTATGATTGATACAACCTTGTTTTGACACAGTTACTATGACTTTTTAGTTACTCATTACATAGTTTTTTTTATATATGACATTCGATGATGTGATTTTTAGTAATATTAAAACAAAAATTTTGGGTCGTATTTTGGGTCATTTCAAGTTGGTATCAGAGCCTTAGCTTGAGGGATTTAGGCATACTTTCGAGTGTGTCTTAACTCAAACAAAGGAAATGGTAATTTTTTTTTAAAAGATAAACATTTTCGAAAAGAATATTCGAAAAGAACTTAGAAAGAAAAAGAGTTTTCTTAAAAAGGGGTGTGGTGCATGCGACCAGCCGAGCTCAAGTAAGTACTCCCAAATTACCCATACAAGCTTATGTTATGATTATCAGTTTCAGTTTCATTAGAAGAACATGCTAGAATAGGACTGAGGATCTAGGAGGATGCCTTATGTGCCTGTTATATGTGTTTCATCTTTATGAGAATTGCATGCTAGTATTGAGTAGACAGCAGTAGAATAGCCTGATTAGGTTATGCCTGATAGTATGAGCTTAACATTGTATGCTAGTACAGTTTCTTGTTATGAGGATATAATTTTTTTAGTAGTTTCCCGAATCCGAATGATGCCTGCTTTGTGCTCTGTGGGACTCTGAGTGATGGGAGTTAGCCATTAGGTGAATACGACACATTACATGTGATCAGGGTTGAATAATCTTAGAGTGCTGGGTTTAGCCCTATTGCGCAGCTCTTGTTTAAGTCCAACCATTTTAGGGACGAGTCTTTTACTCGAAGGATTATCTGAGCCTCGTCATATGTGATGATACTCAGGTGATGATTAATTGGCGTTACAAAGAGGCCTTTAGCAGCTGAGGACTACATTTGATTAAGTCAGGGATTTCCCTAGGGCAAGCCTAGGATGAGAGTAGCAGAGATCAGTAGCAGTAGTAGTGACTTGGTGGAGTCGAGGCAGTTCTTGAGGAAAGTACGGATAGATGTGGAAGGTAGTAGGGGCCCATACTACTGAAAGTAAAGGATATGTACTTAAATCAAGGAAGGCCAAGGAGAAACCAGGAAACTTGTAGTAATAGTGATCCCTCGAGATATATCAGTATTTCTGACGTTTTTCGCTATGTGTTTCAGAATGGTGGTTTTACGCCCTAGACCAGCAGTCGACAGTTCAGGTGTCGGTGAGGGATCATGACCAGGATTGGGAGTTGAGCATTTGGATGATCAGACTAGGGAGTTTCTCTCTTCAGATATTACTCGCATCATACTTGAGCAGACTCCTATGATATTTGGTTCTATCAAGGAGGATATTTTGGAGCTGATGGACGAGAGGTTGAGCACCTTTCGTGCTGAGGTGGTGACCATGATGGGGTCGCGCACGCTCACTTTCAGGGAGTTCAGAGCCTGTGGAGCTCCTGGCTATCATGGGGTGTGGAACCCCATAGCGAGTACTAGGTAGTTGGAAGATGTCGCCAACGCTTTCCACACCAGCAGATGTCTGGAGGGGGACAAGGTTAGATTAGCATCATGTCTTCTGAAGGTCAGGGCACGAGATTGGTGGGAGGAGATCGGGCATGTCATCGGGGATGACACAACACTTGATGCTATGACTTGGGATGATTTTACTACCAGGTTCAGAGCCGAGTTTGCACTGGTTATCGAGGTGCAGCAGATAGCCAGGGAGTTTCAGGATCTCACCTAGACTACAGAGACATTGGCGGAGATTACCGCCATGTTCAGGGAGAGGGGCTCTTCTCGTTCCTCAGTACGCAACTGATGAGGAAATGAAGAAGGCTCGTTATCATGAGATGTTGCCAGTTTGTGAGCTGGTCCAACTATAAAACGCTGGATGACATGATTGCTAGGGCTAGAGAGAGAGAGTGAGAGAGAGAGAGAGAGAGAGATGGAAAAGAAGAGGAAGCCAGAGGCGGCATCTGGCACAGGGAGTCCGGGAAAAAAGCCCACAGTATTAGATCACAGATCTAGAGGTCAGCAGAGCCACGGTCGGTGTGACAAGTGTGGGAGATTGCACGATGGGGCGTGCAAGGCAGGGAGTCCCACTTGCTACAAGTGCAGCCGGACCGGGCATACGAGCAGAGATTGTACAGCTAATCCCACCAGTGTCCGAGTTTGACAGCAGCAGCTGGAGGGAAGGTGGTAGCACCTGCCCCTGCAACGTTGAGGATTACAGATGGCTGTCAGGCCCAAAGTGAGGCACCAGTGGCAAAGAGTAGAGCTTTTCAGATGACAGCAGAGGACGCGCGAGCGACTCCTGATGTGTTGACGGGTATGTATCTTCCCTTCATCTCTTTATTAATTTTGATTGTTTCTTATGGTTATATGTTTTTATATAGGGTCGTTCTTAGTGAACTACATATCAGCTACATTATTGCTAGATTCGGGGCCTACCCGATCATTTGTTTCACTTGCGCTTAGCAAGAGGTTCAGCAAAGCTCCGAGGGAGCTGGATTGTCCGCTTGAGGTTAAGATAGCTGATGACAGGACCGTCAGGGTCGCCAGAGTACATAGGGCTTGTTCGCTGCAGTTATTTGATGAGTAGTTTTCAGTGGACTTGGTTCCCATTCTCCTACGAGGGAATACAGTTATAGTGGGTATGGATTGGATGAGCCCCAATGGGACAATGATTTATTATGAGCTATAGTTAGTGAGGGTCCGCACCCCTGGTGGGGGAGAGTTAGTGATCCAGGGCGAGAGGCCACAACGCGGACCGATTCTTTGTTCGGCAGCGAGAGCTCGATGCTACTTCCAGCAGGCTGCGCGGGGTACGTCGCCTATGTTTTAAATGCCCAGGAGAAGGGAAAGGCGACTGTTGACGATGTACCGATGGTACGTGAGTACCTGGATGTATTTCCAGAGGATCTGCCTGGGCTATCTCCGGAGAGACAGGTTGAGTTTCGGATTGACCTGGTTTCGGGTGCGGCTCCAATAGCCAAGGCACCATATCAGTTGGCTCTTCCAGAGATGCTGGAGTTGTTTACGCAGCTGCAGGAGCTGCTAGACAAGGGTTTCATCAAACCGAGTAGTTCACCATAAGGAGACCCGATCCTGTTTGTGAAGAAGAAGGACGGGTCGCACTGTATGTGTATAGATTACCAGGAGTTGAATAAGGTAACGGTGAAGAACCGTTACCCACTCCCGAGGATAGATGACTTGTTTGATCAGCTTCAAGGAGCATCTTGGTTTTCCAAGATTGATCTACGCTCCGGTTATCATCAGATGCGGGTCAGAGGTGAGGATGTTCAGAAGACAGCTTTTAGGACCCGTTATGGTCATTATGAGTGTGTCGTGATGCCGTTTGGGCTCACCAACGCTCTAGCCGTGTTCATGAATCTCATGAACTGCGTATGCAGGCTGATGTTGGATCGGTCTGTGATAGTGTTCATTGACGATATCTTGGTTTATTCCAAGACTCAGAAGCAGTATGAAGAGCACCTGAGGGAGGTGCTAGAGACTTTGAGGAGGGAGAGACTTTTTGCAAAGTTCTCCAAGTGCGAGTTCTGGTTGCGCGAGGTGCAGTTCTTTGGACACCTCGTCAACTAGAAGGGGATACTGGTGGATCCGGACAAGATAGAGGCCGTGATGCAGTGGGAGGTCCCGAGGTCTCAATCTGATATTTGGAGCTTCCTAGGGTTGGCAGGGTACTACAGGAGATTCATCCAGGACTTCTCCAAGATAGCAGTTCCACTCACCCGACTGACTAGGAAGTCGGTGGTGTTTCGCTGGGGGCCTGAGCAGCAGACATCATTTGAGACCCTCAGACAGCGATTATGCGAGGCACCGATTCTTACCCTGCCAGAAGGAGTGGATGACTTTGTAGTCTATCGTGATGCTTCAATCACATGGATGGGAGCAGTGTTGACGCAGCGAGGGCATGTGATAGCTTATTCCTCTAGACAGTTGAAGCCTCATGAGGCTAACTATCCGACGCACGATTTAGAGCTGGGGGCAGTGGTGTTTGGCCTCAAGATTTGGAGACATAACCTCTATGGGAACCGATGTACCATTTATACGGATCACTAGAGTTTGAGGTACCTCATGGACCAGCCGAATTTGAACATGAGGCAGCGTCGATGGTTCGATGTGGTAAAGGACTACGATTGTGAGATCCTTTATCATCCGGGCAAGGCCAACGTTGTGGCCGACGCCCTGAGCCGCAAGCCGATGGCGGCACCGATCAGAGATATATGTCTGAGGATGACGGTGATTACTCCATTGCTGGAGCAGATTAGAGAGGCACATGTCGAGGGACTGAAGGACGAGAGGAAGAAGTGTGAGAGGATTGTGGGCCGAGTAGCTTTTTTCGATTATGACAGTCGAGGAATGTTGACCCTTCATGGGAGAGTCTGGGTGCCATATTGGGGAGGAGTACAACAGGTGTTGATGGATGAGGCCCACATGTCCCGGTTCTCCATCCATCCAGGGGTGATGAAGATGTATACAGATCTTCGTCCTGATTATTGGTGGCCCTACATGAAGCGAGACGTAGCCTGGTACGTAGAGAGATGCCTGACCTGCAAGAAGGTCAAGGCAGAACACCAGAGACCCCAAGGCAAGATGCAGCCATTAGACATTCCTGTGTGGTAATGGGAGGATATCACTATGGATTTCATCACTAAGCTTCCCAGATTCGCACATGGAGTTGACTCGATTAGGGTCATAGTGGATCGGTTGACCAAGAGTGCGCATTTCATACCAATTCAGGAGAGCATATCGGCCAAGAAGCTAGCCGATATTTATGTGCGCGAAGTAGTGGCACGACATGGGGTGCCTGTATCAGTAGTATCAGACCGATACGTCCGTTTTACTTCCAGGTTTTGGAAGCGGTTTCATGATGGGATGGGGACTCGTCTTCATTTTAGCATCGCTTTCCACCCCCAGACAAACGGGCAAAGCGAGAGGACGATCCAGACTCTCAAGGACATGCTTCGGTCATGTGTCCTAGATTTTGGTGGCAGTTGGGATACGTATCTTCCTTTAGCGGAATTTTCATATAACAGCAGTTACCACGCTAGTATTGACCACCCTCCTTTCGAGATGCTCTACGAAAGAAACTATAGGACCCCGATTTGTTGGGGCGAGGTCGGTCAGCGAGCCATCGGGAGTACCGAGGTGGTGCTTAAGACCACATAATTGATCCAACATATCCGTAGCAGATTGCAGACTGCGTAGAGTCGACATAAGAGTTATGCCGATAGTAGGCGTTCATACTTGGAGTTTCAGGTGGGCGATATGGTCCTTCTGAAGGTATCACCCTGGAAGGGTGTCATCAGGTTCCGGAAGAGGGGCAAGCTAGGCACCAGGTTCATTGGTCCTTTTAGGGTTTTGGCCCGGGTGGGTCGGGTTGCTTATCGGTTGGACCTTCCAGCAGAGCTTAGCCAGATCCACCACACTTTCCATGTTTCTCAGTTGAGGAAGTGTTTGGTGGACGAATCAGCGGTTGTACCCTTAGAGGATATTCAGGTTGATAGCAGCCTGAATTATATCGAGAGACCAATTGCGATCTTAGATTGGTAGACAACGACCTTGAGGAACCAGGTGGTTTGATTAGTAAAGGTGCAGTGGCAACACCGAAAGGGTTCAGAGTGGATGTGGGAGACCGAGGGGGAGGTGAGGGTGCATTATCCTGAGTTATTTTCAGATTCAGTAGCACCAGACTTCAAGGACGAAGTCTAAGATAAGTGGGGGAGAGTTGTAACGCCTCATTTCCGGTATGTAATTTAATTAAAGTATCTTCATTTCTAAGGGGTACTCGATGAGTCTGTAGCCCGACTCGTTGAGTAGAAACGAGATGATCACGTGATTTAAGTTGGCTACTCGGCGAGTCCATATGCTGGGACTCGGAGAGTCTGCCTGTCTGGATGAAGCCCTAATTTCAAGGGTTTGCACCCTATTTAAACACATTTTGCGCCATAAACCAGCCTCCATCACCCTTAGAGCGTCCCTTACTAAACCCTAGACTCCCTTTAAGCCTTTTGGAGTATTTCTCATCATGTGAAGGATTTTTGGTGCATTTTTGAAGTAAGAAGAAGAAGAGAGAAGACATGTTTTCAAGAGGAGCAAAGGAGATCTAAGTTTCTTGTATCATTCCAGCCTCCATTAAGGTATAAAGCTCGAATTTTGACTTGTCATCTTGTAGATCTCCTTTAATGCTTGCTAGTGCTGCTTTTGAGCCATTTTCTAGACATTAAGGTCGATTTATGGGAAGTTAAGATGAATGGGTTCAGATCTAAGCATTTCTGGACTCCTTGAGCTCAAGGTTGCCACCTTTATATAGCTAAACACCCATTCCAAACCTAGATCTCCTCTTTTAGCTTCTTATTGGGCATTTTAGCTTATCTTGAGCACGTGTGAATTTAAAGTTAGAAACTTTACGTGTGAAATCAGTCCTAGGAACCCAGATCTATGAATTGGATGCTTTGGAATTGAGAAAAATCGACTATATAGTAATGGCATGCATGGGACTCGGCGAGTTGTTCTTCAGACTCGGCGAGTCGAGTCGCGTGTCCTCGGTTTTTCCCCGATTTGAGAGTTTAGGGTGAATCAGTGTGTAGAGTAAGGACTCAGTGAGTTAAGACTTGGATTTGGAGGTAGTTGGACTCGATGAGTTTTTCATACAACTCGGCGAGTCAAAGACTGGGTGTGTTCTTCTGTTGAAAGGGAACTCGACGAGTTGTTCATACAACTCGACGAGTCGGATAAAGATTAGATTCGATGTTAGTATCGAAGAAGAACCTGTCGAGTCTTTGCCAAACTCGACGAGTAGAGGATTAGAATGGATGATGGGGACTCGGTGAGTTGGCGGTCAAACTCGGCGAGTCTGGTCAACTGAAAGTTGACTTTGACCTGGTGGTTGACTTGTCCAGGGGTAAATAGTCATTTTACCGTGAGATTTGTTATCAGTATTTGATTAAGTGTTTATGGGATTTGTAGCCGGGGAGTTCCGAAGAACTAGTCCGCCAGTTTTAGAGCCAGTATGTCAGCAGCCAGCGTTACGAGGTGAGTTTCCTTATGGTAGGAACGAGTCTACGGCCACAATGTCGACCCGTCTAGTTAGCAGTAGTTTTGGACTTCAGTCCGATGCAGTAGTTCAGTGTGCTTGATGTCTTTTTGATTCAAGAATGTATTTGTGTTATGTGTTCTAGACTTTGGTCCGATGCTGTATGCAGTATATGTGTTTATGCTAGTAGTTATGATTATGATATGCTATGTTCAGTCAGTTTCCGGACTTCGGTCCGATGCAGAGGGCAAGGCCCTAGTTATTTCCGGACTTTGGTCCGATGCAGAGGGCAAGGCCCTGGTTAGTTCTGGACTTCAGTCCGATGCAGTTTCTAGACTTCGGTCCGATGGAGAGGGCAAGGCCCTAGTTAGTTCCGGACTCCGGTCCGATGTAGTTTACGGACATCGGTCTGATGCAGTGGGCTAGGCCCAATATGTGTTTATATGTTGTTGTATGGTATGCAGTAGTTTGCGGGAGCTCACTAAGCTTCGTGCTTACAGTTTTAGTTTTGGTTTCAGGTACTTCTGCTATCAAGGGGAAGAGCTCGGGTTGATGGCATCGCACCCACCACAACTTCAGTTTTATCCTTGGAGTTTTATTCAGATATTTTGTTATGATTGATATAGCGTTGTTTTGACACAGTTACTATGAGTTTTGAGTTACTCATTCCATGGTTCTTATTATATATGACATTCGATGATGCTATTTTTAGTAATATTAAAACAAAAATTTTTGGGTCGTTTCACCTTTTGAGCCAAATACCACATGCATGAACATCAAGTTTGTAACTTTACGTGTATTATGGACCCTATGAGGCTAGATCTATGATTTGGATGTGTTAAACCCGACTGAAATCAAATGTATGGGCATGAACCTTGGGGGACTCAGCGAGTTGTTCATGGGACTCGACGAGTCGGGGTATGGTTCCCTACTCCTCTTCTGTTTTGATCGATCTGGTTGAGTGTAGAAGAGGACTCAACATAATAGATGTGAATCTGGTCCTGGAAATCATGGAACTCGGCGAGTTCAAGTCAAGTCCCAACTGCATGAAGGCGTACTCGACGAGTTCATAAGGAACTCGGCGAGTCCAGGGCTAAAGGGGCCTTCTTGCATGAAGAAGGACTGGACGAGTTCAAGGATGAACTCTTCGAGTCAGTTAATGAAGGTACCAACTTTGTATGAAGTAGACCTCGACGAGTGCAAGCAATACTCGACAAGTAGGATCGAGGTCTTAGTGTGTTTCTAGGATTTGGGGACTCGACGAGTTGTTGGGTCAACTCGGTGAGTCGAGCCAACCAGACGTTGACTTTTACCCAGAGTTGACTTTGACCAAGGTGTTGAACTTGACTTTGGCTTTGACTTGAGTATCCCTTGTAAGGGTTAAGAGTATGTAATGTTAAATTAAGGAAGGGTGTTACATGTAGGAATTGAGAGGAGTTGAACTCGGTAGCGAGGTCAGTTCAGACACTTCACGACATTGAGGTGAGTTACCTTCCAATAGAAGTGTAGCACCTGGTTCTTGGTACGTATTTTTGTATTTAATTATTTAAATGATTTGCAATTTTGGCCTTGGACTCGGCGAGTCGAAGGACTGACTCACCGAGTAGAAGCGGGATGAGACGCGGAGTTTAAGCTGTGGACTCGGCGAGTAGCCGCTGTCTGGACAAAAACCCTAATCTAGGGGTTTGCACCCTATTTAAACGACCTTATGCAGCCTCCATCACTCCTTTATGCCCCCAAACACCCCTCATGAAACCCTAGATGTTTTTGAAGCAATCTAAGCCTTGTTGGTGGATTTTGGTGCTTGTGATCTTAAGAAGGAGGGAGAGAAGCTTGAGGAAGCAAGTAGAGATCAAGGGAACCTTAGTTTGTGCACCTTCTTCAGCTCATTGAAGGTAAAAAGCTGTAACCTTGCTCATTCATTTGTTAGATCCCTTTTTGGGGAGGTTTAGGGATTTTATGAGCCATTTTTGGTGCCCAACCATGTTTGAAAACATGGTTGGGGCTTTAAGCTTCTGAATCACATCATGAAAGGAGTCACCAGGCAGATTTGGGTTGCTTTTGCATCCATGAAAGGTCCCATGTGTCATATGAGCTTGTTTTATGTCCTTTTGAGCTCAAAGTCCCATGCAAGCACGTAAAGTTTGTAAGTTTACGTGCTAGATTGATTGTAGAAGCGTGGATCTATCTTTTGATCAATGGATGTACATCAGAAAGCAAAGATTTAGGGTATGAATGTGACCAACTCGACGAGTCCATTCTCGGAATCGGCGAGTCTAGGGGGTTCTGTGTTGATGGTCGAAAGGACCCAATTGAGTGGGGAAAGGTTTTTAAGGGGGTCCCCGAGGAGTGACCTAACATTCTGGACTAAGCCATTGATCTGAAAGTTCATGGGACTCGGCGAGTGCATGAAGGTGCTCGACGAGTCCAAGGCAATCTTAATAGAACTCGACGAGTTGTTCATCAACTCGGCGAGTCAGATGAGTTTTCACGTGACGTTCATATGAGAGAAGAACTCGTCGAGTTGATGGCCCAACTAGACGAGTAAGGTCGGATGAAGGACCATTGAGTATCAGTTAGGAAGAGAACTCGATGAGTCAATGCCTAACTCGACGAGTAGAGACGGGAGTAAGGACAATTGACTGGATACGGACTCGACGAGTTGGCAAGCCAACTCGGCGAGCCGGGTCAACTGGAAGTTGACTATGACTTTGACTTGACTTTGGTTTGGAATCGGTCAGGGGCAAAATAGCACTTTACCCTGGGAATAGTATCAATTTCTGATTAAGTGTTTTATGGAAATATAGCCGGAGGATTACCGGAGCAGCAGTCAGACATTTGCGAATCAGCATTTTAGCAGCCAGCCTTTCGAGGTGAGTTACCTTCCAGTAGGGGTGGGTCTAAGGCCAAAATGCCGGCCCACCAAAAAGGAGTGTTTAGTAGATGACTGCCTTCGTGAAAATTATCTTGGTTTGGTTATGTGCTTTGGTTATGAGATATGCTTGTATGATATGCTGTGTGTGGTAGGAGTTAGTTTTCTCTGATATCGGTCTCTAGGACTATAGGGTAGGTCTATACCCAGTTATGCCTGACTGTATGTTCATATCTCATTATTGTATGCTAGTGATAGGGGGTGAGATAGTCCCCAATACCGGTTGAAAGATACCAATGAGGCTTACCGGTTGAAAGATACCGATGATGATTACTAGTTGAAAGATACCGATGATGATTACTGGTTGAAAGACACCGACAGTTGTTACCGGTTGAAAGATACCAATGATAGTATATGTTATGTGGTATGATGGGGGAACTCACTAAAATTCGTGCTTATAGTTTTAGTTGTGGTTTCAGGTACCTCTGCGTCAAAGGGGAAAGAGCCGGCGGCGTAGCGGCGCTTCACACACATTGTTTCCGCACTGGATTTTTTGGGATCGTACTCTGATTTTCTTTGTTTCAGATGACATTGTTTTGAGACGTAACCTTATGTTTTATTATTAATGTAACTTTGAAAATGTTTTAGTAACACGCTTTATTACATATTAAATTTTAAAAATGAAATTTTTGGCCTCAAAATTTGGAATGTTACAAGTTGGTATCCGAGCCCTAGTGTGAGGGATTCGAACACACCCTTGGGGGTGCCTGGACTCAAACCGAGGGGCTAAAAGAAGTTTTTACAAGGAAAATCGTTTTCTAAAATTCAAAATGGGAAGTTTTAAGAAAGACGAAGTGGGTGATGCGTGCGACCGGCCTAGCTGAAGTAAGTTTCCCCAAGATACCCATACTTGTTATGTTATGTTGTATGGTTTTGATTCAGAAAACTGCATGCTAGAATAGGAGTAAGGATCTAGAAGGATGCCTTGTGTGCTTGATATATGATTTTGAGAATTGCATGGTAGTTAGGGCTAAGGATCTAGGAAGGATGCCTTATATGCCTATTGTATGAGTCGTATGCTAGGACTGTTTAGTCAGCAGTAGGATGGCCTGTGTAGGTTATGCCTGGTTTGGTTACTCAACACACGGATGCTGCTTGCTTTGTGCTATGGGGGTTCTGGCCAACTTCGACTAACTAGTGAACGAATATGTAACAGTATCCGCTAGCTAGTTAGGGGGACACGGTAAGGACTCCTAATGCAGCTGATGGCGGGGAGTAGGTCGGAGAGTGCCTTAGGGAAGCCTAGGATGTGATCAGTGGGAAGAGCATCGGTGAAAGGGACTTGGTGAAGTCAAGGAAATCCTTGAGGAAAGTACAAATAGATGTGGAAGGTAGTATGGGCCCGTACTACTGAAAGCAGAGGATCCGTACTCGATTCAAGGAGGGCCGAGATGGAACTTGGAAACTTGGAGAGTGTGTAAGACCTTTCGGGGGTATATGTGATCCTGACAATTGTGTTGTTATTTTCAGAATGGTGGTCACACGTCATGGAGCAGGGGGATCAGGATCTGGTTCAGGATCGGGTTCGGGAGCGGGATCCGAGCATGTCGATGATGGGTTACGCGAGTTCATCGCGTCTGAGATTACGAGAGGTATCCTTGAGGCGACCCCGGTCATTTTCGGGTCGATCAAGGAAGGGATTATCGAGCTGATGGAGGATCGCCTCTGGGCATTCAGGAGTGATCTGGCGTCTAGCCAGGTGGGTACACGCACACTGTCCTTTAAGGACTTCCGTGGGAGTGGTGCGCTGGATTTCCATGGGGTGAAGGACCCCATTGCTGCTAGGAGATGGATCACAGACATCGAGTCTGCTCACCTGGCGAGCTTCTGCCCGTAAGGGTCGAAGGTCTGTTTCACTGCAGGTTGTTTGAGGGATAGAGCCAGGGATTGGTGGGAGTTGATTGGCATCACGTTGGGAGCCCCAACCATTGAGGCTATGACATGGTCAGATTTTGTGACCCGATTCAGGGCTGAGTTTGCACCAGCTGTGGAGCTTCAACAGCTGGCTAGAGAGTTCTTGGATATGAGACAGACTACGGAGACTGTGGCAGAGATCAACGCCAAGTTCCGGGAGAGGGCCTTGTTGGTGCCCCAATATGCAGGGGATGAGGATATTAGGAGGTCTCGATACCATGACATGCTACGGGCTGATATTTTGGAGCATGCTAGTTTCTCTGTTTGCCCTACCCTACATTCCATGATTGCCAGGGCTAAGGAGAGAGAGATTGATTTGGAGCACATACGGAAGAGGAAGGCCGCTGAGGGGCAGGCGATGGGGGTTTTGGGGAAGAAACCCAAGGGACCCGATGGTAGGCCGAAAGGCCTGTCAGGGAGGGACCGCTGTGGGAAATGCGGTCGGTCAAATGAGGGAGTTTGTTGCATTGGGCCGGGTTCAGGCTGCTATAAGTGCGACAAGGTTGGGCATTTTGGCAGA
Source organism: Lactuca sativa (assembly GCF_002870075.4). Classification (NCBI taxonomy): domain Eukaryota; kingdom Viridiplantae; phylum Streptophyta; class Magnoliopsida; order Asterales; family Asteraceae; genus Lactuca; species Lactuca sativa. Next base: position 226,701,474 of record NC_056631.2, on the reverse strand, counting down.
GATTGTACTGCCCCTGCTTCTACAATTTAGACATCAGACTTGATTTGCTTCCATTGCAATCAAAGGCCCATAAAAACGCCAATTATCCCAGGTTGGCAGCAGCAGCAACAGTGCCGGCAATGGCACCAGCATCAATGATAGCACGGGTTATGGATGGCCGGAAGGTCAAGTCGGAGGCTACAGTGGTTCGGAGCCGAGCATTTCAGCTGACAGCCGAGGAGGCACGCGCTGCACTCGGCGTGGTGACGGGTATGATTCTTTCCCTCTGATTTATTAGTATGATGTTATGATATCGATATGTGCTCTGTGTATATGCGTTTAGGATCGTTCCATGTGAACGGTATCCCAGTTCAGGTGTTGTTTAATTCGGGTGCTACCCGATCATTTGTCTCTCTTGCACTTAGCAAGAAGTTTCGTGAGTCTTCGGGCATGTTGGACTGCCCTCTAGAGGTCGAGATTGCAGACAACCGATCAGTGCAAGCATCGGAGGTCTACCGAGATTGTGTTTTGAGGCTGTTCGAGGAACGTTACCTGGTAGACTTGGTTCCCATACCATTGCGGGGAACAAGGTTATTATAGGCATGGATTGGTTGAGCCCCAATGGGGCAGTGATAGATTGTTCACATCAGCTGGTACGGATCAGGACCCCAAGTGGGGGAGAGTTGGTAGTTCAGGGTGAGAGGCCACAATGAGGATCAGTTGTATGTTCAGCAACGAGAGCTAGGCGTTAACTTCAGCAGGCTTGTGTAGGGTATTTTGCTTATGTTATGGACACCCGGGAGGCGGGTAAGGCGACAATGGGCGATGTGCCCGTGGTGCGGGAGTTTATGGATGTATTCCGTGAGGAGTTTCCTGGGATACCTCCGGAGTGGCAGGTGGAGTTTAGGATCGACCTAGTTCCTGGTGCGGCTCTGATAGCCAAGGCGCCGTATCGATTGGCTCGTCCTGAGATGCAGGAGTTGTCTACACAGTTGCAGGAGCTGTTAGACAAGGGATTCATTAGACCGAGCAGTTCACCCTGGGGAGCCCCGATTCTGTTTGTGAAGAAGAAAGACGGGTCGTATCGGATGTGTATAGACTATCGAGAGCTGCGTAAGGTAACGGTGAAGAACCGTTACCCTTTCACAAGGATCGATGACCTCTTCGACCAGCTTGAGGGAGTGTTGGGATTATTATGTTGTGTCATGGGCTCGGTCATTAGCCGAATTTTGATTGCCGGTATTGTGCCTGTCCAACTGTGCATGTTTCTGTTCTAGGGTTTAGTATATAAGCTGCATGCATGTAGTCTTAGGAGTTAACACTTTTATAATTTTTTCTCTTTGAGTTCTGTAAACCCTAGCTCGCCTCTACAGTGGAAGTTCTTCATCGAGCTCTGCTGAGGCGTGACTTTGTTGAATCCTAAGCACGTATTTGATTCTATTATGTGGTCATTATTTTACTGTGTTTGTCTTGATTGATTTTATATTCCTACCTGTGAAAGATCTAATCGATCTAGAGTTTTATTCTCTTCAATTGGTATCAGAGTAGGAGACTGTGTAATTCATACACATCTCTTCTGTTGAAGAAGTGATTAGGGTTTTTAATTTCTCATTGATTGATATTAATTGAGCCGTCATTCCATATTGACGTATATCATTAATCGTTGATCTAACCCTAACAAGATATTACAAGTCTGATCTTTTACAGGTAATCGATCAAAAGTCATTACAATGTCCATGGATGATTCACAAACCAATCCAATCAACATCTCCAACAACATTGGTTCTACTACAAGGATTCCAATCTTGTATACTCAAGACTATGAAGTTTGGATGCATCACTTTGAAGATTATTGTATGGATTAAAACCCTAATTGAGATTTGATGAACAATATGCGGAAAATAAGAACAAACACAAATATGAAGATTAGGTTGAATGATCACTCGATTTATTCAAACAAGAGGAATAAATTACACTTAACACTACATAAGAAGCCTCACATGGTGGCTACATTTTGCCTCACTCTTAACCCTAATTACGAATAATACATGACTATTTATAAGGAAAAGAAAAGTCTTGGGCTTTTAACCTACACTTCATCAAGGGGCCCATTGTCATCATCCATGGAGTGCTTTGAAACCCTACAATCTCCCCCTCAAAGTATGGAATGGATGACAATGCTTTAACTTCCAAAACAAGCATCTAGCGAATAAAAAGAACTTGCAACGAGGAATAGATGAAGCAATCCATGAATCTTGATTCTTCAATAGTCTTCAAACATGGGCTCTAGGATATATAAATCAAGCACTGAAGTAATGTCATTAAACTTCATTTTCGAATGTAATCCCAAAAAAATCTTCATGAAAACCAAGCCTGCCGTAAAAACCTATTTCAGAAAAAAGAAACTGAATCACTTCTTGTCTTTGAAGTGCTGCCCCTCCAAGTCACAATGATGTTCAAATAAGCTAATGATGTAAGCCATCAAAAAATATCATGTAACAACCCAAAATTTAAGATTCGTAATGCCGCTTGATCGAGAAAATACTAGAATTCGGAGATATGACAAGTCCTTAGCAGAGCTCGATAAAGAACTTCCGCTGTAAAGGATACTTCTCTGTAAAAGCTTTAGCAGAGCTCGATGAAGAACTTCCACTGTAAAAGCTACATTCATAATTCTACCACAAGCTTTATCAAAAAAACTTCAACTTTGAAAAGTCACAAATCCAATTTCGAATGGCCATACCAAATTCTCCCCCGATTTATAATAAAAAACATGATTATAAAGCCTTCAAATGGTCATGAGAATGATCTTGAATGGATAAAAATTTACTATGCTCCCCCGTGACAAAATGATATACACAATAAAGTATAAAATCCAAAAATGTTCACGAAAAATGACTTTCCGAACCGCCAAGACTTTATGGAATCTTTAATTTTCTGTTCACAAAAAAATATGAGCGTTGAAAAATCCAAAAATGTTCACCAGCCCTCAAATTTGCAAAATTTTCGAATAATGGGCTGAAACTGTCACGTTGAAAAATCCAATTGATGAGAACTAAACTCTAGATCGATTAGATCTTTCATAGGTACGATTATGGAAATCATAAAAGTCAAAAACAAAAAGAGAATGAACATAGAATAGAATCAAATGTATACTTATGATTCAAAATAAAGTCACGCCTCAGCAGAGCTCGATGAAGAACTTCCGCTATAGAGGTGAGCTAGGGTTTACAAAATCACAGAAAATAAACAATAAGAGCGATAACTTCTAAGTTTGCATGCATGCAGCTTATATACTAAACCCTAGTACAAAAATATGCATGGTTGGACAGGCCCAATACCGGAAATCAAAATTGCGCTAAGGACCGAGCCCATGACGCAATCTAATAGACCCAACAATCTCCCCCTTTGCGTCAAATGAGGCGAGAGATCATTTCCTCTGAGTAGGCTTCACCGTCTTTATTACTTTAAACAAAAGAGGAATTATAGTAAGAAGTGTCTGTCTAAACTGTATGTACCACCTCAGCATGTCAGTGAATAATTTCTTATCAGCAACAATGTTCTGATCGCACCTCTGAATGATCTCCAAGATGTGCTCCAGGCAAGACGTTGAGAAGAGGTGTTTGTTAACAAGAGCGAACAGGCATTTTTGACCTTCGCCTCTGATGAACATAACGGTGTGGTACTTTGAATCGATTTTCCCCTTGATCATGGTGTTGACATTGCAAGCTCTTCCCATAGTCTTGATCGTTGTTCGGTTGTGTGTGGCAGAGGCAATATCCTGGTCCATCTTCGCTACCTCATGAATGTAGCAAACAAGCATACGCTTGACATGATCAATTATTGGCTGGTACTCCTCAGGATTTTGACAGAAGAATATTGTTGAGGAGTATCCAGTCATGGGGATTAAGGTTCAGTAGATCAGCGAGGGAAAAGTGGTAGACTGATCCTTCGGTTCCTCGAGTCATCCTGAATTTGACGTTAATAAACTTCCCCGCTAAATAGGGCTTCATAAGCTTGACAGTGGTAATTTTCTTTGAGCTCCAAGTCTGGTATTGGGGTTGAGCAAACTCCAAGTAAAACTCCAGAAGATCCCTGTCTACTTTCGGGTCTAGGGACGGAATAGCAGCAGTCGAATTGAAGCAATGAAAGATAAATGCCTTTCGAGTGATTGGCATGTCGAACTGTGCATCCTTGGAGTTGTTAAGTCCAAAGGACATTACTGGCTCAAGCCAGAGAATGCTTGGCTCATTAATTGCACATATTTGAAGCGAGTTTATGGTCCAGACAGGAAACATGGACTTTTTCTTCTCTAGGAGCTCCGCCTCCTTTCGCTTCTACTCAAGCTCAACTCGTTGTTTCTTGATATTTTCTTCCATTTCTTTTTCAGAGGCCTTAACCTTCCGGAAGGTTTTCGTGGGATTCTCGGCATAGACATCATCTTCATTGTCTGTGTCGTCCTCGCGAATTTTATTCTTCCTTTTCTCCTTGTTGCTGATCGAAGCTTCATTACCCTTCGGTTCATTAGTTGGTTTTGGTCCAGAAAGAGGTTGAGTTGTCACCTTCTCTCCCCTTGTTTCGGTTGGACCTCGGTCACCGGAACACCCTCGATACGACTTAGGATGTCCAATGCCGGTCTGAGCTTATCTGCTAGATGACGCCTGATGGTTATAGTGATGAGCAGATCTCGAGCCTCAATGAGATGAAGGAGGATGGAGTGAACATTAGCAGCAGAACTCCTAATGACCTCCCTTCTGACTTTAGGTCATTAATCTTAGTATTAGCAGTACGCAAATTGTGGGTTTGCAATTTAAGCTGTGTAGTGCGTCGGTCCAGCTCATCCATAATACGATTCTCTACAGCTAACTCCACATCCAGTTGAGTTAAGCGGTCATTGATGTTAGGATGTAGAGTTTCGTTGGCTGCTTCAATGGCTTGGCGTGCAGCTTCAAGGTTTGAGCATTCAGATTGAAGAGACCTTTGAAGATTCTCTACCGAAGGTTGACATTTTGAGCATTCTTAGCGGCAGCAGCCTGCAAGGAATCTAAAAACAAATGAGCTTCAGAGACTATTTTATCGACTTTTGTGGTCGCTTCCTTGCACTCCTTAGTAGAAGCATCAACAACAAGAGAGGCTCGTTGACACTGGGAAGTAGAGGCTTCGATTGCTTTGGTTGCAACAGATAAAGTGGCACTGTGTTCTGTATCGACAGAGGAGAACAAGGCCTTCAATGCAGCTTCAGAATAAGCACCAGAGGAAGAGGATGAAAGCAGTTGATCAAGCTTTTCATTTACTGCCTTGAGATACCGCTTTGTAACAGGGTCATCGTCATCATCATCCCTCTGCACTCGGTAAGGACTAAAATACGTGGAATCAAATTCTAAATCCTCACCGCCTAGAATAAGGGTTGTTTTCAGTGGATTGTATGGGAGATAAGGGTTTTGAAGTAGGTGGAGGTTCGGTTGTGATAGGTGGTTCGGTTACTAGTGGATTGGGAATAGTAAAGTGAGGTTTTGTGGTAGTAGTGGTAGTAGTGGTATCTGTGAAAATGAGAGTGGGGATAGGAATTGTAGTAAATGGTTGAGTGGTGGTAATGGGAGATATAGGAGGGATGGATACTGGGATGGTTACAGGTGGAGGTGAAGGAGGATTAGAGCGAACTAGAGTGTTTGGGGTAGGGGAGCGAGGCGGAGTATCACCTCGGCACGAAGCCTCTTCATAAGAGCTTTCGCTTTCAGATTCTGAAAGAGGAGCGTTCTTGTGCTTAGGAGGCACATATTCTAAATCTGAATCACTAGTGGATTGACGAATAAGCCTCCTAGTAGGCTTCTTCTACTTCTTCGTTTGAGCCTGAGAAGTTGCAGCCTTATCAGACTTTCGCTTCTTGGGGGTTTACCCCTTAGTTGGTTTAATCACAGAGCCTTCCTTCTGTGCATCGGGCTTCTTACCCCTTTTGGCTGGCTTGTCAGCCTCTTCAATAGAGTGAATCATGGCTGACATAAGCTCTCTTGGACCAGCCGATGGATACTTCCTGTACTGTTGGAGAACGTTACTTGACGCAGAGATACGACTGAGCTTTGCCTCACGAATGGATCCAATAAAAGAGAACTTGGTTGCATCAGTGACAATGATTTTTTTCGTATGAAAGGTAGCAATGGATGAGAGCAGAGAATCCGCCATTATTGGAACACGGAGGCGGTCCATTGCCCAGTTGGTGATGATAGACCAAAAGCGCCCACATGAGATTTCAGAATGCCTGGATGAAGATACCAAGCTTTGAACCAACTGCTGCCAGATAATAGACCTATAATCCAGGTCAATCCCATGGTACAAACCATACAACACCGTCATGAAAGACTTGCTCGCACCATCTGAGCTAGCGCTTCACTAAGAAAGTCCCTTGAACAGGAACGTGAAAAGGCCATTCCATTGAGGAGGAAGGCAGGACTTCTTGAACTTTGTAATAGTGGTTAAGGTTTCGTTATACCCCATCTGGTAGAACATAGTAAAAAATTGACCACTGGTGATGGAGTCATGGTTTACCAGAGATTGTTCTTGAGAAAGACCAATTAGGGCACATAATCGATGCTTAGAGATGGAGGTCTTGTCATCGTGGAGTTCGAAGTGAATTCGTTCATTAATCTTGTTGTAGAAGGCAGTAGAGTAGACAAGAGACAGGCAAGACATTGGAACAACTTCGACTTTAGTTAGCGCGCCGACTGAGATCTTGGATTATCTCAAAAATAGCGCCTGACTTGATGGGTGAACAGTTGGCATGCCAAAGATGACGCAGGAAAGAGAAAGGACGTTTCCTTTTTACACGCCATTCCATAAAATGCATTTTTTCAAATCGCCAAACCGTTTGGATAGCCGCTGAGTTAGCTTCCACTTTATCCCAAGTGTTTCTTCATAAGACGTTTGAATCTCTATTGCTTTTAGCGCTTTATTGAGCAGTCTGAAAAGAACAAGAGTTTGGAAAATTAAAAAATTTCATGCATAGGGTGTAAAAGATAAGGAAATAAAGTGAAATTTAAGGGATAATCTGTGATGTCGTAAGTAGACATAAAACAATTGATTCTGGACATAAATCACTTCTTTCAAAGTTAAGAGAGACATTAAAGTGCTTGCTTGGTTTCCCATTGATTAACGGTCAATAACTTGTTGAGAAGTATTGAAAGGCATCTTTTAAGGTTAAAAAGGGTGGCTTTCGCTTCAATTCAGAATTTCGATACTTGACATAAGACCAAAACATAATGAAGTACTTGTGAGATCATTGTGATCTGTTGAATAAGTAATTAGGATAAAGTTTTATAGCGACGAAAGGAAGTAAGGAAATCTTAAAAAAAATAAACTGGATCTTTTAGGGGAAGAAAAGCCTTGGTGAAAGACAAACTCATAAAGATCACTAAAAAAAAGAGATTTCATTAGGCAACAAGTAAGATCTTGAATATTAGAATTCACCGTCAATTCATTAGTGGTGTTGAACTTTGGGATTCACTTAGTACATAGTGGCATGAAACTAAGATCATGATCACAGTTGTGGTATAACCATAAACCTCAGTGGTTAATGTTGAGAGTCTTAGGGGTTATATTGATGAAACGAATTATAATGGAGAAAGATGATGGAGATGGTATAAGAAGCGAATGTACCTCTTCTTTAAAAAAAAAAGGACCAAGCACAAAAATCTAAACTCAGTTTTAGTAGAGTAAGGTAGCTCATGATTAGAGTGAATTTGATAGCCTGGATTGGGAAAACATGATTGGTATATATCATGTTATTAAGGCCTTACTCAAAATCTTTCGAGGCTTTAGTCAACATACAACAGCATGCTTCTACGGACTCCTAACTAAGAAAACCATTTACCTGCCTTAATTTCGCCATCAAGAAACACACTTATACAAAAAAGAAAACATTAGATAAAAAGAAAAAACATAAAAAAATATTTTTGGAATTTTATATGTAGAAAAGAAGTAATGAAAGAGTGTACATTAGAAAACAGTTGAAATGCCTTGTTAAGAAAAAGAAGCGAACGAGTCTAGAAGGACCAAACCCGAAATAGACCGAACGCTCGGTTCATTTCGGTTCATGGTCGATCTTCACCTGAAATAGACTGAAGTCGAAATAGACCAAACGTTCGGTTCATTTCGGTTTGCTCTATTTCGCTTGTTACCTTTATGAAAGCGAAGGCGATTTTGGTACAGATTCGGCTTGCATCATTCCTAGGCCTTGTAGAATCTTATTGAAGCTTGCTTCAGGTAAGGCCTTCGTGAATATGTCTGCCAATTGATCCGTCGTTCTGACGAAGTGAATTTCTACATTACCATCTTCGACGTGATCCTTGATAAAATGGTACCTCAGTGCTATATGCTTAGTCTTCGAATGTTGCACTGGGTTGTGACAAATCCTAATTGCGCTTTCAGAGTCACAATATAGTGGGATTTTCTTCATGTTTAGTCCGTAATCCCTGAGTTGACTTTGTATCCATACGACTTGAGACGTGCAGGATGCTGCAACAATACATTCAACTTCTGTAGTGGATAGCGAAACACGGGTTTGTTTCTTCGATTGCCAACTGACTAATTTACCATCTAGAAATTGACATCCTCCAGTGGTGCTTTTACGATCTAATCCACAACCACCTAAATCAGCATCTGAAAATGCTTGAACAAAGAATCTTGAGTTGTCTGGATAGCACCGACCGAGAGAGGAGGTTCGCTTCAGATAGCGGAAAATGTTTTTCACGGCTTGAAGATGAGGTTCGCGTGGGTTGGCTTGAAATCGTGCACAGTAACAGACTGAGAACATGATGTCAGGTCTACTGGCTGTAAGATACATCAGAGACCCAATCATTTGTCGATAGAGTGTCATATCAGCTGATGGTTTCTCCAATGAGGGTGTAAGTTTAGTTCCAAAGGACATAGGCACTTTCACTTTGGAATCTCCCATCATCCCAAATTTTGCTAATAAAGTCTTGGTATATGCTTCCTGATTAACAAAAAATACCTTCGGGTCCCTGTCTAATGTTCAATCCAAGAAAGAAGTTAATTGGACCCATTGAGCTCATCTCAAATTTAGTTTCCATCAACTTTCTGAATTCACCTGTTAAGCAAGGATTCATGGAGCCAAAGATGATGTCATCAACATAAATTTGGACTATCATAAGGTGGTTACCTTCTCGCTTACGAAAGAAGGTTGGGTCAACCGAAGCTTGTTTGAATTTAGACATATTTAAGAAACGAGTTAGAGTTTCATACCATGCACTGGGTGCCTGTTTGAGGCTGTATACAGCTTTGTCAAGGATATAACAATGATTGGGATACTTCTCATTCACGAAGCCTGGCGGTTGCTCAACATAGGTTTCTTCAAGTTCACCGTTGAGGAAGGCGCATTTGACGTCCATCGGATAGACTTCAAAGTTCTTGTGAGCTGTGTATGCAAGAAAGATACGAACATACTCTAATCTTGCAACTGGAGCGAAGGTTTCTTCATAATCGACTCCCTCTTCCTGACAATATCCTTTGACCACCAGCATCGCTTTGTTACGAATGACATTCCCTTCCTTGTCTATCTTGTTTCTGAATAACCATTTGAGACCGACAACCGAAGCATCCTTTAGAGATGGAATAAGACGCCATACCTTGTTTCTTTCAAACTCATTTAATTCATCCTGCATGGCTTGAATCCAGTCTGAATGATCAAGAGCTGATTTAACAGTCTTCGGTTCAACTTTGGAAACAAACGAGTCGAACATACAAAACTCGACTTTCGAAAAGAGTGCAGCCTGTTTCGCTTTGATTTGAGAATGAGTTAATACTTTTTCTGAAGATTCCCCGATAATTTGACTTTGAGGGTGATCTTTGGTCCATTTGATAAGTGGAGGAAAATTTGGATCATAGATAGGATCCAATTCAGCATTGATTTCTTCCTCTAGTTCAAACAGAATGTCATCCTCACCGACATTGGTGTTCTCCCCCTCGAAGAATGACTCCTGTTCAGGACCAGTATTGGTATCCCCTTCTTTGGTTGGAATTTCAGTAGAGCTTGAGGTATCTGGCGATGAGTTCTCCCCCTGGAATGAAGATCCTTGATCATGATGAGGAGTTGGACCCTCCCCCTGGACATTAGGATGGTCACATGAAGGTTCGCTTGCCTTTGCTCTTTCAGTTTCTTTGGATTGATCATCAGCCATCTTTTTAGCAGCATCGTCGATAACTTGTTTCAGATTATCAACTTTGTTGTCTTTTGCAGTTGATTCAGAATCAATCGCCTTTTGTGGCTCATCAAACAGGAGCATGAATTGGTCGAAAAGATTCGAGATAGAGATAGTAACTTGACCATTCTTTGGAAAGATCTGTTGCGATGCATCTTTTGTTGATTTCATCTTCTTAACATAACTATCATCAAAGGTGACATAGTATGTTTCTTCAATTTTCTTTGAGCGTTTATTGAGAACTCTATATGCCTTGGACTTCAGAGAGTAGCCTAAGAAAATTCCTTCATCATCCTTAGCATCGAACTTGTTTCGATTCTCTCTGGTGTTGAAAATGAAACATCTTGAACCGAACACATGAAAGAATTTCACATTTGGTTTTCGGTGATTCAAGATCTCGTAAGGGGTAATGGAGAACCGCTTATTCAAATATGATCTATTTTGAGTATAACATGCAGCAACAATTGCATCAGCCCAGAAATACAAAGATAAGGACGCGAAGCATAGCATAGTTCGAGTTGCTTCACACAGGGATCGGTTTCTCCTTTCAATGATGCCATTCTGCTGTGGAGTATAAGGGGTTGAGAAATTGTGAGTCGTCCCTTTTTCAGAAAGAAAATCTTCAAAATCTTTGTTCTTGAATTCCAAGCCATTGTCGCTCCTCACATTACGAACTACCTTTCTTAGTTGCGTTTCTATCTGTTTAATAAAGAGCTTAAGCTTTAGAGTGGCTTCAGACTTTTGCTTGAGGAAGAATACCCATGTAAATCTTGAGAAATCGTCCACAATAACCAGAACGTATTTGTTTCCCCCAATACTTTCAATGGACGATGGACCAACCAGATCGATATGCAATAACTCCAATGGTTCTATTACCTTAATATTGATAATAGAAGGATGACTCTGCCTACTCTGTTTTCCCATTTCACATGCTGCACAAAGATGTTCTTTATCAAATTTTAGAACTGGAAGACCTCGAACATGATCACCCAAGACCAACTTGTTGATATCCTTGAAATTCAGATGAGATAGCCTTCTATGCCATAACCAACTTTCATCAGAGTGAGCCTTTGTGAGTAAGCACACAACTGGTTTACCTCGAATTGGGTTGAGGTTCAAAGTATACATTTTCCCCTTTCGCTTTGACTTCAACATAACGTTGTTCATTTTCTTCTCGACAATCTCTGAGCCTTCATCGTCGAATGATACTTTCAATCCAGTGCCAACCACCAGCTGAGAGACATTGATAAGATGTTGTTGAAGTCCTTCAACATAAGCTACTTTCCTTATAGAGAACTCGCCATTAGTGATCATTCCATAGCCTTTGATAGTACCAAATGAGTTGTTTCCATACTTTACAATGCCACCATCTTTGAGAGAACAAAACTCCCTCAGTTCTTCCTTCCTTCCTGTCATGTGACGTGAGCAGCCACTATCAATGTACCATTCTTCGTCAAACTGCTCGTCACGAATAACCTGCAAAATATTAAGCAGATTTAGGAACCCAAAGTTTCTTGGGTCCTTGTGAGCCTTTTACAGGACAGGGAATAGTAAGAGAAATATCAACCATGTATGTGCGTTTAACTAAAGTTGTTTCATCTTTTTCTTTTAATGGTGAAAACTTTAATTTTAGTTGATTTAGTTGGACTAGAGTTTGTGGTGTTAACATTAGTATTCTTTTGATTCTCTTTTGGAAGATTGTTATCTTCAGGAAAGAGTTTTCCTTTTCCCTTTAAGGTAATTGCATGACAAGAATTTGAATGGGAAGAGTTGAATTCAGAAGTGACTTTCGAATCCCTGTTTTTCTGATTGCACTTGTATGGATGGGGACCGAAACCACTATTTCGGTTGCTATTGGGTGAAGGACCGAAATTGATCTTTTGGTTACTATTGGATGAAGGACCGAAACTACTCTTTCGGTTGCTATTGGATGAAGGACCGAAACTGGTCTTTCGGTTGTTACAGGATGAGGGACTGAAACCGCTCTTTCGGTTGTTATTGGGTGAAGGAGCGAAACTCTCCTTTCGGTTGTTTTCGGTCGAGGGACCGAAACCACCCTTTCGGCTCCTATTGGTCGAAGGACAGAAACCATCTTTTCGGCTCCTTTCAGTAGAGAGACCGAAACCATTCTTTCGGTTGGTATTATGCTGAGGACCGAAACTGCTCTTTTGGTTTATTCCTGACGTGGGACCGAAACTTCGCTTTCGGTTCCTTGATTCCTCTTGTGATTTGTGCTTCCTTTCTATCCTTATAAAGTCAGGATTTTGGGAATTCTAAAACTGTTTTCTTTCTAAGAGAGTCTTCTTGTATCTCAGATTTCTTTAATGCTTTCTATCAACCACCTGTTTTGGATTTCTATGAATGTTGGCCTTTCTTTTCGAAGTATGAGCACAACATTAACTTTTTTCCGAAGATGTATCACTAGTGGTTTGCATCGGTTCGTCCAATGGGGTTTTAGTGCCACTTGTGCTCGGCACATCATATTCGGTAGGCTCATTTAGTGGTTTGGGTATGTATCTACCTTTCACTCTCCATGAAGTTTTTTGAGATAGACCCTTCGTCTCATCAGCGTTGTCTATTGGGGCCGACCAAAAAAATTCATCACATCCGCCAGCATTGTCTTTTTCTACCATAGCTGTTAACTCTGAAGTTTGTTATGGAGTGACACCCGGTACTGTGTAGACTTGATTTGGAGTAGTTTGTATCTTTTGGTACACAATAGCTTTAGCTTTGAGAACTTTGGTTTTGTCGGTAGACGAGCGAGCAAACTCAACAGAGTTTTCAGAAATCAGTTTCTTGTGTGTCTTAGGTTCGCTTTTGACAAATTTAGAACAGTCCAAGAAATCCTCTATAGAGATTTCACTCAGATCATCATCCTCATTAAGTTTAGATGCGTTTTCAACATCAATTTTATTTTCTGAACTTAACTTGGCATTCAAAGTGTCAAATTTTTGTATAGTTTCGGTTCTTAATTTCAATCTATCATTTTCGTCCAATAGATTTTTGAGCATGTCCATGTGGTCTTTGGACTTTATGTAGGATTCAATTTTGTCCAGACCTATTTTATACGCTGGAGAAACTTCGTTAGAAGATACAACGCTTTCACAGTTGTAGGCTTCAACATCGATTTCATCCTCCTTTAATTCAAGGAAGGGTAAAATCATGCGATGTATCTTCTTTCCTATTTCACAATCAAGATGCAACTGAGTGATGTTAAAATAGAGTCTCTTAGCAATTAAACAAAACACATTTCGATGTTTAAGAAGTTTAAGATTGTCTCTTTGCAAATAAATAGAATCATCCTTAGACCAAATTACCTCCATTTCCTTTTGCTTGATCCACATCCTTTGTTCCTCACTCTTTGATGAAATCCTGCTGATTTGATCAGTTAGGTTAGAATTTGTGACACGGGTTTGGGTGAGACAGCTACTTATGCTCGAGAATTTTGACTTTAAGTTATTTAATTCCTTTTCATAATTAGTAACAGGTATTTTTAGAGAAGCAAGAATATTTTGTACCTTTTTGATCAACTTATCACATTCGTTGATCTGTGCACTGACAGACTTGGCAGCAAAACACCTATCCTCTCGCTCCCTTTCATCTTCAACTCCCCTATTGGTTGTATATCCTCTCATTTGGGACACAACCTCGGTCACCATAAAGCATCTTCCTGTTGCATGTTCTTCTTTTTCTAGCTTAGCCTTTCCATTAGTTGGCTTCCTGACTTCATCATCCTCATAATCTGTGGACCAGACCTCCACACCATCAAATTCATCGCTGTTGTTTGTATCCTGCACAATTAAAGCATTCATGGTAGTATTGTTAGCAGCGGACTTTCTTTTCTTGATTTCCTCCAGTCTTCTCAGGAGGCTCGCTTCCTCATCCTATTCATTTGTCTTCTCTTCTTTCTTTCTCAGCATACAATCTTTAGAAAAATGATTCTAGCCTCCATTGTAATGGCAGTCGAATCCTGATTCCCCTCCAAGTTTTGCTTCCTTCTTTGACTCTTCAGACTTTGACATATTTTCGGTTCCTCCTTGATCTTTTCGGTGCTGTAACTACCCTTCCAGTTTCGGTTCTTGTTGGCTGGGAATTTCTTCTTAATGAATTTTCTGGGATTGGACATCATCATGGCATATTCTTCACCGGTTAGATCATAATTGGAGAGATCTAATTCCTCTTCTTCTTCAACCGAACTCTTTCCTTTAGAGGCAAGAGCTAAAGAACGCAGATTGGAAACCACATTCATTTCCTTAGATAGAGCACTCTCATGGTATTTCAAAATACCTACCAGTTTTGCAAGAGAATAAAACTTGAACTGTTCATGAGCTTTAGCTATTGATAATACAGCCATCCATTTGGGTCTGAGGCCATTCTTGAAAGTAACTTTTCATTTGATAACTTTCCTTTCAATCCCGTGATTTATCATTTTACTTAAAAGATGATTGAAGCAATCAAAAGTTTGAACAAGTTTCTCTTTAGGTTTCTGCTTAAAGTCATCAAATTCAGACAACAAGAGAGTTTGGATTGAATGTTCCAAATCTTCGTCAGTGGAATATAATTCTTTTAATCTATCCTAGATCTCTTTAGCTGTAGCACAAGAACTTACTAAACGAAATGTATCCGACTGCAGCGCAAACCTTATCATCCTCAGGGCCTTGATGTTGCATTGAAACTTTTCCTTCTCATCCTGAGGAATATCTTTGACATCATTGACAAGCAGATTGTACTCTTTTTGTGTTTTAACAATCTTAGAAGTGCTTGAGTGAGCGAATGGGCTTGCAGTAATCGCTTCCCAGATTAAGTATCCATTATCCTCCGATCCAATCACGTAATCTTCAAATTGATGCGTCCAAACTTCATAGTCTTGTGTATGCAAGATTGGTATTCTTGTTGTAGACCCTATGCTGTTGGATTATTGATCGGATTGTTTTATGAATCATCAATGGACATTGTAAAGACTTTTGATCGATAACCTGTAAAAGATCAGACTTTTAATATATTGTTAGGGTTAGATCAACAATTAATGAGATACGTCAATATAGAGTGACGGCTCAATTAATATTAATCAATGCGAAATTAAAAACCCTAATAACTTCTTCGACAGAAGAGATGTGTATGAATTACACAATCTCCTACTCTGATACAAATTGATGGATTAAAAACCTAATTGAGATTTGATGAACAATATGCGGAAAATAAGAACAAACACAAATATGAAGATTAGGTTGAATGATCACTCGATTTATTCAAACAAGAGGAATAAATTGAACTTTCAGCATAGACTAAAGAATCTAACATTACATAAGAAACCTCACGTGGCGGCTACATTTTGCCTCACTCTTAACCCTAATTATGAATAATAAATGACTACACTTCATCAAGGGGCCCACTGTCATCATCCATGGAGTGCTTTGAAACCCTACAATTATGTGATTGGATTGGAGGACAATGGATACTTGATCTGGGAAGCGATCACTGTTGGGCCATTCGGTTACTCAAGCACCTCTAAGATTGTCAAAACTCAGAAAGAGTATGTAACAGCCCAAAATCTCAAGTATTGTTAAATTGCATCTTGGGGTGTTTTAAAGGGGAGACTCGGCGAGTTGGAGTCAGACTCGCCGAGTAGGGTCGCAGACTTGGTCGCGGGTTCGCGACTGGACTCGACGAGTCCAGATATCGACTCGGCGAGTCGACGCTGTTCAGTGAAAAACCCTAGCCGTTCAGTTTGGGAAGTATATAAGGGATCTTATGCCTCCTTGTTCGCCTTTTGGCCGACTGAGAAGGGCCCTAAATCGGTTGTGGGCATCCAGAACAAGGATTGAAGATCATTGGTGATTTGAGGAAGTTATTGTCCAAGAAGGAGAAGGTTTTGGCTAATGGGACAGCAAGGGAATCACGTTTTGAGGCTTGGGGACACTGAGAGTGCATGATTCAGGTAACCTTTCGGATTATTTTCTGTTATGTGAATGTGTGCATGGATTTAGGGTTTGTGAAACCCATTTGGAGATTAGATGGATGGTTGTGTTGTTATCCAACGTTTATAACCCTGTATTAGTACCCCTTAGAGGTCCAGAAGGTCCTATGTTGTGTATTCGGGAAAATATGTATCTCAGGAAGCAGTTTGATCGACTGCATGGCGTGGACTCGCCGAGTCGGATGATCAGACTCGGCGAGTAGCTTGAAGATTCACTGGGACTCGCCGAGTTGTTCTTCAGACTCGGCGAGTGGAGTCGGGGTGGCCCCGCGATTCTTCCAGGAGTGACTCGTCGAGTCAAAGAGGATACTCGACGAGTAGAAGGGGAATCTCAGAGGATTGAAGGACGACCAGACTCGCCGAGTCGCCAGGGAACTCGCCGAGTCCAGTCGAGCTGACAATGGACTGTTGACCAGAGTTGACTGGTGTGATTTCTTAGGGTCAGTTAACGTGGAAGATAGAAGTATTAAATAAGGGATATATGATGTTATTCAGGGAGCTTGTAGCTCGGAGGATCAAGTGCGAGGGATTTTAGGAGTTGCTATCTTCCAGTGTCCGCGAGGTGAGTCTTCTCACTATACCTCACCCGGAAGGGTTTGATTGTGCGACCGGAAGGTCAAGTATGTTATGTATTATGTTTATATGCTATAAATGGAAAGTTAGCTGCTATGCGTGATATACATGTTTATATATGGGCCGGAAGGCAAGGTATTATGTGACAGAAAGGTCAGGTATGATATATGATATATGTGCTTTATGTGTTAGAGTATTTGTATTATGTGTTATATATGTGTATGGGCCGGAAGGCAATTATCTTGTGGATCGAAAGATCCGGGCCGGAAGGCAATGTTATGTGGATCGAAAGATCCGGGCCGGAAGGCAATGTTATGTGGATCGAAAGATCCGGGCCGGAAGGCAATGTTATGTGGATCGAAAGATCCGGGCCGGAAGGCAATGTTATGTGGATCGAAAGATCCGGGCCGGAAGGCAATGTTATGTGGACCGAAAGGTCCGGGCCGGAAGGCGTATGTGCGTAAGGTATATTGGGGAACTCACTAAGCTTCGTGCTTACGTTGTTTATGTTATGTTGTTTCAGGTTCTTACAGTAACGCGGGATGGCAACGGTTCGATTGTACACACCGAGGAAAGAGTTGTATTTTGGAGGATCCTGGTCTTCTATTATAATGAAAATGAAACTATGTTTTGTAATTCGAATGTGAATAAGATTTTAAACAAGTGTTCTAATATTAAATTGAGTATTTAAATGAAAATTTTGTTTTTTTTGAAATCTTGGTGTTACAGAGTACAATCAGCTTGTTTACGATGTCAAAGATATTCCTCAAGACAAGAAGGAAAAGTTTCAATGCAACATCAAGGCCCTTAGGATGATTAGGTTTGCGCTGCAGTCCGATACGTTTCGTTTGATAAGTTCTTGTGCCACGGCTAAAGAGATCTGGGACAGATTAAACGAATTGTATTCCACTGACGAAGACTTGGAACATTCAATTCAAACTCTCTTGTTGTCTGAATTTGGAGACTTTAAGTAGAAGCTTGAAGAGAAACTTGTTCAAGCCTTTGATCGCTTCAATCATCTTTTAAGCAAGATGATAAAGCATGGGATTGAAAGGAAAGTTATTGAACAAAAAGTTACTTTCGTGAACGGTCTTAGATCCAAATGGATGGCTATTGTATCTACAATTAAAGCTCATGAACAGTTCAAGTCATATTCCCTGGCGAAACTAGTGGGTATTTTGAAATCCCATGAAAGGGCATAGTCTAAGGAAACGAATGTGGTTTCCAGTTTAGGTTCTTTAGCTCTTGTCTCTAAAGGAAAAAGGTCAGTTGAAGAATAAGAGGAATTGGATCTTGCCAATTATGATCTAACCGGGGAAGAATATACCATGATGGTATCCAATCCCAGAAAATTCATTAAGAAGAAATTCCCAGCCAACAAGAACCGAAACTGGCAGGGAAGTTACAACGCATAAAAGATCAAGGAGGAACCGAAGATGGGGTCAAAGTCTGAAGAGTCGAAGAAAGAAGCGAAAGTTGGAGGAGACTCAGGATTTGATTTCCATTACTGCGGAGGCAAGAACCATTTTGCAAAAGATTGTATGCTGAAAAAGAAAAAAGAAAAGATAAATGATGAAGATGAGGAAGCGAGCCTCCTGAGAAGACTGGAGGAAATCAAGAAAAGAAAGTCTGTTGCTAACAATACTACTATGAATGCTTTAATTGTGCAGGATACAGACAACCATGATGAATTTGGTGGTGTGGATGTTTGGTCCACAGATTCAGAGGATGAAGAAGTCAGGAAGCCCACTCATGGGAAGGCTATGCTGGCGAAAGAAGAACCTGTAACAGGAAGGCGCTTTATGGTGACCGAAGGTGTGTTTCAAATGAGAGGATATACAACTGACGGCGGAATAGAAGGCGAGAAGGAGCGAGAGGACAGGTGTTTTACTGCCAAACCTGTCAGTGCACAGATCAACGAATGTGATGAGTTGATCAAGAAGGTACAAAATATTCTTGCTTCTCTAAAAATACCTGTTACTAACTATGAAAAGGAATTAAATAACCTAAAATCTAAATTTTCAAGCATAAGTAGCAGTCTTACCCAAACCCATGTCACAAATTCTAACCTAACTGATCAAATTAGCAAGATTTCATCAAAGAGTGAGGGAAGGAGGATGTGGATCGAGCAGAAGGAGAAGGAGTTGATTAGGTCTAAGGATGATTCAATTTATTAGAAAAGAGACAATCTTAAACTTCTTAAACAACAAAATGTGTTTTGTTTTATTGCTAAAAGACTTTATTTTAACATGACTCAGTTGCATCTTGATTGTGAAATAGGAAAGAAGATACATCGCATGATTTTACCCTTCCTTGAGTTAAAGGAGGATGAAATCGATGTTGAAGTCTACAACTGTGAAAGCATTGTATATTCTGACGAGGTTTCTCCTGCATATAAAATCGGTCTGGACAAAATTGAATCCTACATAAAATCCAAAGACCACAAGGACATGCTTAAAAATTTGTTAGACGAAAATGACAGATTGAAATTAAGAGCGAAAACTGTACAGAAATTTGACTCTTTGAAGGCCAAATTAAGTCCAGAAAATAAAATTGATGTTGAAAATGCATCTGAACTTAACGAGGATGATGATCTGAGTGAAATCCCTGTAGAGGATGTGGCGGACTGTTCAGAATTTGTCAAAAGCAAACCTAAGTCAAGCAAAAACCTGATTTCTGAAAACTCTGTTGAGTTTGATCGCTCGTCTACTGACAAGACCAAAGTTCTCAAAGCAAAAGTTGTTGTGTACCAAAAGGTACAAACCACTCCAAATCAAATCTAGACGGTACCGGGTGCCACTCCACAACAAACTGCAGAAGTGACAGCTATGGTGGAAGAAGATAATGCTGGCGGATGTGACGAGTTTTTCTGGTCAGCACCAATAGACAACGCTGATGAAACTAAGGGCCTATCTCAGAAGATCTCATGGAGAGTGAAAGGTAGATATACACCCAAACCACTAAATGAGGCTACAAGATATGATGTTCCAAGCACAAGTGGAACCAAAACCTCATTGGGCGAACCTGCGCAAACCACTAGTGAAACATTCTCAGCAAAAAGTGAATGTTGTGCTCATGCTTCAAAGAGAAAGGCCAACATCCACAGAAATCCAAAACAAGTGGCTGATCGAAAACACCAAAGAAATCTGAGATACAAGAAGAATCTCTCAGAAAGAAAACAGTTTTGGAAATCACAAAATCCTCACTTTATAAGGATAGATAGGAAGCACAAATCGCAAGAGGAATCAAGGAACCGAAAAGGGAGTGTCGGTCCCACGACCGAAATGCACCAAAAGAGTATTTTCGCTCCTCAGAACAACACCAACTGAAAGGGTAGTTTCGGTCCCTCAACAGAAAGGAACCGAAAGGATGGTTTCGGTCCCTCTACCGAAAGGAACCGAAAGGAAAGGTTCGGTCCCTCGATCGAAAGGAACCGAAAGGAGAGTGTCGTTCCACGAAGCAATATCAACTGAAAGAGCGTTCTTGGCTCTCCACCCAACTGCAACCGAAAGAGCAGTTTCGGTCCCTATCCATTCAAGTCCATTCAGAAACACAGGAGATCCAAGGCCAGTTCTGAATCCAACACTTCACATTCCAATTCTCGTCCTTCAACTGATTTAAAGGGAAAAGGAAAACTCTTTCCAGAAGATAAAAGACTTCCAAAAGAGATCCAAAATAATGCTGATGTCAACACCACAAATTCCAATCCTACTAAATCAACCAAAATTAAATTTTTCACCATAAAAAGAAAAGATGAAACAACTTTAATTAAACGTACTTACATGGTTGATATTTCTATTACTATTCCCTGTCCTGCAAAAGGCTCACAAGGACCCAAGAAACTTTGGGTTCCTAAATCTGCATAATATTTTGCAAGTTATACGTGACAAGCAGTTTGACGAAGAATGGTACATTGATAGTGGCTGCTCGCGTCACATGACAGGAAGGAAGGAAGAACTGAGGGAGTTTCGGTCTCTCAAGGATTGTGGTATTGTGAAGTAAGGCAACAACTCATTTGGTACTATCACAGGCTATGGAATGATCACTAATGGCGAGTTCTCTATAAGAAAAGTGGCTTATGTTGAAGGGCACCAACACAACCTTATCAGTGTATCACAGTTGGTAGTTGGCACTGGATTGAAAGTATCATTTAACGATGAAGGCTCAGAGATTGTCGAGAAGAAATCTAATAACGTTCTGCTGAAGTCAAAGCGAAAGGGGGAAATGTATCCTTCGAACCTCAACCCAATTCGAGGTAAACCAACAGTTTTCTTACTCACAAACGCTCACTTTGATGAAAGCTGCTTATGGCATCGAAGATTCTCTCATCTGAATTTCAATGATATCAACGAGTTTGTTTTGGGTGATCATGTTCGAGGTCTTCCAGTTCTAAAATTTGATAAAGAACATCTTTGTGCAGCATGTGAAATGGGAAAGCAGAGTAGGCAAAGTCATCCTTCAATTATCAATACTAAGTTGATAGAACCATTAGAGCTATTACATATTGACCTGTGTGGACCCTCGTCCATTGAAAGCATCGGTGGAAACAAGTACATTCTGGTAATTGTGGACGATTTCTCTCGATTTACATGGATATTCTTCTTGAAGCAAAAGTCTGAAGCTACTCCAAAGCTTAAGCTCTTTATAAAACAGATAGAGACTCAACTAAGGAAAGTCGTTCGTAATGTAAGAAGCGACAATGGCTTGGAACTCAAGAACAAATATTTTGAGGACTTTCTTGCTATAAAGGGAACGCCTCACAATTTCTCAGCCCCATATAATCCACAGCGAAATGGTTCGTTGAAAGACGAAACCGATCTCTGTATGAAGCAACTCGAACAATGCTATGCTTCGCGTCCTTACCTCTGTATTTCTGGACTGATGCAATTCCTACTGCTTGTTATACTCAAAACAGATCATATTTGAAAAAGCGATTCTCCATTACACCTTACGAGATTTTGAATAATCGTAAACTGAATGTGAAATTCTTTCATGTGTTTGGTTCAAGATGCTTCATCTTCAACTCCAGAGAGAATCGAATTAAGTTTGATGGTAAGGCTGATAAAGGAATATTCTTAGGCTACTCCCTGAACTCTAAGGTATATAGAGTTCTCAATAGGCGCTCAAAGAAGATTGAAGAAACATACTATGTCACCTTTGACGATAGTTATGTTAAGAAGATGAAATCAACAAAAGATGCAACGCAGGAAATCTTTCCAAAGAATGGTCAAGTTATGACCTCTATTTCAAATCTTTTCGAGCAATATTTGCTTCTGTTTGATGAGCCTTAAAAGGCGATTGACTCTGAATCAACTGCAAAAGACAACAAATTTGATAATCTAAAACAAATTATCGATGATGCTACTCAAAAGATGGCTGATGAACAATCCAAAGAAACCGAAAGGCCATAAGCAAGCGAACCTTCAAGTGACCATCCTAATGTCAAGGGGCAGGGTCCATCTCTTCATCATGATCAAGGTTCATCGTTCCAGGGGGAGAGCTTATTGTCTCATTTTTCAGGCTCTTCTGAGAATCCAATCAAAGGAGGGAATACCAATACAGGTACTGAATAGGCGTCATTCTCCGAGGGGGAGAACACCAACGTCAATGATGATGAAATTCTGTTTGAATTAGAAGAAGAAATAAATGCAGAATTGGATCCCACTTATGATCCAAATTACCCACCTCTTATCAAATGGACCAAAGATCACCCTCAAAGTCAAATTATCGGGGAATCTTTAGAAAAGGTGTTAACTCGATCTCAAATGAAAGTCAAACAAGCTGCACTCTTTTCTCAAGTAGAGTTTTGCATGTTCAACTCCTTTGTCTCCAAAGTTGAACCAAAGACTGTTAACTCTGCACTTGATCATTCAGACTGGGTTCAAGCCATGCAAGATGAGTTAAATGAGTTTGAAAGAAATAAAGTATGGCGTCTTATTCCAACTCGAAAGCATGCTTCGGTTGTAGGTCTCAAATGGGTATTCAGAAACAAGATGGACAAGGAGGGGAATGTCATTCTTAACAAAGCATGACTGGTGGTCAAAGGATACTGTCAGGAAGAAGGCATCTATTATGAAGAGAACTTCGCTCCAGTTGCAAGATTAGAGTATGTTCGTATCTTTCTTGCCTATGCAGCTCACAAGAACTTTGAAGTCTATCAGATGGACGTCAAATGTGCCTTTCTCAATGGAGAACTTGAAGAAACTGTGTATGTTGAGCAATTGCCGAGCATGAAAAGTATCCAGATCATTATTGCATCCTTGACAAAGCAGTATATGGACTAAAATAGGCTCCTAGAGCATGGTATGAAGCTCTCACTCGTTTCTTAAAAATGTCTAAATTCAAACAGGTTCGGTTAACCCAACCTTCTTTCGCAAGAGAAAAGGTAACCACCTTATGATAGTCCAAATTTATGTTGATGACATCATCTTTGGCTCCACGAATCCTAGCTTAACAGCTAAATTCGGGAAGTTGATGGAAACTAAATTTGAGATGAGCTCAATGGGTCCAATTACCTTTTTCTTGGATTAAACATTAGACGGGGACCCGAAGGCATTTTTATTAATCAGGAGGCATACACCAAGACACTATTGGCTAAGTTTGGGATGATGGGAGACTCCAAAGTGAAAGTGATTATGGCCTTTGGAACAAAGCTTACACCCTCATTGGAAAAACGAGCAACTGATATGACGCTCTGTGACAACCCGCAATTTACTCCGTCATTGTAACCCGTTCCCGTTAATAAAACCGTTTGTATTCCAATTTTTCCGTTAACTTTTGGGTTAAGTTAATTAAATTGAGACCTTTATTATGATCTCATGAGTGTCCAAACCCATTTGAAACACGTTAAAACATCCCAATTTTGAATTGGAGAATTTTTAGTTTCGACCACGTCGGGTTACGACAACTAAATCGGGTACGACCATAAGTCTCGTTTAACGTCAGTATCGGGTAGATTTCCACCGGGTCTCAAACTCAAACCCTATATAAGGGTGAGTGGACTTCATTTGAAGCTTTTTCGCTCTCTCTCTCTACTCTATCTCTACAATCCAAACTTTGATCCAAAACCACCCTTTTCAAGCTCCAATTTGGTAAGTGATCTATCCTAGCTTATAGTTTAGCATGTTTAGCTTTCAAATTCGTGTTTAAATCATCCCAAAGGACCAAAGAATTGTGTTTACGGTCCAGGAACAATCCCAAAAACCGCAAACACTCTTAAATGGGGTTTTGGAGCCCCAAAACCCTTCCAAACCACTTATGGAGCTTAGCTATGACTTAGGGCTTGCATGAATGGACTTAGAACACCAAAATCTTGATTTGTGGGGAGTAAACATGAGTTTATGGCCCAAGAGCATGCTTGGACCTTAAACACCCCTTCTAAGGCCGTAAACACCTTTTAAGGTTTTAAAATGCCCCTTAAAAACCTCATATGCCTTGGAATAATGTCTAGAACCAACCTCCGTTGTGTTAGGGACCTTAAACATGAGAGAAACCACCTCCTTAGGAGATTACGACCGTAAACCCCCCAAGGAATGGTTCATGGGCCGTAAACTCCTCTATAGTGGTCAAATGGTCCCCTATCTTCCTTCCATGGCTTGTACTTTGGACTAGAACCACTTGTGCTTAACCTAGGATCATCAAAACACAATAAGAAAGGGTATATGAGAGTTTACGGCCGTAAACCACTGAGCCTAGCCTAATTCCATAAGTGTTGTAAGACCATTAAGCATCCAAGATCACACCATCCATGATTTTACGGCCGTAAACTCATGGGGATGTGGTAATTAGGCCATAATCTCCCTTAGGAGTTTACTCTTGAAGAGCAAACTCCATATCTAGGCCTTACACCTCCTTAGATGCAAACCGGATCACTCTTAACACTTGATATAAGGTGTTTCCACGCCTCAGAGTGTATTGTCTTACATTATTGGTAGTTTAAAGTCTAATTAGATACAATTATGTATCTCTTCATATTACATAGGAACCTCGTGTGTATTCAAGCCCCGAACTGACACTTAGCATCCTAATCGGCACATTTCTCGACTGGTAAGTTCATACCCCTACACCTTTTTCCGTGTTTTCAATGTTTTCAGGGGGGGGGGGAATACAAGCAAAAGTACAAGGAAATATTGTACTCAAACTTATTATTTAATTTGAAATGCTTCATATTTCGTATACTTTTAACACTGGAAAGCGTATTAACCAACCGTTTAACTTGTAGAGTTAGTTTTCAAACTGTTTGTGAAAGTCGTTATAAAAAGTTATATTTTAAATTTCACAAATGATTTTTCCACATCATTACTATTAGAAGCATTAGCTTAGTACTTTTGATTCGTCCTCGGTAACACTCCACAGAGATACGCGAGTGGAGGACTACCTTTGTAACAGGATTTTTCCGCATTATTACTTGTAAATTTGTTATTCTTAAAATTTGGAGACATGTCCTCTTAAACACTCCATAGAGATACGCGAGTGGAGGACCGCCCCTATAACCTGAATCTCCTGGACGGAGAGCGTGATTTGAGTGTATAGATCTATACGGGGCTGACTACCCCGCACCTCGCTGCTAGCTACAGTGGGACCGGTAGGTCTACATGTGACAAAAGTCATAAAATGATACTAGACTTCTTATTGCCATATCTAGTATATCGTATGGTTATGGAACTCGCAATTTAGATAACATAGAGTTACTTCTTAGTAGTAATGAACCTAGTAATTAGTATACCGACCGTTTCCGCCATCGGTTTCGGGGTGTGACAGATTGGTATCAGAGCCCTTGTTTATAGTGAATTAAGTATACCGAACCTTACATGGTATAAGACTATAAACACTAAGGGGCCGAAGCGCTCTGAACTAAAAGTATACTTTAAAATATAAGTATTTTTCAAAAGTATACAAGAATACCTAACTGCCAGAAACCATAACCTCGAGTAGAACAAACATAAGTAATTAGGTGTTATACACTACGGTTAAACCTGGACAGTTATGTAGTCGTGTCTAGGGTCAATATAGCCTAATCAACTATATTCATTCGAGACACAACCAACATGTGCTTGGGAGTGAATGTGGTGTGTAGCATGCCTAAAACTTACCTAATATCCAAACAATGAGTCATTGTCGCAGCGAAACATAAAATACTATGGGAGTGTTTTAGCCAAAACCGAATACGTTATAGAAATTCATTTCGAGTGTTGCTTCTCATTCCTTCCTTAGCGATAGTTTATCTAGTTTGATAACTCTTCCTGTTTTATCGCTTAATAGAACCCTGTATCTGTCATAATGAGATATCTCTTGTTCCATATCTCTTGATTCAATTCAGAGGACTTATAATCCTCTCTTTTCCTGATCATTTTAGATCAAGATGCCTCCAAGGAAAAGACCCAACTCAAAGAACAACAATCCTCTTCCACCACCACCACCCACTCCATTTGATCCCGCTATGTTTCAAGCAGCTGTTACGGCTGCTGTGGTTGCTGCTATGTCACAAGTGAACCCTGGTGGTTCAGGCGGGGCAGGAGGTGGTACTCAGCCTCAAAACCAGGAAAGTAGTCAGGGACACCGGAAGGAGTGTTCCTACAAGGACTTTATGAATGCGAAACCCACACCCTTCAATTGCACTGGAGGTGTCATTACCCTACTCAATGGATTGAGAAAATCGAATCTATTTTTGAAATATATGCCTGCTCTGAAACTGATAAAGTGAAGTTCGCCGCCTGCATGTTCACCGATAAAGCCCTGACTTGGTGGAATGGCCGAGTCAAATCCTTAACCCTACCTGTAGCCAATGCTATGGGTTGGGAGATCCTGAAGGAACTTCTGCCTGCGGAGTACTGCCCTCTGGGTGAAATGCAGAAACTAGACCATGAACTCTTGAAACTAAAGATGAAGGGTTCTGATATCACCGCTTACACTTCCAGATTCGATGACTTGGCGCTAATCTATCCTGGAATGGTTACCCCGGAGAGTAAAAAGATTGAGAGGTTCATCTGGGTGTTGACCCAGCCAACCAAGAGTAATGTCTTAGCTGCGAAACCAAATACCTACGAGAGCGCCAAGTGCCTAGTGCAAACTCTGATTCACCATAGTGATGACCTTGAGGAAGCGGCCACCACTCCTGAACCGACAAAGAGGAGTGGTGAGAAAAGAAAATTTTGGAACAAGAAAAATAGTAAGCTTTCTCAGGAGTCCTCGAAGAAGCAGCAAACTGTGGCAGTCCACGCTGCTACTACCCCTGCTGCTATTTCTGTCGTCGGTTCCATAGCTCAAGCACCTACCAGTAGGTATGCTGGTACCCTTCCCCGATGCGATAAGTGTAACTTCCACCATAACCCCGGTCCATGTCGTGAACTATCTGTTGGATAAGGTGTCTAAGTCCATAACTTATTTGGTATATACTTGACCCGACCGGCATGGTCCATTTGGGTTGCATCTCATCCAAACTATTATGGATAATTTTATGAGAGTTATACACATATGTTTATTAATATATTATGAGTTATAATATATTAATATGAAGTTACGTTATTTAATTAGTTTTAGTCTTAAATTAATCATGAATTAATTTAGAGATTAAATGGAATACTAATTAAATTATGGGCTATTTGTTTTATATAGTGTGGGCTAATACTAATTTGTTAATGGGCTAGGCTTATGTGGAAGTCCATGGATGATCCATGAAGCTTTTAACCCATGGATCCTTGGAAAAGGAAAAGACATGGGTTATTAGGGTTTCACCCTAACCATGCATACTATATAAGCATGCTTATGGAGCATGAAATGAAGCCTAAGATACACTAAGAGAAAGCTAGTGATCTAGTGTGTGTGTGCATGTGTGTGGCCGATTTATACAAGGTGTATATACTCTCTCAAAGTTTTCCAAGAGTTTGTGGTGTTTGTGATTCCATTTGAGGCATTCACACTATTGGTGCTTGGCCCTCAAACTCCTAAGAACCCAACACACCAAAAGGTATGTAATCTCTTCTAACTCTTTTATGTTGAAATGTTCCCCATGCCATGTTAGATAGGTTATAAACCTTGGAAAATTATTATTTTGCATGTATTTAGACAAACATAGATCCAAGGTTTATTAGGGTTGCATGCACACTTAGGAAGTGTTAGATTGCTCAAAACCCAACAGTGGTATCAGAGCCTAGGCTTGCTTGTTTGATACTTGATGCAAAATAGTGAAAAAAGTCGAAATCGTTGCTGTCTGCATGCTAGACTCGCCGAGTCCATTGGGGGGACTCGCCGAGTCCAAGGCAAACTTCAACCTACTCGACGAGTCCGTTCGTGCACTCGGCGAGTAGGATCGAAAGAATGCAGAATCTCGACTTTTGCTGCTGGAAATGGACTGGAAACGTTACCCTAAATTGTTTTGGTGTTGTAAAACTTATTTTAGTTGGTGTAATGGTTGTTCTAATCCATTTACAATAGCATATATCAAAATTCCATGATTTTATGTGTTCATATATTTCTTGAATTTTGATGATCATGTTCATGTTCTTATGAATTTAGAAAATGATAGGAATTATTTGCTGAATTGTTTAGAATTAATTCTTTATCATTTATGTGTTTTAATGGAGTCCATAATTTGTCCTCAAGTTATGGATTACCAAAGGTCACCTTCATTTAACACACACTTAAAACACATAAGTTACATGAAAATGAAGAGTCTTCATTTTTATGAACCTTTAATTCATAAGTTATGAAATGAAGAGTTTTGCAAAGTTACAAAACTTGCCCTCAAGTTTTGGAATTTGTAAAGTTTCACACACTTTAATAAACTTTAATTCCAAACCTTAGAGTTTTAATAGTTAAAATTCAACCCTTATACTATTTATAACATTAATGGTTAATTATTATATATATGTATAAGAATAAGTCGTTTTACCGTTAGTAGGCCTCATTCACGAAGCCGGTCTATAAGGTGGGTATAAGGTTGTTGCCTATAAAATGGCGACTTAATGGGTGTCTACTCTCACCCACCGCTTGCTTGACTGGTGGAGGGTCGTTAGCCGAACGGGTAGGACAATGACTTTAAATTCTCCCTTCATTAAAAGTATTAATGATAAATACTAAAGTAACTAAAATCTTAATAATTCCCAATCTTAGTTACTTTAGGAAAAATGTGAATTTGGTGCTAACCCATGGAATTCACACTTTGTACCTTACCAAGTCGTTGGTGGAGCGTGTGTGGTTAACCGGCACACTAACTTGGACTAGTAAGGACCACGAAGGGTGACTTAATGTTTTTCATAGATCAATGGAGCGTGTGTGGTTAACCGGCACATTGATTAGGTGATAATATTAAGGGTACCAAGTGAATTGGTATGGTTATTCACACCTTGTTTTGTGATCCTCGGCATCCCAGTCACAAAATTTGAGAGGGCACACTCGAGATTGAAACATGCCATTGAAAAGTTCAATGAATCTCAAAAGATCTAGGAATTTCAAATCCAATTAAAACCTAATAAATTATTTCGTTTTTCATGGTGGAAATTGGTGAATCGTCATTCGCCTACCTTCAAATATTTTATAGCTTGGATTACGGCATCCCTCTTCTAAGTTATAAAATAGTTTGTTGGGTCCTAGCCTTAATATTTCATATTGGGTGTCATATTAAGGACTTTAAATCAACTATCTTGAATATCTCCCAAAACATGTCTGGTTTAGACATTTATGATCTTCCCAAATCTCTTGAAGATGATGTTTCTCAACATCATGCTTCACTTCCTTTATCTCCTCCAATTATTCTCCCTCACCCACAAGTTCTTGAAAAGTTTAAAGTCACTCAAGCCCTATTGGAAAGTTAAGGTCTTGGTGTGGTCACATCTTGGAGATGTAGTCACATATTGACAAGACGGGAGAGTTGGGTGTCAAAGTCTCGTGAAAGTTGGATGTTCAATCACTTTCTTAGTAACATAGCGGGTCACTTTGGGACTACTATGAGACAGACTATGACACGAGCCTTAATGATCTTATCTATTTGTTTTGTGCTGTGGAATCAGCAATGATTTGGAACACTAGTAAAGCAAATTTTGTTAGAAGATCAACTTCCCAAACCTTAAATGGACATTGGCAATGGTAGCATTGGATATCTAGAAAAGCATTTCTCTTCCCAATGGAAAGGGATCGGCCATAGTCAACTCGGTTGACCAAATGGTAAAGAGAAAGGCTAAGTCTGAAATAGTCTCATGTGCCATTATCAAAGGGTCTCCATATGTTTATATTGCCAAAGAAAGGGGCATTGGTTGCGAAGCTGCCCTATTTACCTGAAAGGTCATAAGGTTGATCAAGTCAAGAGGTTTGACTCTACTTCGGGTAAAATACACTGTATAACTCTGTTAAGTTCCTATTTGGAGATTCTTATTACATAATGTGAATGGGTCACATGCTGATGTCTTTTAAGAATCAAAGAAAAGATAGGAAGCTTAAAGTAAGTATATGCTGATTCTGATTGCGAAGATGGGTTTCGATCGCATGGTTCGGTAATCAGAATTTTGAGCTGTTGCTTAAGAGTTATAATATATTGCTTGTGAATAGATAACAACAAGGTTTTCATGTGGATTGTAAGGATAAGTTTTTCCGCAAAGTTTTAAAATAAAAGAAAAAAAGGTTTTAATTTTATTTATTTTAAAAATATCCTTACAATGGCATCGGTGGAAAATTGTTGCTTATATGTTTCCAGTAATAGCAATATTGGAAAGTGGATTTGATTCTTTCATTTGTGGTAGTGTCTGAATTTACCAAATGAAGAAAGTTTTTCATCACCCAAGTTTCAATTGGACAGAAACTTGGAATCATACAAGTTGTATTGTATGATGAATGAGAATTTTCATCTTTGAAAAATTAAGACTAATTCTTTGATCACATGTATATGTGAGTCAATTGAAGGACTAAGGAATTAGGTACACTGGGTGTGCGCTGGTCAAGGTCCACCACAAAGATTGATTTGTCATGATTTACTAAAGATTAGTAAATATGATTATACTTATAAGGTTAAGTATAATTTTGTAACATTGGAAAACGAATAAGAAGAATCAAATTAGGCAGAAAGATAAAAGTTTCTCAAATCTGAAAGGACGGGAGAGTACTTTAGTATCAGCTTTGTGATCATCTTAATGATTAAGAAACCATATCAAAATTGGTTCTCTAAGAAAGTCTTAGTGCATTCTTATGACTAAGAAGAAGGGATCTTGAAATTGTTGAAATGGTTAAATCAAGAAGATGAATCATACTTCGTTCCAATACAAGTCTTGGAGTCATACTCCAAGATTGTAATCTGAGTGACATGTCTTAAAGAAGGTTTAAAACACTTATCAAATGTAAGAGTAAAATGTTTTCTACTCTTGTACATTTGAGATTGGTAAGTTGTGATGTCTTGGATGAGACAAAGACCAACTAAGACCAATTGTGTGAAGTGTTAGTCTTGATAAGAATCCGCACTATCCCTTGAATATTTGTTTTATCAAGGAATGGTTCTTGACTAGGAAAACTTATATGTCAAGGGGACAGTGGGAGCCTTAAAGATCCTGAAAGAGTTTCAAGATTTAATCAAGAGTAAAACCTGTAATTTATCACTAGCACACGACTTAAGGTTTTCAACCTATCGTGTTGACATAATTCTTATTTCTGTACCTACTTCAAATAAGTTGAATTTACATGTGAGTTATCAGAGTTCAACTTGGAAGCATTGGTGGGCCTTGTGTTACCAAGGTGACAAGAAACTAAGATTGAATAAGTTTAATCCATGTAGGGCTGAATTTGTCACTAACCTTATCTTGTGATTATGGTTTTGACAAATTCGCATGGATAGGAACTCATACACTATTAAATCTAAGTGTCATAAGGTTTCTCTCCGATTCATGAAAATGATGGTGAGGAAATGCTTTCACTAAATAGATTTTAAGTAGATATCAATTGTGTCATTTGCATTTTCAAAAGTCATTAGTGGAGCGCGTGTGGTTAACCGGCACACTAACATGGACTTGTGAGAAATGGCAAATGCCTAAGCAATTGAGACTATGATTACGGCATCCCTTTTCATAGTTCTGAAAATTGTTTAGACACACATGTGAGCTATCTAATAAAGGGTGTATGAATCTAAATTTCAGAAGTCCAACAGATTTCTGGAAATGTGTCAGAGCTAGTGGGAGCATAAGTGTTATGCTGATAATCATCATGTTAGTGGGAGCATGACTATTATGATTAGTATTGCAAGCTAGCAATGTTAATTATAGAAAACAAAGTTTCAATCCGTGAAGTTGCAGGGGTTGAAAAGTTGTTTTGCTATAATTAAGGGAGAGGAAATTATACTTCATGTCAATTCTAAAGCTTAGATTGAGATTTTAATCATCTTTAGTCAAGAATATATGTGAATTTTGTGTTGGAATGGTTCAACTTGAAGAAATTCTATATATATTGCATTTTCAAAATTCGATTATGATTACGGCATCCCTCTTCATAGTTAAATTTTGAAAACATGGCAAATAAAAAATATTGTAGCAAAAGACTGGTCTAGTGTCATGTCTTTATGTCAAACATCATGAATAGTATCCCATATGCTTCGGATATAGGATCGATTTCATGTGCTATAATATTCGTCCTTTCTAAATTTTCCAAATGCTTAAGGCATTTAGAAGGGAAAAGTCTAGAACTGGATATGACTAAAGTGATTAAGCAATTGTCGAGGACAATCTGAGGTTCGCCAAAGATTGGTTGCTCAGGGACATTTGGAAGTCTAGTGTTAATTTTGGTAGGACCATCTCGACATTTTCTGAAAAGAGGTAACTCTTGTTCGGAAGTGATAGTCAAATAGGACTATGGAAATGTCTCCATAGGTGGAAGTGATTCAATCTATGTAAGATTAGGAAACTTAATGCAAAAAGGATGTTCCCAAGGAGCTGATCTCCTTTGGAATGCTCTGTAATGGTTGTTGCCAAGTCTTTCTGACTTCGTGCATAATCATTACAAGAGGATCAATGCATATAAGTTTAGAATCTAACAGATTTCAGTAAATGACATAAATTTGGAATTCTTGCATTTACAATAAGGATTTGGGATTGTGAAATGAGTATCATTGGAATTATGTTCAATTTATCTACATCACAACGTAAGGATCATAGACAAATATAGTGTGCATACTTGGGGTATGGCATAACTATTGTTTAGAAAAACAAAGTGTACATGCTAGGAGCATGGGACGACTGTTGTTTTTTATTCAAGTCTTAAGTTGATATTTGAAACATTGAATAATGTGTAATCAATATGGTGATAAATAAAAGGTGGTTTTATTTATATTCAAAAGGGTTCTGAGACCATATTAGATTTGATTATTATTGTGTTTCACTTTGCATGTTTTGACTTCCAAAATAGCTAGGTTATTCTTTTCGAATGACTAAGTTATTTAAACACTCCACAGTCGTTCATATGTTGGAAGTAGGTATGAATCAAGACTGTCATGAATCGGGTTTGTAGATGGCTAAATGAGTTTAGACATGGCAATGGTTGCTGCAACATTCATGAGTACTCATAAGTTATGAGTATTGGTATAAACCCACGCTCACTTGTATCACTTCATGGAATTTATCTCGAGTGATCGTGAGACGATAACATCATATAAATCTTTAAACCTCGAGATATGAGTTGTTACCTATGAGTTGGTTGTGCATTGATTGCACGTAAACGCATCAGTAACTTGATGTTATAAAACGTGCCTTTGTGTACAATTCAATAAGTAGTAGAACAAGCATATCAGTCGAAGTTTATCTGTTCCTTCTAGAAATAGAAGCGATATCCGGGCCCCTCGATGATTTTGTTGTGACCCATGTACCGGCCGGTCAGAACTGAATTGATATGTTCGATTAAGTTCTTTGTCAAACAAATCGAAAATCGGGAAACAAACTGCTGGACAATAAGTACGACGTTGTTCCATGTATTTGTCCGGCTGATATCATGAGAACAGAGGATTATGTGATCACTTATCTAAAATGGCGCTTCATAGTTCGACAGAGTCTTCACTGTTCGAGGGAGTTTTCGAGAGCTACGATTGTTGGTTGGTTCCTGAAGTTATAGGCAAATATAGTTATTAGACTTATCCAAGTGGGAGTCTGTTGGATAAGGTGTCTAAGTCCATAACTTATTTGGTATATACTTGACCCGACCGGCATGGTCCATTTGGGTTGCATCTCATCCAAACTATTATGGATAATTTTATGAGAGTTATACACATATGTTTATTAATATATTATGAGTTATAATATATTAATATGAAGTTACGTTATTTAATTAGTTTTAGTCTTAAATTAATCATGAATTAATTTAGAGATTAAATGGAATACTAATTAAATTATGGGCTATTTGTTTTATATAGTGTGGGCTAATACTCATTTGTTAATGGGCTAGGCTTATGTGGAAGTCCATGGATGATCCATGAAGCTTTTAACCCATGGATCCTTGGAAAAGGAAAAGACATGGGTTATTAGGGTTTCACCCTAACCATGCATACTATATAAGCATGCTTATGGAGCATGAAATGAAGCCTAAGATACACTAAGAGAAAGCTAGTGATCTAGTGTGTGTGTGCATGTGTGTGGCCGATTTATACAAGGTGTATATACTCTCTCAAAGTTTTCCAAGAGTTTGTGGTGTTTGTGATTCCATTTGAGGCATTCACACTATTGGTGCTTGGCCCTCAAACTCCTAAGAACCCAACACACCAAAAGGTATGTAATCTCTTCTAACTCTTTTATGTTGAAATGTTCCCCATGCCATGTTAGATAGGTTATAAACCTTGGAAAATTATTATTTTGCATGTATTTAGACAAACATAGATCCAAGGTTTATTAGGGTTGCATGCACACTTAGGAAGTGTTAGATTGCTCAAAACCCAACACTATCATGCTCCAACTATGGTAAAAAGGGGCATACGATTCGATTCTGCAAAGCACCAACCCAATCAACAACTCAAACTTCCGGAGTGGGTGTCGGTCAGGCCTTCTACGGATGTGGTGAAGTCGGGCATTTCAAGAGGAACTGCCCCAAGGCAGCAACAACTGGCAACACTGGGAGAGTCCTAGCTATGGGACGAGAGGAGGCAGTCGCCGATCCCACCGTTGTCTTGGGTACATTCCTTCTTGAAAACTCTTATGCTAGTATCCTTTTCGATTCTGGTTCTAAACGAAGTTTTGTTAGCCATTCATTCAAACGCCTTCTTAAACATAATCCTCAATCATTAACCGAAACATTTACTGTCGATATGGCTAACGGTGAGAAAGAGAACGCTAACGATATACTCATAGGTTGTACTCTTACCCTAAATGATCACTCTTTTCCCATTGACCTAATGCCAGTTTCCATAAAGAGCTTTGATGTTATCATTGGCATGGGTTGGTTGAGTCCCAATCATGCTGATATCCGTTATTATGAAAAAGACATCCATTTTAATCTCCCCTCTGTTAAAACTCTTATGATCTACAGCGATAAACTTAGCTCCAATCTTCGCATCATTTCATGCATCAAAGCTCAAAAGCTTCTGCGAAAGGAGTGTCATGCATTCCTAGCCCATGTAATCAACAAGAAACAGGAAGTTAAAGACCTCGAGAGCATCCCCAAAGTCCACAACTTTCCTGATGTCTTTCCTGAAGAGCTCCCGGGAATTCCTCCTGAACATCAAGTTGAGTTTCGCATCGACCTAATTCCTGGAGCTACCCCCGTAGCCAAGTCTCCATATCGCTTAGCTCCAGCTGAAATACGGGAGTTATCCAGCCAGCTCAATGAACTTCTCGACAAAGGGTTCATCAGACCAAGTTCCTCACCCTGGGGAGCCCCAGTACTATTTGTGAAGAAGAAAGATGGATCCTTTCGGATGTGTATAGACTACCGTGAGTTGAAAAAGTTGACCATCAAAAACCGTTATCCTCTTCCTCGAATAGAAGACCTTTTCAATCAACTTTAGGGAGCCAGTTACTTATCGAAGATAGACCTCAGATCAGGGTACCATCAGCTTCGAGTCCATGAGAATGATGTTTCCAAGACAACATTCAGGACTCGATACGGTCACTATGAGTTTGTAGTGATGTCCTTCGGTTTAACCAATGCACCAGCTGTGTTCATGGACCTGATGAACTGAGTGTGTCGCCCCTTTTTGGACAAGTTCGTCATCGTGTTCATTGACGACATACTTGTCTATTCCCGAAGCGAAGTAGATCACAAACAACACTTGAGATTAGTGTTGGAAACACTTAGAACGGAGAAGCTATACGCAAAATTCTCCAAGTGAGAATTCTGGATTCGGAAGGTAGCCTTCCTTGGTCACGTGGTAAGCGAGGAGGGTATACACATGGACCCGTCAAAAATCAAGGCGATAGAGAATTGGTCGGCACCGAAGACACCCACACAAATCCGTCAATTCTTGGGTCTCGTCGGCTACTATCGTAGATTCATTCAGAATTTTTCTAAGATTGCCAAACCCCTAACCACTCTGACACAGAAAGGTTTACCCTTTTGTTGGACTGAGAAGCAAGACACTGCCTTCCGAACATTGAAGCTAGCCTTGTGCAGCGCGCCTGTCCTGTCCCTGCCCGAAGGAACAGAGGACTTCGTCGTTTATTGCGATGCGTCCAACCAGGGCTTAGGCTGTGTGCTTATGCAGAGAGGAAAAGTTATCACTTATGCCTCGAGACAGCTGAAAACACACGAAGTTAACTACACAACTCAGGACCTGGAGCTAGGAGCAGTGGTCTTCGCACTGAAGATTTGGAGACATTATCTTTACAGAACCAAGTGCACAATCTTCACTGACCATAGAAGCTTGCAACACATCTTCTATCAGAAAGACTTAAACATGAGACAACGGCGATGGGTAGAGCTGCTTAGTGATTACGAGTGCGAAATCTGCTACCATCCCGGTAAGGCCAATGTGGTAGCAGATGCCCTTAGCCGAAAGGAGAGTTCAAGTCGCAAAGTGAAGACACTGACAATGACCATTCATTCCCACTTATCCGTACAAATCCGAGAAGCCCAGTTGGAAGCCCTAAAACCAGAGATCGTGTTAAACGAAGCTTTGAGGGGAATGGATAAGAAACTTGAGATCAGAGGTGAAGGAGTCTATTGTTTCATGGATCGAATCTGGACCCCAAAGTTCGGAGGTTTCAGGGAAGTTGTTATGAACGAAGCTCACAAGACCAGATACTCTGTTCACCCGGGTTCGGACATGATGTACTTGGATCTCAAGAAGCAATATTGGTGGCCAAACATGAAAGCTGAGATCGCTACCTTCGTGGGCAAGTGTCTGACTTGCGCCAAGGTAAAAGTCGAGTATCAGAAGCTCTCGGGTCTGCTCCAGTAGCCCAAGATACCTGAGTGGAAATCGGAGATGATTACTATGGATTTCATCACCAAGTTACCCAGATCTCTGAGTGGGTACGATACCATTTGGGTAATTGTCGATCGTTTGACAAAATCCGCTCACTTCCTTCCGATCAAAGAATCATTCAAGATGGAAAGACTTACATGAACCTACATCCAAGAGATAGTCCGGTTGCACGGTGTACCTGTGTCCATTATCTCCGATGGAGATAACAGGTTTACCTCAAGGTTTTGGCAATCCCTTCAGAAAGCTCTTGGAACTAAGTTGGACATGAGTACAACTTATCATCCTCAGAGAGATGGGCAGAGTGAGAGAACTATCCAGACCCTAGAAGATATGTTGAGAGCATGTGTCATCGATTTTGGAAAGTCGTGGGACACCCATCAACCGTTGATCGAATTCTCGTATAACAACATCTACCACACCAGCTTCAAGGCTGCCCCGTTCAAAGCCCTATACGGTCGCAAGTGCAGATCCCCTCTGTGTTGGGCCGAGGTAGGGGACACACAGCTAGATAAGGGTCGAGTCCCTGACAGTGCTCTCACTGGTCCTGAAATCATTCGTGAAACCATCGAAAAGATCATTCAAATCCGATATTAATTGAAAGCTTCGCGAGACAGATAGAAGAATTACGCCAATAAACGACGGAAACCTCTAGAATTCTAGGTTGGAGATCATGTCCTGTTGAAAGTCTCACCCTAGAAAGGCATGATACGCTTTGGAAAGCACAGAAAACTTAACCTGAGATACATAGGACCTTCCGAGATCCTCGCTAGGATCGGTCTCGTAGCCTATAAACTCAGATTACCCCAAGAACTTAGCAACATCCATCCTGTCTTCCACGTCTCTAATATTAAAAAGTGTCTATCTGATGAAACCCTCGTGATCCATCTTTATGAGATCGAGATCAATGAAAACCTGAACTTTGTGGAAGAACCAATCAAAATCATGGACCGAGAGATCAAACGTACGAAACAAAGCCGCATCTCGATAGTGAAGGTTCGCTGGAATGCCAAGCGGGGACCCGAATTCACTTGGGAGTGCGAAGACTCGATGAAAAAGAAATATTCGCATCTCTTTCAAAATCGATGATTCGTATCTTAATTTTAAATTTCGGGACGAAATTTTCTCTAACGGGGGGATAATGTGACAACCCGTAATTTATTCTGTCATTGTAACCCGTTCCCGTTAATAAAACTGTTTGTATTCCAATTTTGCTGTTAACTTTTAGGTTAAGTTAATTAAATTGAGACCTTTATTATGATCTCGTGAATGTCCAAACCCATTTGAAACACGTTAAAACATCCCAATTTTTAATTGGAGAATTTTTAGTTTCGACCACGTCGGGTTACGACAACTAAATCAGGTACGACCATAAGTCTCGTTTAATGTCAGTGTCGGGTAGATATCCACCGGGTCTCAAACTCAAACCCTATATAAGGGTGAGTGGACTTCATTTGAAGCTTTTTCACTCTCTCTCTCCTCTCTCTCTACAATCCAAACTTTGATCCAAAACCACCCTTTTGAAGCTCCAATTTGGTAAGTGATATATCCTAGCTTATAGTTTAGCATGTTTAGCTTTCAAATTCGTGTTTAAATCATCCAAAAGGACCAAATACTTGTGTTTACGGTCTAGGAACAATCCGAAAAACCTCAAACACTCTTAAATGGGGTTTTGGATCCCCAAAACCCTTCCAAACACTTGTGGAGCTTAGCAAAGACTTAGGGGCTTGCATGAATGGACATAGAACACCAAAATCTTGATTTTTGGGGAGTAAACATGAGTGTATGGCCCAAGATCATACTTGGACCGTAAACACCCCTTCTAAGGCCGTAAACACCTTTTAAGGTGTTAAAATGCCCCTTAAACACCTCCTATGCCTTGGAATAATGTCTAGAACCAACCTCCATTGTATTAGGGACCTTAAACATGAGAGAAACCACCTCCTTAGGAGATTACGGGCATAAAACTCCCAAGGAATGGTTCCTGGGCCATAAACTCCTCTATAGTGGTCAAATGGTGCCCTAACTTCCTTTCATGGATTGTACTTTGGACTAGAACCACTTGTGCTTAACCTAGTATCATCAAAACACAATAAGAAAGGGTATATGAGAGTTTACGGCCGTAAACTCCTAGTTTACAGACGTAAACTCCTTAAAATGGTCCCTTTGTTGATTTAATCCCTTCCAATGCCTTAGAACTGATCCTAGCCTAATTCCATAAGTGTTGTAAGACCATTAAGCATCCATGATCACAAAATCCATGAGTTTACGACCATAAACTCATGGGGATGTGGTCATTAGGCCATAATCTCCCTTAGGAGTTTACTCTTGAAGAGAAAACTCTATATCTAGGCCTTACACCTCCTTAGATGCAACCCGGATCACTCCTAACACTTGATATAAGGTGTTTCCGCGCCTCGGAGTGTATTGTCTTACTTTATTGATAGTTAAAAGTCTAATTAGATTCAATTATGTATCTCTTCACATTACATAGGAACCTCGCGTGTATTCAAGCCCTGAACTGACACTTAGCATCCTAATCGGCACATTTCTCGACTGGTGAGTTCATACCCCTACACCTTTTTCCGTGTTTTCAATGTTTTCAGGGGGGAATACAAGCAAAAGTACAAGGAAATATTGTACTCAAACTTATTATTTCATTTGAAAGGTTTCATATTCCGTATGCTTGTAACACTGGAAAGCGTATTAACCAACCGTTTAACTTGTAGAGTTAGTTTTCAAACTGTTTGTGAAACTCGTTATTAAATGTTATATTTTATATTTCACAAATGATTTTTCCACATTATTATTGTTAAAGCATTAGCTTAGTACTTTTGATTCGTCCTCAGTAACACTCCACAGAGATACGCGAATGGAGGACTACCTTTGTAACAAGATTTTTCCACATTATTACTTGTAAATTTGTTATTCTAAAAAATTGGAGACACGTCCTCTAAAACACTCCACATAAATACGCGAGTGGAGGACCACCCCTGTAACGAGAATCTCCTGGACGGAGAGCGTGACTTGAGTGTATAGATCTATACGGGGCTGACTACCCCACACCTCTCTGCTAGCTACTGTGGGACCGGCAGGTCTACGGGTGACAAAAGTCATAAAATGATACTGGACTTCTTATTGCCATATCTAGTCTATCGTATGGTTATGGCACTCGCAATTTAGATAACAAAGATTACTTGTTAGTAATAATGTACCTAGTAATTAGTTTACTTCCTACTTATTAGTTTTATATACGTGTTAAAAATAATGCACTTTACAAGGATAACCAGGCTTTTAGAATACTTCTCTTAACGCTACAAGTATGGTAGATACTTGTACACTTCATTCCGAATCGATAACCAACTTTTAAGGAAAATAAGGGTTTTTCCTGGGATGACTTGACTTTTCTTAAACAGGCTGTGTGATCAATGGATAACTAGACTTTTCTTATAAGAAAATATGGGATTTTCTTTGATAACACAAATTTTTCAAAAAACCAAAGGAAACTTGTTCTTTTACAGAAACCAACCGCTTATCAACTCACCAGCTTTATGCTGATATTTATAAAACTTCTTGTATTCTCAGGTCAACGTTAGACAGGTAACCCGCAATCTTTTGGAGAAGATGGAGCGTATAGAAGTCTCGTCTTTACTTTTGTTATACTGATGAATAGATAAAACATGTATTACTTTGCTTTTCAAACAAATGTAAATTACATATGTAATGTAATGGTTGTGTTTACTATGCTTACTATGTACATTGGTTGTGATACTTTACATGACATCCTCCATCCCGGAACATTTCCGCCATCGGTTTTAGGGTGTGACACGCTCTATCATCAAATGATTGGGTCTCTGATGTATCTCACAGCTAGTAGACCTGACATCATGTTCTCATTCTGTTATTGTGCAAGATTTCAAGCTAACCCACGCGAACCTCAGATGCTGACTTAGGTGGCTGTGGATTAGATCGTAAAAGCACCACTAGAGGATGCCAATTTCTAGATGGAAAATTGGTTAGCTGGCAATCAAAGAAACAAACTTATGTTTCTCTCTCCACTGTAGAAGCTGAATACATTGCTGCAACATCATGCACATCTCAACTCGTATGGATCCAAAGTCAGCTTAGGGATTACGGGCTAAACATGAAGAAAATCCCACTATATTGCGACTCTGAAAGCACAATTAGGATTTGTCACAACCCAGTGCACCACTCAAAGACTAATCATATAGCACTGAGGTACCACTTTATCAAGGATCACGTCGAAGATGGTAACGTAGAAATTCACTTCGTCAGGACAACCGATCAACTGGCATATATATTCACTAAAGCTTTACCTGAAACGAGCTTCAATAAGATTCTACAAGGCCTAGGAATGATGCAAGCCGAATCCGTACTAAAATCACCTTCGCTTCAATAAAGTTAACTAGCAAAATAGAGTGAACCGAACGTTCGGTCTATTTCGGGTGAAGTTCGACCATGAACCGAAC
The DNA here is from genome assembly GCF_002870075.4 of Lactuca sativa. Lineage (NCBI taxonomy): Eukaryota > Viridiplantae > Streptophyta > Magnoliopsida > Asterales > Asteraceae > Lactuca > Lactuca sativa. Next base: position 226,659,873 of record NC_056631.2, on the reverse strand, counting down.
GTTCGGTCTATTTCAGGTTTGGGCCTTCTGAACTCGTTCGCTTCTTTTTCTTATCAAGGCATTTTGACTGTATTCTTTTGTACACTTTTTAAATACTTCTTTTCTACTTATAAAATCCAAAAATATTTTTCTCTTTCATTCAACTAGTCAATTCTCACAAAATACAAAAATATTTTTATTTTTTTATTTTTTATTTTTCTTTTTATCTAAAGTTTTTCTTTTTGTCGATGGCGAAGCTAAACCAGGTAAATATTTTTATTAGTTAGGAGTCTCTAGAAGCATGATGTTGTATGTTGACTAAAGCCTCAAAAGATTTTGAGTGAAGCCTTAATAACATGATATATAGAAATCTTGTTTTCCCTATCCAGGTTGTAATATTCACTCTAATCATGAGCTACCTTACTCTACTCCATTATAATTCGTTTCACCAATATAACCCCTGAGACTCTCAGTATTAACCATTGAGGTTTATGGTTATACAAAATTTGCGTTCATGATCTTAGTTTCATGCCACTATGTACTAAGTGAAACCCAAAGTTCAACACCACTAATGAATTGACGGTAAATTCTCATATTCAAGATCTTACTTGTTACCTAATGAAATCTCTTTTTACTTTTGAGTGATCTTTATGAATTTGTCTTACACCAAGGCTTTTCTTACCCTAAAGATCCAGTTTAATTTTTTTTTTGAGATTTCTTTACTTCGTTTTTGTCACTATAAAATTTATCCCACCTACTTGTTCAACAGATCACAATGATCTCACAAGTACTTCACTCAGTTTCGGTCTTATGTCAAGTATCGAAATTATGAATTGAAGTGAAAGCCACCCTTTATAACCTTCAAAAAGATGCCTTTCAATACTTCTCAACAAGTTATTGATCGTTATTCAATGGGAAACCAAGCAAGCACTTTAATGTCTCTCTTGACTTTAAAGGAAGTCATTCGTGCCTAGAATCCATTGTTTTATGTCTATTTAAGGCATCACAGATTATCCCAAAATGTTTGCTTTATTTCTTTATCTTTTACACCCTATGCACGAAATTTTTTAATTTTCCACACTCTGGTTCTTTTAAGGCTGTTCAATAAATCATAATAGGCAACGACGATTCAAATGTATTTTAGAGTGACGATTGGGATAAAGTGAAAGCTGACTCAGCGGTTATCCAATCTCTTTGGCGATTTGAAAAAGTGAATTTTATGGAATGGCGTGCAAAAAGGAAACATCCTTTCTCTTTCCTGCGTCATCATCTGTATGCCAACTGTTCATCCGTCAAGTCGGGAACTATTTTTGAAATAATCTAAGATCTCAGCCGGATTTTCACTCTCCTCCTTGTACGTATAAAAGGAATTGGATCGTTACTCTTTAACCTTTTATCACTTCCAAAACTTTCTCAAAGAACAATGGAGATTTCTCATACTGTTCATCATCTTCTCCAAGCTTCAACAATAGCAGACTCTTCCTCAGTTCATGACACCTCTGTTCGCCAAACTCTCCTCACAATCAAACCACAAAAAAACCTGATCATCGATCTCACCCCTTTGTCTATGAACCCTACATATTGTATGTAGTTGAGTGTCTTAAGTACCCTCCTTTGGTCGATGCTCTGACCAGAGTTGAGATTTTTCCAATTTCCTGCCTTTCTCTTGTCTACTCCACTGCTTACTACGACAAGGTTCATGAAAGGATTCACTTCGTAATCCACAATGAGAAGACCTCTATCTCCAAGCACCGCTTCTATGCCCTAATTGGTCTTTCTCAAGAACAATCTCTGGTAAACCCTGAATGCATCACCACTGGTCAATTGTTTTCCATGTTTTATCAGATGGGGTATACTGAAACCTTCACCACAATCACAAAGTTCAAGAATTCCTGCCTTACGCCTCAACGGAATGGCCTTTTCACATTGCTGTTCAAGGGTCTCTCTGAGCGAAGCGCCGGATCAGATGGTGCGAGCAAGTCTTTTATGACTGTGCCATATGGACTGTACCATGGTATCGACTTGGATTATGGAACTATCATCTGGCAGCAATTGGTACAAAGCTTGGTCTCTTCATCCAGACACTCTGAGATCTCGTGTGGGAGATTTTGGTCAATCATCACCAACTAGGCAATGGACCGCCTTCATGTTCCAATCATGGCGGATTCTCTTCTCTCCTCCATTGCTTCCTTTCATACAACCAAAATCATTGTCACAGATCCCACCAAGTACTCATTTATTGGATCTATTCCTGAAACCATGCTCGCTCGTGTCTCTGCATTGAGTACCGTTCTACAACAATACAGGAAGCATCTGTCTTCAGGTCCAAGGGAGCTTACGCCAGCCATGGTTCGCTCCTTTGAAGAAGCTGACAAGCCAGCAAAAAGGGGCAAGAAGACTAAGAATCAGAAGGAGGCACCGGTTTCCAAACCAACCAAGGGGCAAACCCCCATGAAACAAAAGTCTGACAAGGCTGCTAGGTCACAGGCTCAACCGAAGAAGCAGAAGAAGCCCCCATGTATTTTAGTCCTTACCATGTACAGAGTGATGATGATGATGATGAGCCTGTTACAAAGCGTCATCTCAAGGTAGTCAACGAAAAACTTGATCAACTGCTCTCATCCTCTTCCTCTGGAGCTTACTCTGAAGTGGCATTAAAGGCTTTATTCTCAACTGTTGTTTAAGAAGACAATGCCTCACTCTCTGCTGCAGCTAAAGCCATTGAAGCATCCACTTCTCAATGCCAGCAAGCCTCTCTTGCTATTGAGGCTTCTACCAAGGAGTGCAAGGAAGCGACCGCAAAAGTCGATGAACTAGTTTCTGATGCTCATCTTTTTTCTAGATTCTTTGCAGGCAGCAGCTAAGAAGAATGCGCAAACAATCAATGATTTGGTGGATAATCTTCAACGTTGTCTTCAATCTGAATGTTCCAACCTTGAAGCTGCACGCCAGGCAATTGAAGCTGCCAACGAAACTTTACATGCTAACGTCAATGATCGATTGACTCAACTGGAGGCTGAGTTAGCTATAGAGAATTGTATCATGGATGAGCTAGACAGGAGAACCTCACAGCTAAAAATGCAAAATTACAAGTTACGTACTGCTACTACTGAGGTCAACGACCTGAAGTCAGAAAGGGAGATCATTCGGAGTTCTGCTGCAGATGTTCACTCCATCCTCCTTCATCTCATTGAAGCGCATGATCCAATCATCACCATTACAATTCGGCGACACTTGGCTGACAAGCTCAGGCCATCATTGGACATCCTTATTCATATCGAGGGTGTTCTGGTGACTGGTGTCCAGCCGAAACAAGGGGGAAAGAAGGTAACAACTCAACCTCCTCCTGGACCGAAACCATCTACTGAACCAACGGGTAATGAAGTTTCGGTCAGTAATAAGGAGAAAACGAAGAAGATTGGGGAGGATGACACAGACAATGAGGATGATGTCTATGCTGAGAATCCTAAAAACCCTTTTCAAAAGGTAAAGCCCTTTGAAAGAGAACTGGAAGAAAACTACAAGAAACAAAAGGCTGAGCTCGAGCAAAAGCGATAGGAGGCGGAGCTCCTAGAAAAGAAGAAGTCCATGTTTCCTGTCTGGACTATAGATTCGCTTCAAAGGTGTGCTATTGATGAGCCAAGAATACTTTGGCTTGAGCCAGTAATGTCATTTGGGCTCGAGAACTCCAAGGATGCACAGTTCGACATGCCGATCACACGAAAGGCATTCATCTTTCACTGCTTTAATTCAACTGCTGCTATTCCTTCCCCAGACCCGAAGGTAGATAGGGATCTGCTGGAGTTCTACTTGGAGTTTGCTCAACCTCAGTAATTGACCTGGAGTTTGAAGAAGATTACTACTGTCAAGGTTTTGAAGTCCTACTCAGCGGGGAAGTTAATTAACGTTAAATTCAAAGTGACTCGAGGTACCGAAGGCTCAGTTCACAACTTCACCCTTGTTGATCTACCGAACCATAATCCCCACGACTGGATACTCCTCAACAACATTCTTCTGTCAAATCCATAGGAGTACCAGCCAATAATTGATCATGTCAAGCGAATGCTTGTGTGCTATATTCACAAGGTAGCGAAGATGGACCGGGAGATTGCTTCTGCCTTTCACAAGCAAACCACGATCAAGACTATGGGCAAAGCAGGTAATATCAACACAATGGTGAAGGGGAAGATTGATTTGAAGTACCAAACTGTTATGTTCATCAAAGGCGAAGGTCAGAAATGCCTGTTCGCTCTCATTGACAAACACCTCTTCTCAACTTTTTACCTGGAGCATATCCTGGAGATCATTTAGAGGTGTAATCAGAACAGTGCAGCTGGCAAGAAGTTGTTTACTGATATGCTGAGGAGGTATGTCCAATTTCGGTAGACACTTCTTGCAATAATTCCTCGGCTGTTCAAAGTAATAAAGACCATGAAGCCAACACAGAAGAAATAATCTCTCACCTCATTTGACGCAAAGGGGGAGATTGTTGGGATTATTATGTTGCGTCATGGGCTCGATCCTTAACGCAGTTTTGATAGCCGATATTGGGCCTGTCCAACCGTGCATGTTTTTGTTCTAGGGTTAAGTATTTAAGCTGCATGCATGCAGTCTTAGGATTTAACGCTTTTATAATTTTTCTCTCTGAGTTTTGTAAACCCTAGCTCACGTCTACAGTGGAAGTTCTTTATCGAGCTCTGCTGAGGCATGACTTTGTTGAATCATAAGTACATATTTGATTCTATTCTGTGTTCATTCTATTAATGTATTTGTCTTGATTGATTTTATATTCATACATATGAATGATCTAATCGATCTAGAGTATTATTCTCTTCAGGGAGCATCTTTGTAACATCCGGATTTCCAAGTACATTAATTATTAATTTATATTTGGAGAATTTAGGAGGGACTCGGCGAGTTGACGCTTAGACTCGCCGAGTAGTCTCACGATTCTCCATCCGGGTTAATGACCGGACTCGGCTAGTCCACGCTGCTTCATGAAACACTAATCCCCGGGGTTTGAGGCCAATTTAAAGGGGCTTATAGCCACCAATTGCGGCTACCAGACCCCAGAGTGAAACCGTAAGTGATCTAGAGCGTTTGTGAGGAAGGAGAGGCCATTTTTTATCCTTGTGTGGGTGTTGTTGCAAGAAGAAGGTGACCAGGGCAAGAGGAAGCTGAAGAAGGCGATATTCTGTGGATTTCAGAGCCTAAGAACTTCATATTGAGGTATATATTCGATTCTTCTTCAGTTTTGGGTGTTAATCCTTGAGAGTTAGGGTTTCTAGCCCATTTAGAGTGTGATTGTTGGTGCAATTGGTCCCTTCTCGTGTTGAGGCTTCGGATCTAGATCCAAAGAGGTCCGGAGACCTAAGCCCCTTAATCTTTATGGGGTGGCATTGGGTAATATGAGCTTAGGGTGACATATTGAGGCCATTTCGTCAAATAGAGCCATTGGGACTTTGCATAGGCATCAAGATCCAAACTTTACATGTTTATATTGCTTAAGGAGGCCAGATCTATGAGTTAGAGGAACGGATCTGACCTCAGGAGGTCATTTGAGCTCGAACATGGCCTTAACTCGTCGAGTACCAAGAGCAGACTCGGCGAGTAGGGCTAGGGTTTCCCATAAGTTCACTCAGTGAGTACTTGCCGAGTTGGGGGACTGAGTCGGCGAGTCAGAGGGAATTTGAGGACTGGAGTTCAAGGCGGAACTCGCCGAGTTCATAATGGGACTCGGCGAGTTGAGTCGGGGTGGCCCCGCGAATCATGCTCTGGTGTAACCCGTCGAGCAAGGGAAAGAATCAACGTGTCACGCGTAGACTCGCCGAGTCACCTAATGGAACTCAGCGACTCGGGTCAAAGTCTGACCGTTGAGTTTGTTGACTTTGAGGGTTTGGTCAACAATGGGGCTTTGTGTCAAGAGAGGGGTAAAATGGTCTTCTACCCTTTTGAGGATGCCAAGAGAGGGTTGAGTCTAGTCTCTAGAGTTATATTTAAGAGAGTATTCAATTTATGTGATTAGGCGGAGGCTAGACCATATTTCTACCGAGTCGGAGATTTACCGAGACATCCATGGTGAGTCTTCTTACTATACTTACCTATCGTGGTAACAAAGTTACGTGCTAGTGTACGATTGACTTATGTGCTAGTGTATTTGTATGCTATTTATGTGTTATTGTGATATGTGATATGCATGATTTAAAGTTTCAAGAGATAGGACCAGTGGGTCCACAGATTTAGGACTAGAGAGCCCACAGAGAGTTGGGACTGGAGGGTCCCACTGAGACACACTGACCAGAGGGTCAGCAGAGCTATAGCCTTGAGTGGCTAATATGAGTTAGAGTGGTATTTTGGGGAACTCACTAAGCTTCGTGCTTACAGTGTTTTGTGTTATGTGTTTCAGGTACTAGTGAGGAGCACAGGAAGGCACCGACATGAGCCATACACACACCCCTGGAGTTTTTATGTTTTTCGATCTTGGGAAATTTTTTGTGGAACAGAGATATGATACAATGAGATTTTATTAATAAATTGTGAATGTAAACGTGTTTTGAATGTAAACGTGTTCTAAACTCAAATTGAGGATTTGAGAAAAGTTTTGATAACAAAACAATTTTAAAAGAGTAAAAAGAGTTTTGAGATAAACAAAGCAGAGTCGTGTGTACGATCATGTCAGCGCCCGAACGGTGATTTCCCAAAATACCCTTGCAATAAGTGTTATGAGATATATTATATTATGTTATATGATGAGCTATATTATGCAAGCTAGAATAGACTAGGTATCCTTATTAGGACTAGAGTGGCCTGATATATGATGCCTTAGTCTAGGAGTTCTGCTGCTAGGGATGCTTGAGAGTGTTTAGATAGCAGTGAGGAGCTTATGAGAGATCTGCTAGTGAGTAACATATGATTTAAGAGAGTAGAGTGATTGGAATTTGGGACTCTGGGTGGAGGACTTGGGATGAATGCTGATGTAGTGTGGATGGTAGTATTGGGCCCGTACTACCGAATGCACCAGGTCAGTGCGCAACCCAAGTAAGAATCCTTAGGGTACCAGAGATCAAGTAGGATTGGGATATCGAGTGTATGTACACCCGGGTGAGTCTCTGATATCTTGTGTTGCATTTCAGAGAGACATCATGGTGGGGACACGCCACAGACCAGGGACTAGTGAGGGGGGTGTGAGCGACGAGGAGCTCCGCCAGATGATTCATGATGAGGTGGCTGCTGCAATCCGCGCTGAGATTCCAGAGATGCTCGGGTCTATCAAGACCACACTGATAGAGACATTTGACGAGAGATACACTGCTCTTTCTGATGCTGCTGTTGTTGCGGCCACTACAGGTGTAGCTGCGGCTAGACCGCAGGGTGGTGATGCGTTGTTGTTCCGAGAGTTCAACAACATAAAACCACCGAAGTTTGATGGGACCCAGGACCTGATTGCAGCGATGAGGTGGATTTCAGACATCGAGGGGTGTTTCTTCACTTGCTCATCTCCAGAGCATTTGAGAGTACGGTTCGCGTTGAACCAGCTTTTCTTGGGAGCGAAGGACTGCTGGAAGTTTGTGACGATGCATTATTCGCCTGTTAAGCTTGTTGCAGTGACTTGGGAGAGGTTCACTGCTATGTTCCGAGATGAGTACGTTCCTTAGGTAGAGAGGGAGCGTTTGGCCCAGGAGTTTCTGACCCTCAAGCAGGGTATTGAGTCTGTCACAGTGATTACGAGGATGTTCCATGAGCAGGCGATGTTCTGCCTAGAGCACGTGTCCTCCGAACAGGCATGTATGAGCCGATATCTGAGCATTTTGAGGAGGGATATACGGGAGTTCATGGAGAACTCGACGTACCGGACATTTTCTGAGCTTTAGGCAAATGCCCGGAAGAGGGTGATAGAGTTGGAGACCCAGGCTAGGGAGGAGGCTGAGTCTCAGGGGAGGGATCAGCGACCGACGCAGTCTCAGCCGGCAACCAAGCGGGCCAAGCCCGCTGATTCAAGATCTGGGAGTCAGAAGGGCCGCACTTGTGGCAAGTGAGGCAAGAGCCACGATGGGGTGTGCAGCGTGGGGTCTTGCTACAAATGTGGCAAGGAGGGGCATATGGCCAAGGATTGCCCCAAGGGGTTTGCAGTATGCTTTCACTGCAACCAGACCGGACACTGGAAGGCAGAGTGTCCACAGTTGCGAGGGACAGGACAGGGAGCATCTCCGGGATCTCCCCCTGCTACTATCAGAGCTACTGAGAGCCGGCCAGTGAAGGCCGAGGCACCGAAGGTACGAGGGAGAGTCTTTCAGTTGACCGCGGAGGAGGTCCGCGCAGCGCCCGATGTCGTGGCTGGTATGTATTCTTTCATGTATTTGTTTTGGTGTTTGAGATATTGTGTTTATATTATGTTATGCGTAGGTACTTTTCTCTTCAGTTTCGTGCCTGCTTTGGCGTTATTTGACTCGGGTGCGAGTCGGTCTTTTTGTATCTTTGGCTTTCAGTCAACACATCAGTATTAGTCGAGAGGCGTTGAGTCGACCTCTGAGAGTTTCCATAGCTGACGATATGGCGGTGTATGCCACCGATGTGATCCGAGGGTGTGTACTCGATATTTTCGGCATTGAGTTTCCATTTGATTTAGTTCCTATTGCGATGGGAGATGTCTGTGTCATTGTGGGCATGGACTGGTTGAGAAAATTTGGAGCGGTTATTGACTACAAGAGACAGCTGGTGACCATACGAGGCCCCAGTAGGGGAGTTCTTACGGTGTACAGTGAGGGTACACGATTTGGGTCAACATTTTGTTCGGCCGCTAGAGCGAGACAGAGTCTACAGCAGGGCTGTAGTGGGTTTGTGGCGTATGGAATGGATACGAGGGTTGATTCAGGGAGCCCGAGGTCAGTTGATGAGGTTCTGATAGTGCGAGAATTTATGAATGTTTTCTCGGAGGAGTTGGCAGGCATGCCTCCTGAGAGGCAAGTAGAGTTTTGTATCGATTTGGTTCCAGGGGCAGCACCTATCGCCTTGCACCTCCAAAGATGCAGGAGTTATCCTCGCAGCTTCAGGAGATGCTGGGGAAGGCATTTATTCGGCCGAGCAGTTCGCCGTGGGGAGCGCCTATCCTCTTTGTCAAGAAAAAGGATGGTTCACACCGGATGTGCATTGATTACCGGGAGTTGAACAAGTTGACGGTCAAGACTCGTTACTCATTGCCAAGGATCGACGGTTTGTTCGGTCAGCTACAGGGTGCATCTTGGTTCTCCAATATTGACTTGAGGTCTGGATATCATCAGATGAGGGTACGAGATGAGGATATCCAGAAGTCAGCATTCAAGACTCATTAGAGGCATTACGAGTTTGTGGTGATGCCTTTTGGGCTCACCAATGCACCATCGGCGTTCATGGATCTCATGAATAGAGTGTGCAGGCCGATGCTGGACCGCTTAGTGATCGTGTTCATCGATGATATGTTGGTGTGTTCGAAATCCAAGGAGCAGCATGAGGAGCATTTCAGGGAGATCCTTGGAGTTTTGAGATCGGAGAGGATTTACGCCAAATTCTCCAAGTGTGATTTCTGGTTACGAGAGGTCCAATTCCTTGGGCACCTCGTTAACCAGAATGGGATATTGGTCGATCTAGCCAAGATTGAGGTAGTGATGAGCTGGGAGGTGTCGAGATCCCCGACCGAGATCAGGAGTTTCTTAGGATTGGCAGGCTGTTACCGGAGATTTATCAGGGATTTCTCCAAGATCGTTGTGCCACTCACCAAGTTGACCCGTAAGGGTGTTGCTTTTTCTTGGGGCCCAGAGCAGCAGGCCTTCTTCGAGACACCTCGCCAGAGACTGTGCGAAGCCCGGGTGTTCGCCCTTCCAGAGGGGATGGAGGACTTTGTGGTGTATTGTGACACGTCGATATCGGGACTAGGAGCGGTGTTGATGCAGAGAGGGCATGTGATAGCATACGCATCGAGGCAGCTGAAGCCTCTTGCGATGAGGTATCCCACCCACAATCTGTAGTTGGGGCAGTGGTGTTCGCCCTCAAGATCTGGTGTCACTATCTGTATGTGGTTCGGTGTACCATATATGTGGACCACAAGAGCCTGAAGTATTTGATGGGTCAGCTCAACCTGAACATGCGCCAGAGGAGATGGTTGGATGTGGTGAAGGATTACGATTATGAGATCCTGTACCACCCAGGCAAGGCTAACGTTGTAGCTGATGCCCTGAGTCCTAGGGCGGAGGGCGCCACGATACAAGTTGTTTGTATGAGGCTGAAAGTGATGACCCCAGTGTTTGACGCCATTCGAGGGGCCCAGGCTGAGGCCGTGAGACCAGAGAACCGTAAGAGGGAGCGGGTTATCGGGTAGGTATCGGAATTCGTCACCGATAGCCGAGGGCTTATGACCTTTCAGGGTCGAATTTGGGTGCCGTTTATGGGCGGAACGCGTACCATCTTGTTGGAGGAGGCGAATAGATCGAAGTTTTCGATCCATCCCAGGGCCACTAAGATATATTTGGACCTGAAGAGAGAGTATTGGTGGTCCTGTATAAAGAGGGATGTTGCATGGTTCGTTGAGAGGTGTTTGACCTGTCGCAGGGTTAAGGCCGAGCACCAGAGACCGCATGGTCATTTGTAGCCGTTGGAGGTTCCTGAGTGGAAGTGGGAACAGATTGCCATGGATTTTATCACCAAATTGCTGAGGACTACTAGGGGCGTCGATGCAATTTGGGTTATTGTGGACAGGTTGACGAAGAGCACTCATTTCCTTGCTATCAGTGAGAGCTCTTCCGCTGAGAGGTCAGCAGAGTTGTACGTGAAAAAGGTGGTATCACGGCATGGAGTGCCGATCTTGATTGTCTCAGATCAAGATGTGTGTTTCACTCCCAGATTCTGGAAGAAGTTTCATGAGGAGTTGGGTACGAGGCTGCATTTTAGCACCACATACCACCTACAAACCGACGGGCAGAGCGAGCGGACGATTCAAACGCCCGAGGACATGCTACAGGCATGTGTACTGGACTTTGGGGGGAGTTGGGACACATTTTTGCCTGTGGCTGAGTTTTCCTATAACAACAGCCATCATTCGAGCATCGATATGCCACCCTTTGAGCTGTTGTATGGGAGGAGGTGTCAAACTCCCATTTGTTAGGGTGAGGTCGTTCAGTGTGTGATGGGTAGTACAGAGATAGTACTTTAGACGACTGAGCAGATTAAGCAGGTCCGGCAGAGGTTACTAATAGCGCTGAGTCGTCAGAAGAGCTACGCAGACAGGCATTGCTCAGAGCTCGAGTTCCAAGTTGGTGACTTCGTGTTGGGCCAAGTTGGGGCCTCGGTGTATAAGTCCTTTCAAGGTGACCGCCAGGGTGGGCAGGGTAGTGTAGCGTTTGCAGCTACCTGCGGAGTTGAGTCAGATTCATGATACCTTCCATGTGTCTCAGCTGAGGAAGTGCATCACTGATGAGTCGGCAGTGGTTCCATTAGAGGACATTCAGGTGGATGCGAGCTTGAACTATGTTGAGAGGCCGATCGCGATTCGGGATAGAAGGATAAAGACTTTGAGAAACAAGGAGGTGCCATTGGTTCAGGTCTAGTGGCAACATCGGAAGGGTTTCGAGATGACCTGGGAGCCGGAGTTGGAGATGCGCGAGCAGTATCCAGAGCTATTTCTGGAAAGAGACTTTGAGGGCAAAGTCTGATTCTAGTGGGGGAGAATTTTAACATCTGGATTTCCAGGTACATTAATTATTCGTTTATTTTTGGAGATTTTGGGAGGGACTCAGGGAGTTGACGCTTAGACTCGTCGAGAAGTATCGCGATATTCCATCCGGGTTAATGACCGGACTCGGCGATTCAACTAGTGGACTCGATGAGTCCACGTTGTTTAATGAAACCCTAATCCACGAGGTTTGAGGCCTATTTAAAGGGGCTTATAGCCACCAATTGCGGCTACCAGACCCCTGAGTGAAATCCTAAGCGATCTAGAGCATTTGTGAGGAAGGAGAGGCCATTTTTGATTCTTGTGTGGGTGGTTTTGCAAGAAGAAGGTGACCAAGGCAAGAGGAAGTTAAAGAAGGCGCCATTCTGTGGAATTTAGAGCCTAAGAACTTCATATTGAGGTATATATTCGATTCTTCTTCAGTTTTGGGTGTTAATCCTTGAGAGTTAGGGTTTCTAGCCCATTTAGAGTGTGATTGTTGGTGCAATTGGTCCCTTCTCGTGTTGAGGCTTCGGATCTGGATCCAAAGAGGTCCAGAGACCTAAGACCCTTGATCTTTATGGGGTGGCATTCGGTAATATGAGTTTAGGGTGACATATTGAGGCCATTTCATCAAATAGAGCCATTGGGACTTTGCATGGGCATCAAGATCCGCACTTTACGTGTTTATATTGCTTAAAGAGGCCAGATCTATGAGTTAGAGGAACGGATCTGACCTCAGGAGGTCATTTGAGCTCGAGCATGGAATTAACTCGCCGAGTACCAAGAGCAGACTCGGCGAGTAGGGCTAGGGTTTCCCATAAGTTCACTCAGTGAGTACTTGCCGAGTTGGGGGACTGACTCAGCGAGTTAGAGGGAATTAGAGGACTGGAGTTCTAGGCGAAACTCGCCGAGTTCATAATGGGTCTCAGCGAGTTGAGTCGGGGTGGCCTCGCGATTCATGCCCTGGTGTAACCCATTGAGCAAGGGAAAGACTCAACGTGTCATGCGAGACTTGAGGGATAGTGGACACGTGTAGACTCGCTGAGTCACCTAATTGAACTCGGCGAGTCGGGTCAAAGTCTGACCGTTGACTTTGTTGACTTTGAGGGTTTGGTCAACAATGGGGCTTTGTGTCAAAAGAGGGGTAAAATGGTCTTCTACCCTTCTGAGGATGCCAAGAGAGGGTTGAGTCTAGTCTCGAGAGTTATATTTATGTGAGTATTCACTTTATGTGATTAAGTGGAGGCTAGACCATATTTCTACCGAGTTGGAGATTTGCCGAGACATCCGAGGTGAGTCTTCTGACTATACTTACCTATCGTGGTAACAGAGTTATGTGCTAGCGTACTATTGACTTATGTGCCAGTGTATTTGTGCTATTTATGTGTTATTGTGATATGTGATATGCATGATTAAGAGTTTCCAGAGATAGGACCAGTGGGTCCAAAGAGTTAGGGCTAGAGAGTCCACAAAGAGTTGGGACTGGAGAGTCCCACTGAGACACACTGACTAAAGGGTCCGCAGAGCTATAGCCTTGAGTGGCTAATATGTGTTAGAGTGGTATTTTGGGGAACTCACTAAGCCTCGTGCTTACAGTGTTTTGTGTTATGTGTTTTAGGTACTAGTGAGGAGCGCGGGAAGGCGCCGACATGATTCATACACACACCTGGAGTTTTTATGTTTTTCGATCTTGGGAAATGTTTTGTGGAATAGAGATATGATACAATGAGATTTTATTAATAAATTGTGAATGTAAATGTGTTTTGAAAATGGGAAAAATTGTTTTAAATTTTACATGTTATAATCTTGGTTCTCCAAGATTGATTTGCGGTCAGGGTATCAATAGATGAGGGTCAGAGAGGAGGATGTGTAGAAGACTGCTTTTTGGACATGCTATGGTCATTATGAGTTTGTGGTGATGCCTTTCGGGCCCACTAATGCTCCTGCCGCATTCATGGATCTCATGAATCGCGTGTGCCAGCCGATGTTGGATTGGTCCGTGATTGTTTTCAATGATGATATCTTGGTTTATTCCAAGATGCAAGAGCAGCATGAGGAGCACTTGCGTGAGGTTCTGAGTACTTTGAGGAGGGAGAGCTTATATGCTAAGTTCTCCAAGTGTGAGTTCTGGTTGCGCGAGGTGCAGTTTCTGGGGCACCTTGTCAACCATGACGGGATATCAGTGTATCCGGCCAAGGTAGAGGCCGTGATGAGATGGGAGGTCCTGAGGTCTCCATCTGAGATTTGGAGCTTCCTAGAATTGACGGGCTAGTATCGGAGATTCATTCAGGACTTCCCCAACATAGTCGTACCCTTGACCAGGCTGACAAGGAAAGCCATGGTTTTTCGTTGGGGGCCCGAGCAGCAGGCCGCATTCGAGACGTTGAGACAGAGATTGTGCGAGGCGCCAATATTAGCCTTGCCAGAGGGCATGGAGGATTTTGTTGTGTATTGTGATGCGACCATCTCGGGTTTGGGCGCAGTGTTGATGCAGAGAGGGCACGTTATTGCTTATGCTTCAACGCAGCTGAAGCCTCACGATGCGAACTACCCGACGCATGATCTGGAGCTGGGGGATGTGTTTGCCCTCGAGATTTGGTGTCATTACCTCTATGGGGTTCGTTGTACCATCTACATGGACCACAAGAGCCTGAGGTATCTTATGGACCAACCGAATCTAAACATGAGGCAGCGTCGGTGGCTTGACGTGGTAAAGGATTATGATTGTGAGATCCTTTACCATCTGGGGAAAGTCAATGTGGTGGCTGACGCGCTTAGCCGCAAGGCAGCGCCGATCCGATATATCTGCCTAGGGATAACAGTGGTGACTCCGCTGTTGGAGTGGATTCGGGAGGCTCAACAGGAGGCTATGTAAGAGGAACATCGGAAGAGTGAGCGAATTGTGGGGTAGGTTTCCTCCTTCGACTATGATAGCCGAGGGTTATTGACTCTTCATCGTAGGGTGTGGGTCCCTTATCATGGAGGCGTGCGCCAAGTTCTGATGGAGGAGGCGCACAAATCCCGATTCTCCATTCATCACGGGGCGACGAAGATGTATAGGGATCTTTGTCTGGACTATTGGTGGCCTTGCATGAAGCAGGATGTAGCATGGTATGTGGAGCGGTACTTGACCTGCAGGAAGGTCAAGGCCGAGCATCAGAGACCGCACGACAAGATGCAGCTGTTGGATATTCCGCTATGGAAATGGGAAGACATTCGATGGATTTTATCACCAAGCTTCCCAGGACCGCTCGGGGAGTGGATTCGATCTGGGTCATCATCGATTGATTAACCAAGAGTGCCCACTTTATCCCGATTCAGGAGAGCATCTCGGCTGATAAATTGGCCGATATCTATATCAGGGAGGTGGTGGTGCGGCACGGAGTGCCAGTTTCGGTGATTTCAGATAGGGATGTGCGTTTCACATATAGGTTTTGGAAGAAATTGCACGACGAGTTGGGTACTCGTCTGCATTTCTGCACTGCCTTCCACCCGCAGACGGATGGCCAGAGCGAGCGGACCATCTAGACTCTGGAGGACATGATGTGGGCATGTGTTTTAGACTTCGGAGGTAGTTGGGATACCTACTTTCCGTTGGCGGAGTTCTCGTATAATAATAGCTATAATGCGAGTATCGACCATCCTCCCTTCAAGATGTTGTATGGGAGGAGGTGCAGGACCCCGATATGCGAGGGTGAGGTTGGCTAGAGGGTCATGGGGAGCACCAAAGTAGTGCTCAAGACGACAGAGAAGATTCAGCAGGTCTGAAGCAGGCTTCAGACTGCTCAGAGTCGGCAGAAAAGTTATGCCAATAAGCGTCGATCGGACCTAGAGTTCTAGGTCGGGGATATGGTTCTCCGGAAAGTGTCACCTTGGAAGGGCGTCATCCGATTCAGGAAGTGGGGCAAGTTGGGTCCTAGGTTTATTGGACCGTTTAGGGTTGTAGCCAGGGTGGGCAAGGTGGCGTACCGGCTGGATCTTCCAGCCGAACTCAGTCAGATCCACAACACTTTCCACGTCTCCCAGCTACGGAAGTGCCTGGTGGACGACTCAGCGGTGATACCCTTGGAGGACATTCATGTTGATGACATCCTGAATTACATCGAGCGGTCTGTAGCAATCCTTGACCGAAAGTCGAAGGATCTGAGGAAAAAAAGGGTGGAACTCATGAAGGTGCAATGGAAGCACCGGAAGGGGTCGAATTGGACTTGGGAGCCGGTGGCCGAGATGATGGAGCATTAACCCGAGCTGTTTTAGGAGCGAACAATAGACTTCGAGGACGAAGTCTAAAATAAGTGGGGGAGATTTGTAGCACCTGGTTCTTGGTACGTATGGTTGTATTTAATTCTTTAAATGATTTGCAATTTTGGCCTTGGACTCGGCGAGTCGAAGGACTAACTCTCCAAGTAGAAGCGAGATGAAACGCGGAGTTTAAGCTGTGTACTCGGCGAGTCAGGTCCCGAACTCGGTGAGTAGCCGTTGTCTGGATAAAAACCCTAATCCAAGGGTTTGCACCTTATTTAAACGACCTTATGCAGACTCCGTCACTCCTTTATTCTCTCAAACTCCCCTCAATGAAACCCTAGCCGTTTTTGAAGCATTCTAAGCCTTGTTGGTGGATTTTGGTGCATGTGATCTTAAGAAGGAAGGAGAGAAGCTTGAGGAAGCAAGTAGAGATCAAGGGAACCTGAGTTTATGCACCTTCTTCAGTTCATTGAAGGTAAAAAGTTCCAACCTTGCTCATTCATTTGTTAGATCCCTTTTTTGGGAGGTTTAGGGCTTTTATGAGCCATTTTTGGTGGCCAACCATGTTTGCAAACATGGTTGGGGGTTTAAGCTTCTGAATCACATGATGAAAGGAGTCACTAGGCAGATTTGGGTTGCTTTTGCATCCATGAAAGGTCCCATGTGCCATATGAGCTTGTTTTATGTCCTTTTGAGCTCAAAGTCCCATGCAAGTACGTAAATTTTGTAACTTTACGTGCTAGATCGATTGTAGAAGCGTGGATCTATCTTTTGATCAAAGGATGTACATCAGAAAGCAAAGATTTAGGGTATGCACATTACCAACTCGGTGAGTCCATTCTCGGACTCTGCGATTCTAGAGGGTTCTGTCCCATTCTGTTGAGGGTCGAAAGGACCTAGTTAAGTGTGGAAAGGTTTTTAAGGGGGTCCCCGGGGAGTGATCCAACGTTCTGGACTAAGCCATTGATCTGAAAGTTCATGGGACTCGGTGAGTGCATGAAGGTGCTTAGCGAGTCCAAGGCAATCTTCATAGAACTCGACGAGTTGTTCATCAACTCGGTGTGTCGAGGAAAGAACTTGTTCATCAGATGAAGGTAGACTCGACGAGTTGTTCATCAACTCGGCGAGTCGGATGAGTTTTCACGTGACGTTCATGTGAGAGAACAACTCGTCGAGTTGATGGCCCAACTCAACGAGTAGGGTCGGATGAAGGACCATTGAGTATCAGTTAGGAAGAGAAATCAACGAGTCAATGCCTAACTCGACGAGTAGAGACGGGAGTAAGGACAATCGACTGGATATGGACTCGACGAGTTTCCAAGCCATCTCGGCGAGCCGGGTCAACTGGAAGTTCACTCTGACTTTGACTTGACATTGGTTTGGAATCGGTCAGGGGTAAAATAGTCACTTTACCCTGGGAATAGTATCAATGTCTGATTAAGTGTTTTATGGAAATATAGCCCGAGGATC
This sequence comes from Lactuca sativa, assembly GCF_002870075.4. Lineage (NCBI taxonomy): Eukaryota > Viridiplantae > Streptophyta > Magnoliopsida > Asterales > Asteraceae > Lactuca > Lactuca sativa. Next base: position 226,642,496 of record NC_056631.2, on the reverse strand, counting down.
ATCGGAGCAGCAATCAGACATTTGCGAATCAGCTTTTCAGCAGCCAGCCTTTTGATGTGAGTTACCTTCCAGTAAGGGTGGGTCTAAGGCCACAATGCCGACCCACCAAAAAGGAGTGTTTAGTAGATGACTGTCTTAATGACAATTATCTTGGTTTGGTTAAGTACTTTCGTTACGAGATATGGGTGTATGATATGTTGTGTGTGGTAGGAGTTAGTTTTCTCTGATATCGGTCTCTAGGACTGTAGGGTAGGTCAGTACCCATTTATACATGACTGTATGTTCATATCTCGTTATTGTATGCTAGTGATAGGGGTGAGATAGTCCCCAGTACCGGTTGAATGATACCGATGAGGCTTACCGGTTGAATGATACCGATGATGATTTGTCACACCGCGAAACCGATGGCGGAAATGTTTCAGGGCGGAGGACATCATGAAGTATCGCAACCAATGTACATAGTAAGCATAGTAAACACAACCATTACATTACATACAAAATATTTACATTGTCTGAAAACAAAGGGTTACAAGTTTTATACATATATATCATATGAACAAAAGCGAAGATGAGTCTTCTATACGCTCCGTATTCTCCAAAAGATCGTTGGGTACCTGTCTAATGTGGACCTGAGAATACAAGCAGTTTGAAAATTAGCATAAAGCTGGTGAGTTCATAAGCGGTTTATTTTAGAAAAAGTATAAGTTTCGTTTAGTTTCCTGAAAAAGTCGTTATCCAAGAAAATCACATATTTTCTTATAAAGAAAGTTTAGTTATCCATCAGTTATACAGTTTGGTTAAGAGCAGTTATGTTAACCCAGGAAAAACCCTTATTTTCCTAAAAGTCGTGTTTAGTTCTTGGTTCGGAATGCAATGTACTAGTATCTACCATACTTGTCGTATTAGTTAGGTATTCTGATATCCTGGTTATCCTACACTCGAATGTCGAATATCTACTTTACTTATCCGTAATTTCGAATATTTGGAGACACTCAGTGACGTACATTAGCTGTATATTTGATGTTCTAGTGACTTCCAAAGGCGTACTTTAGACGTATTTATGAAGCTCTGTCGACATCCAAAGGCGTATATTTTCGAAACTCTGTCGATATCCAAAGGCATACTTTTGAATTATTTCCAAAACTCTGGCGGCACACAAAGACATACACTAGTTGTAATTTCGTAGTTCTGTACCATCCAAAGGCGTGCATTAGCTGTACTTTCATAGTTCTATTGCTATCCAAAAGTGTATCTTATTAGTAATAATCCTAATTTCTGATTAGTATGAATCCTTCGTAAATTAGAAAATGTAACATAGATTATAACATTTTATAAAGAAATCTACAATTCGTCTGAAAACTAACTCTGCAAGTCAAACTGTTGGTTAATACGTTTTTTAATATTAAAAACATAGATAATATGAACATTTGAACTGAAATACCAATACGTCTAAGTACAAGATTTCCTTGTACTTTTGCTTGTATTTCCCCCTGAAAACATTTGAAAAACACGGAAAAAGAGTAGGGGTATGAACTCACCGGTCGAGAAGCATGTCGGTTTGGGTGCTAAACGTCAGTTTGGGGCTTGAAAACGTGTGAGGTTCCTATGTAATATGAAGAGATACACAATTGTATCTAATTAGGCTTTGAACTACTAATTAAATATGAATAACACTTCGAGACGCGAAAACACTTCTATTCAAGTGTTTGGAGTGACCCAGGTGGCACCTAAGGGGGTGTATGGCTTAGGCATGGAGTTTAATCTTCAAGAGTAAGCTCTTAGAGGAGTTTTCGGCCCTAAGACCACAAACCCATGAGTTTACGGCCGTAAAGTCATGGGTTGTGCTCTTGGGTGCTAATTGGCCTTATAACATTTGAGGGATGATGCTAGGTTTGGTTCTAGGGCATTGGAAAGGGATTAAATCAACACATGGATCATTACAAGGAGTTTACGGCTGTAAACTAGGAGTTTACGGCCGTAAGCTCCCTCGTACCCCTTCCTTATGTGTTTTTATGGTCCTAGATTAATCATATGTGATTCTAACTCAATATACAAGCCATGGAATGAAACTTGGGCATCATTTGACTAAGATATAGGATTTTACGGCCCAGGAACCTATCCTTGGGGGGTTTACGGCCGTGAACTCCTAAAGGATTGGTTTTTATCAAGTTTAAGGCTCCTAACTCATTTGTGGTTGCTTCTAGACTTTATTCCAAGGCTTACGAGGTGTTTAAGGGGCATCTTAACACTTTAAAAGGTGTTTACGGCCTATGAAAGGGTGTTTACGGTCCAAGTATGTTCTTAGGCCGTAAAATCTTGTTTATCTCTTAAATGATGAGTTTATGGTATTCCTAGTCCATTCAAATAAGCCCTTATGTCGTATCTAAGCTCTAAAGGTGGTTTGGAAGGGTTTTAAGGCTCAAAAACCCCATTTGTATTTGTTTGTGGCCTAAGGCTGATGCAGGGCCGTAAACACATGATTATGGTCCTATTTCATGATTTAAACACAAATTTGAAGGCTAAAGATGTTAATCTATGAGTTAGGATAGTTGCCTTAACGATTTGGAGCTTAAATTGAGTGGTTTTTGGATCAGAAGCTTGGATTTGAGGACAGAGAGTGAAAAAGGCTTCAAATGAGGCTCTTTGAACTTTAAATATGGTTTAAGTTTGAGACATGGTAGAAATCTACCCGATACTGGCGTTAGACGAGGCTTTTGGTCGTACCCGATTAAGTCGTCGTGACCCGACATGATCGAAACTAAAATTTTTCTAATTACTAATTTGAAGTGTTTTCTTGAGTTTCTAATGTGTTTGGATACTTAAGAGGTCAAAATAAAAGTCTTAATTTAAATGACTTAATCCAAAAACACAATTAGAACAATTCGCTAAAAACGAGTTTTTATGGACGGAAACGGGTTACGGCGATGGAACAAACTTCGGTTTGTCACATTATCCCCCCGTTAGAGGGAATTTCATCCTGAAATTTCTAATTTAGATACGACTCATGGATTTGGAAAGAGATATACGGATACTTCTGTTTCATCGGATCATCGCGTTCCCAAGTGAACTCGGGTCCTTGCATGACATTCCAGCGTACCTTCACTTATTGGGATACGACTTTGTTTTGTATGTTTAATAACTTGATCTATGATTTAGATTGGTTCCTCCACGAGGTTCAGACTTTCGTTGATTTCGGTTTCATCAAAGGGATTACTAGGGTTTCATCGGATAGGCACTACTTAAGAATAGAGGCGTGGAATACTGGATGGATGCTGCTAAGTTCTGAAGGTAGTCGGAGTTTGTAAGCTACGGGATCGATCCTAACGAGGATTTCGAAAGGTCCAACGTTCCTCGGGTTAAGTTTTACACGCTTTCCAAAGCATATCATGCCTTTCCGGTGCGAGACCTTCAACAAGACATGGTTTCTAATAAAAGGGGTACACCTTTCTATGTCGGAGTGGTTAGGGGTTAGGCGATTATGGATGAATTTTGGATGAACCTACCATAGTAGTTGTGACAACCCGATATTTCAACTCTTTGTAATGACCTAAAAAGTCAAGTATTGTATCCACTTTTGAGTTAATAAAATTAACTTTGATAATAAAATGTCCAAAAACTTCTATTTAAATTCCTTCTATGTTTAAATGTCATCAAACCATGATCGTACGTAAAAAGAGCGCCCAAATCCGACTTCGTATATTGAAGTTAAGATTTTTCCAAGTTCGGCTTAGCATCAGACAACTAAAAACTCGAATCGGAGATCGAGCGACTTTTGGCCAGAATGACCTAAATGAGAATCGAAGGTCTCGACAATGGTATTTCAGCGGTGAAAAGACTAGCAAAAACCGACGTCAGATAAAGAAGTTATGAATTTTTAAAGAAATTCCTTAATCACGTCATTTTATAATTAAATAATAAAAATAATTTCGGAATTTGCCAACGGAGTCTAAACGAAAGTTGTAGAGCGTAGTCTCACCTACGCGTGGATATAAAGACCATCGAAAACGGAGTTCGTATGAAGGAGATATGATTTTTTGAAGTTTATTAAATAATTTTTATATATATATATATATATATATATATATATATATATATATATATATATATATATATATATATATATATATATATATATATATATATTTATATCAAAAATCCGGTAATATCCGAAGAAGGAGTCAGCATCCTCATCCGAGTTACGCGCTGCGTAACCCCGTACGACCCGCGTACCCGAGGGCCTTGGTCTCGGTCCGTCCACGTTGCCCCTATGAGAAGCTACCGACCCGCCCCATCCGACCCGCCCCATCCGACCCGTCCCATCCGATCCGTCCCATCTGAAGCCGAGGCAGTCGAGGACTCGCTCATGCATGACGTACGCGTACGCGCTGCGTACGAGCGTACGCCCCGCGTACCGAGGCTTCTCAGACCCCCTATAAATAGAATGTGAGGGTTTCCGGAAAAATTGCTCATTTCTCTCCTTTCTCTCACGATCTTGCCTCGATTTCCGTGCCCGTTCAAACCCGAAGCTCTGGTCTTTTTGCTTAAGTCCTGAGGGTCGATTTTACTCCCGAGATTCCCGAGAATCCCGAGAAAAATCCGTTTCCCAAGACGAAACTCTGCCCGGTTTTCCATCTCGCTATCCTTAAACTTTCATGTGAGTTCATACCCCTTTAGTCAACCTTTGAAATGATTTTAAATGTTTTAAATACTTATGGGGGGGGGGGGGGGGGAATACAAGTTAAATACTTATGGTTATTGCTTCAATCACATGTGATTGCATTAATCACATGTGATTAATAACTAGGGAAACCAGTGATTTTATCACTGTTCAAACTTTCTATCAAACTATTTTACTTCAAAATGTTTTACAAACCCTTTTACTTTTCAAACTTATTTACAACTGTGATTCAAACAAATGTTCCTTATACTTAAACTGTTTTATCAAACCTATGCCTTCAAATTGTTTTATAGATTGACATCAAGTCGATCTTTTCTTAAAATAATACTTATGTTTCAAATGTCTTATAAAAACTTATTTATGCTTTTATATTATAAATTTCATGCCCATATATGTATAGATGTATAAATAATGTTTAAAGGGCTTAGGAAGGCCATCCGCCCTATTTCCTTTTTCTCGATTTGGATGTGGTCTGGTGGGATTTCGGGTGACCATCCGAAGGTCGTTTCAATATTAATTATATATCAAATATACAAATATAGACATAAAAGTACTTCCATATTCATACGTACTAGACACACCATTAGTAAGTTACCATCGGGGTAACATAGGATCATACTATTACAACTGCTAGATCAATGAGTCAGTTCATTCATGAGTCAATATACAACTATACTAGGAAGAGAACATATACAACTATACTAGGAAGAGAACATATACAACTATACTAGAACGAGAAACATTACCCTTACCTTAATACATTAACAATTGTGATCCACTGTATCGGAGCATTCCTTAAATGTCATGGCCCGAGTTGTAGCCAAAATTCTCTTGGAGGGAGAGCGTGAGTTTGCGTATAGATCTATACTGGATTGACTATCCTACACCTTGCTGCTAGCTACAGCCGGACCTGCAGTTCTGTGGGTCCCAAACGTCATTCCGTTATTACGACCATTCGTATGTCGTTGTTACCAGTCGATAGCATGGTGCAGTTATCACATTTTACCTTAATATAAATCCGGTTTAAGGTAGTTAGTACAGCAGTAGTTACTATAAAACTAAGCTACAGTACTACAATGATTTACCCATTACATATTTTTAGTGATAACCTCACTTGAACTTTAATGTACAAACTATATTTTGTTAAAAGATAATTGCACTTGGGAAATTACACACTTTTACAACAAACGAACATACAAAACAGTTAAGCCTTAGTAGAAGGCTACTTTAATAGAAAATATAGGTTTTTCTGAGAGATTCAAACTTTTACAAACACTTACTTACATTTGACAAACTTATACTTGAGACACGTTCAAACGTTTTTCATAACAAACACCGACACTAAAATACTAATGAACTCACCAACTTAATGCTGATAAACTCTTTCAAAATAACTTGTATTCTCAGGTCATCAGTAGACAGGTACCGATGCCAGCTTTTGAGAAGATGGAGCGCATTCAAGACTCGTCATATTATTATTTTGATTTACCTTATATTTTTGGTGTCTAAAACTGTACAGAACACGCTTGTATTAAAATTATATATTTAATGCAATGGATGATGTTGTTTGCTTATTTACATTTACTGTGTTGTGATACTTTACATGACGTCCTCCGCCCCAGAACGTTTCCGCCGTTCTTGGTTTTGGGGTGTAACAGATTGGTATCAGAGCATTGTTTATAGTGAATCAAGTATATCAACCCTTAAAAGATATACTAAACTATAAACCTATTAGGGATTAAAGCACTCTGACCAAGAGTCTATACTTTAAATATTAAAATATTTAATTAAGTATACTAGTCTGCATTCATACTAAAATCAGTGTCACAACGACAAGAACAAAAGTATTACGATTGTTAAATATCACAAGTGAGCTCGGGGATGTATGGTCAGTCCTGGGAATGGCATAGCCTGATCAACTATGCTGGTCCTAGGAGTGATTAGTATATGCCCTAGAATGGTTGTGATAGGTTAACAAGTCTAAAAACATACCAACAATACCACAAGAAGATCAGTAGAACTTAAACTTAAAATACTATAGGTGTATTTTGTACTACTAGTTACACGTATACTATATTCTTATACCTCTCTTCTAGCGTAGATCTAAATGGCTGGATTCCATCACGGTGACCCGTACTTTCCAAATGAAGGCAATGCCGGGTGGATCGATGAAGAGCCCGAAGATGAGCATCCAATCCCTTTGGATGATCACCTCGCAGAAGGCTTTTCTGATGGATCCGACTCTGAGCCTGAAGTCAACAACCTACCGCTCGTAGGTCAAGCCCCGAACAAACAACCCTCGACCAGCTTTTCCAGGTCCTACTCCCTTGTGGGCAAACAACTTGAATCGCTGGAGTAATGAACAGGGTCAATCCTTACCATACTTTGGGGACCGAAGCTTTTACAACGTCAGCGATGGTGGCTCTGCTGACCGAGCTCTGCCTGTCATTAACCGCATAATAGCTCATAATGTCGAGCAAGGTCGAGCAGCCATCGACCGGGTCATGGAGATTGATGCCAACTCAGGTGTCAACACAGTCCGCATCTGCCGTCTTGAAGAAGACATGGAACGGACCCGGAGAACCAATGAAACCCTGCAGCAGCAGCTGGATGCATCACAAGCTGAAATCTTGGAACTTCGAGCTCGTCAAAGGGCTCAGGATCGACACTTTCAAGAGGTATTTCGTCAAGTGTCCAACTTCAGGGCTCGCCCGGGGAATTCCCATCGCCGTTAGATGATGTCTAGTACATCTCTGTCTTTTGATTAAAGAATAGCCTTTAACATCTGTGCTCTAAGTAGCACTTGTCTGTAAAATATTCCTAACTTTCAGTACTCTAGTTAGGAATCTAAGAACTGTCAAACTTTTCTATATGGTATGATGTAAGACCTACTGTTAGGTCGATTTTCCCTGAACTTATTACATCAGTAATACCAGTATTATTGAAATCTATCTAATCTGTGGGAAAAATCTATACACTTGTGCTTTCCTACTAATATTTCTTATTGTGATTTCAAACACTCATTCAACTGTTGGGCTATGGTTAGTTAGTCCATGTGTCACTCTCACGTTGCTTACAAATTGATTCTTACCATTTTTCTTATCTTTATAAACTTATAGCTGAAAGATGCCTCCTCGCAAATCTCCCAGGAATAATCCTGCACCACCACCTCCTCCGCCTCCGGTCATCGATACTGTAGCCCTGAATGCTGCCGTATGGCTCAGTATCACTCTTCTGATGCCAGCAGAGGTGGAACCCCTGTGGAATCAACCCCGGTTGAAACCCCTGTGTGCTCGAGAGAGTGCTCATACAAGGATTTCACAAATTGCAAACCGAAGCCTTTTTACGACACCGACGGAGTCATTGCCCTCTCGCAATGGCTCGAGAAGACTGAATCAGTCTTCGAAATCTGTTCATGCCTTGTGGCGAGTAAATTCAAGTACGCCGCATGCACCTTTGAAGGAAAGGCCCTGACATGGTGGAACGGCCATGTTAAGGCACTAACTCTCGTCGTAGCCAACGACATAGGCTGGGAAACAATGAAAGACCTCATGACTGAGGAATACTGCCCGAGGGGCGAGATCCAGAAACTGGAGCAGGAACTTTGGAACCTGACGATGAAGGGCACCAACGTGGTCGCTTATACTGCCCGATTCAGCGAGTTGGTGGCCCTCTGCCCCAATATGGTTCCCACCGAGGGGAAGAAGATCGAGAGGTACATATGGAGGCTAGTGCCTCCGTATCAGGGGAATGTTCTAGCATCAAACCCCGCTACCTTCGACAGTTCCAAACGATTGGCACAACGACTCATTGACCATGGAGTCAAAACCCCTGCAACCACAACCACCCTAGCCATCCCGGAACCCTCCAAACCCGCTGACGCTAAGCGGAAATTCTGGGATGAAAAGAAGAAGCAACAGGCTGCCAAAAAGCAGCAAATTGTGGCAATACATGCCGCAATAACCCCTGCTGCTGCTACTACTGCTCCGGTGGGTCGGTATGCTGGAAGTTCGCCCAAGTGCAACAAATGCAACTACCACCACAACGGCCCCTGTCGTGAAATGCAGTGCTCTAACTACAACAGGAAAGGACACACTGTCCGTTTTTGTAAGTTCCCGGCACAACCTATCAACCAAGTCCTTGGCTCTGGCGCGAGCCCGACCTGCTATGGATTTGGCAAAGCAGGCCACTATAAGAAGGACTGCCCCAAAGCAAAGAATGCTGGTGGAGCAGGAAGGGTACTAGCTATAGGCCATGGGGAAGCAGTTGCTGACCCGACAGTGGTGACTGGTACGTTCCTCCTCGATAACTCCTATGCATGCATTATGTTCGATAGTGGAGCGGAGCGAAGCTTCGTAAACCATAAATTTGCTCGCATGCTTAATCAACCACCGCACGCACTCAAAGAACTATTCACAGTAGAAATGGCTAATGGAAAAACTGATAGTACGAGTAGCATATACTTAGGTTGTACCCTAACTCTAGATAACCATTCATTCCCAATCGACCTCATGCCAGTCTCAATAAAAAGTTTCGACGTTATCATTGGTATGGATTGGTTAAGCCTTCATCGCGCCGACATCATGTGCTACGAGAAAGCAGTTCGTCTAAACCTTCCGTCTAACGAAACTCTTATAGTCTACGGTGACAAACGCGGTGCAAGTCTTCGCATCATATCAAGTATTCAAGCACAGAAGTATCTGCGTAAGGAATACCATGCATTCCTTGCTAACGTCGTTGACACGAGCCTCGAAACGAAAGAACTAAAGAACATCCCTATAGTGAGCGACTTCCTCGACATTTTCCCAGAAGAACTACCCGGGTTACCTCCGCAACGACAGGTCGAGTTCAGAATCGACTTAGTCCCAGGAGCTACCCCAGTAGCCAAGTCGCCCTACCGCTTAGCACCAGCTGAGATGCAGGAACTCTCTGGTCAACTTAACGAACTGCTCAGCAAGGGCTTTATAAGACCGAGTTTCTCACCTTGGGGAGCACCGGTCTTGTTCGTTAAGAAGAAAGACGGATCATTCCGTATGTGTATTGACTACAGAGAACTCGACAAACTAACGGTCAAGAATCGTTACCCTCTACCTCGCATAGATGATCTATTCGACCAAATGCAAGGGGCGAACTATTTTTCTAAGATTGATCTGAGATCCGGATATCACTAGTTACGAGTGCTAGAGGAGGATGTGCCGAAGACAGCCTTCCGAACTCGTTACGGACATTACGAGTTCGTGGTGATGCCATTCGGATTGACCAATGCGCCCGCAGTCTTCATGGATCTGATGAATAGAGTATGCCGGCCTTACTTGGATCAGTTCATCATCATTTTCATTGACGACATCCTGATCTACTCCCGAAGTAAGAAAGAGCATGGCGATCACCTGCGACAAGTTCTAGAGACATTACGAAAAGAGAAGCTTTATGTGAAGTTCTCGAAATGTGAATTTTGGATCCGGAGAGTCGAATTCTTAGGACATGTGGTAAGCGAAGAGGGAATCCACGTGGACTCATCCAAAATTAAAGCCATTGAGAACTGGTCAGCACCTAAGACGCCTACAGAAATTCGTCAATTTCTAGGTCCCGCTGGCTACTGCCGCAGATTCATTCAAAACTTCTCTCGAATAGCGAAACCTCTTACAACCCTAACCCAGAAAGGCGTGGCCTTTGACTGGGAAGAGAAACAAGAAAGAGCGTTCCAAATGCTCAAACGAGCCTTGTGCACCGCACCAATACTATCCCTTCCCGAAGGAATAGAAGACTTCGTAGTCTATTGCGATGCATCGAATCAAGGGCTCGGATGTGTCCTGATGCAGCGAGGTAAGGTCATCGCCTACGCGTCAAGACAGTTGAAGACACACGAGGTTAACTACACGACCCACGATCTCGAACTAGGAGCAGTGGTGTTTGCTCTAAAGATCTGGAGACATTACTTGTATGGAACGAAGAGCACTATCTTTACCGACCACAAGAGTTTACAACACATTTTCGATCAAAAGGAGCTCAACATGAGACAACGACGGTGGGTCGAGCTACTCAGTGATTACGAATGCGAAATTCGTTATCATCCGGGTAAAGCCAACGTAGTAGCAGACGCCCTAAGTCGGAAGGAATATTCTGGTCGCAAAGTCAAGTCATTGTCAATAACCATCCATTCACACTTGTCTAAGCAAATTCAGGAGGCTCAACTTGAAGCCATGAAACCTGAAAATGTGACGAATGAATCTCTTAGAGGAATGGACAATAATTTAGAAGCCAAGGGTGACGGAGCCTTATATTTCATGAACCGGATCTGGACACCGAAACACGGTGGTTTCCGAGACTTGGTCATGACCGAGGCGCACAACACTCGGTATTCCGTCCACCCAGGTTCAGATAAGATGTATCTGGATCTTAAAAAGCTATACTGTTGGCCTAATATGAAAGCAGAGATTGCTACCTTCGTAAGTAAATGCCTTACTTGCGCAAAGGTTAAGGTCGAGTACCAGAAGCCCTCTGGTTTATTGCAACAACTAGAGATCCCGGAATGGAAGTGGGAGCGGATCACTATGGATTTCATAATTAAGTTGCCCAAGACAACGGGTGGACTTGACACCATATGGGTCATCGTTGATAGATTGACCAAGTCTGCACATTTCCTGCCTATCAAAGAAACCGACAAGATGGAGAAACTTACGAGAACATACATTAGGGAAATCTTACGGCTACATGGTGTACCTATGTCCATTATCTCCGATAGAGATAGTAGGTTCACCTCAAGATTTTGGCAATCACTACAACATTCCCTAGGAACAAGGCTGGACATGAGCACAGCCTACCATCCTCAGACCGACGGACAGAGTGAGAGGACCATCAAAACACTGGAAGATATGTTGCGAGCCTGCGTGATTGACTTTGGGAAGGCATGGGATACTCATTTACCCCTTGTCGAGTTTTCCTATAATAACAGTTATCACACGAACATCAAGGTTGCTCCATTTGAAGCTCTCTGCGGCCGAAAGTGAAGATCCCCTCTGTCCTGGGCTGAGATGGGTGATACCCAATTAGCCAGGGGCAAGCTTCCGACAGTACTCTCACCGTTCTGGAGATCATTCGAGAAACGACAGAGAAAATCGTTCAGATCCGTGAACGATTGAAAGCCTCTAGAGACCGACAGAAGAGCTATGCTGATAAACGAAGGAAACCTTTGGAATTTCAGGTGGGAGACCGAGTCCTTCTCAAAGTCTCACCTTGGAAGGGCTTGATACGCTTCGACAAGCGTGGGAAGCTTAATCCGAGGTACATAGGGCCTTTCGAGATTCTTGCAAGAGTCCGCCCCGTAGCTTACAAACTCGACCTACTAGACGCACTTCGTAACGTACATTCTACATTCCACGTATCTAACTTGAAAAAGTGTCTATCCGACGAGACTCTTGTAATCCCACTCGACGAGATCGAGATCAACGAGAGCCTCAACTTCGTGGAAGAACCTGTAGAGATCATGGACCGTGAGGTCAAGCAGACAAAACAAAGTCGCATACCCATCGTGAAGGTTCGCTGGAACGCCAAGCAGGGACCTGAATTCACATGGGAACGCGAAGATCAGATGAAACAAAAATACCCTCATCTCTTTCATGTTCACTAGTATCTTTACTACTTTAAATTTCGGGACGAAATTCCCACTAACGGGGGGATGATGTGACAACCCGATATTTCAACTCTTTGTAATGACCTAAAAAGTCAAGTATTGTAACCACTTTTGAGTTAATAAAATTAACTTTGATAATAAAATGTCCAAAAAGTTCTATTTAAATTCCTCCTATGTTTAAATGTCATCAAACCATGATCGTACGTAAAAAGAGCGCCCGAATCCGACTTCGTATATTGAAGTTAAGATTTTTCCAAGTTTGGCTTAGCATCAGACAACTAAAAACTCGAATTGGAGATCGAGCGACTTTTGGCCGGAATGACCTAAATGAGAATCGAAGCTCTCGACAATGATATTTCAGCGGTGAAAAGACTGGCAAAAACCGACATCAGATAAAGAAGTTATGAATTTTTAAAAAAATTCCTTAATCACGTCATTTTATAATTAAATAATAAAAATAATTTCGGAATTTGCCAACAGAGTCTAAACGAAAGTTGTAGAGCGTAGTCTCACCTACGCGTGGATATAAAGACCATCGAAAATGGAGTTCGTATGAAGGAGATACGATTTTTTGAAGTTTATTAAATAATGTATATATATATATTTATATTAAAAATCTGGTAATATCCGAAGAAGGAGTCAGCATCCTCATCCAAGTTACGCGCTGCGTAACCCCGTACGCCCTGCATACCCGAGGGCCTTGGTCTCGGTCCGTCCACATCGCCCCTATGCGAAGATACTGACCCGCCCCATCCAACCCGTCCCATCCGATCCGTCCCATCCGAAGCCGAGGCAGTCGAGGACTCGCTCATGCATGACGTACGCGTACGCGCTGCGTACGAGCGTACGCCCCGCGTACGGAGGCTTCTCAGACCCCCTATAAATAGAATGCGAGGGTTTCCGGAAAAATTGCTCATTTCTCACCTTTCTCTCACGATCTTGCGTCGATTTCCGTGCCCGTTCAAACCCGAAGCTCTGGTCTTTTTACTCAAGTCCCGAGGGTCGATTTTACTCCCGAGATTCCCGAGAATCCCGAGAAAAATCCGTTTCCCAAGACGAAACTCTGCCCGGTTTTCCATCTCGCTATCCTTAAACTTTCATGTGAGTTCATACCCCTTTAGTCAACCTTTGAAATGATTTTAAATGTTTTAAATACTTATGGGGGGGGGGGGGAATACAAGTTAAATACTTATGGTTATTGCTTCAATCACATGTGATTGCATTAATCACATGTGATTAATAACTAGGGAAACTAGTGATTTTATCACTGTTCAAACTTTCTATCAAACTGTTTTACTTCAAAATGTTTTACAAACCCTTTTACTTTTCAAACTTATTTACAACTGTGATTCAATCAAATGTTCCTTATACTTAAACTGTTTTATCAAACCTATGCCTTCAAATTGTTTTATAGATTGACATCAAGTCGATCTTTTCTTAAAATAATACTTATGTTTCAAATGTCTTATAAAAACTTATTTATGCTTTTATATTATAAATTTCATGCCCATATATGTATAGATGTATAAATAATGTTTAAAGGGCTTAGGAAGGCCATCCGCCCTATTTCCTTTTTCTCGATTTGGATGTGGTCTGGTGGGATTTCGGGTGACCATCCGAAGGTCGTTTCAATATTAATTCTATATCAAATATACATATATAGACATAAAAGTACTTCCATATTCATACGTACTAGACGCACCATTAGTAAGTTACCATCGGGGTAACACAGGATCATACTATTACAACTGCTAGATCAATGAGTCAGTTCATTCATGAGAACATATACAACTATACTAGGAAGAGAACATATACAACTATACTAGAACGAGAAACATTACCCTTACCTTAATACGTTAACAATTGTGATCCACTGTATCGGAGCATGCCTTAAATGTCATGGCCCAAGTTGTAGCCAGAATTCTCTTGGAGGGAGAGCCTGAGTTTGCGTATAGATCTATACTGGATTGAGTATCCTACACCTTGCTGCTAGCTACAGCCGGACCTGCAGGTCTGTGGGTGCCAAACATCATTCCGTTATTACGACCATTCGTATGTCGTTGTTACCAGTCGATAGCATATTGCAATTATCACATTTTACCTTAATATAAATCCGGTTTAAGGTAGTTAGTGCAGCAGTAGTTACTATAAAACTAAGCTACAGTACTACAATGATTTACCCATTACATATTTTTAGTGATAACCTCACTTGAACTTTAATGTACAAACTATATTTTGTTAAAAGATAGTTGCACTTGGGAAATTACACACTTTTACAACAAACGAACATACAAAACAGTTAAGCCTTGGTAGAAGGCTACTTTAATAGAAAATATAGGTTTTTCTGAGAGATTCAAACTTTTACAAACACTTACTTGCATTTGACAAACTTATACTTGAGACACGTTCAAACGTTTTTCATAACAAACACCGACACTAAAATACTGATGAACTCACCAGCTTAATGCTGATAAACTCTTTCAAAATAACTTGTATTCTCAGGTCATCAGTAGACAGGTACCGATGCCAGCTTTTGAGAAGATGGAGCGCATTCAAGAATCATCATATTATTATTTTGATTTACCTTATATTTTTGGTGTCTAAAACTATACAGAACACGCTTGTATTAAAATTATATATTTAATGCAATGGATGATGTTGTTTGCTTATTTACATTTACTGTGTTGTGATACTTTACATGACGTCCTCCGCCCCAGAACGTTTCCGCCGTTCTTGGTTTTGGGGTGTGACAGTAGTCAGCGAGACGCAAGAATTGATGGATGTGTGTGGGTGTCTTCGATGCAGACTATTCTCGATCGCCTGGATTTTGGACAGGTCCACGTGTATGCCTTCCTTGCTTACCACGCGACCAGGGAAAGTGGTTAGACCAAAGGGCATCACTATGATCTCATAGTGACTATATCAAGTACTGAATGTTGTCTTGGAAAGATCATTCTCATGAACTCATGCATTTCTGCTGGAGCCTATCGATACGGAGATTTGGCTACAGGGTTTGTTCCGGGAATTGGGTCGATGCAAAACTCTTCTTGGTATTCGGGAGAAATTCCCAGGAGCTCTTCTGAAAAGACATCAGGAAAATTGCGGGCTTCAGGGATGCTCTTAAGGTCTTTAACTTCCTGTTTCTCGTTGATCACATGGGCTAGGAATGCATGGCACTCCTTTCGTAGAAGCTTTTGGGATTTGATGTACGAAACGATGCGAGGGTTGAAACTAAGTTTATCGCCGTAGATTATGAGAGTTTAACCAGAGGAAAGGTTGAGATGAATACGTTTTTCGTAACAAAGGATATCAGTACGATTGAGGCTCAACAATCCATGCCAATGATAACTTCAAAACTCTTCATGGAAAACCGGCATAAGATCGATGGGAAGAGAATGATCGCCAAGGGTAAAGGTACAACCTATGAATATATCGCTAATGTTCTCTTTCTCACCGCTTCTCTCTATCAGCTCAGGAGTGGTGGCTGCTTCCTCCAGGTCATCACTATGGTCAACCAGGGTTTGCGTTAGGCATTTGGCGCTGTCGTAGGTATCCGGCTTCGCAGCTAAAACATTCCCTTTGGTTGGTGGGTCAACTCCCAGATGAACCTCTCAATCATCTTACTCTCCGGGGTAACCATTCCCGGACAGAGTAATGCCAAGTCATCGAATCTGGAAGTGTAAGCGGCGATATCGGAACCCTTCATCTTCAGGTTTCAGAGTTCATGCTCCAGCTTCTGCATTTCGCCCCTAGGGAAGTACTCTGCAAGCAAAAGCTCCTTCATGACTTCCCAACCCATAGCATTGGCTACAGGTAGGGTTAGAGATTTTACTCGGCCGTTCCACCAAGTCAGGGCTTTATCGGTGAATGTGCAGGCGGCAAACTTCACTTTTTCGGATTCTGAACAGGCACAGATCTCAAAGATAGAGTCAATTTTCTCTAACCACCGAGTTAGAGTTATGACACCTCCAGTGTCGTCGAAAGATGTGGGTTTTGCATTCATAAAGTGCTTGTAGGAACACTCCTTCCGGTGTCCCTGGCTACCTTCCTGGTTTTGGGGTTGGGTACCACCTCCTTGCCCACCTAAACCACCAAGATTCATTTGTGATATGGTAGTAGCCACGGCAGCATTAACAGATGCTTGAAACATGACAGGATCAAATGGAGGGGGAGGTGGTGGCGGAGGAGGATTGTTGTTCTTTGAGCTGGGTCTTTTCCTTGGAGGCATCGTGATCTAAAATAGCTAGGAAAGAGAGGATCATAATGATGGGTTTTAGCCATAAGAACTTTCCTATGTGCGCATGCAAAACCCTAATGCTTGGATCTAGGCTTTCTAATTAAACATGCTTTGAATCCAAGACTTCTAATGGCTAATTAGGTTAAATAACAACATTGAAACATATCTAGAACCATACCTTTGAATTCCTTGTTGATCTTGTAGTCTTGGAGCTTCTAGAGTCACAATTGTCACTCCTCTAATGGCTTACAAACACCAATAGCAAGGAAGATGATTTAGGAGAGATGAGAGGGGAGGAAATCGGCCAGGGTTCTCCTACTTTAAGTGAGGTGCCGATTTCCCTTGCCCATGGGGTCTATTTATACTTGTAGATTCCTTAAGGGTTACAACCTAAACCCTAATTGGATAATCTTCTCTTAAGGCTATCCAAATCCTTTCCTTAGATAACTCATTGGACAATTTTGAAGCTATCCTAGCTTCTAGAATCCGTCCCTTATATATCTATAAGGATTTATAGTCTAAAGCTTAACTATCAAACAATTGACAGTTTATACCCCTTTATTTAATTAACCTCTTTAAGTCACCAAATTAATTCCAATTAATTCTATGACTTATATTAATCAAATAACAATATATTATTCTTTATATTATTCCCATAATATATTAATAATATTTACTCTCTCTTAATAAATCATCCTATCAAGTTGCTATGATGAAGGCAACCCAAAAGGACCATGCACAACCGGGTCAAATACTTGCCTAATATAGTTGCAGCCTTAGACACTATTCCAACAGTCTCCCACTTGGATAAGTCTAGTAACTATATGCACAAGTACAATTCGGTTTGCAATCGTAGCTCTCAAAGACGCTGTCAAACTCTGATCTAATCAATCTTGTCCTTTATATAAGGGATCGTACAGTCCTCTGTTAGATATCATGCTGACAATCCTATGGAATGGTTAGTCAAGCATTTAGGTTTCTCGATCTCTGATTCATTTGACATAGAACTTAATCGAACACATCAATTCAGTTCTGACCGGGCCCGACACAGCAGTCAAATCAAATCATTGAGCGGCCGAGATATCACTTTTACCTTCTTTAGATAAAAGTTACAGATAAACTTCGACTTATATGCATTTACTTATTCATTAATCAACTATACACAACAATGCGTTTTATAACACCGAGTTACTGATGCGTTTTCGCATTATCAATGTACAATCAACTAACAAATAACAAACCATATATCTAGGTTTTAAGAGTATATGATGTTATCGTCTTGCGATCACCCTTTTATATCATATTCCATAAGGTGATTCCAGCAAGCGCGGGTTTGTTCCAATGCTCAAAACTAGTTCATAAGCACTCATGAACGTTGCAGCAATCCTTTGCTATGTCTAAAACCATTTAGACAATCTACACACCAATTCATGACAATCTTCATTCATATCTACTTCCAACATATGAACGATTGTGGACAATTTGAACAATTCGATTATTCCTAATAAACTCAATTATTCTGGAAGTCAAAACATGCAAAGTGAAACAATAGTTAAACAATTAACATAAGATAGTAACATTACTCATAAATAAAACTCCTTTATTTAATCATCAGATGTTAATTACATTTATCTATTACACGTTTCTAATACTATCTAATCTATGCTAATATCATCCTTCAGCCCAATACTCCTAGCATGCTGCAAGTCCTTAACCCTACTCAGTCCCTTCGTAAGCGGATCTGCTGGGTTATCTTCTGATGATATCCTCTTCACTACGAGTTGTCCTTCTTCTACACGATGTCTAATGAAATGATATTTTCTGTCGATATGTCTTGATCTACCATGATCCCTCGGTTCCTTGGTCAAGGCAACCGCTCCTTTGTTATCACAGAAAATCTCTATGGGCTCCTTTATGGCAGGTACAACTCCAAGATCACCGATGAAGTTCTTTAGCCATATTGCCTCCTTCGACGCTTCGCTCGCTGCAATGTACTCTGATTCGCATGTTGAATCGGCTACGGTTTCCTGCTTGGAACTCTTCCATGTCACTGCTCCTCCATTTAGGGTAAAGACCCAGCCCGACTGCGAACGGTAGTTATCCCTGTCTGTCTGAAAACTAGAGTCACTGTACCCTCGCACCTTCAAGTCATCACTCCCTCCGAGGACTAAGAACCATTCCTTCGTCCTCCGAAGGTACTTAAGGATATTCTTCACCACAATCCAATGTGCTCTTCCAGGGTTCCCTTGATATCTACTAACCATGTTCAAAGCGAAGGCTACATCAAGGCGAGTACAAGTCATAGCGTACATGATTGAGCCAACTGCGGAAGCGTATGGTACTCAGCTCATTTCTGCTATCTCAACTTCGGTACTCGGACTTTGAGTCTTACGTAACTTGGCATTACTTTGTATCGGTAATTCTCCCTTCTTCGAGTTTTCCATACTAAATCGTTTTAGTACTTTATCCAAGTAAGTATTCTGACTAAGTCCAATTAGTCTCTTACTTCTTTCTCTTACTATCCTTATTCCCAAAATGTAAGAAGCCTCTCCAAGGTCCTTCATAGCGAAGCACTTCCCGAGCCAGGACTTAACTTCCTGCAGAGTCGGGATGTCGTTTCCTATGAGTAATATGTCATCGACATATAGAACGAGGAAGCTTACTATACTCCCACTGGCTTTGACATATACACAAGATTCGTCTTCGCTTCGTACAAATCCAAACTCTTTGACTTTCTCATCGAAGCAAAGATTCCATCTGCAAGATGCTTGCTTAAGTCCATAAATGGACTTCTCAAGCTTACACACTCTATTCGGATGCTTCGGATCCACAAACCCCTCTGGCTGAGCCATGTAAACATCCTCAACCAACTTTCTATAAAGGAAAGCGGTCTTGACATCCATTTGCCAAATCTCATAATCATGAAATGCGGCAATTGCTAACATCACTCTAATAGATTTAATCTTCGCAACTGGTGAGAAGGTCTCGTCATAGTCAACTCTGGGAGTTTGAGTAAAGCCCTTCGCAACCAATCGTGCTTTATATGTGTGTACCTTTCCATCCACGTCGGTCTTCTTCTTGAAGATCCATTTGCACCCAACGGTCTTACGTCCGGGCACATAATCAACCAAATTCCAAACTTGGTTGTCATACATGGATTGGATCTCGCTATCCATTGCCTCTTTCCATTTCCCAGACTCCGGGCCTGCCATGGCTTCCTTATAGTTATTAGGTTCATCAAGATTTATTAGTGTGCCATCACTAATATACGTGTCCCCTTCGGTAGTAATATGAAAACCATAAAACTGGGGATGCACTCTAACTCTATAGGAACGTCTAAGAGGTAAGGTTTCGTCAATTGGTTCAACCGGAGTTTCCTCCTCGGGTTGAGTGCCAGCAGTAGAGGTTCCTTCATCTATCGACTCTTGAATCTCTTCAAGCTCGATTTGCCTCCCACTGTCTCCTTGGCTTATGAGTTCTTGCTCTCGGAAAACTCCTCTCCTCGCAACGAAGACAACATTGTCCTTCGGTCTATAGAAGAGATATCCAAAGGATGTCTGCCGGTAGCCGATGAAAATACATCGCTCACTTCAAGGTTCAAGCTTGTCGTGAGTATCTCGTCTTACGAAAGCCTCGGAACCCCAAACCTTGATATGTGCCAATGAGGGAGATTTCCCTGTCCACATCTCGTGAGGTGTTTTGGCAACCTTCTTAGTAGGGACTCGGTTAAGGATATGGGCGGCAGTCTCTAAGGCATACCCCTAAAAAGAGATAGGTAGTGAAGCACGACTCATCATAGAGCGAACCATATCCAATAAGGTTCGATTACGCCTTTCTGCCACACCATTCAACTGCGGTGTCCTAGGAGGCGTCAATTGCGAAACTATTCCACACTCCTTGAGATATTCGTGGAATTCAAGACTTAGGTACTCTCCTCCTCGATCGGATCGAAGCATCTTGATTTTCCTGCCCAATTGATTCTCCACTTCATTCTTGAATTCTTTGAACTTTTCAAAGGTTTCTGACTTTTTCTTGATTAAATAGATATACCCATATCTACTATAATCATCGGTAAAGGTCACATAGAAGCGGTTCCCATCCTTCGTGGTTAATCTAAACGGTCCACATACATCGGTATGTACTAGGTCCAATAGACCTTCACCCCTTTCACACGTACTCCTGAAGGGTGATTTAGTCATCTTTCCAAGTAAACAAGACTCGCATGTGTCATCTTCCCTAAGGTCGAATGACTCCAACAGTCCATCCTTTTGGAGGTGGGCTATGCGTTTCTTGTTGACATGTCCAAGACGACAATGCCACAAGGATGCTTTATCCATACTAGTGGAAGAATCTATATTCAAAACATCATTTCCTTAGTTATCAACAATCATAATAGTTTCATATATTCCATTACATGGTATAGCTTCAAAGTAAAAGACATCATTTAGATAAGCCAAAATAGAACCATTCACATTATTAAAAGAAAATCTAAATCCTTGTCTATATAATCCATGAAATGAAATGATGTTTCTAGCCATTTCTGGCGAATAGCAACAATTGTTCAAATCCAAACACAAATTATTCCTAAGCACTAAAGAATACACTCCAATCTTGGTCACAGGCGACGATCTTCTGTTCCCCATGATTAGATTGATCCTTCCTTGCTCCACATCCCTACTTCTTCTTAGTCCCTGCACATTAGAACAAATGTGATAACCACAACCGGTATCAAGAAACCAAGAAATAGCATGATTAGAATCGCTAGATTTAATTGTGTATATACCTGCGAAAGATGGCTTGATCTTTCCTTCTCTGATTGCTTGTAGGTACTCTGGGCAGCTTCTGTTCCAATGTCCTATCTTGTGGCAGTGGTGGCACTCTGCCTCCTTCGGGTTAGGGCAGGGCTTAGCGGGATCAACTTTGGTCCCACTAGAAGAGGCACCATCTCGGGCTTTTACCTTGCGATAGTTCTTCGATGAAGCCTTCCTCTTCTTTCCCTTTCCTTGACCAATAGCCAAGATAGGAGCAGCAAGCGAATTGGGAGTCGGTGCAACAGACTTGTCTTTGAAGTTGCTCTCAGCGACCCTCAAGAGACCTTGGAGTTTGCTTAGGGTGACCTCCTCTTTGTTCATGTGGTAGGTCATCCTAAATTGATTGTACATCGGAGGCAAAGAGTGAAGCACCATGTCGATCACCAAGTCTTCCCCAAAGTCAACATTTAACTTGCGAAGGCGGTCGACATACCTTTGCATCTTTTGCAGGTGCACGGTAAGAGATTGTCCATGACCCATCTTAGCAGAAATCATGTTAGTGAAAATCTCATAACGCTCTTGTCTCGCGTTTTGGTGGTATCTCTCCAATAAGTCTTGGTGCATCTCGTATGGGTACATGTCCTCGTAGGACTTTTGGAATTCGGAGTTCATGGTGGCAATCATGATGCAATGTACCTTCGTTGCATTTCGCTCATGAGTTTCAAAAGCGGTGATTTCGGCTAGAGTAGCGATTTCAGGGTTCATTTTCTCGAGCTTCTCATCGAGGACATACTCCTTATCCTCATAGCGAGCAATGGTGCGAATGTATCTTATCCATTCACTAAAGTTCGTTCCATCGAAGGTGACCTTTTGGCAAAGGCTCATCAACGTGAAAGAACTCGCAGCAGCGTTGTTTGCGTTCGACATCTACAAAAGGGAAGGACAAAGATAGATTAGAATAAGAATCCCTAATTATCACCCAATAAGAAAATTAGGGCTAGGATCCAACAATAACATTTACATACTAGAAAGGGGATGCCGTAATCTAACATGAAAATAAATTGATGGTAAGTGAATGACAATTCACTAATTCTCCATCACAAAACTTAACTATTAGTCCTAAGTGTATTGAGAATTCCTAGGTTGGAATGAGATTCATTGAAACTGTTCAATGGCATGTTTAAATCTCGATATGCCCCTCTTGTTTGTGACTGAGATGCCGAGGATCACAAAGCGGGCGTGAATTACCATGCAAATTCACATGGTGCCTTCATTGTAACGATCACCTATTCGATGTGCCGGTAAACCACACACGCTCCATCGAACTATGATAAACAATGAATCACCCTTTGCCACCTTTGATTAGTGTTACTTTGTATTACTTATTATACTTTTAATGAGAAGATGAGGTTGCCCTATCCTACCCGTTCGGCTAACGACCCTCCACCAATCAAGCAAGCGGTGGGTGTGAGTGTACACCCATTAAGCGCCATTTTATAGGCTGCAACCTTATACCCACCTTATAGATCGGCTTCGTCAATGAGGCCTACTAACGGTAAGACTAGCATTTAGTTATACATATATATATATATATATATATATATATATATATATATATATATTATTCTAGTAATATCATATTAGTATAGGGTTGTATTTTAAACCTTTTAAAATCTAGGGTTTGAAATTTAAGTTGTCTAAATTAAACTTTTTAATCACAAATATAAATTTCTAAACTTGAGGGCAAGTTTTAAAACATTTAAAACATAGAGGATCAAATAACAAATAATTCCAGTTAACAATTAATATCCTAATTATCTATATTTGATTTTATTCAAGATTTCTTTGAAATATAATTACCAAAATAATTAAAATAATTAATTAATTATCATATAAGGAAATTAAATATTTTATTAGTTGATAAATACCTTTAACTAGATCAAGATAATAGCCATATATATCAAAAAATCGTATTTAGGTTGATCTAATATGATTAAGGTAAGTTTCCATAAGATAATTATGAAAAAATCCCGAATCTGGCCATTCCTGACGCCTGGACTCGCCGAGTTCACAAAGGGACTCGCCGAGTCAGGCCTACTCGCCGAGTCCACTTTGGAACTCGCCGAGTCCATGACTTAGAAACCAAAAAATCGAATTTTTCAGGTTTGTTTCAGTTAATCAAGAAACAATTTAAAGAAAACCAAGCTAGGCTCTGATACCACTGATGGGTTTTAGCCATAAGAACTTTCCTATGTGCGCATGCAAAACCCTAATGCTTGGATCTAGGCTTTCTAATTAAACATGCTTTGAATCCAAGACTTCTAATGGCTAATTAGGTTAAATAATAACATTGAAACAGATCTAGAACCATACCTTTGAATTCCTTGTTGATCTTGTAGTCTTGGAGCTTCTAGAGTCACAATTGTCACTCCTCTAGTGGCTTACAAACACCAATAGCAAGGAAGATGATTTAGGAGAGAAGAGAGGGGAGGAAATCGGCCAGGGTTCTCCTACTTTAAGTGAGGTGCCGATTTCCCTTGCCCATGGGGTCTATTTATACTTGTAGATTCCTTAAGGGTTACAACCTAAACCGTAATTGGGTAATCTTCTCTTAAGGCTATCCAAATCCTTTCCTTAGATAACTCATTGGACGATTTTGAAGCTATCCTAGCTTCTAGAATCCGTCCCTTATATATCTATAAGGATTTATAGTCTAAAGCTTAACTATCAAACAATTGACAGTTTATACCCCTTTATTTAATTAACCTCTTTAAGTCACCAAATTAATTCGAATTAATTCTATGACTTATATTAATCAAATAACAATATATTATTCTTTATATTATTCCCATAATATATTAATAATATTTACTCTCTCTTAATAAATCATCCTATCAAGTTGCTATGATGAAGGCAACCCAAAAGGACCATGTACAACCAGGTCAAATACTTGCCTAACATAGTTGCAGCCTTAGACACTATTCCAACACATAAGTCCTCTGAATGGAATCAAGAGTTATGGAACAAGAGATATCTCATTAAGACAGATAAAGGGTTCTATTAAGTGATAAAGCATGAAAGAGTTATCAAAGCAGATAAACTATTGCTAAAGGAATGATTGAGGAGCAAAGTTGGAATGAGGATTTCTATAAGGAAGTTGGCTCTAGAAATACTCCCATAGTATTTCATGTTTCGTTGCGACGACGGCTAGTTGTTTGGGTATTGGGTAAGTTTTAGGCATGCTGAACACCACAGTCACTCCCAAGCACATGTTGGTCGTGTCTCGAATGAATATAGTTGATCAGGCTATATTGACCCTAGACACGATTACATAATTGCCCAGGTTTAACCGCAGTGTACAACGCCCATTTACTTATGTTTTTTTTCTACTCGTAATTACGGAATCCGGCGGTTGGGTATACTTGTATACTTTTGAAAAATACTTATATTTCAAAGTATACTTTTAGTTCATAGCACTTCGGCCCCTTAGTGTTTATAGTCTTATACAATGTAAGGTTTGGTATACTAGTTCACTATAAACAAGGGCTCTGATACTAATCTGTCACACCCCGAAACCGATGGCGGAAACGTTCTGGGGCGGAGGACATCATGAAGTATCGCAACCAATGTACATTGTAAGCGTAGTAAACACAACCATTGCATTACATAGAAATATTTACATTGTCTAAAAACAAAGGGTTACAAGTGTTATACATATATATCATATGAACAAAAGCTAAGACGAGTCTTCTATACGCTCCGTCTTCTCCAAAAGATCGTTGGGTACCTGTCAAATGTGGACCTGACAATACAAGCAGTTTGAAAATCAGCATAAAGCTAGTGAGTTCATAAGCAGTTTATTTTAGAAAAAGTATAAGTTTCCTTTAGTTTCCTGAAAAAGTCGTTATCCAAGAAAATCACATATTTTCTTATAAAGAAAGTTTAGTTATCCATCCGTTACACAGTTTGGTTAAGAGCAGTTATCTTAATCCAGGAAAAACCCTTATTTTCCTAAAAGTCGTGTTTAGTTCTTGGTTCGGAATGCAATGTACTACTATCTACCATACTTGTCGTATTAGTTAGGTATTCTGATATCCTGGTTATCCTACACTCAAATGTCGAATATCTACTTTACTTATCCGTAATTTTGAATCTTTGGAGACACTCAGAGACGTACATTAGTTGTATATTCGATGTTCTGGTGACTTCCAAAGGCGTAATTTAGACGTATTTCTGAAGCTCTGTCGACATCCAAAGGCGTATGTTTTTGAAACTCTGTCGATATCCAAAGGCGTACTTTCGAATTATTTCCGAAACTCTGGCGGCACACAAAGACATACACTAGTTGTAATTTCGTAGTTCTGTACCATCCAAAGGCGTGCATTAGCTGTACTTTCGTAGTTCTATTGCTATCCAAAAGCGTATCTTATTAGTAATAATCCTAATTTATGATTAGTATGAATCCTTCGTAAATTATAAAATGTAACATAGATTATAACATTTTATAAAGAAATCTATAATTCGTCTGAAAACTAACTCTGCAAGTCAAACTGTTGGTTAATATGTTTTTCGATATTAAAAGCATACAAAATATGAACATTTGAACTGAAATACCAATACGTCTAAGTACAAGATTTCCTTGTACTTTTGCTTGTATTTCCCCCTAAAAACATTTGAAAAACACGGAAAAAGAGTAGGGGTATGAACTCACCAGTCGAGAGGCATGTCCATTTGGGTGCTAAACGTCAGTTTGGGGCTTGAAAACATGCGAGGTTCCTATGTAATATGATGAGATACACAATTGTATCTAATTAGGCTTTGAACTACTAATTAAATATGAATAACACTTCGAGACGCGAAAACACTTCTATTCAAGTGTTTGGAGTGACCCGGGTGTCACCTAAGGGGGTGTATGGCTTAGGCATGGAGTTTACTCTTCAAGAGTAAGCTCTTAGAGGATTTTCCGGCCCTAAACACCACATCCCCATGAGTTTACGGCCGTAAACTCATGGGTGGTGCTCTTGGGTGCTAATTGGCCTTATAACATTTGAGGGATGATGCAAGGTTTGGTTCTAGGGCATTGGAAAGGGATTAAATCAACACATGGACCATTACAAGGAGTTTACGGCTGTAAACTAGGATTTTACGGCCATAAGCTCCCTCATATCCCTTCCTTATGTGTTTTGATGGTCCTAGATTAATCATATGTGATTCTAACTCAATATACAAGCCATGGAATGATATTTGGGCATCATTTGACTAAGTTATAGGAGTTTACGGCCCAGGAACCTATCCTTGAGGGTTTTACGGTCGTGAACTCCTAAAGGAGTGGTTTTTATCAAGTTTAAGGCTCCTAACTCATTTGTGGTTGCTTGTAGACTTTATTCCAAGGCTTAGGAGGTGTTAAAGGGGCATCTTAACACCTTAAAAGGTGTTTACAACCTATGAAAGGGTGTTTACGGTCCAAGCATGTTCTTGAGCTGTAAAATCATGTTTTCCCTTAAATGATGAGTTTATGGTGTTCCTAGTCCATTCAAATAAGCCCTTATGTCGTATCTAAGCTCTAAAGGTGGTTTGGAAAGGTTTTAAGGCTCAAAAACCCCATTTGTATGTGTTTGCGGCCTAAGGCTGATCCAGGGCCGTAAACACATGATTATGGTCCTATTTCATGATTTAAACATGAATTTGAAGGCTAAAGATGTTAATCTATGAGTTAGGATAGTTACCTTAACGATTTGGAGCTTGAATTGAGTGGTTTTTGGATCAAAAGCTTGGATTTGAGGAGAGAGAGAGTGAAAAAGGCTTCAAATGAGGCTCTTTGAACTTTAAATATGGTTTAAGTTTGAGACACGGTGGAATTCTACCCGATACTGGCATTAGATGAGGCTTTTGGTCGTACCCGATTAAGTCGTTGTGACCCGACATGATCGAAACTAAAATTTTTCTAATTACTAATATGAGTGTTTTCTTGAGTTTCTAATGTGTTTGGATACTTAAGAGGTCAAAATAAAAGTCTTAATTTAAATGACTTAATCCAAAAATGCAATCGAAACAATTCGCTAAAAACGAGTTTTTATGGACGGAAACGGGTTATGGCGATGGAACAAACTTCGGGTTGTCACATGATTACTGGTTGAATGATACCGATGATGATTACCGGTTGAAAGACACCGACGGTTGTTACCGGTTCGAAGATACCGATGGTTTTATATGTTATGTGGTATGATGGGGGAACTCACTAAGCTTCGTGCTTACAGTTTTAGTTGTGGTTTCAGGTACCTCTTCGTTAAACGGGAAAGAGCCGGCGGCGTAGTGGCGCTTCACACACATGGTTTCCGCACTGGATTTTCTGGGATCGTACTCTGATTTTCTTTGTTTCTGATGACATTGTTTTCAGACGTAACCTTATGTTTTATAATTAATGTAACTTTGACAATGTTTTAGTAACACGCTTTATTACATGTTAAATGTTAAAAATGAAATTTTTGGCCTCGAAATCTGGGATGTTACAAGAAGTGGGTGTAAGGCTCCAAGGTCAGCCCACTAGTAGAGTTAGTTGGTAGACGATTGTCTTTGTTATAACCATTTAGGATTGCTACTACCTGATATGCTTATATGTTAATATGATATGATGTTATGTGATAGGAGGTAGTAGGGGGAATAGTCCCCGAGTTTGGTCGTAAGGACCGAAGGGTATGACGGGCACCCTACAATTGCCTGGCAGGGTAGGTCAAGCAGCCCAGAATTTCCTCGCAGGGTAGGTCGGGCACCCCAGAATTTCCCGGCAGTATGTTTGTTGTATGGTATGTGGTATTATGGGGTAACTCACTAAGCTTTGTGCTTACGGTTTATAGTTTTGGATTCAGGTACTTCTTTGTCGAAGGGGAAGGAACTGGCACCGTAGAAACGCATCGCACACACACTATTTCCACATTTTGAGATCCATGGGATTGTTCTCTTATATTATTACTAATGATGATATGGTTTTGAGACATGTGATTATGGTTTTATAGTTTCATATGATATCAATGATGTTTCTCAGTAAACGGTTTTATAAGTAACATAATTAAAAAAACAAAATTTTTGGTCTTGAAAAATTAGGAGGTTACAAAAATCCAAGATCTAAAAGCATATCACATAAAGGTTTGAACTTATGGACTTATAGTAATCTAGAATATATGCAAGATGGTGAAGAGGAGATTTGCGTTTTGGATAAATTCACTAGACACCTTCTTCTTCTTTGAGGCACCAAAAACACCACAATGAGCCAACAACTTAATGAGGGAGGCTAGGGTTTAACAAAAGTGCTTTAGAGGTGATGGAGGTTGAGGGTGGAGGAAACTCTACCCATCACTTCCTTTAAATAGGACCCTAAGCCCGAAAATTAGGGTTTACACAATCTGTCGTCTCTTCATCGTGGTTAGTATTCTGCTACGTCGTGGATTCAATAAATGAAACATGCATTTCATGCAAATTGTCATGTCATGGTGATTCCTTCTCCATGTCTTGACCGACCGAAACCTTAACTTTTACAAAGTGGAATTAATACCTGAAAGCAGACATTACAATTCTCCCCTACTTGAATCAGACTTCATCCTCGAACTCCACACTACAAATAGCTCAGGGTAATGCTCCCGCATCTCCTTATCTGGTTTCCATGTCCAGTCAGAACCCTTCTAGTGCTGCCATTGCACCTTCACCAATCCTTGTTTATTAAGTTATTCATATTTCTATCTAAAACAACAACAAATCTCTCCACATAGTTAGGCGCTCATCAACCTGAATGTCATCACAGTAAACTACTAAGAAATCATCGACCAAGCACTTCTGCAGCTGCGAGACATAAAATGTGTTGTGAATCTGGCTAAGCTCGGCCGAACACTGTTGAACTACTATTACCGAGACCTTCAATTCTCATTTAGGTTGTGTCGGCCGGAAACCATTCGATCTACTATTCGAACTCCAGGCTTTGTACTGTTAATCCGAAACTTGGAAAAATCATAACTTCCTCATACAAAGTAAGATTTGGGCGTTCTTTTTATGCACACTCTCGGTTTAATGAACACTACGACTTTTGTTTAGATCGCTAAGGTTAAAAAGCACTTTAACGTAAACTCAGTTTTTAAGTCACGCAACGCCGTGCCGATTCTGTCGTGAAACTTCGACAAGTAATAACTTCTTCGTTATAACTCGAATTTCGGCGTTCTTTATATCCTCAGAACCCTTGTCACGACCACTACAACTTTCTTATTATATATCGGGCTTATCTAACGTATTATTTTTTACGCTTATTTTTATTATTTCTTTATAAACAAGTATATAATCATAAAAGCACACAATTCACCTAATATTCAAGTAATTCATCTTTATTTGTTTAAGATAAGTTATAATTGTTGCCCTAGACTATTGTTGGATATATTGTCTAAGTCCATAACTATAGTTGGTATGTACTTCTCCCTACCCGGCATGGTCCATTTGGGTTGTACTTCACCCGAACAATTTATGGATAATCTTTTGAGAATAGTATGAGTTATGATTTATTAATATATTATAAGTTCTAATATATTAATATAGAATCATATTATTTAATTAGTATAGATCTATAATTAATCTAGAATTAATTTAGAGATCAAAAGTGTTACTAATTAAATATGGGCTCTTGTATTTATATAGTGTGGGCTAATGTTTATTTGTAATGGGCTAGGCTTACATGGAAAGTCCATGGATACTCCATGGAGCTTTAACCCATGGATCTCATGGAAATGAAAAGACATGGGTACTAGGGTTTACATGGATGTAACCCTAATCCACCACACTATATAAAGAGGGCCAATTTCAAGAAGGTTGTTACTATTCTCTCAAAGTTCCAAAGTTTGTGGTGATTTGTGATTTCCATTTGAGGCATCCACACTATTGCTGCTAGGCTCTAAAACTCAAGGCAATCAACTACAACTACAAGGTAAGTAATTCTACTAGCTTTATTTGATTCAAGTTCCCCATGCCATGCTAGATAGGATGAGAACCTTGGAAAAATAATTATTTTCATGTATCTTAGTCAAACATAGATCCAAGGTTTCTAGGGTTGCATGTACACCATAGGAGTGTTAGAATGCTTAAAACCCATCAGTGGTACCAGAGCCTAGGCTTGTTTACTTGATACTTGATGCGAATAGCATAAAAATCGAATTTTTTTGTTCACAGCCGTATGAACTCGCCGAGTCCATGGGGGGACTCGACGAGTTCATGAAAAATGCATGCTACTCGTCGAGTCTGTTCATGCACTCGACGGGTAGACGCTGTAGTGTCCAAATTTTCGAGTTTTGCTGCTGCAAAAAGGACTAGAAACGTTACCCTAAATTGTTTTTGTGTTATAAAACTTGTTTTAGATGGTGTAATGTTTATGTTAATCCATTTACAATGGCTATTATAAAAAATTACAATTTTTATGAGTAATTTATGATTCTTGAAATGTTCATATTCATGTTCTTGAACTTGTGAAGATTAGATGATCATAGGAATTGTTTGTAACCTACTTGGTAGTTTAATTCTTGATCATAATGTGTTTTGATGGAGTCCATAACTTATCCTCTAGTTATGGAAAACCAAAGTTCACACTTTAATAAAAACCATTAAAAGAACACAACAGTTAGAAAAATGAAAAGTGTTCATTTTAATACTCAATTAAATTCATAAGTTATAAGAAATGAAAAGTTTTGAAAAGTTTACAAAACTTGCCCTCAAGTTTTGGAACAAGTAAAGTCATGATTAAAACTTTAGTTCCAACCCTTAGAATTTTAAAATTAAAAATTCAACCCTTATACTTTATAATATTATAAGTTTATATATATATATATATATATATATATATATATATATATATATATATATATATATATATATATATATAAGATCAAGTCGTCTTACCGCTAGTATGCCTCATTCACGAAGCCGGTCTATAAGGGGGTATAAGGTTGTTGCCTATAAAATGGCAACTTAATGGGTGTCCACTCTCACCCACCGCTTCCTTGATCGGTGGAGGGTCATTAGCCGAACGGGTAGGACAAGGACTTATAAATTCTCATTAAAAATATAATGATAATACTAAAGTAACTAAACCTTATTAAATTCCCAATCTTAGTTATTTTAGGAAAATGTGAATAAGGTGCTAATTCATGAAATTACACTTTACGCTTTGTTTAAGTCGTTTGTGGAGCGTGTGTGGTTAACCGGCAGACTAACTTAAACTTAACAAGGTAGGTCAAGGGTGACTTAATGTTTATCATAGTATCGATGGAGCGTGTCTGGTTAACCAGCACATCGATTAAGGGGTAATACATTAAGGGTACCAAGTAATTTGCATGGTTACTTCACACCTTGTTTTGTGATCCTCGACGTCCCAGTCACAAAACTTGAAGGGCGCACTCGAGATTGAAACATGCCATTGAAGAAAGTTCAATGAATCTCAAAGAATCTTGGAGTTTCTAAACCAACTAAAACGTAATTAAATATTTCATTTTTTATGGTGGAAATTGGTGAATCGTCATTCACCTACCTTCAAATATCTTATAGCTTAGATTATGGCATCCCTCTTTTGAGTTATAAAATATTGTGTTGGGTTCTAGCCTTAATATTACATTTGGGTGTTTTATTAAGGATTATCTCTAAATCTAATCTAATCTATTCCCTATTCTTTTCAGATGTCTTTCAATAACAATGCTTCTAGCTCAAACCCTACTAGCTCCTTCTCTCTCACGAATCTTTGTGGGAGAGTCATCTTTGATGGGTCCAACTTTACAGATTGGATCAAAAACATCAGGATGGTCACTCGGTATGAGAACAAAGAATATGTTCTCGACAAGGAGCTGAAGGTACTCGAGCCAACTGCTACTCCTAAAGAGCTTGATGAATATGAGGTACATGAAAGAGATGCTACAAAAGTGGAATGCATCATGATGGCCACCATGACAGCCGAGCTCCAAAAGTCCTATGAGGACTATTATCCTTTTGAGATGCACCAGGACTTGATGGACCGCTACCATCAAAGTGCTCGTCAAGAGCGATATGAAATAATCTCCTCCATGATAACAACCCGAATGAAGGATGGTGAACCCATCACGGGCCACATGCAGAAAATGCAAAGGTATGTGGACCGTTTACTGAAGTTGAATGTGAACTTCCCCAAGGTGTTAGCAATAGAAATCATTTTGCACTCCTTACCATCGTGTTACGATCAATTCCGCATGACATATCACATGAACAAGGAAGAATTCACCCTCTGCAAATTTCAAGGACTCTGGAAGACCGTCGAAAGTGGTCTAAAGGGTAAGTCGGTTGTTACCACTCCTACTCCTACTCCAACTACAGCCAATGTCTTGGTAATCGGTCATGGAAAAGGAAAAAAGATAAACAAACCTTCTAAGGGTATCAAGGGTAAGACCCTTGAAGGCTCCTCTTCAAGCAAAACCAATAAAGGTTTTTTCACTCCTTCTGCTAACCGTAATGAGGCTGAATGCTTCTATTTCCATGAAAAGTTGCATTAGAAGCGAAACTGCACAAAGTACCAACAAGATTTGAAGGATGGGAAAGTAAAACCCAACCATGCAGGTATATACACTATATTGTCTAATAACTCACCTCATTCTAAGTCTTGGATGCTTGATATAGGTTGTGGTATTCACATATGTTGTGATTTGCATGGACTAAGAAGAAGTGAGAATGTGGAGCAGGGAAAGATAAACTTGATCATGGGAAATAGGAAAGCTTCACCTGTCACCAAGATAGGAGTTTATTCCTTAATGCTAAATAGTGGGTTTACATTAGATTTGAATAAATTTTATTATTCGCCAGAAATGGCAAGAAATGTTATTTCCTTTCATGCATTATATAAACAAGGTTTTACGTTTTATTTTGATAATAATAATGGTAGTATTGATGCTTTCATTAATAATGGTCTTTATTTTAAAGCATTACCTTGTGATGGCGTGTATGAAACTGTATTTGTTATAGATAATCTAGGAAATAATGTATTGTGTATTGACTCTTCCACTAGCTTAGATAAAGCATCTTTATGGCATTGTCATCTTGGACATGTAAGCAAGAAATGCATAGGCCAACTCCAAAAGGATGGAGTCTTGGAGTCATTTGACGTAAAGTCAGATGATACTTGTGAATCTTGTTTGCTTGGTAAAGTGACAAAGTCACCTTTTACTGGCACTTGTGCTAGGGGTGAAGGTTTGTTGGACCTCATACACACGGATGTGTGTGGGCCCTTCAGAACTACCACAAGAGATGCTAATCGCTTCTATGTGACTTTTACTGATGACTTTAGTAGATATGGATATGTCTACCTAATCAAGCATGAGTCAGAAACCTTTGAAAATTCAAAGAGTTTAAGCTAGAAGTGGAGAATCAGTTGGGCAGGAACATTAAGATGCTTCGATCCGATTGTGGTGGTGAGTATCTTAGTACTGAGTTCCTTGACTATCTTAAGTAATGTGGGATTGTCTCACAATTGACACCTCCTAGGACACCACAGTTGAATGGTGTAGCTGAGAGGCGCAATCGGACCTTGTTGGACATGGTTCGTTCCATGATGAGTCGAGCTTCGCTACCAATCTCATTTTGGGGGTATGCCTTAGAGACTGTCGCCCATATCCTTAATCTAGTCCCTACAAAGAAGGTTGCCAAAACACCTCACGAGGTGTGGACTGGAAAAGTTCCCAATCTAGACCACATCAAGATTTAGGGCTGTGAGGCTTTCGTTAGATGCAAGACTCACGATAAGCTCGAACCCCGAAGCAA
This sequence comes from Lactuca sativa, assembly GCF_002870075.4. Lineage (NCBI taxonomy): Eukaryota > Viridiplantae > Streptophyta > Magnoliopsida > Asterales > Asteraceae > Lactuca > Lactuca sativa. The sequence goes on along the minus strand of NC_056631.2, from coordinate 226,608,399 downwards.
AAGGTGTATTTTCATCGGCTACCCACATAAATCCTTTAGCTACAGCTTCTAAAGACCTAGTGATAATGTGGTCTTTGTAGCAAGCAGAGGATTCTTTCGAGAGAGAGAGAATTCATGAGCCAAGGAGACAGTGGGAGGCAAATTGACCTTGAGGAAATTCAATAGTCAATTGGTGAAGGAACCTCAAACCCTAGCCCTCGACCTGAGGAGGAAACTCCTGTTGAGCCGACTGAAGAATCTATACCTCTGAGGCGTTCCACCAGAGTTAGGAATGCACCTGAGCATTATTATGGTTTCCATATTACTACAGATGGTGAAACACTTATCAGTGATAACACACTGGTAAATCTGGATGAGCCTAACGGCTACATAGAAGCCATGGCAGGCCCTGAGGCTGCTAAATGGAAAGAGGCTATGGATAGCGAGATATAGTCCATGTATGACAATCAAGTTTGGAACTTGGTTGAAAATGTACCTGATCATAAGATAGTTGGGTGCAAATGGATCTTCAAGAAGAAGACCGACATGGACGGTAATGTACACACTTATAAGGCATGACTGGTTGCAAAGGGTTATTCTCAAACTCCGAGAGTTGATTATGATGAGACCTTTTCACCAGTGGCCTAAATTAAGTCTACTAGGGTTCTGTTAGCCATTGTTGCATTTCATGATTATGAAATGTGGAAAATGGATGTCGAAACCGCTTTCCTTAATGGAAAGTTGGCTGAAGATGTTTACATGGTTCATTCAGAGGGTTTTTTCACTACAGAGTACCCCAATAGAGTGTGTCAGCTTGAGAAATCCATTTATGGATTGAAACATGCACCTCGCAGATAGAATCTTTGCTTCGATGAGAAAGTCAAAGAATTTGGATTTTCAAGGAGTGAAGATGAATCTTGTGTCTATATCAAGGCTAGTGGGAGTATAGTCAGCTTTTTGGTACTGTATGTGGATGACATACTACTCATAGGAAATGACATCCCAACCCTGCAGGAAGTAAAGTCCTGGCTTGGGAAGTGTTTCGCTATTAAGGACCTTGGTAAAGCTGCCTATATCCTAGGGATAAGGATTTTAAGAAACCAGAGTAAAAGACTAATTGGAGTTAGTCAAAGCACCTATGTGGACAAAGTGTTGAAAAGGTTTAACATGCATAACTCCAAGAAAGGAGAGTTACCCATCCAGAGTAACGCCAGATTGAGTAAGACACAAAGCCCTAGTACCGAGGCTGAGATAGCAGAAATGAGTCGAATACTTTATGCTTCAGCTATAGTATCAATCATGTATGTTATGACGTGTACTCGACCCGATGTAGCCTTTGCTTTGAGCATGGTTAGCAGGTATCATGGGAACCCTAGCAAGGCACACTGGAATGCGGTAAAGAATATCCTCAAGTACCTACGGAGGACTAAGGACTAGGTCCTTACCCTCGGTGGGAGTGATGACCTGAGAGTTGTAGGGTACAGTGATGCTGGCTTCCAGACTGACAGGTATAACTTCCACTCTTAGTCGGGCTGGGTCTTTACCCTAAACGGAGGGGAAATTACTTGGAAAAGTTCCAAGCAGGAGACAGTGGCTGATTTCATTTGTGAATCAGAGTATATAGCAGCAAGCGAGGAAGCAAAGGAGGCTATATGGCTAAAGAACTTTATCGGAGACCTTGGAGTTGTACCGGCTATAAAGGAGCCAATGGAGATTTTTTGTGACAGCAATAGTGCGGTTGCCTTAGCCAAGGAACCAAGAGATCATGGGAGATCCCGACACATTGATAGAAAATATCACTTCATCAAACATCGAATAGAAGAAGGAATCCTTGTTTCAAAGAGGGTATCATCGGATGAGAACCCAGCAGATCCCCTCACGAAGGGACTGACTCGGGCTAAGCATCTCCAGCATGCTCGGAGCATAGGGCTTAAGGTCTTCTGGAAGTGTGAGGGACGATGAAGGCTGATATGGGAGGAAATAAGCTGTTTAAATTGTGTGCAAACCCTCAAATTTAGGGTTTCACTCAAACAGCACCTACTCGTCGAGTCGGTCTCCCGACTCGTCGAGTAGGTCACTTAAACCCCCGATGAAAGACGACTTTACTCAACGAGTTGGGTCTCCAACTCGTCGAGTCCTAGAGTAAAACATGAAGTTTTCTTGAATTAAAATAAGTACTAGGAATCGGGTGTTATAGATCCCCCCACTTATCTTAGACTTCGTCCTCGAACTCTGCTGTTGAGTCCTGGAAGAGCTCGGGGTAGTGCTCCATCATCTCGTTTTCCGGCTTCCTAGTCCATTCTGAGCCCTTGCAGTGCTGCCACTGCACCTTCACGAGTTCCACTCTCTTGTTCCTCAGATCCTTCGACTTCCTGTCGAGGATCGTCACTGGCCACTCGATGTAGTTCAGGATGTCATCTACCTGAATATCCTCCAGGGGAACCACTGCTAAATCGTCCACTGAACACTTTCGTAACTGGGAGATGTGAAAAGTTCAATGAATTAGACTGAGTTCCACTGGCAGATCCAGCCTATATGCCACCTTGCCTACGCGGGCAACAACCCTGAAAGGTCTAATATACCTAGGGCCCAGCTTGCCCCGCTTCCTGAATCAAATGACGCCCTTCCAAGGAAACACTTTCAGGAGTACCATATCCTCGACCTGGAACTCCAGGTCCAATCGACACTTGTCGGCATAACTTTACTAGCTGACTCTGAGCAGTCTGAAGTCTGATCCGAACCTGCTTGATCCACTCTGTCGTCTTGAGTACCACTTCGGTAGTCCCCATGACTATGACATCCCCAAAATCTCGGCCAGAAAAGACCAATTTTCATTTATGCTTTTAAAATAATTTTAGAGTAAATCCTTTTGATTTGAAAGAGTTGCGGAATTTGTTCCCAAAAACAAAACGTGATAAATTAATACTTACCAAAGCATTTCATAATGAAATGTATTAATATTATATAATCAAAACTCAGGATGTCATGTTCCGATACAGACCATAAAGCATAAACGATAACATTATAAGTCGTTCAACAAATATATACATATACAGACTTGTAAACAAAACAACTTGATGATTCATCCATCTTATGCCCTTGCGCCACTTCCTGTAATACAAATAAACTGAGTGCGTCAGGCTTGGGAGCCTGGTGAGCATATAGGGTTTTCAACCCACAATAAATAATTATATTTAATTCCACCAACCAACAATAACCCAATTACCCATTCCTGTTATTCTCACTTTACGTCCCTATGACAACTAACACAAGGGACCTAGTCTTAGAATATTTCATCGGGGCGAGAACACATGCATTGGGGGGTTTCCCGGCAATATATGTCAAATAAGCCAACCATGAGGGGGATGGAGTCCAGCGAATGAACACCCAAGTTCATTAACACCTACAGGTGGTGAACCTGCTAGCGTTCCATAGGACTGTCTAGAAAAGTCTATGGTCATCATCTAAACTCCGCTAGATGACTGAATCAGCAACAACATCGAGGCCTCTCATCTGTTTATGACACAACTATCTACCCATTTTCAACCCGACATATTAGTAGATAAAAGTATATATTTTTATACATAGTTTAAAACTTGTATAGCATTCTCATTCAATACATATTCCACATAACATATGAGGCACACACACATAACACGTATTTCATAGAGAATAAACCAGATCTATGAGATAGAAGAAAGTGAATATACATTCACACATATGACAACAAAGTATACACATAACACGTATTTTATATAAAATACTTCATAATTATATGTTAGAAGAAAGTAACTACACACTCACTTGATCAAAATATGATCGGACATCACTACGGCTTGTAGAAGTAGTATTCTTCGGCAGATCTGGAAGATCTTCACAAAAACTGGGCTCCTCGCGGGCAGAGCTTCGGCTCAGGAATCTTACCTCTCGGGATAATATCGGATTTATTAATCAAATTTATATATTAATTATTTATTAAACTTCAAAAATTCATATCTCCCTCATACGAACTCCGTTTTCGACGTTCTTTATATCCACACGTAGGTGAGACTACGCTCTACAACTTTCGTTTAGACTCCGTTGGCTAATTTTGAATTTATTTTTACTATTTATTTTTAGTAGGTCGGGACAGCAAAACTCTGTTATAAAATCATAACTTTTTCATCAGACGTCCGTTTTTGCCTATCTTTTCATCGTTTCACTACAATTAACGACATCTTCGATTCTTGTTTAGATTGTTTTGGCTAAAAACCGCTCGGTCTCAAATCGAGTATTCGGGCTGCATACTGCTAAGTCGAAACTTAGAAAAATCATAAGTTCCTCATACGAAGTTAGATTTGGGCGTTCTTTTTATGCATGCTCTTGGTTTAACGAACTATATGAATTTTGTTTAGATCACTAAGGCTAAATATCGCTCTAACGAAAATTTCACTTTTTACGTCATTCAGCATTGCCGGTTCTATCGCGAAACTTCGACAGGTCATAACTTCTTCGTTATAACTCGGATTTCGGCATTTTTTATATATTCGGAAACCTTGATTCAACTACTACAACATTATACATAGATATCAGCTTTATCTAACATTTTATTTTGACGCTTATTTTTATTCTTAATTACATTAAGACACACAATTAAGCACAAAACACATAATACTCAAATATTTCATCATTAATACTCCAAAAAGAGTTACAAGGGTTAACCTAGACTATTACATCAATGATAATGCTAGCCTGGAAACACGGGCGTTACAATGACCCTTTGACAAACCTCACCCTAGCATATTGGGGTCCTGCACGTCCTCCCATACAACATCTCGAAAGGAGGACAGTCAATACTCGCATGATAGTTGTTATTATAGGAGAACTCAGCCAAGGGAAGGTGTAACAACTCAAATTTTTCAAACGAATTTTTCATTTTTAAAACATAAATAATTCCATTTAAAACAAGGCATAAGTAGTTAAGTATTCTATCAAATACATATATATTCAAAATCCCAAGATCATAAGGCAATCTTCAGTGTGTATCGATCATGCCGGCGCCTTCCCACGGTCCTCGCTAGTACCTGAAATACATGCACAACAACTGTAAGCATAAATGCTTAGTGAGTTCCCCAATATACAACTTACGCACATACGCCTTTCCAGGCCCGACCTTCCGGTCCATGTGTCTCAGGGGACTTCCGTCCCTGCTGGGTAAACCTTCCGGCCTTACCTACGCCGACCTTCCGGTCCATCACACATCATATCGCCTTCCGGTCCATAACATAATGCCTTCCGGCCCATAATATAATCGCCTTCCGGCCCACATATCATACATAGCACATATAACAATTAACTTACCACATATAGCATACATATCACATAACATATCCGACCTTCCGGTCACACAGTCAAACCCTTCCGGGTACAGTATAGTGAGAAGACTCACCTCGTAAAATGCGGAAAGCTAGCAACTCCTGAAATCACTCGTGCACAAACCAACGAGCTACAACCCTCCTATAACATTACATAACTCATTAGCACTCATATCATCTAAGTGTGACTATCCCTAAGAAGTCAGACTTAGGTCAACTCTGGTCAACGGTCAACGGTCAACTCGACTGGACTCGGCGAGTACCCTGGCGACTCGGCGAGTCTAGTTGTCTTCACCAATTCCTGCATAATCCCTCTCTACTCGTCGAGTATCCCTCTTGACTCGACGAGGTCCTCGTGGAAGAATCGCGGGGCCACCCCGACTCTACTCGTCGAGCCTGAAGAACAAACTCGGCGAGTCCCAGTGAATCTTCAAGCTACTCACCGAGTCTGATCATCCGACTCGGCGAGTCTACGCCATGCAGTCGATCGAACTGCTTCCTGGGATACATATATACTCGAATATACAAACATGGGACCTTCTGGACCTCTAAGGGTCCTACTACAAGGTTAGGAACGTTGAATAACAACACAACAATCCATCTAGACTCCAAATGGGTTCCATAAACCCTAAATCTATAAACACATCAAACAACAGAAGGGAATCCGAATTATTACCTGGAATATGTCCTCTCTGTGTCTCCAAACCGCAGGACTTGAATCCCTTGCTGTTCCTTTAGCCTAAACCCTTCTCCTCCTTGCCCAACAATTTCCTTCAAGCCCTAATATCCTCCAATCTTGCTCTAGATGCCCACAGCCGTTTAGGGTTCCTCTCAATTGACTAAAGACTGACAATGACGGCCTATAAGAGCATTAAATACGATCCAAAACTGAACGGTTAGGGTTTCTGCTGAACAGCGTCGACTCGCCGAGTCCATATCTGGACTCGTCGAGTCCAGTCGCGGACCTGCGACCAAGTCTGCGATCCTACTCGGCGAGTCTAGGCTCCAACTCGCCGAGTCCCCTCTTAAACCACCCCAAAAACATAATTTTAATAATACCTGAGATTTCGGGCTGTTACAACTCTCCCCCACTTGGATTAGACTTCGCCCTCGAAGTCTCACTCTGCAAATAGTTTCGGATGCTGCTCCCGCATTTCGCGCTCCGGTTCCCAAGTCGTATCCGATCCCTTACGGTGTTGCCATTGAACCAACACCAGAGGTACCTCCTTGTTCCTCAGAACCTTGATCTTCCGATCCCTGATAGCCACTGGTCTCTCCGCGTAATTCAGGCTCGCATCCACCTGAATATCCTCCAATGGAACCACTGCCGACTCATCGGCTATGCACTTCCTCAACTGCGACACATGAAAAGTGTCATGGATCTGACCCAACTCCGCTGGCAACTCCAACCGATAGGCTACCCGGCCTATCCTTGCAATCACACGAAATGGTCCAATATACCGGGGCCCCAATTTGCCCCTCTTCCTGAATCGAATCACTCCCTTCCAAGGAGAGACCTTCAGGAGAACGAAGTCGCCGACTTGAAATTCAAGCTCGGATCGGCGCCTGTCTGCATAACTCTTCTGTCGGCTCTGGGCAGTCAATAACCTTTGTCTCACTTGCTGAATCTGCTCTGTCGTCTGGAGTACGATCTCCGTGCTGCCCATCACTCTCTGTCCCACCTCTCCCCAGCAAATGGGGGTCCGACACCTCCTACCGTACAACAGCTCAAAAGGTGGCATACCAATGCTCGAATGATGGCTGTTGTTGTAGGAAAACTCTGCCAATGGTAAATACGCATCCCAACTACCCCCGAAGTCTAACACACACGCTCGGAGCATGTCCTCCAGCGTCTGAATTGTCCGCTCGCTCTGACCGTCTGTCTGGGGATGGTATGCGGTACTAAAATGCAACTTAGTACCCAGCTCCTCATGGAATTTCTTCCAGAACCTGGAAGTGAAGCGCACATCGCGGTCTGACACAATCGAGATCGGCACCCCGTGCCGAGATACCACCTCTTTCACGTATATCTCCGCTAACTTTTCCGCTGAAGAACTCTCACTGATGGCAAGAAAGTGTGCACTCTTCGTCAACCTATCCACAATCACCCAAATTGCGTCAACTCCCCTAGCAGTCCTTGGCAATTTGGTGATAAAATCCATAGTGATCTGTTCCCACTTCCACTCGGGGATCTCCAATGGCTGTAACTTGCCATGCGGTCTCTGGTGCTCAGCCTTAACCCCCATGAGAATGTAACACCCTTCCGGGTCAATCTGGTGAGTGGCACTGCGATCTTGGAGAAATCCTTGATAAATCTCCGATAATACCCTGCCAACCCAAGGAAACTTCTGATCTCAGAGGGTGACTTCGGCACCTCCCAACTCATCACCGCCTCAACCTTGGCCGGATCGACCAATATCCCTTTCTGATTAACCACATGTCCTAGAAACTGGACCTCCCGCAACCAGAATTCACATTTGGAGAACTTTGCATAGAGCTTCTCCGACCTCAATACCTCAAGGACCTCCCTCAAATGCTCCTCATGCTGCTCTCTAGATCTCGAATACACCAGAATGTCGTCGATAAATACGATCACTGACCGATCCAACATCGGCCTGCATACCCTGTTCATGAGATCCATGAACACAGCCGGGGCATTGGTGAGTCCAAAAGGCATCACCACAAACTCATAATGCCCATATCGCGTCCTAAACGCTGTCTTCTGGACGTCTTCATCCCGTACTCTCACCTGATGGTAACCTGACCTCAGATCGATCTTGGAAAACCAAGATGCTCCCTGCAACTGATCGAATAAATCATCGATCCTCGGCAACGGGTAACGGTTCTTGACCGTTAGCTTGTTCAACTCCCGGTAATCAATGCACATCCGGTGTGAACCATCCTTCTTTTTGACGAACAGAATAGGTGCTCCCCATGGCGAGCTGCTCGGCCGAATGAATCCCTTCCCCAGCAACTCCTGGAGTTGCGAGGACAACTCTTGCATCTCTGGAGGTGCAAGACGATAGGGCACTTTAGCAATAGGCGCTGCCCCCGGAACCAGATCGATATTAAACTCTACTTGCCTCACAGGCGGTACTCCCGGCAACTCCTCGGGAAAGACATCTGAAAACTCGCGCACCACCGGAACTTCCTCAACTGACTTCGGTTTCTCGGAAACCTCCCGCGTATCCATCACATACGCCACAAAACCCTTACAGCCCTGCCGTAGACACTGCCTCGCCCTAGCGGCCGAACAAAAAGCTGATCCCGAACGGGTACCCTCGCCGTACACCGAAAGAACTCCCCCTCTAGGGTCTCGTATAGTCACCAACTGACGCTCACAGTCGATGACAGCGCCGAACCGGCTCAGCCAGTCCATGCCCACGATGACACAGACATCCCCCATCACGATAGGAATCAGATCAATCGGGAATCCAACCCCGAAAATCTCTAGTACACATCCCCGAAGAACCTCCGTAGCACAAATCACCTTCTCGTCAGCTATAGAGACTCTCAAAGGTCGACTCAACGACTCACGACTAACGCCAATATGCTGACTAAAGGCCAAGGACACAAAGGACCTACTCGCACCCGAGTCAAATAACACTAAGGCAGGCACAGAGTTCACAAGGAAAGTACCTACGCGCATAATAACATAAGCATAACGTATCGACATTAAAATAATTACATGCATTACAACATACCTGCCACAACATCGGGCGCAGCGCGGACCTCCTCCGCAGTCAGCTGAAAGGCTCTTCCCCGAGCCCTCGGGGCCTCGGCCTTCACCGGTCGAGTCGTCGTAACTCCGGCAGCAGGTGCAGATCCCTGAAGAAGCTGAGGGCACTCGGCCTTCCTATGGCCAGTCTGGTTGCAATGAAAGAAAACCGTAAATCCCTTGGGACACTCCCTGGCAATGTGCCCCTCCTTGCCACACTTATAGCAAGCACCAGATCGACATACTCCATCATGACTCTTGCCGCACTTCCCGCAAGTGCGACCCTTCGCACCTCCTGTCCTCGAATCAGCGGACTTGGTCCGCTTGGCTGCCGGCTGGAACTGAGCCGGTCGCCGGTCCACCCGCTGAATCTCAGCCTCCTCCCGAGCCTGGGTCTCCAACTCGATCTCGCGCTTCCTGGCATTCGCCTGAAGCTCAGCAAAAGTATGATAAGTGGAGTTCGATACAAACTCCCGAATATCCCTCCTCAACACTCCCAAGTATCGGCTCATTCGAGCCTGCTCCGAGGACACCAGCTCAGGGCAAAACATCGCCCTCTCATGAAACTTCCGTGTAATTACCGCAACAGAATCGGTACCCTGCTTGAGGGTCAAGAACTCCTGCACCAATCGTTCCCTCTCCACCGGGGGAACGTACTCATCCCTGAACATGGTAGTAAACCCCTCCCATGTCACCGCTGTAGTCTCTGCCAAAGTGAAATTCGCTGTCACGAACTTCCACCAGTCCTTCGCTCCCAAGCGGAGCTGGTTCAAAGCGAACCGTACCCTCAGGTGCTCCGGGCATGAACAAGTATAAAAGCACCCCTCTATATCCGCGATCCACCTCATCGCAGCAATCGGATCCTGCGTCCCATCGAACTCTGGTGGCTTCGTGTTGCTGAACTCTCGGAACAGCAATGAGTCACCCCCCTGTGGCCTAGCAGCGGCCACAGCTGCGGTAGCTGCAGCGGTTGCAGCCTCGGTCAATGCGGCGTACCGCTCGTCGAACGTCTCCATCAGGGTGGTCTTGATAGACCCAAATATCTCCGGGATCTCAGCCCGGATCGCGGCCGCCACCTCCTCGTGAATCATCTGACGAATATCCTCGTCACTCACACCGCTCGTACTCGCTCCGTGACGCGGTCTAACCATGATGTCTCTGAAATACAACATAAAACTATCAGAGACTCCATCAAGTGTAATTGCACTCGATAACGCGACCCTACCCCGTCCCCGATATCCAGGGATTCTTACTTGGGTCTCCCACTGACCCGGTGTCCTCGGTAGTACGGGCCCAATACTACCGACCACACCGCATCAGTGTTCATCCCAAGTCCTCCTCCCCAAACTTCGGATAGTGAGTACTCTACTTCTGATATGCACTATCTACCCGCATACTAGCAAAGCATCTCATATAAGCAAACTTCCCTAGACTAAGGCATCACAAATCAGGCCACTCTAGTCCTATCATGAATACCTAGTCTTCTAGCATGCATAACAATTCATATCATATAATATTGTAAGGTATTTTGGGGATCTTTACAGTTCGGGCGCTGACTGATCGTACACACTGCTTCTTTCTTGCTTACCACAAAACCATTTACAAAAGTTTATGCCTTTATTTGAAAAGTTTCCTCAAATCCTCGGTTTGAGTTTAGTTACCCCCGAAGGTGCACCCGAATCCCTCAAACCAAGGCTCTAATACCAATTGTAACAACTCAAATTTTTCAAACGAATTTTTCATTTTTAAAACATAAATAATTCCATTTAAAACAAGGCATAAGTAGTTAAGTATTCTATCAAATACATATATATTCAAAATCCCAAGATCATAAGGCAATCTTCAGTGTGTATCGATCATGCCGGCGCCTTCCCACGGTCCTCGCTAGTACCTGAAATACATGCACAACAACTGTAAGCATAAATGCTTAGTGAGTTCCCCAATATACAACTTACGCACATACGCCTTTCCAGGCCCGACCTTCCGGTCCATGTGTCTCAGGGGACTTCCGTCCCTGCTGGGTAAACCTTCCGGCCTTACCCACGCCGACCTTCCGGTCCATCACACATCATATCGCCTTCCGGCCCATAACATAATGCCTTCCGGCCCATAATATAATCGCCTTCCGGCCCACATATCATACATAGCACATATAACAATTAACTTACCACATATAGCATACATATCACATAACATATCCGACCTTCCGGTCACACAGTCAAACCCTTCCGGGTACAGTATAGTGAGAAGACTCACCTCGTAAAATGCGGAAAGCTAGCAACTCCTGAAATCACTCGTCCACAAACCAACGAGCTACAACCCTCCTATAACATTACATAACTCATTAGCACTCATATCATCTAAGTGTGACTATCCCTAAGAAGTCAGACTTAGGTCAACTCTGGTCAACGGTCAACGGTCAACTCGACTGGACTCGGCGAGTACCCTGGCGACTCGGCGAGTCTAGTTGTCTTCACCAATTCCTGCATAATCCCTCTCTACTCGTCGAGTATCCCTCTTGACTCGACGAGGTCCTCGTGGAAGAATCGCGGGGCCACCCCGACTCTACTCGTCGAGCCTGAAGAACAAACTCGGCGAGTCCCAGTGAATCTTCAAGCTACTCGCCGAGTCTGATCATCCGACTCGGCGAGTCTACGCCATGCAGTCGATCGAACTGCTTCCTGGGATACATATATACTCGAATATACAAACATGGGACCTTCTGGACCTCTAAGGGTCCTACTACAAGGTTAGGAACGTTGAATAACAACACAACAATCCATCTAGACTCCAAATGGGTTCCATAAACCCTAAATCTATAAACACATCAAACAACAGAAGGGAATCCGAATTATTACCTGGAATATGTCCTCTCTGTGTCTCCAAACCGCAGGACTCGAATCCCTTGCTGTTCCTTTAGCCTAAACCCTTCTCCTCCTTGCCCAACAATTTCCTTCAAGCCCTAATATCCTCCAATCTTGCTCTAGATGCCCACAGCCGTTTAGGGTTCCTCTCAATTGACTAAAGACTGACAATGACGGCCTATAAGAGCATTAAATACGATCCAAAACTGAACGGTTAGGGTTTCTGCTGAACAGCGTCGACTCGTCGAGTCCATATCTGGACTCGTCGAGTCCAGTCGCGGACCTGCGACCAAGTCTGCGATTCTACTCGGCGAGTCTAGGCTCCAACTCGCCGAGTCCCCTCTTAAACCACCCCAAAAACATAATTTTAATAATACCTGAGATTTCGGGCTGTTACAGAAGGTAAGTATCCAAACTACCTCCAAAGTCTAAAACACCTGCCCGCAGCATATCCTCTAGAGTCTGGATGGTCCGCTCGCTCTGACCATCGGTCTGCGGGTGAAAGGCGGTGCTAAAGTGCAGATGAGTACCCAGCTCGTCATGAAACTTCTTCCAGAACCTGGAAGTGAACCGCACATCCCTGTCGGAAATCACTGAGACTGGCACCCCATGTCGTGCCACTACCTCCCTGATATAGATGTCAGCTAACTTTTCGGCTAAGATGCTCTCTTGGATCGGGATAAAATGGGCGCTCTTGGTCAATCGATCAGCAATGACGCAAATCGAATCCACTCCTCGTGCGATCCTAGGGAGCTTCGTGATAAAATCCATAGTAATATCTTCCCATACCCACATAGGAATGTCCAATGGATGCATCTTTCCATGAGGCCTATGGTGCTTGACCATGACCTTTCTGTAGGTCAAGCACCTCTCGATGTACCAGGCGATGTCCTGCTTCATGCAGGGCCATTAGTAGTTGAGTCGAAGATCTCTGTACATCTTCGTTGCCCCGGGATGGATAGAAATCTAGGATTTGTGTGCCTCCTCCATCAATACCTCGTGGACACCTCCATGGTATGGGACCCACACCCTACGGTGAAGAGTCAACAATCTAGAGTTGTCATAGTCGAAGGAGGGAACTTAACCCATAATACACTCACTCTTACCATGTTCCTCTTTCATGGCCTCCTGCTGGGCCTCCCAAATCTGTTCCAACAGCGGAGTCACAATTGTCATACTCATACAGATATCTCTGATTGGCACTGCCTAGCGGCTAAGCGTGTTGGCCACGACATTGGCCTTCCCCGGGTAGTAGAGGATCTCGCAATCATAATCCTTTACCACATCAAGCCACCGATGCTGCCTCATATTCAGATTTGGGTGATCCATGAGATATCTCAGCCTCTTGTGGTCCATGTAAATGGCACAACAAACCCGACAGAGGTAATGACGCCAAATCTTGAGGGCGAAAACACCATCCCCCAGCTCCAAATCATGTGTCGGATAGTCCGCCTCGCGAGGCTTCAGTTGCTTCGAAGCGTAAGCGATAACATGCCCTCTTTGCATCAATACTGCGCCCAAACCCGAGATGGACGCATCGCAATATACTACAAAATCCTCCATACCCTCCGGCAGGGCTAAGATTGGCTCCTCACACAATCTCTGTCTCAACGTCTCAAATGCGGACTGCTGCTCGGGCTCCCAGTGAAAGACCACAGCTTTCCTCGTCAACCGGGTCAGGGGCACGGCTATCTTAGAGAAGTCTTGAATGAACCTCCTATAATAGCCTGCTAGTCCCAAAAAGCTCTGAATCTCATATGGAGACCTCGGAACCTCCCACCTCATCACGGCCTCCACCTTGGCTGGGTCAACCGAAATCCCATTCTGGTTGACACGGTGCCCAAGCAACTGCACCTCGCACAACCAGAACTCGCACTTTGAGAACTTAGCATACAAGCTCTCCCTCCTCAAAGTATCCAGAACCTCCCGAAAGTGCTCCTCATGCTGCTCCTGCATCTTGGAATAGACCAAGATGTAATCGATGAAAACTATCATAGACCAATTCAACATCGGTCTGCAAACACGGTTCATGAGATCCATGAATGGGGTAGGAGCATTGGTGAGCCCGAAGGGCATCACCACAAACGCATAGTGACTATAACGCGTCCGAAAAGCAGTTTGTTGTACATCCTCCTTTCTGACCCTCATATGATGACAACCCAAACGCAAATCAATCTTGGAGAACCAAGATGCTCACTGTAGCTGGTCAAAGAGATCGTCAATCCTTGGGAATCAGTAGCAGTTCCTCACCGTTACCTTATTCAGCTCCTGATAATCTATACACATCCGATGCGACCCATCCTTCTTCTTCCCAGATAAAATCAGGGCTCCCTAGGGTGAACTACTCAGTCTAATGAATCCCTTGTCTAACAACTCCTGCAACTGTGTAGAAAACTCGTACATCTCAGGAGGAGCCAACCAATACGGTGCCTTGACTATCGGAGCCGCACCAGGGACTAAGTCGATCTTGAACTCTACCTGCCTCTTTGGAGGTATCCCAGGCAACTCCTCAGGGAATACGTCTGTGAACTCTCATACCACTGACACATCGCCCACCGCCGCCTTACCCGCCTCCTGGCTATCCATAACATAGGCGCCATATCATGCGCAAACCTGCTGGAGGTGGCGCCTAGCCCTCACTATTGAACATAAGGTTGGTCCTCGTTGTGGCCTCTTTCCCTGAGTCACCAGTTCTCCCCAACTTGGGGTCCTAATCCACACCAAGTGTTGCGCACAGTCGATCACCGCCCCATTAGGGCTTAGCCAATCCATGCCTATAATAACCTTGTTCCCTCACAAAGGTATGGGACCAAGTCTACCAGGTAGCGCTCCTCGAACAATCTCAAAACACAGTCCCTGAAAACCTCAGATGCTCGCACTGATCGGTCATCCGCAATCTCGACCTCTAGAGGGAAATCCAACATGCCTGAGGACTCAGGAAACCTCTTGTTAAGCCAAGAGAGACAAACGATCGGGTAGCGCCCGAATCAAAAAACACCTGAACTGGAATATCGTTCGCATGGAACGATCCTGAATAGAGCACATAACATAACATAATATATCAAAATCATAGCAACATAATATAAAAGTTTAGAGAGAAGAAATCATACCCATCACCACATCGGTTGCGGCGCGTCCCTCTTCGGTTGTCAACTGAAATGCTCGGCTCCACACCACTGTAGCCTCTGCCTTGACCTTCTGGCCATCCGCAACTCGTGCCGTCGCTGGACTCGGCGCCACCACTGGCGCTGCTGCTGCTGCCGCTGACAACCTAGGGCAATTGGCCTTTTATGGCCCCTCTCATTGCAATGAAAGCAAATCAGGTCTGATATCTGGACTGTGGGGGCGGGGGCAGTATCCTTATGAAAGTGCCCCGTCTTGCCACTCTTGTAGCAACCTGATGATCCCACTATACAAGCTCCCTCATGCGGCACGCGCCATGCCGCATTTCCCGAAGCGGCTCTGGCCCGGCTGGCCCTTTGACCTACTGACGGACCCCTTGGGTTTCTTCCCCGAAACCCCCTAGCCTGCTCAGTCTCTGCCTTCCTCTTCCTGATGTGCTCCAAATCAATCTCCTTCTCCCGCGCCCTAGCAATCATGGACTCTAGGGTCAAGCAAGCTAAATATCTGACATGCTCCCGGATATTAGCCCTCAACATATCATGGTAGCGTGTCTTCCGTGTATCCTCATCCCCCGCGTACTAAGGTACCAGCAAGGCCCTCTCCCTGAACTAGGTGGTGATCTCCGCCACTGTCTCGGTCATCTGTCTTATGTCAAGAAACTCCCTGGCCAGCTGCTAAAGCTCCACAGCTGGCGCAAACTCAGCCCTGAACCTAGTCACAAAATCTGACCAAGTCATAGCCTCGATGGCTGGGTCTCCCAGTTAGTCACCGAATGACTCCCACCAATCCCTAACTCTATACCTCAAACACCTGCAACGTACACATTCTGAAATCGTGTATTGTTATTATTTAAAGTGAATAAAATTGAGTATTGAGTTCTAACAGATAGTTTTTACTAGAAATGAAGTAAAACTATGTTTAGAATTACTCATAAAATATTGGAAGTCTTATGAGATTCCAATTAATAGCCAAATAATGAAAATTTAGCGAAAATATAAAATTTGAAATAAGTAAAATTTTATTATTTGATGTTGTAGAGAATCTCGTTAGAAGTTTTTAGGCGAAAATCTCGTCGAAATCCGAATTATAACGAAGAAGTTATGACCAACCGAAGATTCGCGACAAAACCGACACGGCACCGAATGACGTAAAAAGTGAGTTTTTGATAAACTACTTTTTAGACTTAATGATCTAAATGAAAGTCGTAGTATTCATCAAACCGAGAAATTCGATAAAAAGAATGTCAAAATCTGCCTTCGTATGAGGAAGTTATGATTTTTCGAAGTTTAACGATACATCCTAAACGAGAATCGAAGTTCTTGTCATTTGTAGTACAACGGTAAAAAGTCTAACAAAAACGGATGTCGGATGAAGAAGTTATGGATTTTTAATGGATTTTCCTGTCCCGGTCTGTTAAAAATAATAATATTAAAAATAAACTCAAAATTAGCCGACAAAGTCTAAACGAAACTTGTAGATAATAATTTTAGCTATGCGTGCATATAAAGAACGTCAAAAACGGAGTCCGTATGAGAAAGTTATGGATTTTAGAAGATTTGGGTGCATTTCTCGAGAAATTTGCATGGATAAGAAGCGGCCACGTCACCTTGCACGAAGCAGGTGCGTCACCGAAGTCGTGGCAGAGTCCGGATCCGACGTGTGTTCTCCAGCTGTCTTGGTCTCGCATGGCTAGCCTCGTGGCCTCGCCTCGCAGCGCCACCTGCCCCTTCGCGTGTCCGAGATTCGCAGGAGCCACGTCCGAGCCACGTAGCATCCTCGTGTCCCTCGCTGCTGATGCCACCGAGCTGCTTCGTTGCTTGGTTCCTTCTCAGCCGACCTTTGGACCTTGCCTATAAATAAGGAGGCTGCGAGATCTTCCGACTAGAATCGCAAATTTGGCATTTTCGGCCCCTTTTTCAATATTTTCACTATTTTAAATTGCCCTGAAGCCCCGGTAACATTTTTAAAGCCCGGAATACGCCCCGAAGGTCCGGAGAGCCCGAGAAATTATTCTTTTCGGTTTGAAGTTCTACTCTCGCAAGGCCTATTTTCAATATATTTCCCGGCTTTCAACGACAAAAGTTATTTATCGAGCTGAAGTGCTGCTCAAATTACTATTTTAACCCCCAATTATTTTAAGGCGAGTTCAATATATAGGAACAATAGTATGTTATGTGTTCTATGTGCTATGTGCTTTTCAGTGTTATTATTCCGAGTTATTTTCCCATGCTATTTTTATTCGCTATTTTTATAGCAAAATTATACCTTTGACCCTGTGATCAGTGAAAGGACTTAGATTCACGGTGGTACTGGTATGTAGCCTCTGGCCATGTAGAACATGTCTCGTAAGAGAATGACTTCTATTCTATGGCATTGGCAGAAGGTTAGATAGGACTGGTATGTGGCCTCTGACCATGTAGAGCATGACTCCGTAAGAGAATGAACTCTATTCTATGGTATTGGCAAATTGTTAGACAGGGCTATAAGCCTGAAATCTACCAAAATGTTAATCAGAAATTATATGCCTTCTATGCCATTTGGGCAAAAGCTTTATTGATGCATATCAAGTATTGAAATCGTTATGTCTCATTCATCGTAAATCTTTGAATCAAATCTTGAGTTGATATTGAAAGCCTAACATATGATACGCATATGCTATTGTTGTTCTTGTTCCCTTTTGCTTCTGTCATATTAGTATATATAAGGCATAAGATTATATTGTATCTATTTATTGAATTCACTAAGCGTTATCGCTTATCCCTCTCAATGTTTAACAATTGCAGGTGATGAGTATCCAATATAGTTTTATACCGCTGAAAGATTTAGAATAGTTAATACTATTTCTCTGTATTTTAATGTTCAAGTATGTATATGAATAGTAGATTCCTGGGTAGATATAAAATGTAATAAAACTTAGTCGGTTTGTATCCAATCTTTTGTAATCACTTTAATTATATAAAATATTATTTTATAAATATGCATTTAGCATGTTTTGAGGAAGTAACTTAAGAATAATGTTAGAATAGTATGAAAGTTTGGGTCTTTAATAAATACGAAAGTTGGAGTCTTTCAATCATGGTATCAGAGCAGTGGTTTAAGTGAACTAAATACCATGGATTGGTATTTAGAATTAAACTATTGGAAGTTCAATATATGAGCTGATTCATAATAAGTATATTGATACAAACCATAGGAAATATTTAAGTGGGGGATTGGGTAGTGATGAACCCTAGTATTCTAAGATATTAAGTTACTTCATAATTTTTAGAAAATTAGTTTAAGTGAACTAGAAATTTTAAGAATTTCTAAACATAAACAAGAATTATTAAGTAAAGATGATACTATATGTATCTGGTATATTTTAGGTTGAATACCTAATGGAGGCAAGCACTAGAATATTAAGAGGAGATATGCCTTATATTCTATTATGTGCTAAATGATAAATGAATATAGAGAGGAGATATGCCTTATATTCTATTATGTGTTATTATTTGAGAAAGTTTAAGGTCTGTTGCCGACCTTGGTTTAGTAAAGAAAATTTTATATTCAAAATTCTAAGAATTTCCGTATTAAAATATACGTGAAGTGATAGAGACTTATGATAGTCGACATCGATAAAATTGTTGATAAACGATCGAGAGAAATCATAAAATAACATTTATGAAGTGTTATCGTAAATAGTGTATTAATACCTATAGAGTGGTATTGTACATTCAAGGTATGTATAATGATATAATAACATATTTGGAAGAATGATGTGCATTTGAAACACATTAGGGCGAGATAAATGTGTTGGTGCAAATCCACGAAGTTGTTCCACCGCTATCCAGAATGAAGCAGTGATTGTTTATAGAGTCGTAAGAACCGAAGATGGTGATCAATACATCGACAGTATCGCAATTGATGTTGTGCGAGATTTAGAAGAATTAAATGAAGATCAAAGGAAAGGCTAATGAAGTTTTCAGACTCAATAGGCCAAGACTTTCTCTAGACTATGTGATATAGTATACAATTTAAGTAGTAATCGTATAAGAATGTTCAGAATTAGTATTTATTAATACTAAGTGATGACTAACTTCTATCACATCCTTTTGGAAGTTCCATAGTGTGTTAAGCTGACTTTAACATACAAGATTAGGATGGTGAATTGAGTCATTTCGTGGTAAATGTTTAAGTAACTTACTTATTTAAGTAAGATAGAATGCTTCGTTGAAAAAGAAATGCACTCATAGTATCGTAGGAGAAGAGATGTAGTAGTCAGAAATGACAGAGAATCAAGTTGAAACTAGTAGAACTTGCTGAGATGCAGCTATAATGCAGACTTCCTAGGACAGACTCCTATGAAGTAGACATAAAAGTTACAACCAAGAGAAGAAGACTTACTCATATACAGGAATGACGATGACAAGGAAGAATAATGAAATAAACAAATGTGCATAGTGAGTTATATGAGTTAAGAGATGATGCAGGTAATTGGAAACCCTTTGTCTTCATGCTACAAGAGTAAATTTAGGTATTGCATGTCTTGCAGAGTAGACACTACCCGAGAAAGAATTTATTTGAAGAATTTGGAAGTGAGATTCCTATTAACCTAAGAAAAGTATTAAAATATGCTAGATCAAGCATATGGAAGAGAAGAATCTTAGAAGGCGAATATAAGAAATCCAAGATATGTTTGATAGAAACGTGAAATCCTTAATTGAGTCTAGAGGAAATTTTGTATGTACTTGTTTGAACAGATTCATGTGTGATAAGTCACTTTGTGAAAACTTTTGAATAGTAACTTGGGAACTATGAGACAATACTTGGGACGAGTATGAGTAGGTGTGAATAGTAGTGGAGGCCTATACTACTGGAAGCACATGACTCACACTTGGACCAAGGAAAGTCACAAGGTTACCAAGGAGCTAGTAATTGATTCTGTCTTATTCATGTATATCGTTACCATTGTTTCGGTAATGACATAGAGAATGATTGTTTTTCCGACCCTAGTGGTCATATCAAATCGAGTCCGACATAGACGAATGTGTTACATGGTTCAGAGAACCAAGATCAATGTAACATCCGATTTAATCTAGAAAATTGAAATGAAAGATAATCGATGCGATCAATAGAAGTATCGCGATCAACGTTATAGTAAAGAATTTTGTAGTATGAAGTGCTACATGCTAGAATGTAATTATATTACATTAGAACATGAAGGAAGGTTAGAGATGAGAGTTTGGTTTATCGTATGTTTCTTGCATTATGCAATTGAAAGTCATTGGAATATGACCATTCGAATTATAGTTATTATAAAAGTATAGATTTTATCTTGGGTTTAGTTTATAAACCAAGAAGGAGCAGAAGTCTGCAATGAGAATTGAGTTTTAACTCAAAAATTAGAATTGAAGGTTCAATAGAAAATGAGAAGCGGGTATAAGTTTGATCACCGCTATTAATTATGAAGTTTGAAAAGTTTAATAACAATTGGTAAATCAAAAGTTAAAAATAGTATATATTAGAATACCACAAAGGAAATACGGTAGTACCTAAATGTTATGACTGGTACATTTCTCGTCAACCCTCAGTCTATTCAAATCAGATTTGATTCTGGTGTCTCAGATTCTTTCGTGTCTTAAGAATTCGAGAATTCATTTCAAATTGCTTAATACGCAATTGTTCAATTATTTAATGTAGATGCCGTAGGAAGGGTATCATTAATTGCTGATAAAGTCTATTGAGATTATGTCATAGGAATTAAAGGTTATAATTTTCTTGCGAACCTGATTCCTATCTTCTTGCCCAACTTTGATATTATTCTCAACATGGATCGATTGTTAAAGAATCACGCAGAACTCTTGTGCTACGAAGAGATGATGAGCATCCCTATCGAAAAGGAGGATTTTTTTTATGTCTACGGTGAAAATAATAAATTTCTTTCTTAATACTCATATATTATATCGAGGAGATATTCTAATTATCCGGCTTATACAGTTAATACCTTGAAGGAGGAGAAGAAAACTATGAATGATAACATTTGGATAATTATCGACTGGCTGATTAAGAATGCCTATTTTCTCGTCATATGTGAAACAGCTTCAATGGAGAAATACGCACAAATTTATTTAGACGAAATTGTGACGAGACATGGTATGTCACTAATGATTAGTTCCAATTATGATACTCGCTTCCTTTTTGATCGAGTATGCAACGAGAATTGGAACCTCGAGTTGTTTTTAGCATAGCCTATCATCCCCAGAAAGATGGTCAGACGGAAAGAACAATCCAAACTGTAGAAGATATGCTTCGTGCATGTGTCTTGGAGTTTGGTGGTAACAGGGACAAATGCCACACTCCACTATGTTGGTGTAAAGAAGAACAAAAAATCCTTGGTGGTCTTGAAATAATTCAAGACACTACTGATAGGATTCAAATTGTACGTGAAAGAATGAAAACGACCCAGGATCAATAATAGTCCTGTGCAGAAATGGAGGAGACGATTCATAGAACTTCAAGTGGGTAATACTTAAAGTAACCCCGTGGAAAGACATTATAAAATTTGAGAAGAAAAGGAAATTGATTCCTAGACTTGTTGGACTTTTCAAAAATTACTAGAGAGTTGGTCAACAAGCATATTGCTTGGAATTGCCTGAAGATTTATCAGGTATACATGATGTATTTCATGTAAGTTATTTGCATAAATGTTTAAACATTTATGATGAAATGATTCTATTATCCGAGGTGTAACTGGATAATAAGTTAAGTAGAAGAGATCGTCGAACGACTAATCTACGTAATAAAGAAGTGAAGTTGGTGCATGCCATGTGGAAAACACCATCGAGACCCAAATTATACTTGGGGAAAATAAGAATAAGATAAGAATAAAATATCCCCAATTTTTTTAATAAATGTGATTTCGGGGACGAAATCCTCAAAAGGAGGAGGTATTTGTAACATACACATTCTGAAATTGTGTATTGGTATTATTTAAAGTGAATGAAATTGAGTATTAAGTTCTAATAGATAGTTTTTACTAGAAATGAAGTAAAATTATGTTTAGAATTACTCATAAAATATTGGAAGTCTTATGAGATTCCAATTAATAGTCAAATAATGAAAATTTAGCGAAAATATAAAATTTGAAATAAGTAAAATTTTACTATTTGGTGTTGTAGAGAATCTCGTTAGAAGTGTTTAGGCGAAAACATCGTCAAAATCCGAATTATAACGAAGAAGTTATGACCAACCGAAGATCCGCGACAGAACCGACACGGCACCGAATGACGTAAAAAGTGAGTTTCTGATAAACTACTTTTTAGCCTTAGTGATCTAAATGAAAGTCGTAGTATTCCTCAAACCGAGAAATTCGATAAAAAGAACGCCAAAATCTGACTTCGTATGAGGAAGTTATGATTTTTCGAAGTTTCAGCTTAGCAGTAGACAGCTAAAAACTCGAATTTTAGATCGAGTGATTTTTGGCCGATACATCCTAAATAAGAATCGAAGTTCTTGTCATTTGTAGTACAACGGTAAAAAGTATGACAAAAACGGATGTCGGATGAGGAAGTTATGAATTTTTAACGGATTTTCCAGTCCCGGTCTGTTAAAAATAATAATATTAAAAATAAAATCAAAATTAGCCAACGAAGTCTAAACGAAAGTTGTAGAGCATAATTTTAGCTACGCGTGCATATAAAGAACGTCAAAAACGGAGTCCATATGAGAATGTTATGGATTTTAGAAGATTTGGGTGCATTTCTCGAGAAATTTGCATGGATAAGAAGCGGCCACGTCACCTCGCACGAAGCAGGTGCGTCACCGAAATCGTGGTAGAGTCCGGATCCGACGCGTGTTCTCCAGCTGTCTCGGTCTCGCATGGCTAGCCTCGTGGCCTCGGTAACATTTTTAAAGCCCGGAATACGCCCCGAAGTGTCTGGAGAGCCCAAGAAATTATTATTTTCGGTTTGAAATTCTACCCTCGCAAGGCCTATTTTTCAATATATTTCCCGGTTTTCAACGACGAAAGCTATTTATCGAGCTGAAGTGCTGCTCAAATTACTATTTTAACCCCCGATTATTTTAAGGTGAGTTCAATATATAGGAACAATTGTATGTTATGTGTTATATGTGCTATGTGCTTTTCAGTGTTATTATTCCGAGTTATTTTCCCGTGCTATTTTTATTCGCTATTTTTATATATCAAAATTATACCTTTGACCCGATGATCAGTGAAAGGAGTTAGATTCACGGTGGTACTGGTATGTGGCCTCTAACCATGTAGAGCATGACTCCGTAAGAGAATGAACTCTATTCTATGGCATTGACAAATTGTTAGACAGGGCTATAAGCCTGAAATCTACCAAAATGTTAATCAGAAATTATATGCCTTCTGTGCCATTTGGGCAAAAGCTTTATTGATGCATATCAAGTATTGAAATCGTTATGTCTCATTGGTCGTAAATCTTTGAATCAAATCTTGAGTTGATATTGAAAGCCTGACATATGATACGCATATGCTATTGTTGTTCTTGTTCCCTTTTGCTTCTGTCATATTGGTATATATATATATATATATATATATATATATATATATATATATATATAAGGCATAAGATTATATTGTATCTATTTATTGAATTCACTAAGCGTTATCGCTTATCCCTCTCAATGTTTAACAATTGCAGGTGATGAGTATCCAATATAGTTTTATACTGCTGAAAGATTTAGAATAGTTAATACTATTTCTCTGTATTTTAATGTTCAAGTATGTATATGAATAGTAGATTCCTGGTTAGATATAAAATGTAATAAAACTTAGTCAGTTTGTATCCAATCTTTTGTAATCACTTTAATTATATAAAATATTGTTTTATAAATATGCATGTAGCCTGTTTTGAGGAAGTAACTTAAGAATAATGTTAGAATAGTATGAAAGTTTGGGTCTTCAATAAATACGAAAGTTGGAGTTTTTCAACACCCTACAGCAAAGCGGACCTTCGACCCCTCCGGGCAGAAACTCGTCAACTGTGCAGAATCAATGTCCGCGATCCATCTCCTGGTAGCAATGGGATCTTTCACCCCATGAAATTCCGGCGCACCACTCCCCCTGAAGTCCTTGAAGGACAGTGTGCGTATACCCAACTGGCTAGATGCCAAATCACTCCTGAATATCCGGAGGCGATCCTCCATCAGCTCAATAATCCCCTCCTTGATCGACCCGAAAATGACCGGGGTCACCTCAAGGATACCTCTCGAGATCTCAGACGCGATGAACTCGCGCAGCCCGTCATCAACCTACTCGGATCCCGCACCCGAGCCTGATCCTGATCCTGACCCAGATCCTAAACCTCCTGCTCCATGTCGCGTAATCGCCACACTAAAAATAAACACATGAACATCAAGATCGTACAGATTCTCGAGAGGTCTCGCACACTCTCCAAGTTTCCTGGTTCTATCTTGGACCTCCTTGACTCGAGTACGGATCCTCTACTTACAGTAGTACAGGCCCATACTACCTTCCACATTTATCCGTACTTTCCTCAAGAATCGCCTCGACTTCACCAAGTTCCTTTTGACTAATACAACTTTCCAACTATTTTCATCCTAGGCTTATCCTAAGTCACTCTCCGACCTACTCTCCGCCATCAGCTTCACAAGGAGTCCCTACCATCTTTCCCTAACTAGCTTGCGGATACTACTACATATCCGTTTACTAGTTAGTTAAAGCTAGCCGGAACCCCTATCAGCACAAAGCAAGCATCATTCTTGCATTGAGTAACCAAATCAAGCATAACCTACTCAGGCTACCATATTGATGACTAACAGCTCTAACATACAGCTCAATAAGCTCCTACAACAGGCATGCAAGGCATCCTTCCTAGATCCTTAGCCCTATTGTACCATGTAGTTCTCATAAGCACATATCAGGAATACAAGGCATCCTCCTAGATCCTTATCCCTAATCTAGCATGTAGTTCTCATAAGCACATATCAGGCATACAAGGCATCCTCCTAGATCCTTAGCCCTAATCTAGCATGTTGTTCTCATATTCATATCATATAACATAACGTAACAAGTATGGGTATCTCGGGGAAAACATACTTGAGCTCGGCCAGTAGCACGCATCACACGCCTCAAAATTCTCTAAATTAGATTTTAAAAAACTATTTTATTGTAAAAATCTTTCAAGCCCTCGATTTGAGTCCGGACACCCCTGAGGGTGTGTCCGAATCCCTCAAACCAAGGCTCTGATACCAACTTGTAACATCCTAATTTTCAATGCCAAAGATTTCATTTTTAATTATGTAACTTATAATATAGTTTACCAAAAACATTCCCAATCTCATATCAATTTATAAAAAAAACTGAAACATCCCAAAAGTATAACCCAAAAATTTTTGTTTTAAACATTACTAAAACCATGAAATTAATCACCATATAATAAAAACCACAATCGCATGTCTCAAATGTAAAAGCAAATGTATCAAATCACTGATACCAAAAAATATCAAAACATCTGAATAAAAACTCCCATGATAAACTGAAGCTGTGATGCGTGCCATGCCATCATCCCGAGCTCTTCCCCTTACTTGCAGAAGTACCTAAAACCAAGAACTAAAACTATAAGCACAAAGCTTAGTGAGTTTCCCTCAAACTACCATATATATACAATAGTACAAATAACATATACTGGGCCCCGCCTACTACATCGGGCCCCGCCCGGCATCAGACCATAGTCCGCAATAACATAGGCCCCACCCGGCATCGGACCGAAGTCCGGAATAACTTGGGCCCCGCCCGACATCGGACCGAAGTCTGGAATAACTTAAACTCCGCCCACTGCATCGGGTCCCGCCCTGCATCAAACTGAAGTCCGGAATAACTTGGGTATAACATGTCATGAACATATAGCATAATCACATACTATATCGAGATTGCCCGAAATACTACACAAAACAATCATGAGTCACGAAGACATCAAGCATACATAATACTGCTATCTAAGCGGGCCGGCATTGTGGTCGTAGACCCGTTCCAACTGGAAGAGAGCTCACATCGTAACGCTGGCTGCTGAAATGCTAAATCTGAAACTGGCTGACTGCTGCTCTAGAACTCCCTGGCTACAAATTCCATAGACATTAATCAGATACTGATAACTGTTCACAGGGTAAATGACTAATTTACCCCTGGTCAAAGTCAACTTTTAGTTGACCAGACTCGCCGAGTTGGGCCACCAACTCGCCGAGTCCCTAACACCTTTTCTAATCCTCTACTTGCTTCAACTTGTCGAGTTTGGAAACAACTCGACGAGTTCTTCTTCCGAATTAACATCGAATCTAACTTCATCCGACTCGCCGAGTTGTATGAACAACTCGTTGAGTTCTTCTTCATCAAATGAACGCGTCCAGACTGTGACTCTCCGAGTTGTATGAACAACTCGTCGAGTCTGTTCTTGAGGCAAGAAGATTGCCTTAAACTCGCCGAGTCATGGCGTGGACTCACCGAGTCTCCTTCATGCCATTTCTATACAGTCGATTGTAGTCGGTCTCGGTGCATCCAATTCGTAAATTTGGGCTTCTAGGGCTGGTTTTGCACGTAAAGTTTCCGAATTTATGTGCATGCACACGAGAATAGGGCTAAGACACCAAAATCATCCAACACTAAGCACTTAGGGTTTGGAACAAGGCTATATTTGCATAAAGGTAGATATATTGAGTTCCTAGAGCTCAATAACACCCATATCTATGGTCTCCATCCTAAGGAGAGCTCAAATCTCGAGTTTGAACCATATAAAGCTCCAAAAGAGACATAAACAAGCATAAAAGAGGGTTTAATGGAAGAATAAGGAAGGTAATAACTTTATTACTAGAATATGAAGCAGATGGAAGCTAGATTATGGATCTCCTTTCTTTTCTATTTATCTTCTTTTCCTTCCTTATCTTCTACACTCCTAAGCTATCACAAAACACTCAAGCTCAACAATGAGCACTACAGTTTTAGAGAGGAATGCTCTAAAGGTGCTGGAGGCTGCGGTGGGAGGCTATAATGACGTTTAAATAGGGTACAAACCCTGGGTGTTAGGGTTTCATCTAGACTAGCGAACTCGTCGAGTTCGGAATACAGACTCATCGAGTCGCCTACTAAAGACACGTGCAATTCCCGTCTCTACTCAACGAAAGGAAAAATATTATATTTAAATTACATACCAGAAATCGGGCATTACAAAACGTAACAACGTGTCTCAAAACCATATCATCAATAGTAATAAAAATTAGAGTACAATCCCAGAAAATTGAATGTGGAAATCATGTATGTGTGTGATGCGCTGCAACACCGCCGACTCCTTCCCCTTGGATGAATAGGTACCTGAAACCAAAACTGAAAATGTAAGCACAAAGCTTAGTGAGTTCCTCCATCATACCACATACCATACAATCATACATACTGCCGGACAATTTTTGGGTGCCCGACCTACCCATATCAAGCCATTCTGGGGTGCTGACTACCTGTGTCAAGCCATTCTGGGGTGCTGACTACCCGTGTTAGGCCATTCTGGGGTGCCTGCCTACCGTCCGGTCTATCTCACCCAATCCTGGGGACTATTTCACCCCCTACTACTATCACATAATAACATATCATAAATGTCAGAACAATGTTCTTTTAGGATCGTTAGATTTTGTGAAAGCAAACAATTATGAACGTAAATAAGAACACAAGTATGGATTTGAATATGTCGTATGATTAATACTTCAACACCTCAGAAGAGCTCGATAAAGAACTTCGACTGCAGAGGTGTTTAGGGTTACAAAACAATGAAGGTAATAATCAACAACCTATTATGCATACATGCATGCATATTTATACTATAACCCTACTAGATAATCACGGATGGATAGGCTCAATCCGGATGCAAAACATAAGGCCCATGACGCAACACAAATGGACTCAAAAATCTCCCCCTTTGTGTCTTTGGAGTCAAAACCTCAATTCTATTGAGCAACATAAGTCTTCTTCACAGTCTTGAACACCTTCACTATGATGGCCAAAAGATGATAGCGAAATGTAATGTACCACCGAAGCATGTTTGTAAAATTCTTCTTGTCAGCCTCTAAGTTTTGCTTGCACCGATGAATTATATTGATGATGTGCTCTAAGCAGTCGGTAGAAAACAAGTGTTTATCCACAAGAGCGAATAAAAATCTATGAGCTTCGCCTTTGGTAAACATCACAGTCCGATGTGTTGAATCTATTTGGCCCATCTTCATCTTGTTTACATCTCCTGGTTTCGAAGTTGGCTTCACAATCGGTTTCTTGTTCATGACAGTGGCAATCTCCTGATCCATCTTGGCCACTTCATAAATATAAGAGGCCAACATTCTCTTCAAGTGCTCTAGAATGGGCTCATATTCCTTCGAATTAGTGAGTAGAATGTTGTATAGCAAAATCCAGTCATGGGGATTCAGATTAGGAAAGTCTGCTAGAGAGATAATCGACACCGAGTTTGCAGAACCTCGAGTGATTTTAAAATTGACATTGATAAATCTCCCAGCAGGTGAGGGTTTGAGCACCTTAACAGTCACAATTTTATGGGCACTCCATGTTAGGTACTGAGGTTGTCCATACTTTAGATAGAAGTCAATCAACTCTCGGTTAACCTTCGGGTAAGGAAAAGGAACCTCAGCAGTCGAGTCAAAGCAATGAAACGTGAATGCTTTTCTTGTTATCAGCATATCGAACTCTTTTGTCCATAAGGGAAACAAGGCCTTCTTGCAGTTCAAGGCTTCTTCTTCTTCAATGTTTCTCCTTTCCCTCTCTTCAGCCTCCTTTGCTACTTTTAGAGTTTCATCCAACTCTCGGTCTCTCTTCTTTCTCTTGAGAGCCTCAGCAATGGTTTCTTCAACATCACTATCACTGTCATCAATGATCTACTTTCGCTTAGCTTCAGAACTAGAACCTGAAGCTACATTATCCTTCAGTTCGGTTGTCACTTGGACTTTTGGTTAGGTAGTTTCTGTTTTCACAATCACCTTCTGTTGAACGCTTTCTCCCCCTTGTTTTGGAGTTGTGAATGGCTCCGAAACACCCTTCATTTCGTGTAACATGGCAAGGACAGGAAGAAGTTTGGTAGTGAGATGATTTATGATTGTCAAAGTAAGAATAGGATCATGAGCACCAAGAAGATTGGTCAACATGTCCTTCACGTCACTAGCACAGCTACGGAAAATAGCCCTTTCGGTCTTCAACAAATAAATCTCTTTTTCTGTGGGCTAGCTGCACCTTCTATACTTCAATCGTGGAGAATTGTCGGGCCAGTTCTTCCTTCAGAGCACTTTCTGTTGCTAGATTAGTGTGAAGAGATTCAAGTCTAGAAGTCACTGAACTGATAAGTGAATAATTCTCGGCTTGAATAGAGGAACACATAGCCCCAAACTTTTATTGCTCTTCTTGAAGAGACTTGGAGAAAGAATCCACAGAGGCTTGTACCTTGGATGCATTTGTGTCGGCATGCCCCTTCAACGACTCAAGGAAAATCTGAGTGGTATGAACAATGTCAGTAACATCTTTGGTGGCCTTTTTGCAAGAGGAGGTAGACGCATCAATGGTTTTTGTGGATTTTTCAATTGACACAGTGTATTGTTCGAGAGCAGTATCCATAAACGCTTTGAGCACAACACCACTATAGGGCTTGCTGTCATCAAGCAATCTATCCAGCTTCTCATGAATGCTCTGTAGGTGTTGGCTGGTAATAGGAGCATCATCATCCTTAGTAGTAGGAAGTCTGTAGGGACTGAAGTATGTGGAGTCATACTCATCATTAGCACCACCGAGAGTGGCACCAGAGTCGGTTGAGTTTGTAGGTGAAAGAGGTATAGTGATGACTAGAGGTTCGGTTTCAGTAGTTGCCCCCATATCAGATACATTGACTCTTACTGTCAGTTCAGGAATCGTAGTGGTGGTGGTTTGGGAAATTATAGGAGGTATTAAAGGAAATGTAGAAATAGGAGTAGAAGAAACTGGTGGTGGTGGTGATAAAAAAGTTGTGCGTTGTGATGTGGTAGGTGGAGGAATAGGAGGACGTGAAACTGGAATTGCCTATTTCGGGGATGGAGGTTGGGTAGGAATTTTGTCATGAATGGGTTCAGTTGGAGTTGGGGATATGGGAGGAGTATTACCTCTTAGTGATTCATGATGACTTTCCTCTTCTTCATCCTGTTTATCATTTTCTGAGCTGGGAGGAGTGGGACTCTTGGACCTCCTTGCCATCTTTTTAATCTTCTTGGGCTTAAAAGAATCTCCTTTATCAAACTTTCGCTTCCGTGACTTAGAGGCTTTAGACTTCTCCTCCTCTATTGGCTCCTTCTTTGTTGTATCGCGTTTCCCTCGGTTGCCAAGCTTGTCTACAGATTCCAGGGCAGCCTTTTGTTCTGGAGTAAGCACTCTCAGTCCCTTAGGAGTAAGTTTTCTGTAATCCGCCATAAGATGACTCTCGGCTGTGACACAACGATACATGGACTCAGGAATAGAGCCATTGTGAGGGAACTTGATTGGATCATAGATGATGATCTTCTTCGTGTGAAACGTAGCAATTGATGCGACTAGGGCATCCTTCATAATAGGAATGTCCAAAGTGTTAATTTCCCTTGTTGTAATAAGAGTCCAGAAGCGTCCACATGAAATTTATGAATGCCTCGTAGAAGTATTGAGGCTCTGCACCACCTAAGACCAGATAATCGTCCCATAATCAAGATTGATGCCATTGTAAAGACCGTAGAGAAGGGTTAGAAAACCCTTGTTGGTGCCATCCGTTCGACCACTCATTTCTGCCAAACTCTTAATGAGAAGAGTAAGAAAACCATTCCACTGAGATGGAAAACAAGACTTCTTAACCTTTGTAACTATATTCAGCACATCCGTACACCCTATCTCGTAAAGCATCGAGAAGAACTGAGTAGTTGTGATAAAGTCTGGCGAGATGACAGAGGAATCAACAGCAAGATGCATCAACGGACAAAATATCCCCTTTGAAATAGAAGCCTTTTTATTATGTATTTGAACGTAAATGCGTTCTTTGTTCTTGTCATATGTGGCCGTAGAGTAGACCTGCGACAAGAGCGACATCGAAATGGCTTCAACTTGCGTTAGGGCTAGAACCAGCGGTGAATACTTCAAACATTCAACGACGTGAAGCATCTATGAATCATACAGAAACGGGTTAAGTTCAATGATCATATTTTCATTTGGCTTGATAGAAAGCAATGTAGACGAAGCAGTCTGATCGTGAATGGATGAAGAAGTCGCCATTGTTGATCGAAGAAGGAAGATGAACAGTTGAAACTTGCCTTGTAATTTTGAGAGAATTTGTTGCTGGTAAAAGACAAATAAAAGTAGAACCCCCTTATATACCGTTGCCAGGAGAGAAAAAATCATGACGATAATGACGTGATCACTAAAACATCGCTTGAAAAAGCATGATGTGACAGGTTGGATACTTCCAGGTAAACGTCAGCACGTGTGGGTATAGAGACTGTTCAAATTCATGCGCCCAAATTCTTATCCTCAATCGTCGTTTGAAATTCAGTGTTACTTCAAGAAATAGGATTGCCCCTGTTTAACCATAAGATAAATAAAACTTGAACCAACAGAAACTAGAATTTTGGAAAATAAAATTTTCGTGCAATAGAGTGACAAAAGATAAAGAAATAAAGCAAATGTGTATGGGATGTGAGTGATGTCTCATTATAAGACAGAAAGTAGGTGATTCCGAGCAAGAATTGCTTCCTTCGAAGTCAAAATAGACTTAAAGTGCATGTGTGGTTTCCTGAAAAAATACGATCAAGTGTTTGTTGAGAAACATTGAAAGGCTTCTTTTAATCGTTAGGCTAAGGGTAGCTTATCTTCAACCGAACTTCGAGCCTTAACATAAGACCGAACGTTGGAAGAAGCACTTGTGAGACCGATGTGATATGTTGAACAAGTAGGTCGGATATATTTTATAATGACTAAAGAAGTTATAGAAATCTTAATAACAAAAATAAACTGGATCTATATGGGAAGAAAAGCCTTGGTGTTAGAAAAATGCATAAAAGATCACACAAAAATAAAAATAAGATTTCAGTAGGTAACCAGTAAGAGCTTGAATGTAATGATTCACCGTCAATTCATTATAGGTGTTGGATTGTGTGTTTCACTCAGCACGTGGTATACGTATCTAAGATCACAAACACAGATTTTATGCAACCATAAACCTCAGTGGTTAGGACCGAGAGTCTCAAGGGTTACAGTGCTGAATTGAAAGTTGATGGAGAATGTAAGGAGGATGGCTAAAGAACCGAAAGTACCTTCTGCTATAAAGACATGACTAAGTAGAAAAACTCATAACTCATATGAGAAGAGTAAGGTAGCTCTAGACGAAGTTGATTTTAACAGCCTGATTGGGAAGATACGATAGGTATTGATCGAATCATTAAGGCCTTGCTCTAAGTCGTAGAGGCGTTGGTCAACATACAACAGCATGCTTCTAGATTCCCTTAACTAGTTCTTATGTAAAAGATTGTACCTGCCTTAGCTCCAATTTTGTTGTACTAGTACACTTGTGACCTAATTAAAAGAAAGAGCAAACAAACACAACACACAAACAAAACAAACAAACAAACGAAAAAAATATATATTTTTTGGATTTTTGATGTTTTCTGAAAAATAAGAAAAACAGAAAGAGAAAATATTTTTGGAATTTTTAAGTTTTCTGAAAAATAATAAAAACATAAAGTAGTTAAAAGAATAGAGATTATAGAAAATACAAAATATACAACTGAAACCTTATCTTAATTGAGTGAAGCGAAATAGACCGATGGCTCGGTTCATTTCTGTTCCATAAAATTCCAGAGTCGAAATAGACCGAGCGTTCGGTTCATTTTCGTTCCCGAAAATTATAGAGCCGAAATAGACCGAGCATTCGGTTCATTTTGGTTCCTTAGAATTCTAGAGCCGAAATAGACAGAGCGATCGGTTCATTTCGATTCCCGAAAATTATAGAGCCGAAATAGACCGAGCGGTCGCTCCATTTCGCATGTCTAATTTTAGTGTAAGATTTGAGGATTTGGTACCGACTCTGCTTCCATCATTCCCAGGCCTTGTAAAATTCTATTGAAACTTGCTTCAGGTAAGGCCTTAGTGAATATGTCAGCCAGTTGATCAGAGGATCGAACAAAATGTACTTCCACGTTCCCATCTTATACATGATCCTTAATGAAATGATATCTAAGTGCAATGTGCTTAGTTTTTGAGTGTTGCACTGGATTGTGACAAATCCTTATTGCACTTTCTGAGTCACAATAGAGAAGAATCTTCTTCATACACAATCCGTAATCTCTCAGTTGACTTTGAATCCATATTACTTGAGAAGTGCAGGATGCTGCAGCTATATACTCAGCTTCGGCTGTTGAAAGTGACACATAGGTTTGCTTTTTGGACTGCCAGCTGACAAGTTTTCCATCAAGAAATTGACATCCACCTGTAGTGCTCTTTCGGTCTAGACCACATCCTCCAATATCAGCATCAGAAAAAGCTAGAATGAAGAATCCAGATCTTGGAGGATACCAGAGACCGAGAGATGAGGTTCGCTTCAGGTAACGGAATATATTCTTCACTACCACCATGTGAGGTTCTCTTGGATTAGCTTGAAACCTAGCACAATAACAAACAGAAAACATAGTATCCGGTCTACTAGCTGTTAGATACATAAGGGACCCTATCAATTGACGATATAGTGTTATGTCGACAACAGGTTTTTCCAGAGATGATGTTAACTTAGTGCCAAATGCTATAGGAACCTTCACTTTTGAGTCACCCGTCATACCGAATTTCATCAGTAAGTTCTTTGTGTAGGCCTCCTGGTTGATAAATATACCTTCTGGTCCCTGTCTAATATTTAAACCAAGGAAAAAATTAATTGGACCCATTGTGCTCATTTCAAATTTAGTCTCCATCAACTTCTTAAATTCAGTTGTTAAGCTAGGATTCGTAGATCCGAAGATGATATCATCAACATAAATTTGAACTATCATAAGATGTTCGCCTTCTTTCTTTCAGAAGAAGGTTGGGTCAACCGAACCTTGTTTAAATTTTAACATTTTCAAAAAGCGAGTTAAAGTTTCATACCAGGCCCTCGGTGCTTGGTTTAATCCATAGACTGCTTTATCCAGCACATAGCAACGATCAGGGAATTTCTCGTTCACAAACCTGGGCGGTTGCTCAACATAAACAGTTTCTTCCAATTCTCCATTCAAGAAGGCACATTTTACATCCATTTGGAAAACTTTGGAGTTTTTAGGAGCAACATATGCCAAGAAGATTCTAACTGATTCCAACCTAGCTATGGGAGCAAAGGTTTCCTCATAGTCTATTCCTTCCTCTTGGCAATATCCTTTCACCACCAACCGAGCCTTGTTGCGAATGACGTTCCCTTTTTTATCTAACTTATTTCTGAAGACCCATTTCAAGCCAACCACAGAAGCATCCTTTGGTGTGGGAATCAGCCTCCAAACTCGGTTGCATTCGAACTCATGAAGTTCATCTAGTATTGCTTGGACCCAATCAGAATGACCAAGTGTAGCATTTACAGTTTTTGGTTCAACCTTGGAAATAAACTAATTAAACATACAAAATTCAACTTTAGAGAATAATGCAGTTTGTTTCGCATTCAATTGAGAACAAGTAAGAACTTTTTCAGAAGATTCACCAATAATCTGTGCTTTGGGATGGTCCTTGGTCTATTTTACTAACGGAGGATAGTTTGGATCATATGCTAGATCTAATTCAGAATTTACTTCTACTTCAAATTCTGATTGATCATCATCACCTTCATTAGTTGTATTTCATTTCTCCTCCTCGACTGGCGATGTGTAACCTGTGGCAGCATCAAAGTTTGCATCCTCTGTGGGAGTGGGATTCTCCCCCTCGATTAGACTACT
The DNA here is from genome assembly GCF_002870075.4 of Lactuca sativa. Taxonomy (NCBI): domain Eukaryota; kingdom Viridiplantae; phylum Streptophyta; class Magnoliopsida; order Asterales; family Asteraceae; genus Lactuca; species Lactuca sativa. Next base: position 226,573,408 of record NC_056631.2, on the reverse strand, counting down.
ATTGGGTGGTTTTAGAGCAGTACTTTCCCCTTCGCTTGGATCTTTATGAGTTGGGGACAGAATTGGATTCTCCCCCTCGAAAGATACTTCGTTTGTTTTTGGTGCAGTTGAACTCTCCCCTTAGAACTTTGAGTCGTTGCTTGGAGAGTCAGTTGTATTTCCTTTCTCTTTAGCAGCTTCATCTATAATCCTTTTGAGATTATCAATTTTGTTATCTGCTACTTTCGCTTCTGAGTGTGCCGCTTTCCCTGGTTCATCAAACAGCCGCATGTACTCTTCAAATGAGGTAGATATTGGAACCGAGACTTGTCCAGATTCATGAAATATTTCTCCTAAGTCACTTTCACTTCTTTAAACTTTCTTCATATAATTATCTTCAAAGGTGACATAATAGGTTTCTTCATTAGGAATTTGGACTGAAATTTTCCTTTAGTTTTTCCTTTCCTTTGTCCGTTGATTCTCTCTTAGGAGGTACATAGTTGGGATTTTGGGATTGCCAGTGACTTTTTTGCTCATTCAGATTCTTTGTATATCTTTGATTTCTTAAGCGTTTCTGTTCAGCTAGCTCCTTCTGCGATTTGTGGATATTGAAGTTGGCCTTTGGCTTCTCTTTTTGAGTTATTCAACTTTAAAGAATAATGCAGTATGTTTTGCTTTCAATTGAGAACGAGTAAGAGCTTTTTTAGAAGATTCACCAGTAATCTGTGCTTTGGGGTGGTCCTTGGTCCATTTTACTAACGGAGGATAGTTTGGATCATATGTTGGATCTAATTCAGCATTCACTTCTACTTCAAATTCTGATTGATCATCATCACCTCCGACAGTTGTATTTCATTTCTCCCCTTCGACTGGCGAAGTGTAACCAGTGGCAACATCAAAGTTTTCATCCTCTGTGGGAGTGGGATTCTCCCCCTCGATTGGACTACTATTGGGTGGTTTTGGAGCAGTACTTTCTCCTTTGCTTGGACCTTTATGAGTTGGGTCGGAAGAAGTTTTGGTTCTTCCTTTGGTTCTTCAGGGATTTCTTTGGTTCCACTTGTGCTTGGTTTGTCAAAACTCGAGGGTTTGTTTATGGGTTCAGTAACGAATCTTCCTTTAACCCTCCAAGAAGTTTGCTCAGGCAAGCCTACGGTTTCGTCTGCATTGTCAATAGGGGCTAACCAGAAGTAGTCGTCGCACCCATCAGCATTATCTTTGTCAACCAAGATTCTTAATTTTGTTGTTTGCTTCGGAGTGACCCCTATAACTGCATAAACCTGATTTGGCACAGTTTGAACCTTTTGATAAACCATAGCTTTTTCTTTGAGTTTCTGTTTCTTGTCTTTTGACAGGCAAGCGAATTCAACCGAATTTTCGGAAATTAGGGGTTTTTCATTCTCGGTTTCGCTCTTCATAAACTCAGAGCAATCAACCACGTCTTCTACTGAGATTTCACTCATCTCACTTTCCTCATCAAATTCAGACGTGTTTTCTAAGTTCATTTTATTTTCTGAAGTTAATTTGGCATTAAACAAGGCAAAATATTGAATAGTTTCTGGCTTAATTTTCAACCTATCATTTTCATCTAAAATATCATTTAGCATACATTTGTGTTCCATAGAATCAATGAAGGTTTCTATCTTGTCCATTCCAATTTTGTAAGACATGAATGTCTCTTCTGATGACACTAGTGATTCACATTCTACTATGACCTCATCTTCCTTAAATTCAAGAAAAGGCAAAATCATCTTATGAATTTTTTTCCCTATCTCACAACTTAAGTGCAATTGAGCAATATTAGTATATAAACACTTAGCAATTAAACAAAAAACATTTCTTTGTTTTAAAAACTTTAGATTGCCTCTTTGCAAATAAATACTTTCATTCCTAGCCCTAATTAACTCCGCCTCCTTCAACTCAATCCACATCCTTCTCTCTCCTCACTTTTTGAAGACACCCTGCTGAGTTGGTCAGTTAGGTTAGAATTCGCTAAGTGAGTTTGCAAGAGACTACCACTTAAGTTAGAAAATTTAAGTTTTAATTCATTTAATTCTTCTTCATAATCTATTATTGGAACTTTAAGTGATTCTAGGATGGATTGTACCTTTTTGATCAACCGATCGTAGTCGTTGATCTTCTCACTAACAGGCTTTGCTGCAAAACACTTGTTTTTAGTCAGGTTCGGTTCCTCACTTGCACTTTTGGTTGATGAACCAGCTGTGAAAATTAAACACTTTCCAGCCGAACCTACTTCCTTTGCCACATAAGCCTTTCCATGAGTGGGCTTTCTCACCTCTTCATCTTCAGAGTCGGTTGACCAAACTTCAACGCCACCGAACTCGTCTTCATCAGCATTCTCCTGCACAATCAAGGCATTCATAGAACTGTTAGTCGCCTTCTTTTTCTTGATCTCTTCCAACTTGCGCATATAGTACGCCTCATCATCTTCACCATCTCTTATCTCGGCCATTTTCCTTAGCATGCAATCTTTGGCAAAGTGGTTCTTGTCGTGACAGTAATTGTAGTCGTATCATGAGTCTCCTGCAAGCTTGCTCTCCTTCTTATCTTCATCCTTTTGAGAGGAGATTTTCGTTTCATCCTTCACCTTCTCAGAGCTGTAACTTCCCTGCCAGTTTTGTTTCTTCTTGACAGGAATTTTTCTCCTTGCAAACTTCTTTGGATTGGTGACCATCATAGCATATTCCTCACTTCTAAGGTCACACTCATACATATCAGACTCTTCTTCTTCTTCTGCAATACTTTTTCCTTTTGAGACAAGAGCCAGCGATTCCACACCAGAAACCACTTTCGCTTATTTGGTTACTACACTTTCATTGGACTTAAGTATTCCCACAAGTTTCACTAGCGAGTAAGACTTAAACTGTTTATGCTCTTTCACAGTAGAAACCACAACCATCCATTCCGGTCTCATCCCATTCATGAAATTCACTTTCTGCTCAAGCAACTTTCTTTCTATTCCATGCTTGATCATCTTACTTAGGAGATGATTGAACCGATCGAAATTTTGTATGAGTTTCTTCTCTGGTTTCTGTTCGAAAACTCCAAATTCTGATAGCAGCAAGGTTTGAATGGAGTGTTCCAGATCTTCATCAGTTGAATAGAGTTCTTTCAACCTATCCCATATTTCTTTGGTCGTCGTGCATGAACCAACTAACCGAAAAGTGTCAGATTGAAAGGCGAATCTTATCATTCTCATGGCCTTCATGTTACACAACAGCTTGTCTTCCTCATCCTGTGGCATCTTCTCTACATCCACCACCAGCTTGTAATATTCTTTTTGGGACTTAACTGTCGTGTTCGTTCCCGAATGGACAAACGGTCCAACTATGATGGGTTCCCATACGAGATAGCCATTATCTTCAGATCCAACCACATAGTGTTCAAAGTGATGCGCCCATACTTCATAGTCTTGAGTGTAGAGTATGGGTATCCTGGTTGTAGATCCAATGTTGTTTGAGATGTTGATGGGATTTGTTTGCGAATCTTCGTGAGACATGGTGAGTTGCTAGAATCAAACCTGTAAACTTGAGATTAGGGTTTTATCTGAAACATATTTGCTGTCGAAACAAAGAAGACGGATTCTATTTATACGATAAAAGCGAAAACCCTAAGGAATTCTGAATACAGAAGGAATGTGTATTGATCACACAGTCTCCTGCTCTGATACCAATTGTTGGGATTAAAACCCTAATTGTGATTTGATGAACAAGATGTGGAAAATAAGAACAAACACAAATAAAGAAGATATGTCGAATGATCACTCAATTTATTGAATTTTGAGGAACAAATTACACATAAGAAATAAGAATCTAGCTCTACAGAAACCTCACAACGTGGCGGCTACATTTTGCCTCACTCTTAACCCTAATAATGAATAATACATGACTATTTATAGGGAAAAGACAAGTCTTGGGCTTTTAACCTACACTTCATCAAGGGGCCCATTGCCATGATCCATGGAGTGCTTTGAAACCCTACAATCTCCCCCTCAAAGTATGGAAAGGATGACAATGTTTTAACTTCCAAAACAAGCATCTAGCAAATAAAATGATCTTGCAACGAGGAATAGAGGAAGCAATCCACGAATCTTGATTCTTCAATAGTCTTCAAACATGAGCTCTAGGATATATAAATCAAGCACTGAAATAACGTCTTTAAACTTCATTTTCGACTGTAATCCCAAAAAAATCTTCATGAACACTAAGCCCGCAATAAAAACCCATTTCAGAACAAATAAACCGAATCACTTCTTGTCTTTGAAGAGCTCCCCCTCCAAGTCACAATGATCTTCAAATAAGCTAATGATATAAGCCATCAAGAAATATCATGTAACAACCCAAACTTTAAGATTCGTAATGCCACTTGATCGAGAAAATACTAGAAGTCGGAGATATAACAAGTCCTTAGCCAAGCTCATTGAAAAACTTCTACTGTAAAGGATACTTCTCTGTAAAAGCTTTAGCAGAGCTCGATGAAGAACTTCCATTGTAAAAGCTACCTTCATAATTCTACCACAAGCTTTATCCAAAATCTTCAAATTTGGAAAGCCACATATCCAATTTTGAATGGCCATACCAAATTCCCCCCCCCCCCCCCCCCCCCGATTTGTAATCGAAAACGTGATTATAAAGCCTTCAAATGGTCATGAGAATGATCTTGAATGGATAAAAAATTAATGTGCTCCCCCGCGACAAAATGATATATACAATGAAGTATAAAATCCGAAAAAGTCATGAAAATTTGTCGTTATCACGAAAAACGACTTTCCAAACCGCCAAGACTTGATAGAATCCTTATTTTTCTGTTCATGAAAAAAAATATGTGCGTTAAAGAATTCAAAATTGTTCACCAGCCCTTAAAATTGCAAACTTTTTCGATAAATGGGCTGAAATTGTCACTTGCTGAAATTCAGGGGCTTGAATGGTAATTCTGCATAAATATACCCCTTTATTTGTTACAAAATCTGGAAATGGTCCAAAACTGCCAAGGCATGAAAGGTATAGGGACCAAAAGAGTCAATTCGCTGAAGTTTTAGGGACCATAAATGTAACATGTTTATCATCTTCCCCAATTCTTTGACTGCATAAACGAACATGACTGGAGTGGAGAAATAATCACAGCGAACAAACAAAGCAAATGTGCAATCTGAGCTCAAGTGACCAAACCTAAGTTCCTTTCAAGACCGCCAATTATTCACCTGAAGCGAACCCAACGGAAGGTTCGGTTCCATTTTCGTTTCAAGCTTCATCAGCCGAAACACCCTTTCGCTTTCGGTCATCCCTTCATTCACTTCAACCATTAAAAAGTGAACCCAAGTTGGTTGTTCCAGGTTCGGTCCTAATTCATTAGCAATACCCTAAGGCGAATCCACTCACAGGTTCGCTTATTGTTCTCACTCTACATTCGCTTCAAGCCCTTTCGTTCCATGTGCAACACATGAACACATATTCGTTTTTTTGTGGAAAACACAGTGAGATTCAAATAAATTTTAACCCAATTCACATGTTTGTTTTAGTCCCTTTGCAAATCATGGTCAAAAAAAGTTTGGTCGTTCGTCCCGTGTCCACCCCAAAACTCAGTCAATTTTGACTTTACAAACTTTGACCAACAGTTCGTCTATCCTGAATTCCTGATAAAGTTCCAGTTAAATTCCAAATGCAATTTCATTTATTCACATCATACTTCCAATTTTGACTTAACCCCCGATTCCAAGACCCATTACACAGCGAACCTGAAGCACCAACTGCAAGACCCATTTAGGATTGTCAACTCGACTTCTTGCATTGACCACCAACATCAATTAACGCCAAGCAGTAAAATCATGTTTCTCAGCACGATTTCCAGATCAAGCAGGTCGATACTTCAAAAATCAATAGATCTTCAAAGACCTGCTCTGATACCACTTGTTGGAACAATGTTATTTTAGGATCGTTAGATTCTATGCAAGCAAACAATTATGAATGTAAATAAGAACACAAGTACGGCTTTCAATATGTCGTATGATTAATACTTCAACACCTCAGAAGAGCTCGATTCAGAACTTCGACTGCAGAGGTGTTTAGGGTTACAAAACAATGAACGTAATAATCAACAACCTATTATGCATACATGCATGCATATTTATACTATAACCCTACTAGATAATCACGGATTGACAGCCCCAATTTGGACGCAAAACGTAAGGCCCATGACGCAACACAAATGGACTCAACAATAAACATGATGTCAGATATATCTTAGGTGTCCGACCTACCCTTCTGTCCTTACAACCGATCAGGGGATTATTCCCCTCCTAATACCACTATCACCTACAACATAACATATTGGCACATAGAACACATCAAGTAATATCAAACCAAACAATTATCACAAAGATAATCATCTCAGCTGTAATCAACTACTAGTGGGTCGACCTTGGTGCCTTAGACCCACTTCTACTGGAGGGTAACTCACCTAAATGTCACGTAGTGTCTGTATTGTCCTCGGCGTGAAAATCGACTTTCCTCGACGCCTCAATACCTACAGGACAACTCTTATAAGTTATCAATTCGCACTCACAACCCCTACAAGGGTCAACTCAAATCCTGGTCAAAGTCAACCTCCAGCTATCTTGACTCGCCGAGTTTGTCTACCAACTCGTCGAGTCCCTATTCCTTCAAAATGATTCAACCCCCGACTTTACTCGTCGAGTCTAGAAACAACTCGATGGGTTCTCTATCAACCATAATATCGGGACCATCTTCAACCGACTCGCTGATTTCACCCTTGTACTCTTCGAGTTTATCTCTCTCATATGAATGTGTTTAGTCCATGACTTGTCGAATTGTATGAACAACTCGTCGAGTCCACCTTCATGGGTTGGGAGATTGTCTTGTACTTGCCGAGTTTTCTCATATACTCGCCGAGACCCATGATTTCCAGGTCCATGATCACGTCCATCTTTGTTGAGTCCCCTTGTATACTCAACCAGATTCTTCCGAAACAAAAGGTTGGGGAACCAACTCTTGACTCGCCGAGTCCCAAGAACGACTCGCCAAGTCCCCTAAAGTCCATATCAATAAACTCGATTTCCATTGAGCTCATCTCATCCAAAGGGTAGATCTGGCCTCCTAGGGTCGATATAACACGTAAAGTTACGAACTTTATGTCCATGCATGGGTCTTTAAGGTCAAAAGGACCAAAAATGAGCCCTAAAGTTGATTAAGCACATGGAAAGTTAAGATTGAAGCTTTATACCTTAAATGAGTTGGAGATGGAACACAATCTCTGGATCTTCTAGCTTCACCTGGAACTCCCAAGCTCCTTTCTTCCTCTCAAGCTTCACAACCACTAAAAATGCACAAAAATGGCTTAAGCGCACTCAAGCAAGGCTAGGGTTTCATTTTAAGGTCTTTTGGAAGTGTGAGGGAAGATGCAGGCTGATATTGGAGGAAATAAGTTGTTTAAATAGGGTGAAAACCCTCAAATTTAGGGTTTCACTCAAACAGCACCGACTCGTCGAGCAGGTAACTTAAACCCCCGACGAAAGACAAGTCTACTCGACGAGTTGGGCCTCCAACTCGTTGAGTCCCAGAGTAAAACATGAGGTTTTCTTGAATTAAAATACGTACCAGGAATCGGGTGTTACATGTTGTGGCAAATAGGGCAGGTCATACGATGGGGTTTGAAGAGCAGGTGGTTTGGGCTACTATAAGTGTGGCAAGACATGGCACTTTAGCAAGGATTGCACTGCTGTTATCACCACCACCCAAAAATTAGATCTGATTTGCTTCCATTGCAATCAGATGAGCCATAAGATGGCCAACTGCCCGAGTTTAGCATTAGGAGGACCATGTTGGATAAGGTGTCTAAGTCCATAAGTATATTTGGTATGTACTTGATCCCCGAGAGTAGCATGGTCCATTTGGATTGCATGGCACCAGAACAATCTGAAGAATGGACTTTTGAGAAGAGGTTTTTCATGATTTAGTAATATGTTATAAGTTCTAATATATTACTATGAGACTAATTAAATATATGGGGATTGATTTGGTAAATCATTGATTCTTATTAAGCGGGCTAATGATCCATAGCTCTTCAAGTTGGGTTGAACCAATGTTATAACCCATGGATGCTCCATGGAGGTTTAAACCCATGGAGCATGACGAATATGGAAGGTCATGCACATTAGGGTTTGCATGGTGTAACCCTAGTTTTGCCACACTATATAAGAAGTCCCTAGGCTACCAAAATCGACACTTAAGTATTCTTGGAGAGCTATAGCCGAATTTGGTGTAAGATAATCCTTCTCAAGTCCTTCCATTGTTGGTGGTGTTGTGTGAAGCATTTTAGGCATAACATTTGGGGTGCTAGGCTCTTAAAGGTCTAAGGTTTCAAGCTACAACAAAAGGTATGTCATTCAACTAGATTTTTGTATTGTATATACTCCATAATATGCTAGTTAGGATGATACTTTGGAAAAATGAAAGTTTGCATGTATAATAGAGAAAACATAGATCCAAAGCATCTAGGGTTGCATGTACACCATATGAGTGTTAGAATTCAAAACCCATCAGACCAGTGCTAGCACCTGCTCCAGCGACCCTACAGATTACCGATGGCCGCCAGGGCAAGGCAAATTAACCTATTGTGAAGAGCAAGGATTTTTAGCTGATCGCCGAGGAGGCACATCTTGAACCGGATGTGATGACGGGATCGTTCCTTGTGAATGGTATCTCTACTGTGATATTGCTTGATTCGGCGCTACCCGATCTTTCATGTCTCTTGCACTTAGCAATAGGTTTGTTGAAGCTCTGGGAGAGCTGGATCATCCATTAGAGGTTGAGATTATGAATGATCGATCTGCCCAGGTATCAAGGGTTCATCGAGATTGTGTTCTAGAGATGTTTAGCAAGCAGTATCCGATCTATTTGATTCCTATTCCTTTTCTTGGGAACAAGGTTATAATAGGGATGGATTGGATGAGCCCTAATGGAGTGGTGATTGATTTGAGCATTAGATGGTGCGTGTTTGGACCCCAAGTGAGGTAGAGTTGGTGGTCCATGGAGAGGGCGCTCAACGCGAGTCGGTCCTATGCTCAGCCACTAGGGCCATATGTTATCTTTATGAAGGTTGTTTTGGTTTCGTCGCCTATGTTATGGATACCCGAGATAAAGGTAGGAGATGGAAGATGATGTGTCGATTGTACAGGATTACCCAAATGTGTTTCTGGAGGATTTTCCTGGAGTGCCTCCAGAGAGGTTGGTGGAATTCCGAATTGACTTGGTTCCTGGTGCGGCTCTGACAGCCACAACACCATATCGGTTAGCTCCACAAAATATGCAGGATTTGTCTACAAATCTATCGGAATTGTTAGACAAGGGGTCCGTGCGACCGATTACTTCGCCTTGGGGAGTGTCGATCCTACTTGTGAAGAAGAAGGATGGGTCATATCGAATGTGTATTCACTATCAGGAGCTGAATAAGCTAACTGTGAAGAAACGTTATCCACTCCCGAGAGGACGATGTGCAGAAGTCCGCCTTCTTGACTCATTATGATCATTACGTGTAACATCCCAAATTTCGAGTCTAAAAATTTCATTTTTAATTAATTAGTTTATAAAATCGTTTACTGAAAACATTGTTGATATCATATCAATCCATAAAACATCATGAATATGTCTTAAAAGCAAAACATTGAACAGTAATAAAGTCAGAGTACAATCCCATGAATCACATAGTGCGGAAATCTAATGTGTGTGTGTTGTGCAGCTACCGCGCCGGCTTTTTCCCCTTCGCTGAAGAGGTACCTAAAACAAAACTGAAAAATGTAAGCACGAAGCTTAGTGAGTTCCCCAATCATACCACATACTATACAAATCACATACTGCCATGCATATCTGGGTGCCCGACCTACCTTGTCAGGCATATCTGGGTGCCCGACCTACCCTCCGGTGTATCTCAACCGGTTACGGGGACTATTTTCCCCTACCACTACCACATAATAACATAACATAACATAAACATATTGTCTAACATAGCTTGGTACTAGGCTACCCCTTTGGCCCTATCGACCGGTAGCCAGGAAGTTTTCTCCTTTATTACTACTATCACATAACGTCATATAATAAAAACACATAAAACATAACAGATAATAGCAAACCTAGATAATTATCACAAAGACAATCATCTATAAATCAACTCCTGATGGTGGGTCGGCATTGTGGCCTTAGACCCATTCCTACTGGAAGGTAACTCACCTCGATGTAGTGTAGTATTTGCATAGTCCTCGGAACGGATACCAACTCATCTCTACTCCTCAATCCCTACACAATGACCTTTCTCGATTAATATTACATACTCATAACCATTACAAGGGTCAACCCAAAACTAAGTCAAAGTCAAGGTCAAATTCTGCTCAAAGTCAACTTCTAATTGACTCGACTCGCCGAGTTGGTCCACCAACTCGCCGAGTCCCCTTACTGCCATAATCTCGTCGAGTCTTGCAAGAGCTCAACGAGTTCACCTTCAACCACACTTTTTGACTATCTTCAAATAACTCTCCGAGTTCGCTCTTGAACTCGCCGAGTTCATCTTCATCTGAATGAATCAGTCTAGCCTCTAACTCGTCAAGTTCTTCAAGACTCGTCGTGTCCGTCTTTATGAGGTTGGGACATTGCCTTGGACTCGCCGAGTCTGATTATACACTTGTCGAGTCCTACGATTACCAGGTAAAAAACAACCCCTAGCAGGCTGAGTGTTCTTACCACTAAACCAAAACCAATTCCAGGAGACGTTTGGGGGGTGGGAGAAGCGACCAGACTCGCCGAGTCACCCAAGTGACTCACCGAGTCCCTCTATTTCCAAAACCATATAGTCGATTATAAAGGATCTTAACGCACCAAAACTATATATCTGGCCACCTAGGGTCCCTTTTTCACCTAAAGCTACAAACTTGATGTCCATGCATGGGGATTTTGGCTCAAAAATCCATAAAAAGGGGTTTATATGATGCATGGGTCTCCCATGGCCATAAAGTTGGCACCTTTATGCCATGGGAACCCTCAATGGTTCCAGATTTGAAGTCCTTATCCCAAAATCGTGGTTGCATCCAAGAATGGGTCCAAAATAGATTCCAAAAACCCTAAATTACTCCAAAAGAGTATCTAATGAAAGGAGAAGCAAGGTATGGACCTTTACCTCCAATAAACAGGAAATGAAGCAAAACCTCTGGATCTCCTTGCTCTTTTTGAAATCCCAAGCTCCTTTTTCTTCTCTTCAACCTTCTATCTTGCACAAAATGGCACAAAGAGTTCAAAATCACTCAAAAACGGATAGGGTTTCATGGGGATGGTCTGGGAGGTGTTGGAGGCTGCAAAGGGTACCACTTAAGGTGTTTAAATAGGGTGCAAACCCTAAATATTAGGGTTTTTCCAAACAGCTCCTACTCGTCGAGCCGGTCTCCCGACTCATCTAGTAGATAAATTAAAATTTGTGCGAAAAGTTGACTCTACTCGACGAGTTGGGCCTTCAACTCGCAGAGTCCCAGGGTAAAATACAATAATACTTGGAATTAAATACGTACCAGGAACCAGGTGTTACAAATCTCCCCCACTTATTTTAGACTTCATCCTCGAAGTCTACTTCTGGATCTGGAAAAAGCTCGAGGTAGTGTTCTCTCATCTCGTGTTCTGGCTCCCAGGTCCATTCCGAGCCCTAGCGGTGCTGCCATTCCACCCTTTTTTTCTCAGATCCCTCGACTTCCTGTCGAGGATAGCTACTGGCCACTCGATGTAGTTCAGGCTTTAATCTACCTGAATATCCTTGTAACAACCCAATTTTCACATCCAAATTTTTCATTTTTAAATCAATACTTTTGGAAAACATTGTGAATAAGCATCGTTTGCTCGTATCATTTCATAAACATATTTCGTGTCTGAAAACCAAAACATAAAAACAACCATAATGTCAGAGTACAAAATTCCATAATAACTCATGGTACGGAAAACAATGTGCGTGTATGATGTGCCGCTACCGCGCTAGCTTCTTCCCCTTCGATGAAGAGGTACCTGAAAACAAAATTGTAAACTGTAAGCACGAAGCTTAGTGAGTTCCCCCATCGTACCACATGCCATACAATCACATAACATACAAATACTGTCGGGCATATCTGGGTGCCCGACCTACCCCTTCGGTCCTTTCGACCGGATACTGCCTAGCATATCTGGGTGGTGGCCTCCCCTTTGGTCCTTTCGACCGGATACTGGAGACTATTTCACCCCTCTACTACTACCACATAACACGTATCACATAATCACATTCGATCTAATGTGACTGGGCATGACTACCCCTTCGGCCTTGTCGACCGGTGATCTCGGGGACTATCTCCCCTACAGCTACTAGCATATAACATATCATACTAGCACGTAACATATCAGATAATAGCAAACCTAGATGATATCATAAAGACCATCATCTAACATACGTCTCCTACTGGTGGGCCGGCATTGTGGCCTTAGACCCACCGCTACTGGAAGGCAACTCACCTCGTAGTAGCTGCTGATCTGCGCGGGAAATCCTCTGATTGCTACTGCTGCTGCTCCGGAAATCCTCCGGCTATAATTCCCAAAAAACACTTAATCATACACTGCCAACTGCTCTTAGGGTAAAATGACCATTTTACCCCTAACCAAGTCTAAGTCAAAGTCAAAGTCAACTTCCAGTTGACCTGACTCGCCGAGTTGGTTCGCCAACTTGCCGAGTCCCCATCCTTCTATTTGTCCTTATACTCATCTCTACTCGTCGAGTAAGGTGATGACTCGACGAGTTTTCCTTCTAATTGAACATCGATTGAATCTTCATCCGACTCGCCGAGTTGTATGAACAACACGTCGAGTTCATCTTCAACTGATGAACAGGTCCTTTCCTTGACTCGCCGAGTTGTATGAACAACTCGTCGAGTTCATCTTCAATCTTAAGAAGATTGCCTTGGACTCGCCAAGTATGTTCATGCACTCCCCGAGTCCCATGAATTCCAGAACCATGACTTAGTCCAGAACATTGGGTCACTCCCCGGGACCTCTCTGAAACCTTTCCACACTCAACTGGGTCCTTGACCCAAAACAGAAAAGGGAGTCAAGCCTCGGACTCGCCGAGTCCCAAGAACAACTCGGCGATTTGGGTATGTCCAAGTCTCATTTTCTCGATTTCTGGTGTACAACACTTGACCAAATGGTAGATCTACGCTCCTAGGACCGTTCTAGCATGTAAAGTTACGAACTTTACATGCATGCATGGGACTTTTGAGCCTAAAAGGCCTTAAAATGGCTCCTATAATGTATAGGGCCTTCCTTGAGTGCAAAAGCCACTTTATTTTCCTTATAACCCCTCCAAGGACCTAGATCTGAAACTTCAACCCCCAACCATGCTTGCAATCATGGTTGGTGACCAAAATGGCTTAGAAAAGCCCTAAAACTTCACAAAATGAGATCTATCAAATGGAAGAGCAAGGTACAAACTTTTTGCCTTCAATGAGTTGAAAATGGTGCACAAACTCGGATCCCTTTAGCCTCTTCTTGTTCCTTCAAGCTTTTCCTTCCCTCCTTGGATCACAAACGCATCAAAGTCACTCCAAATGCCTTAGATTGCTTCAATAATGGATAGGGTTTGCTATGGGTGTCTTCTGGAAGCTAATGGGATGAAGGAGGTTGAGTTAAGGTGTTTAAATAGGGTGCAAACCCTCGGGTTAGCGTTTTTGTCTGGACAGGGCCAACTCGCCGAGTCCGGGACCCGACTCATCGAGTCCACAGCTTAAACCCCGCGTCTCATCCTGCTTCTACTCGTCGAGTTGGTCCTTCGACTCGCCGAGTCCAAGGCCAAAATGCAAAAACATTAAGAAAAGAATACATACCAAGAACCAGGTGCTACAAATCTCCCCCGCTTATTTTAGACTTCGTCCTCAAAGTCTGCTGTTCGATCCTGAAACAGCTCGGGGTAATGCTCCATCATCTCGTCCTCTGGCTCCCAAGTCCACTCCGACCCCTTTCGGTGCTGCCATTGCACCTTTACGAGCTCCACTCTTTTGTTCCTCAAATCCTTCAACTTCCGGTCGAGGATTGCCACCGGTGGCTTAATGTAATTCAGGCTGCCATCAACCTGAATGTCCTCCAAGGGTACCACTGCTGAGGCGTCCACCAGGCACTTCCACAGCTGAGAAACATGGAAAGTGCTGTGTATCTGACTATGTTCTGCTGGCAAATCCAGCCTATAAGCCACCTTGCCCACCCGGGCTACAACCCTAAATGGTCCAATGTACCTGGGGCCCAACTTGCCCCATTTCCTGAATCGGATAACGCCTTTCCATGGCGACACCTTCACGAGAACCACAACCCCGACCTGGAACTCCAAGTCTGATCGGCATAGCTTTTCTGCCGACTCTGAGCAGTCTGGAGCCTGCTCCGAACCTACTGAATCTTCTCTGTCGTCTTGAGCACTAACTCAGTGCTCCCCAGCACCCTCTGGCCAACCTCGCCCCAACATATCGGGGTCCTATATTTCCTCCCATATAGCATCTCGAAGGGAGGAAGGTCAATGCTCGCATGATAACTATTGTTATAGGAGAACTCTGTCAATGGGAGGTAGCTATCCCAACTACCCCCAAAGTCTAACACGCATGCTCGTAGCATATCCTCCAGGGCTTGGATGGTCCACTCGCTCTGACCATCCGTCTACGGGTGAAAGGCGGTGCTAAAATGCAGACGAGTACCCAGCTCGTCATGAAACTTCTTCCAAAACCTGGAAGTCAACCGCACATCCATGTCCGAAATCACACACACTGGCAGACCGTGCCGCGCCACCACCTTCCGGATATAGATGTCGGCCAACTTATCGGCCGAGATGCTCTCCTGAATTTGGATAAAATGGGCTTTCTTGGTCAATCGATCAATGATGACCCATATTGAATCCACTCCCCGCGCAGTCCTGGGAAGCTTTATGATAAAATCCATCGTGATGTCTTCCCATTTCCACAGCGGAATGTCCAGCGGCTGCATTTTCCAGTGAGGTCTTTGATGCTCAGCCTTGACCTTCCTGCAGGTCAAGCACCTTTCCACAAACCATGCCACATCCCGCTTCATGCAGGGCCAGCAATAATCCAGACGAAGATCCCTATACATCTTTGTCACCCCGGGATGAATGGAGAACCGAGATTTGTGCGCCTCCTCCATCAGAACCTAGCGCACAGCCCCGTGGTATGGCACCCACACCCTATGGTGTGGTATCAGTAATCCTCGGCTATCATAGTCGAAGGAGGAAACCTGCCTAATGATCCGCTCGCTCTTCCGATGTTCCTCCTTCATGGCCTCCTGTTGGGCCTCCCGAATCCGCTCCAACAGCGGAGTCACCACTATCATCCTCAGGCAGATATCCCTGATCGGCGCTGCCTTGCGGCTAAGCGCATCGGCCACCACATTGGCTTTCCCTGGGTGATAAAAGATGTCACAGTCGTAATCTTTTACCACGTCCATCCAACGGCGCTGCCTCATGTTTAGATTCAGCTGATCCATGAGGTACCTCAAACTCTTATGGTCCATGTAGATGGTACAACAAACCCAATAGAGGTAATGACACCAAATCTTGAGGCCGAATACAAAATCCCCCAGCTCCAAATCATGCGTCAGGTAGTTCGCCTCGTGAGGCTTCAGCTGCCTCGACGCGTAGGCGATGACATGCCCTTTCTGCATCAATATTGCGCCTAAACCTGAGATGGACGCATCATACTACACAACAAAATCCTTTATGCCCTCTGGCAGGGCTAAGATTGGCGCTTCGCACAATCTCCGTCTCAGTGTCTCGAACACAGCCTACTGCTCAGGCCCCCAACGAAAGACCATGACCTTCCTTGTTAGCCTGGTCAGGGGTACGACTATCTTGGAGAAATCCTGAATGAATCTCCGATAGTAGCCGGCTAATCCTAGGAAACTCCGAATCTCAGATGGAGACTTCGGAACCTCCCATCTCATCACGTCCTCCACTTTGGTTGGGTCCACTGGAATCCCATGTTGGTTGATGAGATGCCCAAGGAACTGCACCTCGCACAACCAAACTCACACTTGGAGAACTTGGAATACAAGTTCTCCCTCCTCAAGGTCTCCAAAACCTCTCTCTCAGATGCTCCTCGTGCTCCTCCTACATCTTGGAATAAACCAAGATGTCATCAATAAATACTATCACAGACCGGTCTAAAATCGGTCTACACACGCGGTTCATGAGGTCAATGAACGCGGCAGGAGCATTGGTGAGCCCGAAGGGCATCACAACAAACTCGTAGTGGCCATATCGCGTCCGAAACGCGGTCTTCTGCACATCCTCCTCACCGACCCTCATCTGATGATATCCTGAACGCATATCAATCTTGGAGAACCAATATGCTCCTTGTAGCTAGTCAAAGAGGTCATCAATCCTCGGGAGTAGGTAACGGTGAAGCTCCTTGTAGCTGGTCAAAGAGGTCATCAATCCTCGGGAGTAGGTAACGGTTCTTCACCATTACCTTGTTCAGCTCCCGATAATCTATACACATCCGATGCGTCTCGTCCTTCTTCTTCACAAAAAGAATCGGGGCTCCCCAGGGTGAACTGCTCGGTCTAATGAACCCCTTGTCTAACATCTCCTACAGCTGTGTAGACAACTCCTGCATCTAAGGAGGAGCCAACTGATACGGTGCCTTAGCTATCGGAGCCGCACCAGGGACTAGGTCGATCCTGAACTCCACCTGTTGCTCTAGAGGTATCCCAGGAAGCTCCTCTGGGAACACATCTGCGTAATCTCGCACCACCAGAACTTCGCTCACCGTAGCCGTACCCGCCTCCCGGGTATCCATAGCATACGCGACATACTCGGCGCAGCCATGCTGAGGGTAGCGCCTAGCCCTCGCTGCTGAACATACAGCTGGTCCTAACTGTGGCCTCTCACCCTGAACTACCAACTCTCCCCCACTTGGGGTCATGATCCGCACCAGCTGTTGTGTGCAATCTATCACCGCCCCATTAGGGCTCAACCAATCCATGCCTATAATCACTTTATTCCCTCTCAACGGTATAGGAACCAAGTGTACCAAGTAGCGCTCCTCGAATAACCGCAACACACAATCTCGGAATACTGTCGATGCTCGCACCGATCGATCATCAGCAATCTCTACCTCTAAAGGGCAATCCAAGATGCCCGAAGGCTCGGGAAACTTCATGCTAAGCGCAAGAGAGAAAAATGATTGGGTAGCATCCGAATCAAACAATACCTGCACTGGGATTACATTCACATGGAACGATCCTAAATAGGGCACATACATCACATCACGGCAACGAATCATAAAAACATAAATAAGAAGTCATACATGTCACCACATCAGGTGCAGCGCGTGCCTCCTCCGCAGTCAACTGAAATGCCCGACTCCTCACCACCAGAGCCTCTGTCTTGCCCTGCCGGCCATCTGTAATCTGCAGGGTTGCTGGAGCTGGCGCCTTCACTAGCGCGGCTGCTGTCAACTGGGGGCAGTTGGCCTTCTTGTGGCCCCTCTAGTTGCAATGGAAACACAGCAACTCAGACGTCGAAAAGACAGGTGCAGGGCGGTACAATCCCTGCTAAAATGCCCCGTCTTGCCACACTTGTAGCAGCCCGACGATCCCAATCTACACGCCCCCTCATGTGTCGTGCCGCATTTCCTACAGCGACCTCGGCTCTGTTGGCCTTTCGGCCCAGCATTTGATCCCTTGGGCTTCTTCCCTGAAGCCCTTGTAACCTACCCCTCCTCTGCCTTCCTCTTCCGAATATGCTCCAGATCAATCTCCCTCTCCCTTGCCCTGGCAATCATGGAATCCAGGGTAGGGCAAGCTGAAAAACTAACATGCTCCCGAATGTCGGCTCGTAGCATGTCATGATTGCGGGTCCTCCTCATGTCCTCATCACTCGCATACTGGGGCACCAGTAACGCACTCTCCCAGAACTTGGCGGTGATCTCCGCCACAGTCTCCGTGGTCTGCCTCATATCCAAGAACTCCCTGGCTAACTGTTGGAGCTCCATTGCAGGTGCGAACCCCGCTCTGAACCAGGTCACAAAGTCTGACCATGACACAGCCTCAACAGCCGAGGCTCCCAGAGAGTCACCAATCGACTCCCACCAATCCCTAGCCCGGTCCCTCAGACATCCTGCTGCAAATCGTACCTTCGACCCCTCAGGTTAGAAGTTGGTCAGCTGTGTAGACTCAATGTCTGCAATCCATCGTCTGGCAGCAATGGGGTCCTTAGCCCCATAGAAATCTGGTGCACCATTGCCCCTGAAGTCCTTAAAGGACAATGTGCGAGATCCTGACTGGCCAGATGCAATGTCACTCCTGAACGCCTTGAGGCGGTCCTCCATCAGCTCAACTATCCCTTCCTTGATCGGCCCGAAAATGATGGGGGTCAACTCAAGGATGCCTCTGGTGATCTCTGACACGATGAACTCGCGTAGCCTCTCATCTACTGGCTCGGAACCTGATCCCGAACCCGATCCCTCTCCTGAACTGCCAGCTGCTGGCCTCAGACGTAGTACCACCATTCTGCAATACATATAGGCAACCATTAGTGATACTGGTACCTCTAAAAGGATCACATCTACTATAAGTTCCCTGGTCTTGCCTCAGCCCTCCTTAATTTGGGTATGGATCCTCTGCTTTCAGTAGTACGGGCCCATACTACCTTCCACATCTATTCGTACATTCCTCAAGGACTGCTTTGACTCCATCAAATCCTTATTACCACTGCTGATCATTGTTATTCTCATCCTAGGCTTACCCTAGGGAACCTCTAACTCTACCCAAACTAGTCCTCGGCTGCTGAAGGCATCTTTGTAATGCCAATTAGCCATTACCTGAATACAATCACATGCAACGAGGCTCAAATATTCCTTCGAGTAAGGGACTCGTCCCTACAACGGTTAGGAATCAGACAAGATCTACCCAATAGGTCAAATCAAACACTCTGAGATTATTCAACCCTGATCACATGTGACTTTAACGTATCCACCTAACAGCTAACTCCCATCACTCCAAGCCCCTCAAAGCACAAAGCAAGCAGCATTCAGACAAGAAGGGAACAATCTCAAGCTTATATGTTCTCATAATAAAAAACAGTACTAGCATACAATGATGAGCTCATACTATCAAGCATAACCTAAATAGGCTATCCTACTACTATCTACTCATTGCTAGCATGCAATTCTCATAAGCTAAAGCACATAAAGCAAGCACATAAGGCATCATTCCTAGATCCTTATTCCTATTCTAGCATGTTGTTCTACTGAAACTAATAAACACAATCCAACCATTATATGGATATACTTTGGGGAATACTTACTAGAGCTCGGCCGGTCGTGCATATCACACACTTGTTCTTTCTCAAAAACTCTTCTGTCTAATTCTTTAGAAAACTATTTTCTTAAAAAAATCTTTTAATCCCTTGATTTGAGTCCAGACACCCCCGAAGGTGTGTCCGAATCCCTCAAACCAGGGCTCTGATACCAACTTGTAACGACCCAATTTTCACGTCCAAAATTATCATTTTTAATCCATACTTTTGGAAAACACTGTGAATAATCATCGTTTGATCATATCATTTCATAAACATATTTGGTGTCTGAAAACCAAAACATAAAAACAACCATAATGTTAGAGTACAAAATCCCAGAATAACTCATGGTGCGGAAAACAATGTGCGTGTATGATGTGCCGCTACCGCGCTAGCTCCTTCCCCTTTGGTGAAGAGGTACCTGAAAACACAACTGTAAATTATAAGCATGAAGTTTAGTGAGTTCCCACATCGTACCACATACCATACAATCACATAACATACAAATATTGTCGGGCATATCTGGGTGCCGACCTACCCCTTTGGTCCTTTCGACCGGATACTGCCTAGCATATCTGGGTGTTGGCATCCCCTTCGATCCTTTCGACCGGATACTGCCTAGCATATCTGGGTGTTGGCCTCCCCTTTGGTCCTTTCGACCGGATACTGGAGACTATTTCACCCCTCTACTACTACCACATAACACGTATCACATAATCACATTCGATCTAATGTGACTGGGCATGACTACCCCTTCGGCCTTGTCGACCGGTGATCTCGGGGACTATCTCCCCTACAGCTACTAGCATATAACATATCATACTAGCACGTAACATATCAGATAATAGCAAACCTAGATGATATCATAAAGACCATCATCTAACATACGTCTCCTACTGGTGGGCCGGCATTGTGGCCTTAGACCCACCGCTACTGGAAGGCAACTCACCTCGTAGTAGCTGCTGATCTGTGCGGGAAATCCTCTGATTGCTACTGTTGCTGCTCCGGAAATCCTCCGGCTATAATTCCCAAAAAACACTTAATCATACACTGCCAACTGCTCTTAGGGTAAAATGACCATTTTACCCCTAACCAAGTCTAAGTCAAAGTCAAAGTCAACTTCCAGTTGACCTGACTCGCCGAGTTGGTTCGCCAACTTGCCGAGTCCCCATCCTTCTATTTGTCCTTATACTCATCTCTACTCGTCGAGTAAGGTGATGACTCGACGAGTTTTCCTTCTAATTGAACATCGATTGAATCTTCATTCGAGTCGCCTAGTTGTATGAACAACTCATTGAGTTCATCTTCAACTGATGAACAGGTCCTGTCCTTGACTCGCCGAGTTGTTTGGACAACTCGTTGAGTTCATCTTCAATCTTAAGAAGATTGCCTTCGACTCGCCGAGTATGTTCATGTACTCGCCGAGTCCCATGAATTCCAGTACCATGACTTAGTCCAGAACGTTGGGTCACTCCCCGGGACCTTCCTGAAACCTTTCCACACTCAACTGGGTCCTTGACCCAGAACAGAAAAGGGAGTCAAGCCTCGGACTCGCTAAGTCCCAAGAACGACTCGCTGAGTCGGGTATGTCCAAGTCTCATTTTCTCGATTTCTGGTGTACAACACTTGACCAAAAGGTAGATCTAGGCTCCTAGGACCGTTCTAGCACATAAAGTTACGAACTTTACGTGCATGCATGGGACTTTTGAGCCTAAAAGGCCTTAAAATGGCTCCTATAATGTATGGGGCCTTCCTTGAGTGCAAAAGCCACTTTTTTTCCTTGTAACCCCTCTAAGGACCTAGATTTTAAACTTCAACCCCCAACCATGCTTGCAATCATGGTTAGTGACAAAAATGGCTTAGAAAAGCCCTAAAACTTCACAAAATGGGATCTATAAAATGGAAGAGCAAGGTACATACTTTTTACCTACAATGAGTCTAAAATTGTACACAAACTCAAATCCCTTTAGCCTCCTCTTGTTCCTTCAAGCTTTTCCTTCCCTCCTTGGATCGCAAAAGCGTCAAAGGCACTCCAAATGCCTTAGATTGCTTCAATAACGGATAGGGTTTGCTATGGGTGTCTTCTGGGAGCTAATGGGACGAAGGAGGCCGAGTTAAGGTGTTTAAATAGGGTGCAAACCCTAGGGTTAGGGTTTTTGTCCAGACAGAGCCTACTTGCCGAGTCCGGGACCCAGCTCGTCGACTCCATAGCTTAAACCCCGCGTCTCATCCTGCTTCTACTCAGTGAGCTGGTCCTTCGACTCGCCGAGTCCAAGGCCAAAATGCAAAAATATTAAGAAAATACTACGTACCAAGAACCAGGTGCTACAATCCTCCAAAGGCACCACTGCCAAATCGTCTACCAGACACTTCCGCAACTGGGAGACGTGAAAAGTACTATGAATCTGGCTGAGTTCGACTGGCAGGTCCAGTCTATATTCCACCTTGCCCACCCGGGCTACAACCCTGAAAGGTCCAATGTACCTGGGGCCCAACTTGCCCCGCTTCCTTAACCAAATGACGCCTTTCCATGGAGACACCTTTAGGAGCACCATATCCCCGACCTGGAACTCCAGGTCCGAACGACGCCTGTCGGCATAACTTTTCTGCCGACTCTAAGCAGTCTGAAGCCTGCTCCGCACCTGTTGGATCCTCTCGGTCATTTTGAGTACCACTTCGGTACTCCCCATGACCCTCTAGCCAACCTCACCCTAGCATATCAGGGTCCTGCACTTCCTCCTGTACAACATCTTGAAGAGAGGACGGCCAATACTCGCATAATAGTTGTTATTATAGGAAAACATGGGCAACGGAAGGTAAGTATACCAACTACCTCCGAAGTCTAAAACACACGCCCGTAGCTTATCGTCTAGAGTTTGGATGGTCCACTCACTCTTACCATCCGTCTGCGGGTGAAAAGCAGTGTTGAGGTGCAGACGAGTACGCAACTCGTCATGAAACTTCTTCTAGAATCTGGAAGTAAATTGTACATCTCGGTCTGAAATCACTGAAATTGGCACTCTGTGCCGAGCTACTACCTCTCGTATATAAATATCGGCCAACTTCTCGGTCGAGATGCTCTCCTGGATTAGTATTAAATGGGCACTCTTGGTCAACCGATCCACGATGACCCAGATCGAATCCACTCCCCGTGAAGTCCTGGGAAGCTTTGTGATGAAATCCATAGTGATATCTTCCTATTTCCACAGAGGAATATCTAATGGTTGGGTCTTGTCATGAGGCCTCTGGTGCTCGGCCTTAACCTTCCTGTAGGTCAGGCATCTCTAAACGAACCAAGCTACATCCATCTTCAAGCAGGGCCACCAGAAATCAAGACGAAGATCCCTATACATCTTCGTCGCCACGGGATGAATAGAAAACCTAGATTTGTGCGCCTCCTCCATCAATACCCGGTGTACACCTCCATGATATGGGACCCACACCCTATGGTGTAGCGTCAATAATCCATAGCTGTCATAATCAAAGGAGGGAACCTAGCCCACAATACGCTCACTCTTACGATGTTCCTCCTTCATAGCCTCTTGATGGGCCTCTCGAATCCGCTCTAACAGCAGAGTCACCATCATCATCCTTAAACAAATATCTCTGATCGGTGCTGCCTTGCAGCTAAGCACATCGGCCACGACGTTGGCGTTCCCCGGGTGGTAGAGGATCTCACAATCGTAATCCTTCATCACGTCAAGCCACCGACGCTGCCTCATGTTTAGATTTGGCTGATCCATAAGGTACCTCAAACTCTTATGGTCTGTGTAGATGGTACAACGGACCCCATAGAGGTAATGACGCTAAATCTTGAGGGCGAAAACAACTGCCCCCAACTCCAAGTCATGTGTTGGATAATTCGCCTCATGAGGCTTCAGCTGCCTCGAAGTGTAGGAGATAACATGCCCCCTCTGCATCAATACGGCGCCCAAACCTGAGATAGACGTATCACAATACACAACAAAATCCTCCATGCCCTCTGGCAGGGCTAAGATTGGTGCCTCGCACAATCTCTGTCTCAGCGTCTCAAGTGCAGCCTGCTGCTCAGGCCCCTAGCGAAATACAACGGCTTTCTTCGTCAGTTGGGTCAAGGGTACGACTATTTTGGAGAAACCCTGGATAAATCTCTGATAGTAGAGGCTAATCCCAAGAAACTCTGAATCTCAGATGGAGACGTCGGAACCTCCCATCTCATCACGGCCTCCACCTTGGTTGGGTCAACCAAAATCTCGTTCTGGTTGACAAGGTGCCCAAGAAACCGCACCTCGCACAACCAGAACTTGCACTTGGAGAACTTGGCATACAAGCTCTCCCTCCTCAGGGTATCTAAAACCTCTCGCAAGTGCTCGTCATGCTGCTCCTACGTCTTGGAATAAACCAAGATGTTGTCAATGAAAACTATCACATACCGATCCTGCATCGGTCTACATATACGGTTCATGAGGTCCAGGAACGCGGCAGGAGCATTGGTGATCCCAAAAGGCATCACCACAAACTCATAATGACCATATCGCATCCGAAATGCAATCTTCTGCACATCCTCCTCTCGGACTCTCATCTGATGGTAACCCGAACACAAATCGATCTTGGAGAACCAAGATGCTCCCTGAAGCTGATCAAATAAGTCATCTATCCCCAGGAGTGGGTAACGATTCTTCACCGTTACCTTATTCAGCTCCCGGTATTCTATACACATCCGATGCAACCCGTCCGTCTTTTTCACGAATAGTATCAGGGCTCCCCAGGGCGAACTGCTTGGTCAGATGAATTCCTTGTCTAGCAGCTCCTGCAGCTGTGTAGACAACTCCTGCATCTCAGGAGGAGCCAACCGGTACGGTGCCTTGGCTATCGAAGCCGCACCAGGGACCAGGTCGATCCTGAACTCCACCTGGCTCTCCAGAGGTATCCTAGGCAGCTCCTCTGGAAAGACATCTGCATACTCTCGTACCAGTGGCACATCACTCACCGTCTCCTGAACCACCGTTCAGGTACCCAAAACATAGGCGACATACCCTACGCAACCCTATTGAAGGTAGCGCCTAGCCCTCGCTACTGAACATAATGTCGATCCACGTTGTGGCCTCTTGCCCTGGATCACCAGCTCTCCCCCACCTGGGGTCCTGACTCTCACTAATTGCTACGCGTAGTCTATTACTGCCCCATTTGGGGATCAGCCAATCCATGCCTATAATCACCTTGTTCCCCCGCAACTGGATGGGAACCAAGTCTAACAAATAACGTTCATCGAACAGCCTTAAAACACAATCCCCAAAAACCTCTGATGCTCGTACTGATCGATTGTCTACAATCTCAACCTCTAGGGGCAATCCAACTTGCCCGAAGCCTCAGGGAACTTCTTGCTAAGCACAAGAGAAACAAATGATTGGGTTGCACTTGAATCAAACAACACCTGAACTGGGATATCGTTCACATGGAACGATCCTAAACAAAACATATAATATGGCACATCAATATCATAAGCAATATAAAATAAAAGCTAGGGAGACGAAATCATACCCGTCACCACATCAGGTGCAGCGCGTGCCTCTTCTGTAGTCAACTAGAAGGCTCAGCCCCTCGCCACTGGAGCCTCGGTCTTGCCTTGCCGTCCATTAGTGATCCGTAGGGTCGGTGGAGTTGGCGCCACCACTGGCGCTGCAGCTGCTGTCAATCTCGGGCAGTTGGCCTTTTTATGGCCTCGCTAGTTGCAGTGGAAACACAGCAACTCTGATGTCTGAATAGTGGATGTATGGGTGGTATAATCCTTGCTGAAGTGCCCCGTCTTGCCGCACTTATAGCAGCCCGATGATCCTAATCTATATGCTCCCTCATGCGGCTTGCAGCACTTCCCACAGTGGCTCTGGCCCTGAAGGCCCTTCAACTTAGCGTCGAATCCTTGGGTTTCTTCCCCGAAACCCCAGTACCCTGCTCAGTCTCCGCCTTCCTCTTCCATAGGTGCTCTATATCAATCTCCCTCTCCCTTGCCCTGGCAATCATGGACTCCGGGGTCGGGCACGCTGAGTAACTTACATGCTCCCTAATATTAGCTCTCAACATATCATGATAGCGGGTCTTCTGCATCTCCTCATCTCCCGCATACTGAGGCACCAACAAGGTCCTCTCTTGAAACTTGGCGGCAATCTCTGCCACCGTCTCCCTAGTCTGCTTCATATAGAGAAACTCCCTAGCCAGCTGCTGAAGCTCCACAGCCGGCACAAACTCCGCCCTGAACCTGGTCACAAAGTCTAACCAGGTCATAGCCTCAATAGTCGAGGCCCCCAAAGACTCACCAACTGACTCCCACCAGTTCCTAGCCCTATCCCTCAAACATCCAGCAGCAAATCGAACCTTTGACCCCTCAAGGCAGAAACTAGTCAACTATGCAGACTCGATGTCTGCAATCCATCTCCGGGCCACGATGAGGTCCTTCGCCCCACGGAAATCCGGCGCACCACTCCGCCTGAAGTCCTGGAAGGACGGTGTGTGTGGCCCTGATTGGCTAGATGCCATGTCGCTCCGGAATTCCCTAAGGCGATCCTCCATCAGCTCTATGATCCCTTCCTTGATCGAACCAAAGATAACCAAGGTCGCCTCAAGGATGCCTCTAGCGATCTTAGAAGCAATGAACTCACGTAGTCCCTCGTCAACTGGCTCGGCACCTGATCCCAAACATCATCCTGAACCGGATCCTGATCCCGCTCCTCCTGCTCCGTGGTGCGTAATCATCACCACTCTGAAACAAAACATATAAATGTCAGGGCCACACAACATCTCTAGAGGTCTTACACACTCAACAATTTCCTTGGTTCTATCTCGGCCCTCCTTGACTCGAGTACGAATCCTCTGCTTTCAGTAGTACGGGCCTATACTGCCTTCCACGTCTATCCGTACTTTCCTCAAGGATTGCCTTGACTTCACAAGGTCCCTTCTACTACTGCTGCACTCCTTGTTAGTCTCGTCCTAGGCTTACCTTATGGTAACTCTCCAATCCACTCTCCACCATCAGTCATATAAGAAGTTGATGCTACCTTTACCTAGATAACTCATGAATACCATGACATATTACTAAGACCATATAATTCTTCAAATGAGAGGTCTTACCATATAATGGTTGGACTCAGACAAGAGTTGCGAAATAGGGCTAAACCTAACCTTCTGAAATTATTCAATCCCCGCAATATGTAATGTAATGTATTCATCCATTAGTTAACTAAAGATAGTCAGAACTCCTATTAGCACGAACCAACGACATTCAAGCATTGAGTAACCCAATCAGATATACTTTATCCAAGCTATCACATAACTGACTAATCAGTAACATCTTGCAGCTCAATAACACATATAGCAGGCATATGAAGCATCTTCTTAGATCCATAGCCCTAATCTAGCATACAGTTCTCATACATAGGCAATAAGCATATGAGGCATCCTTCCTAAATCCTTAGCCCTAAGCTAGCATGCAGTTCTCGTATTCGTATCATATCATAACATAAGATGTATGGGTATATTGGGGAAAACTTACTTGAGCTCGGTCGGTCGCGCACATCACACACCTCGTTCTTAGTCAAAAATCTCACTTTAACTTTTGAAAACAACATTTTTCTTGTGAAAAAAATCTTTCAAATCCACGATTTGAGTCCACACACCCCCGAAGGTGTGTCCGAATCCCTCATACCAAGGCTCTAAAACCAACTTCTAACATCCCAATTTTAGAGTCCAAAAATTACGTTTTTAATTAAGTAGTTTATAAAATTGTTTACTGAAAACATTGTCGATATCATATCAATCCATAAATTATCATGAACATGTCTCAAAATCAAAACATCGAACAGTAATAAAGTCAGAGTATAATCATATGAATCACATAGTGCGGAAATCTCATGTGCGTGTGATGTGCAGCTACCGCGCCGGCTTTTTCCCCTTCGCTGAAGAGGTACTTGAAACAAAATTGAAAACTTTAAGCACGAAACTTAGTGAGTTCCCCCATCATACCACATATTATACAAATTACATACCTCCAAGCATATCTGGGTGCCCGACCTACCCTGTCAGGCATATATGGGTGCCCGACCTAGCCTCCGGTGTATCTCAACAGGTTACAGGGACTATTTCACCCCCTACTGCTACCACATAATAACATAACATAACATAAACATATTATCTAGCATAGTTGGGTACTAGGCTACTCCTTTGGCCCTATCAACCAACCGGTGGCTGGGGAGTTTTCCCTTTTACTACTACTATCACACAACGTCATATCATGCTAGCACATAAAACATAACAGATAATAGAAAACCTAGATAATTATCACAAAGACAATCATCTATC
Organism: Lactuca sativa; assembly: GCF_002870075.4. Classification (NCBI taxonomy): domain Eukaryota; kingdom Viridiplantae; phylum Streptophyta; class Magnoliopsida; order Asterales; family Asteraceae; genus Lactuca; species Lactuca sativa. The sequence goes on along the minus strand of NC_056631.2, from coordinate 226,545,721 downwards.
AAGCAACTCCCGATGATGGGTTGGCATTGTGGCCTTAGACACATTCCTACTGGAAGGTAACTCACATCGATGTAGTGTAGTATCTGCACAATCCTTGGCACGGAAATCAACTCGTCTCTACTCCTCAATCCCTACACAACGACCTTTCTCAATTACTATTACATACTCACAACCCCTACAAGGGTCAACCCAAAACCAAGTCAAATTCAAGGTCAAATCCTGGTCAAAGTCAACTTCTAATTGACTCGACTCACCGAGTCCCCTTGTCCCCTTACTTCCATAATTTTGTCCTTACTCGTCGAGTCTAGCAAGAGCTCGACGAGTTCACCTTCAACCACACCTTTTGACTATCTTCAGCTAACTCGCCGAGTTCGCTCTTGAACTCGCTGAGTTCATCTTCATCCGAATGAATGAGTCTAGCCTCTGACTCGCCGAGTTCTCCATGAACTCGTCGAGTCCGTCTTCATGAGGTTGGGACATTTCCTTGGACTTGTCGAGTCTGATTATACACTCGCCGAGTCCGATGATTTCCAGGTCCAAAAATAACCACTAGCAGGCTGAGTGTTCCTACCAGTCAACCAAAACCATTTCCAGATGACGTTTTGGGGGGGGGGGGGGATCGACCGGACTCGTTGAGTCACCCAAGTGACTCGCCGAGTCCCTCTATTTCCAAAACAATACAGTCGATTATAAAGGGTCTTAACACATCAAAACTATATATATGGCCTCCTAGGGTCCCTTTTTCACATAAAGCTACAAACTTGATGTCCATGCATGGGGCTTTTGGCTCAAAAATCCATAAAAAGGATTTATATGATGCATGGGTCTCCCATGGCCATAAAGTTGGCACCTTTATGCAATGGGAACCCTCAATGGTTCTAGATCTGAAGTCCTTATCCCAAAATTGTGGTTGCATCCAAGAATGGCTCCAAAATGGCTTCCAAAAACCCTAAATTACTCCAAAAGAGTATCTAATGAAAGGAGAAGCAAGGTCTGGAATTTTACCTCCAATAAACAGGAAATGAAGAAAAACCTCTGGATCTCCTTGCTCCTTTTGAAATCCCAAGCTCCTTTTTCTTCTCTTCAACCTTCTATCTTGCACAAAATGGCACATAGAGTTCAAAATCACTCAAAAACGGATAGGGTTTCGTGGGGATGGCCTAGGGGTGTTGGAGGCTGCAAAGGGAACCACTAAAGGTGTTTAAATGGGGTGCAAACCCTAAATATTAGGGTTTTGTCCAGACAGCTCCAACTCGTCGAGCCGGTCTCCCGACTCGTCTAGTAGGTCACTTAAAATTTGCACAAAAAGTCGACTCTACTCGATGAGTTGGGCCTTCAACTCGTCGAGTCCTAGGGTAAAATACAATAATACTTGGAATTAAATATGTACCAGGAACCGGGTGTTACATTACGATATCATGGTGATGCCCTTTGGGTTCACTAATGCTCCAGCCGTATTCATAGATCTCATGAACCGCATGTGCCGACCGATGTTGGATTAGTATGTAATTGTATTCATTGATGATATCCTGGTCTATTCCAAGACCCAGGAGCTGCATGAAGAGAACTTAAGGGAGATATTAGAGACCTTGAGGAGGGAGAGACTCTATACGAAGTTCTTTAAGTGTGAGTTTTGGTTGCATGACGTGCATTTTCTGGGGCACTTTGTCAACCAGAATGATATTTTGGTCGATCCGGCCAAGGTCGAGGCTGTGATGAGGTGGGAGGTTCCGAGGTCTGGTTGGCGGGTTATTATCAGAGATTCATTCATGATTTCTTCAAGATAGCAGTTCCTCTGACTCGACTGATGAAGAAGACTGCAAATTTTCACTGGGGGCCTGAGCAGCAGGCAATGTTTGAGAACATGAGGTAGAGATTTCGCAAGGCACCGATTATGACGCTGTCAAAGGGCGTTGAGGATTTCATGGTTTATTGTGATGTGTCAATCACGGGTTTAGGTGCAGTTTTGATGCATAGGGGTCGCGTTATTGATTACGCTTCGAGGCAGCTGAAGCCTCATGAGGCGAATTATCCGACACATGATTTGGAGCTGGGGGCTATGGTTTTCGCCCTCAAGATTTGGTGATATTTCCTCTATGGGGTCCGATATACTATTTAAACAGATCACAAGAGCCTGAGGTACTTGATGGGTCATCTGAATCTGAATATGAGGCAGCGTCCGTGGTTAGATGTGGTGAAGGATTATGATTGTGAGATCCTTTACCATCCGGGGAAGGCCAATGTGGTGGTCGATGCTCTTAGCTGCAAGGCGGTCACGGCTCCGATCAGGGATATTTTTATGAGGATGACAGTGATTACTCCACTCTTGGAGCAAATTCGAGAGGCTTAGGTTGAGGCTATGAAGCAAGACACTACTAGAAAACAGCCCTTTAATGACGTGCAAACAATGACACGTGCTGATAGAGGACACGCATTTGTACGTGCCCTAAAAAATAATGTCAGTTTTGCAAAATCTGAAGGATAGAGGACACGCATTTGTGCGTGCCCCTACAATTAGTGTCAGAGAAGAAAAAAAAAGGAAATACCGAGGGCACCTATCATAAAATGTGTGTCATCTAAGTGTGTCACTTTATATTTCTTTAATGAAACACGCGTTTTAATCCGGAAAATGAAATTCTCAAAAATTAATCAACCGCCTATTCTATCTAAAAGTTTAACCCCCCGCCTCTTCTAATAAGCAAGAAAGAAGCCCTAGGGTATTGGTCCCTACTCTGATTGCCTCCCCTTGTCCCTTCATCCTCCTCCTCCCCATCGTTTTCGGTCACTGATTTGCTTGAGTCGGATGAAGTTACTGTGTGCGCAGCAGCTGAGTCTCTCATGCCGATTGTGGATGGGCTGGGTCTCAAATTTTTTTCATTTGCTTTTCAATTGCTCTTCTTCTTCAACACCCCCTTTGTCCTCTCTGTCGGATTTTGTTCCATCTGTGTTTCCCTCGATGGATGTTGCTTTTATCCCTAATTTTGGAAGTCGGTCCACCGAAATTACAGAAGTGGTTGATTGTTATGGATTAACTCCACCTTTGATTCTTGGTAAGGTTTTACTGTGTCTTTGTTTCCTTCAGTTTCCAATTTATTTTCCCTTCATCTGCTCTACTGTCATTTCTTCTTTAGGGTTTTTATCGTATGTGATCTTTTTTGACTTCATGGATTCGACCTGATTTTCAGGAACGATGAAGGAACTTTATCGGTAGTGGAGATTCTCAACAACAGGGATTTTATGTTCTGGACCTCACAAGGTCAGATATGGGATTAGAAGTCGGAGGTTCATGGTCGTATTGGAAGCATCGGAAATTAGGAAACGAAAATGGAAGAGGCACCAGGTTTGAATATCATTCTCTTCATCTCCATATATGTGCCCTAGGTTTATTTCTCTTACTTTATCATTTTCTTATTTTAATTTGGGGCTCTCTGCATTCTCATAAATTTTGAGATAGTGTGAGATCTATGAGAGATCCAATCCAGAGCATGCCTGCGATTGTTTGGGAGTATGGGCGAGAGCATATATAGATATAATACAAGTATAGAGTGTTTATTTATAGCAGTCAAAAAGATTTTTGGTTCTAGCTACGTATGTAGAGAATGAATTTTTGATTTTATTTTGATGGGAAATGTACAACTGCATAGTATATACCAGGTGTTTGTAAAAATGAAAAACCATAAATAAATTGAAAAACTAAGCATTTACATGAATTCATTCTGTAACTCTAGTTATTTTACATTATATAATGGTTTCTTTCTGAAACCGAACCACTGCCTCATGCATTACCAACTGGTGTTGATGTAGAAGACAGGTTAATTACAGAAGGAAATGGTAATACAATTTCAGTAGATGATATAGTGGATAAGGTCACATCAATGGGTTTCAGGAGGGACCTTGTAAGAGCTTCTGTGAGAAACCTCACAGAAAATGAATCTTTATGGATCTTAATACAGTTCTTAATAAGATGATGAACAACAAATGAAATGATCAAATCTATCTAATCTCCTATGATGTACAAAAATTTCAAAAAGGAACAAAATTCCAGCTACACGATGTACAAATTAAAGGTGTTGTTAGGAAGCCAATTGCATGCTTGCAAAGGGTGAATTTATGTCATTGTGGTAAGTGGTCTTTTCACTCTTAGTTTCCATGTCATTTGTATTATAAAAAATGATTTGTGATTGATATTATATTTTTATAAATCATGTTGTATTTTGTTTCCACTTCGTAATCTTGTAATTTGCATATGCATTTATTAATAGTTGATGTATAAGTGATAAAAGATCTATAGCATAATTTATCCCAGAATGTAGATATTGAATAACCTATATATTCACATCCAAATCCAAGAATTAGTAACGTACTTCTGTTTGGCTTATTTTATTTTATTTTATTCTTTTATTCTATCATTACGATTTCAAAAAAAAAATCTTAAAGACATTATACTTTGAAGGAAGCTGCTAATTATCAAATAAAGAAGGAAGTTCTCAAAGAGGTATATATATATATATATATATATATATATATATATATATATATATATATATATATATATTTGATATGTTAATGTTTTGATTGTTATCAGGGTGGACAAATGGCAGCTATAAACTTGGAATCAAGCGCAGCTTTACTTGCAGCAAAACAGGTGATTGGATTTGGATATAAATATGATATATTTATATTATCACAGTCTCTTTATTTTGTTGTTATTTGCATATTGTTGGATATTAAATATAAATATAATATAATATTAAGTTGTGAATTTTTTTTAGTGAAAATATTGTTTATGGATTGGTGATTTTGTGAACAGGGGTTAGCAGGTGATGCATCGCGAAATCTTGGTGTTAATTAGGAGCATAATGGTGTTACTTGGTCCTATGTATTATTCCTTTTTTACCTTCCACTAATAATACTTTATTTATTTATGTATTTATATTTATTTATGCAGGCTATGGGTAACATTACTAGCAGACATTGTTATTCAAATGCTTGGAACTGATTATGCAAGAATCTTGCGTGCAATTTATGCATTTCCACAGGTAATCTCAAAAAATAATAAAATATTATTGCTTAATCTGAAAAATATATATTTTCTTGCACTTTTTTATTGAGATCTCTTGGAAGAAATAAATGCTTTTGTGAAGGAGACTCCTGTCCTAAAACATTCCAACTCTAAAAGTAATGGTCTTAATAGGAGCATGAGCATCTCCATATCAGATGCTGATAAATCCTCAAAACATTCCAACTCTACATCTTTCCACATGTGCTTTTGTGAAGGAGCTTTTCTCATGAGCAACTATTGTTTGGATATATGATGTTTATAAAAAATTTAATGGTTTGACAGTTTCTTTTTTACTTGATGTTAACAAAATGTCCTAGTGGGTTAAGTTAGGAAAGTGATGATTCCATAAAACAATTCACTTTTTCTTTTCCAGTTTCCCCCATAATAGAGATACATCTCTCTTTTTAATTTATATTTTTGTTAATTTACTATAATGAATATCTAGATTGTTTTATAATTTTCACTTTTTTTTCCAATTATTATGATTAATTATCATGTTATTTTTTTATTGTGATATTGTACAGTTTTAGTTTATTACTGTAATTAAATAAAGGGTAATTTGTTTACCTCAGATACAATGGCAAAACCTCATAAACAGGTAACCAATATGTGTCAATTACCTTTTTGCCCTTCATGTTTTTTGAGTCTTCTATAGTGTCAAATGTTAGAGTACAAGTTACTTATGTATTAGCTCTATCCACTGTTGCATTCTCCTGTTAGAGTACATAAGATCATTATGGGTCTTGTCATAGTCTGTTTCATAGGAGTCCCAAAGGAACTCACTATGTGACTTAGAAAGTAGTTAAGCCACCAACTTTCTCAAGACTTTGACACCCAACTCTCCCAATTTGTCAATGTGTGACTACATCTCCAAGATGTGATCACACATAGACCTTTGCTTGCCAATAGGGCTTGAGTGACCTTAAACTTTTCAAGAGCTTGTGGGTTAGGGAGAATAATTGAAGGAGGTGAAAGAAGTATGATTTCCATGGGACATCATCTTCATTTAGGAAATCTTGTTTCAAGAGATTTGGGAAGATCATAAATGTCTAAGCCATACATCTTTTGGGAGATATTCAATATAATTGATTTAAAGTCCTTAATATAACACCCAATATGAAATATTAAGGCTAGGACCCAACACAATACTTTTATAACTTGGAAGAGGGATGCCGTAATCCAAGCTATAAAATATTTGAAGGTAGGTGAATGACGATTCACCAATCTCCACCAAGATAATTGTAACAGCCGGAATCTCAGGTATTGTTAAAGTTATGTTTTTGGGGTGTTTTAAGAGGGGACTCGGCGAGTTGGAGCCTAGACTCGCCGAGTAGGACCGCAGACCTGGTCGCGGGTTCGCGACTGGACTCGACGAGTCCAGATATGGACTCGGCGAGTCGGCGCTGTTTAGCGAAAACCCTAACCGTTCAGGTTTGGGACGTATAAGGGACTTATTGGCCGTCATTGTTCATTTTAGCCTTCTGAGAGGAACCCTAAATCGATTGTGTGCACCTGGAGCAAGGTTAAAGGCCATTGGTGATTTTGAAGGAGTTGTTGTGCAAGGAAGAGAAGGGCTTGGCTAAAGGAACAGCAAGGGAGTCACGTTCTGAGGATTGGGGACACAGAGAGTACATCATCCAGGTAAGAATTTGAGCATACTCTGCTATGGTGATGTGTTTAGAGAATTAGGGTTTATGGAACCCTTTTGTGGATAGATTGAATGTTACCCTAGTCCCCCAAACGATTGTAACCCTGTATTGGGACCTTTAGAGGTCCAGAATGTCCCATGCCTGTGCATTTCGGGAATTGATGAAGGTTTTGGATTGGAATCCTTATGCCTTAGGTCAATATGTAAATTATAAGTCTTGGGGTGTATCATGAGCACCAAAATGAGGACTTTACGTGATGGACCAGTCTAGGAAGGCCAGACCTATGAATGGTCGGAGCAGTTCTGACCTTAGGAAGCAGTTTGAGGGTTGCGTTATCGAGTGCGATTATACTCGATGGAGTCTCTGATAGTTTTATGTTGTATTTCAGAGACATCATGGTTAGACCACGCCACGGAGCGAGTTCGAGCGGTGTGAGTGACAAGGAGATTCGTCAGATGATTCACAAGGAGGTAGTTGCGGCGATCCGGGCTGAGATCCCGGAGATGTTTGGGTCTATTAAGACCACCCTGATGGAGACGTTTGAGGAGCGGTACGCCGCATTGACTGAAGCTGCAGCCGCTGCAGCTACTGCAGCTGTGGCCGCTGCCAGGCCACAGGGGGGTGACTCGTTGCTGTTCCGGGAGTTCAGCAACACGAAGCCACCTGAGTTCGATGGGACGCAGGATCTGATTGCCGCGATGAGGTGGATCGCGGATATAGAGGGGTGCTTCTACACTTGTTCATGCCCGGAGCACCTGAGGGTACGGTTCGCTTTGAACCAGCTCCGTCTGGGAGCGAAGGATTGGTGGAAGTTCGTGACGACGAACTTCACTTTGGCAGAGATTACAGCAGTGACATGGGAGGGGTTTACTGCTATGTTCAGGGACGAGTACGTTCCCCCGGTGGAGAGGGAACGATTGGTTCAGGAGTTCTTAACCCTCAAGCAGGGTACTGATTCGGTTGCGGCGATCACGCGGAAGTTTCATGAGAGGGCGATGTTCTGCCCCGAGCTGGTGTCCACAAAGCAGGCTCGGATGAGCCGGTACTTGGGTGTTTTGAGGAGGGATATCCGGGAGTTTGTGTCGAACTCCACCTATCATACTTTTGCTGAGCTTCAGGCGAATGTCAGGAAGCGCGAGATCGAGTTGGAGACCCAGGCCAGGGAGGAGGCCGAGTCTCAGCAGGTGGACCGGCGGCCGGCTCAGTCTCAGCCGGCAGCCAAGCGGACGAAGTCCGCCGATTCGAGGACGGGAGGTCCGAAGGGCCGCACTTGCGGAAAGTGCGGCAAGGGTCACGATGGGGCGTGTCGAGCTGGTGCTTGCTACAAGTGTGGCAAGGAGGGGCACATTGCTAGGGAGTGCCCCAAGGGGTTTATGGTTTGCTTTCATTGCAACCAGACAGGCCATCGGAAGGCCGAGTGCCCTCAGCTTCATCAGGGATCTGCACCTACTGCCAGGACTACTGAGACGCGACCGGTGAAGGTCGAGGCCCCGAGGGCTCGTGGAAGAGCCTTTCAGCTGACTGCGGAGGAGGTCCGCGCTGCGCCCGATGTTGTGGCAGGTACTTTCCTTGTGAACTTTGTTCCTGCTCTAGTGTTATTTGACTCGGGTGCGAGTAGGTCCTTTGTATCCTTAGCCTTTAGTCAACATATCAGCGTTAGTCGTGAGTCGTTGAGTCGGCCTATGAGAGTTTCTATAGCTGACGAGAGAGTGATTTGTGCCACGGAGGTTCTCCGGGGATGCGTGCTAGAGATTTTCGGGGTTGAGTTCCCAATTGACCTGATTCCTATTACGATGGGTGATGTCTGTGTCATCGTGGGCATGGACTGGTTGAGCCGATTCGGCGCTGTCATCGACTGTGAGCGTCAGCTGGTGACTATACGAGACCATAGTGGGGGAGTCCTTTCGGTGTACGGCGAGGGTACCCGTTCAGGATCAGCTTTTTGTTCGGCCGCTAGGGCGAGGCAGTGTCTACAGCAGGGCTGTAAGGGTTTTGTGGCGTATGTGATGGATACGCGGGAGGTTTCCGAGAGGCCGAGGTCAGTTGAGGAGGTCCCAGTGGTGTGTGAGTTTCCAGATGTTTTCCCCGAGGAGCTGCCGGGAGTACCTCCTGTGAGGCAAGTGGAGTTTGGTATCGATCTGGTTCCGGGGGCCGCGCCTATTGCTAAGGTGCCTTATCGTCTTGCACCTCCAGAGATGCAAGAGTTGTCCTCGCAGCTCCAGGAGTTGCTGGGGAAGGGATTCATTCGGCCGAGCAACTCGCCGTGGGGAGCACCTATTCTGTTCGTCAAGAAGAAGGATGGTTCACACCGGATGTGCATTGATTACCGGGAGTTGAACAAGTTGACGGTCAAGAACCGTTACCCGTTACCGAGGATCGATGATTTATTCGATCAGTTGCAGGGAGCATCTTGGTTCTCCAAGATCGATCTGAGGTCAGGGTACCATCAGGTGAGAGTGCGGGATGAGGACGTCCAGAAGACAGCGTTTAGGACGTGATATGGGCATTATGAGTTTGTGGTGATGCCTTTCGGGCTCACCAATGCCCCGGCTGTGTTCATGGATCTCATGAACAGGGTATGCAGGCCGATGTTGGATCGGTCAGTGATTGTATTTATCGACGACATCCTAGTGTATTCGAGATCTAGAGAGCAGCATGAGGAGCATTTGAGGGAGATCCTTGAGGTATTGAGGTCGGAGAAGCTTTATGCAAAGTTCTCCAAATGTGACTTCTGGTTGCGGGAGGTCCAATTTCTAGGACATGTTGTTAATCAGGAAGGGATATTGGTCGATCCAGCCAAGGTTAAAGTTGTGATGAGTTGGGAGGTGCCGAAGTCACCCTCTGAGATCAGGAGTTTCCTTGGGTTGGCAGGGTACTATCGGAGATTTATTAAGGATTTCTCCAAGATCGCAGTGCCGCTCACCAGATTGACCCGGAAGGGTGTTGCATTCTCATGGGGACCCAAACAGCAGACTTCCTTTGAGACACTTCGCCAGAGGTTGTGCGAAGCCCCGGTATTAGCTCTCCCGGAAGGGATGGAAGATTTTGTAGTATATTGCGACGCATCGATTTCGGGACTGGGTGCGGTGTTGATGCAGAGGGGTCATGTGATAGCTTATGCGTCGAGGCAGCTGAAGCCTCATGAGGCGAGATATCCCACGCATGATTTAGAGTTGGGGGCAGTAGTGTTCGCTCTCAAGATTTGGCGTCACTACCTGTATGGGGTTCGATGTACGATATACACGGACCATAAGAGCTTGAAGTATTTGATGGATCAGCCCAACCTAAATATGCGTCAGAGGAGGTGGTTGGATGTGGTCAAGGATTATGATTGTGAGATCCTGTACCACCCGGGCAAGGCTAATGTGGTAGCCGATGCATTGAGCCGCAGGGCGGAGAACACTCCTTTGCGAGATGTATGTTTGAGACTGACTGTGATGACTCCAGTATTGGATACTATTCGTGGGGCACAGGCCGAGGCTGTGAGACCAGAGATGCAGAAGAAAGAGCGGGTCGTTGGGTTAATTTCAGAGTTCGTTAAGGATGGGCGAGGGCTTCTGACGTTTCAGGGTCGGATTTGGGTACCGTTCGTGGGCGGTACGCGTATTACTTTGATGGAAGAGGCTCATAGATCGAAATTCTCGATCCATCCCGGTGCTACGAAGATGTATTTGGATTTGAGGAAAGAGTATTGGTGGCCCTGTATGAAGAGGGACGTCGCATGGTTCGTTGAGAGGTGTTTGACCCGCCGTAGAGTTAAGGTCGAGCACCAGAGACCGCATGGCAAGTTACAACCATTGGAGATTCCTGAGTGGAAGTGGGAACAGATCACTATGGATTTCATCACCAAATTGCCGAGAACTGCCAGGGGAGTTGATGCGATTTGGGTGATTGTGGATAGGTTGACGAAGAGTGCACACTTCCTTTCCATCAACGAGAGTTCTTCAGCGGAGAAGTTGGCGGAGATATATGTGAGAGAAGTAGTATCTCGGCATGGAGTGCCGATCTCGATTGTTTCAGACCGTGATGTGCGCTTCACTTCCAGGTTCTGGAAGAAATTCCATGAGGAGCTGGGTACTAAATTGCACTTTAGTACCGCATACCATCCCCAGACAGACGGCCAGAGTGAGTGATCGATTCAGACGCTGGAGGACATGCTTCGAGCGTGTGTTAGACTTCGGGGGTAGCTGGGATGCGTATTTACCCTTGGCAGAGTTTTCCTACAACAACAGCCATCATTCGAGCATTGGTATGCCACCTTTTGAGCTGTTGTATGGTAGGAGATGTCGGACCCCCATTTGCTGGGGAGAGGTGGGACAGAGAGTGATGGGCAGCACAGAGATCGTGCTTCAGACGACAGAGCAGATTCAGCAAGTTAGACAGAGGTTATTGACCGCCCAGAGCCGACAGAAGAGTTATGCAGATAGGCGCCGATCCGAGCTTAAGTTTCAAGTCGGCGACTTCGTTCTCCTGAAGGTCTCTCCTTGGAAAGGAGTGATTCGATTCAGGAAGAGGGGCAAGTTGGGGCCCCGGTATATTGGGCCATTTCGTGTGATTGCAAGGATAGGCCGGGTAGCCTATCGTTTGGAGTTGCCAGCGGAGTTGGGGCAGATCCACGACACTTTTCATGTGTCGCAATTGAGGAAGTGCATAGCCGATGAGTCGGCAGTGGTCCCATTAGAGGATATTCAGGTGGATGCGAGCCTGAATTATGCTGAGAGACCAGTGGCCATCAGGGATCGGAAGATCAAGGTTTTGAGGAACAAGGAGGGACCTCTGGTGTTGGTTCAGTGGTAACACCGGAAGGGATCGGAAATGACTTGGGAGCCGGAACGTGAGATGCGGGAGCAGCATCCGGAACTATTTTCAGAGTGAGACTTCGAGGGCGAAGTCTAATCCTAGTGGGGGAGAATTGTAACAGTCGGAATCTCAGGTATTGTTAAAGTTATGTTTTTGGGGTGTTTTAAGAGGGGACTCGGCGAGTTGGAGCCTAGACTCGCCGAGTAGGACCGCAGACCTGGTCGCGGGTTTGCGACTGGACTCGACGAGTCCAGATATGGACTCGGCGAGTCGGCGCTGTTTAGCGAAAACCCTAACCGTTCAGGTTTGGGACGTATAAAAGGGACTTATTGGCCGTCATTGTTCATTTTAGCCTTCTGAGAGGAACCCTAAATCGATTGTGTGCATCTGGAGCAAGGTTAAAGGCCATTGGTGATTTTGAAGGAGTTGTTGTGCAAGGAAGAGAAGGGCTTGGCTAAAGGAACAGCAAGGGAGTCACGTTCTGAGGATTGGGGACACAGAGAGTACATCATTCAGGTAAGAATTCGAGTATACTCTGCTATGGTGATGTGTTTAGAGAATTAGGGTTTATGGAACCCTTTTGTGGATAGATTGAATGTTACCCTAGTCCCCCAAACGATTGTAACCCTGTATTGGGACCTTTAGAGGCCCAGAATGTCCCATGCCTGTGCATTTCGGGAATTGATGAAGGTTTTGGATTGGAATCCTTATGCCTTAGGTCAATATGTAAATTATAAGTCTTGGGGTGTATCATGAGCACCAAAATGAGGACTTTACGTGATGGACCAGTCTAGGAAGGCCAGACCTATGAATGGTCGGAGCAGTTCTGACCTTAGGAAGCAGTTTGAGCGGTTGCATGGCATGGACTCGCCAAGTCCGATGAACAGACTCGGCGAGTAGCTTGAAGAATAACTAGGACTCGTCGAGTTGTTCTTCAGACTCGGCGAGTTGAGTCGGGGTGGCCCCGCGATTCTTCCAGGAGTAACTCGTCGGGTCAAGGAGGATACTCGACGAGTAGAAGGGGAATCTTAGAGGATTGGAGGACGTCTAGACTCGCCGAGTCGCCATGGCACTCGCCGAGTCCGGTCGAGTTGACCGTTGACCGTTGACCTGAGTTGACCTATGTGTGTCTTCTTAGGGTCAGTTAGCTTAGAAGATAAAAGTGTTAATAAGAGATATATGATGTTATAGGGAGTTTGTAGCTCGACGGATCGAGCACGAGTGATTTCAGGATTTGCTAGCTTTCAGCATTTACGAGGTGAGTCTTCTCACTATACTGTACCCGGAAGGGTTTGACTGTGTGACCGGAAGGTCGGATATGATATGTGATATACGTGCTATATGTGGTAAGTTAATTGTTATGCGTGCTATGTATGTTTATGTGGGCCGGAAGGCAATATGTTATGGGCCGGAAGGCGATTATGTTATGGGCCGGAAGGCGTTGTGTAGTGGACCAGAAGGTCAGGGCCTGGAAAGGCGTATGTGCGTAAGTTGTATATTGGGGAACTCACTAAGCATTTATGCTTACAGTTGTTATGTATGTGTTTCAGGTACTAGCGAGGACCGTGGGAAGGCGCCGGCGTGATCGGTACACACTGAAGGATGCTTTTATGATCTTGGGATTTAGACAATTTGTATTTGACATGACACTTAAATTATTTACGCCTTGTTTGAATGAAAGTACTTTATTTTTAAAATGAAAAATTTGTTTGAAAATTTGCGTTGTTACAATAAACGAAATGTATGATTAGGTTTTAGTTGGATTTGAAACTCCTAGATCTATTGAGATTCATTTAACTTTTCAATGACATGTTTCAATCTCGAGTGTGCCCTTCAGGTTTTGTGACTGGGATGCCGAGGATCACAAAACAAGGTGTGAAGTAACCATGCAAATATACTTGGTACCCTTAATATTTACCCCTTAATCGATGTGCCGGTTAACGACACACGCTCCACCGATACTATGATAAATATTAAGTTACCCTTTTCCTACCTTGTTAAGTCCAGGTTAGTGTGTCGGTTAACCACACACACTCCACTAACCGACTTAAACAAAGTGCAAAGTGTAATTTCATGGATTAGCACCTTATTCAATTTTTCCTAAGTAACTAAGATTGGATATTTATAAAAGGTTTAGTTACTTAGTACTTATCATTAATATTTTTAATGAAGGTAGAATTCTAGTCCTTGTCCTACCCGTTCGGCTAATGACCCTCCACCGATCAAGGAAGCGGTGGGTGAGAGTGGACACCCATTAAACTGCCATTTTATAGGCACTAACCGTATACCCCCCTTATAGACCGACTTCGTGAATGAGGCCTACTAATGGTAAGACTGACTTTACTCTTATACATACATATATATATATATATATATATATATATATATATATTAACTTATAATATTATAAAGTATAAGGGTTGAATTTTAACTTTTAAAATTCTAAGGCCTAACTTGGAATTAAAGTATTCATAAGTGAAACTTTTCAAATTCCAAAACTTGAGGGCAAGTTTTTTGAAACTATTCAAAACTAATTAATTTCCATAACTTATGTGTTTAAAGTAGTTTTAATCCAAAAACTCTTCAAATTCCATAACTTGAGGACAAGTTATGGAAGACTTTAAACTAATAAAAGAATGTAACTTTTCTTTATTTTGTAACTTATGAAATTAATTAAGGTTACACTTTTTATTTCTTAATGAAGTGACTCATGAACCTCCATAACATGAGGACAAGACTCTTGATTTTTTTGTAACCATTTCCAACTTTTATGAGTTTTATGAACCTTAAATGTGACCTTTCATGTAACTTGAGGACAAGTTACACAAACACATTTTAGAATCATCTCTTAGATTAAAATGGATTGAGAACACATAATTAATTAACTTATCCATTAATCTAAGCAACTCATATGAACAAAGATAATTCATATCAAACTTTTTCATGTAATTAGCATAACTTTTAAACTAATACAAAACATGAATCTATTGATAATTATATTTGAAATTGGATTAGCATGAACATTACCACATCAAAAACAAGTTTACAAGTTCAAAAATAGCTTAGGTAATGTTCCTAGTCCAATTCCAGCCAAGAAACACAAAGATATGTTGTCTGGAGGCCAAACTCGTCGAGTTCTTCATGGAACTCATCGAGTTTTATGGTCTGGACAGATTCAACTTTGAAAAAACACATTTGCATCAAGTATAAGAGAAAGCAAGCCTAGGCTCTGATACCACTGTTGGGTTTTGAGCATTCTAACACTCCTAAGTGTACATGCAACCCTAAATACCTTGGATCTATATTTTCTCTATTATACATGCAAATATGAACTTTCCAAGATATTCATCCTAACTAGCATAATAACATTGATTCATATGAATATATCAAGTTAGAATTACATACCTCTTTGATGTAGAATGTCTTCATGAAGTTTGAGTGCCTAGTGCCCCAAGTGTGACACCTCAAATAGTTCACACAACACCAAAATACACATGGAATGACTTGAGAGAAATTAGAACACTTCATAAAATCGGCTAGCCCTTTCTATCACTCATAGTGGCCGATTTTCTCCAAGAATAAGATCATTATATAGTTAGGGTTACACCATGTAAACCCTAATTGTCATGGCCTTTCATTTCCATGATCCATGGGTACAAATACACCATGGAGCATCCATGGAGCATCTTATGGGTTTTAGCCCAACTTGACAATCCATGGAGCATTAGCCCACTATATAAGTATGGATGATTTACACAATAAACCCATATATTTAATTAATCTTCTTTTGATCACTTAATTAATCATAGATTAATTCTTGATCAATACTAATTAAATAATCTTATTAATATATTAGAACTTATAATATATTAACAAACCTTAAGTGTTATTTCTCTCATTATAGTCTATCCAAATGCATGATGTCATGCAACCCAAATGGACCATGTCGGGTCGGGTCAAGTCTTACCAATTATAGTTATGGACTTAGACATTAATCCAATACCTTATAAGTGTGTATGTGGGGTCTTTTAATGTCCATTTCAAGAGGAGGAGTTGCTGAAGCAAGCTTGGATCAAGCGGGTGTTTCAGGATCTTGCATCATAATCATCTTTTAGAGCTTTTAGAGGTAAAAAGCTTGCATCTTTCCTCTTACTTCTTTAGATATTGCTAGGGTTTTTGTAGTTGGTCCCTTTGATGAGCTTTGGACCTCATTTGTTGACTTGGTCATCCCCATTTGATTAGAAAGTCAGATCTAGGGTCCTTAAGCCATCTAAAAGCATAAAATTAGGATCTTGATGGTAGTCTTGACCTTGAGCATGAGTTAAAGACCTTGGGAAGGTCTTAATGATGGTTTTGGAGGTATAAGGAACATGAAAAGACATAAAGTTAGCAACTTTATGCCTTAGGATGTGTTAAAGAACTCAGATCTAGCTTTTGGACGTAAAAGAATGGGATAAGAAGCACTTAATGGAGAAAGTGCTTAACTCGGGCGAACACCGGGCTTACTCAGTGTACGTTGCGCGTAGCCTTTGAGAGCCCAGTACGCGGTGCGTGCCAAGTGGTACGCTGAGTGTACGCAAGGCAGATTGGGTCGTTGCTGTTTTGGGCTGGCAAACTTTGGACCTCATCTTGGTTATTGGGCTGACTGCATTCTGTGAAATATGGGCTATATCTTTGGATTTGGGTCATGGACTTTTGGATGGGCCTTATTGGACCAAGAGACCTATTAGTAATTTTGGACTTGGACTTTGGGCCCATTATCAAAGGAAGATTAATTGGGCCGTATGAATAGGGTTGGGGCTTGGGTTTTTCCCTCTTGATTAATTTAAGGATCTAATATTATTTAATACTATTATCCAGCCCGCGAGATTTCTAGATAATTAGGAGAGAGTAGCTTTGGTTTTCGGCAGTCAGAGGTGAGTCTCCTCACCATACCAATGGGTCTAAGGCGCCAAGGCCGACCCATTATGTGATATGTGATACGTGTTAGCCATTCTGTAAAATTATGTGCTTTGTGATTATGTTTGCATGGAAGACCTTGGGGGGGGGGGGGGGGTTCCCGGGGCACTTAGGTGTAAGACCTTGGAGGGTTTCCTTGGCATCCTAGGTCAAAGACCTCGGTGGGGTTCCCGAGGCACTTAGGTATAAGACTTGGGAGGGTTTCCTTGGCATCCTAGGTCGAAGACCTCGGGGGGGGGGGGGGGGGGGGTTCTCGAGGCATTGGGCTAAGACCATGTGGGGGTTCCTATGGCACCCGGAGTAAGACCCTGGAGGGTTTCCAGGGCTTCCCTATATGTTGGCTTGCATGGTTTATATGTTTGTATAGCTGATTAGCATGTATTATATACTTTGTGCTTATATTTGGGTGTGCCCTGGGGAACTCACTAAGCTTTCAAGCTTACTGTTTGTAGATGTGTTTCAGGTACATCCGAGCCCAAGGGTAAGGGCAAGGCGTGATGGCGCGACGTGCACTTTATCTCTCTTTTATTACTACCTTTTTGGGACACTCTGATGTCTTAAACAAATTGTAATAAAGGAGGATTTGAAAACAATTGTGATGAAATTTATGGTTATTTCAAGTATGTTTATTAATTAAAAACGAAAATAAATTGTTGAAAATTTGGGTTGTTACATATCCGGTTGAAATAGGCTGAAGGGACTGCAAGCACCCATATATACTTGACTGATCCGGTTGAAAGAGACCAAAGGGGATTGCAAGCACCCATATATGTTTGGATGTATGTTTGTATGATATGAGGTATTTTGGGGGAACTCACTAAGCTTTGTGCTTAAAATTTCCAGTTCATGTTGCAGGTACTTCCAGTTCGAAAGAGAAGGGTCCGGCCTGATCACACCGCAACACCCTATGGTTTCCGCAGTTTGAGATTTTGGGAATTTGTACTCTGATAAAATGTTGTTATTATACACTTTTGACTATTTTATTATGACTATCGTATGTTTTGAATGAATTTAAAAACAAAATTTTATATGTATTTTTAGGATGTTACAGGATGATTTATTGAGTAATATTAAAGAGGTATGAATTGTATATTCAATAGATATTGTATGGACATGTATTTATACAAACTTTACAATTTATGGGTGAGCAAAAACCACATCTAAAAATAATTGAAAAAAAAATGCCCACATTAGCCTGTCCCGTGATCAACGTGGAAGGTCAAACAAACATGTTTTTGATCTATGGATTGTCTAAATTAGCATATCATCTGTTAATTCAATAAAAATAAACATTATATTCCAATTTATCCCAACATCTTACGTATATGTAAGGTGTCATGGAGAAAAATAGATAAAATGAAGGGAATAAGACAATTGTGAAAAGTTTCATTTTTATTAAAAGGAAAATAACTTAAAAGGGTAACATTGTTATTGTTTTGTACACGTTTATTTAATTATTATTTATTTATTTATTTATTTATTTATTTTTGCAAAATACACTAGTTAACTTGTTGGTTTTATCCACATTACATCCTTACGACATGTTATTGTTGGTTTTCAGCCAAAAGATGGATTTTTCGGCTATTTTGGCATCTCCGGCGAGCCTCTAGACATCTTATTTAACTCTATATGATTCTAGGCGATCTTCAAGGTGTCGGATTACCTAATCAAAACAACACAATACACCCATCACTCTTAGCTCCACCATCTACTCCGATATCCTTCTCAAAATTTATACTTTATTCTATAGTCCAATCACCAAATTGTTTCCTCTCTACAAAGTGCAAACTATCTAAAAGGTCCTTTATCCACCATGTTTATATCTCCTATTGTCTTCTCCACCTTTACCACTGAATCATCAACAACTTCTCTCATACCACTGACAAAGCTAGCCCATCTGACCACCCCTTCCTTCCTTGATGTCCCTTACGCTCAATTCCTTTCATCTACTTTGAATTTCAAACGTGGAGATAACACGGATTAGATGACTTCAAAATGAGCCCCAATCAACATATCTCTCTACCCAAGAAGTCCGATGAATACTCTCCGGTTACCCATCTCAAGAACATTCAATGAAGGTCTTTCATTGTCTTTTCTAGAAAAAGGTTTCCGTCCTTAATGGAATCCTTCAACACCTTCTTAGTAGAACAAATCCCAAGACATGTATTTTTTCTACCCTGAAACATCTTCACAATTCTATTTGGATCAATCTTCATCCCCTCATTTCGGGGTGCGATTGAGTGTTTCAAAGTCGTCTGAAAATCCATATATATTGATCAATCTTTGCCGAAAAATCATATATCGTAGGAAAAGATTATCGAAGGCGTGCTGGAGATGCAAAGTCACTGAAAGTATCATCTTTTTGCCGCAACCTACAACAACAATTCATAAGGACAAAAATATCCACATTTTGCAAATAATACAACAGTGAACTTGTTGATATTGCAACAATAAATAAATAAACAAATTAACTTTTGCATTTTGTAAAAATAAAAAAAATAAAATAAAAACAATAATAACTAAACATTTACAAAACAAAAAAACAATATTAAATTTTTAATTTATTTTCCTTTTATTGAATTAGAAAAGAGATTGGAGATGCAAATTTAGACAATCTAAGATAAAAACCCTAAAACAGTTGAATGAAAACTAAAATACAAAACATTTTTTTGACATAAAATCTAAAAAAAAAAAAAAAAAGAAAAGAAAAAAAAAACCAAATTTGTAAATTAGTCCAATAATTTTCTTCAAGTTAGATGATGGGCCGAAAGAGCCCACACTCGACATGAATTTGTCGAGACCGTCGGAAAAAATCCGAACCGTTGCTCATTGCAGTTGCTATGTAGAAGAAATTGACTGAAACGTAACGTCGAGAGAATAAAATTGCAAAACAGATCAGAACAAATCGTAACTCAAGGAACAGCAGTCGGAGAGAAATGGGGACGACGACGGCACTGGCGCCGGGGCTGTCAAGAAAGCTGAAGAAGGTATTGGAAACTCGCACCGACAATCCAGATCTGCTGGCATCACTTAATACACTCTCCACTTTCTATAACGATAATACCGCTCCGGCTCGCCGTAACCTCCGATCAACTATCGAGAAACGTTCTCTCACCATTAACCATGACTTCCTCCTTGCTTCCGACGCCGCCCAGCAGGTTTGCGCATTACTTTCTGTTTCTCTATCAATCATGGAATCAATCGATCAATGTCATATGTTAATTCTTTTATTTTACGGTTTTAGGCTTTGGATCGGGTGGAGGAAGAGGTTAATTCCCTAGCTGAATGCTGTGACAAGTGAGATATTATATTCATCTTTCTGCTCTTCAAACAATTTTAAATCATTTCGATACCATCTCCTATCCTAAATTGAGCCACAGGTCGTTCAAAAAAATCTAAATTGAGCTATAATTCAATGATCAAACACACCACCTTGTAGTTTTAATTCTCGTGAAATCTAGATAAAATTGGAAAGAAGATCTGTTAAGAAATTAACAAGTACCCCTATAGTGCTGAATGCAACATCTTTCACAATTTAGTAGTCTTTGAAATAAACGAAATTCATCTTAAGGAAATAATAAATCGTGTTTTAAACCTTGCAGAATTGCTAAATCCTTGAATAACTGTAATGCTACTACTGGAGATATTATCACTACCACAGAAAGACTCAAACAGGAACTTGAAATCACTACTCAGAGGCAAGAGATTGCATCATGCTTCCTTCGAGATTATCAACTTTCCAGTGACGAGGTGATAGTTTTTCATGCTGATATATTCTGATTCAACTGTCACTGAATTGCAAACTGAGTAGAATGTGATTGTATTTACTTCTGTAGATAAATGCACTGAGGGAGGAAGAATTGAATGAGAACTTTTTCAAGGCATTGAGCCATGTACAAACCATCCATGGAAATTGCAAAGTCCTTCTCAGGACCCATCATCAGGTAACTCTTCTGCATAGCTCCCCCATAGACAGGGAGGCCTTCTTTGCTACTTGAAAAGATTTTTTTGGATGAATTATATATTCTGTATCAAATATGAAGGGTATATAGAGTGGGTGATTTGATCAAATAGTTTAGTTCTTATATATGAGAAGCAAAGTTTCCGTGCTATGATTATTTATTTTCTGCAGATATGCCAATAAAACTGGAACAAAGATTAAGGCCCTTAGTTGTTCAATGCAAATTATGCAAACTTATGCCTGAAACTGATAAGATATATGATAAACAGAGTCTGAGAAATGCTATTACTGTTGTTATCCTTTATGTTGAATCATTGATAAGACATGTTAAGCTACATAAGTCAGATTTAGATTATGAAATATTTGGACTCTTACAAATTCTTGATGCTTTTTGAGCTATTTCAAAGCTTCTTATCCCTACCTACCCTTTTGGTTGGTTATTTTCAATTCTCATTTTTTACTGTTGACAGCGTGCAGGTTTGGAGCTGATGGATATGATGGCTGTCTATCAAGAAGGTGCCTATGAACGCCTGTGCAGGTGAAACAATCAATAAATTCCCAAACTTTTTTGGTTATCTTCTTTTTGTTGACTGACTGTTTGACTTTTATTATTCATTCAGATGGGTTCAGACAGAGTGCAGGAGATTGGGGGACACTGATAATCCTGAAGTAAGTGAGCTTCTGAAAATGGCAGTTCGTTCTCTCAAAGAAAGACCTGTACTTTTCAAGTATTGTGCTGAAGAGGTAATTTCCCTTTAAATCTTTTTCTCTCAATGCAAAAAAAAAAAAATCACATGTATTTTGAATATGTAATGGGTAACCTGCTGCCTTTTAAACTGGTTATCTCATTGCTATAATGAGTAGATTTTAATTGTAATTGTAGGTAGCAAATATGAGGCACAATGCACTATTTAGGAGATTTATCAGTGCTCTTACACGTGGTGGGCCTGGTGGCATGCCCAGGCCCATTGAAGTTCATGCCCATGATCCGCTTCGTTACGTAGGTGACATGCTCGGTTGGCTGCATCAGGTATGATATTAGTTCACTTTTCAGTATAAACAAACACAAGGGTAAAATGGTCATTTTTTTTTTTGCAGGCCCTTGCATCCGAAAGAGAACTTGTATTTGTGTTGCTTGATCCAGATGCAGTAGTGGATACCGGACCAACAGCCCGTAAATTCTCCACAAACACCTCAAGCTCAGAGATTAATAATAATAATAATAATAATAATAATCAGGAAAAGGAAAAGGAAAAGTCAGAAACAGATTTGACCTTTGTTTTGGATAGAATCTTTGAAGGTGTTTGTAGACCTTTTAAAGTCAGAGTTGAACAAGTGCTGCAATCTCAACCTAATCTTATAATCTCATATAAGCTTAGCAATACCCTTGAGTTCTACAGCCACACTGTAATTTCAATTCTTAAAATTTTTTATTCTTTTTTGTTTTTTCACAATTGTTGTGTGTGTAACCGATTTTGACAATTATAGGTGTCAGATCTGTTAGGGAGAGAAACAGCACTTTGTAATACACTGTGGGGTCTAAAGGAAGCTGCTCAGAAGACATTTTTTGAGATTTTGAAAGTTAGAGGGGAGAAGCTTCTGAGATATCCGCCTCTGGTTGCTGTTGATCTTTCCCCACCACCAGCAGTAAGAGAAGGAGTCTCTTTGCTGCTTGAATTAATCACAATTCATGACAGCATGATGGTTCCTGCTTCAGGGATCAAGCCACTCTTTGATCCCGTTATATCCGCTTTGCTTGATCCCATAATTCAGGTAACACACACACACTCTCTCTCTCTCTCTCTCTCTCTCTCTCTCTCTCTCTCTTATCCCAATTAATCTTGGGTTTCTGATGCCTCACTTTATTCATTTAGATTTGTGAGCAAGCAATGGAAGCTCACAAGTCAAAAGGATCCATCGACTCATCTAGAAGAAACAGAACCAGGTCTGACGTGGCCCAATCGCGAAGATCATCTGTCGATGCTATTTTGACACCCACCCAAGTAGCTCCATCTAAGGTATAGGTGTGTGTTTGTGTGTGTGTGTTTCTTTCATTTTTGTGTATAGACCTAAATGAAGAAATTGCAATGTAGAGCAATGAAACAGCATCAAAGATTTTCATCATCAACTGCTTATGTGCAATCCAACAACCATTACTAAAACACCAAGTTGCAGCATCTGGATACGTGAAAAAACTCGGAGCAATGATCGATAGCCAAATGTCCAGCCTTGTGGAAAAGGAAGTGAAGGCTATTTTAACAAAATGTGGTCTCTCAAACAAAATGCCACTCTTCCTTGACACATCTGAGTCAGCATCAGCGTTATCTGATATGGAAGAAACATCTCCAGCAGCTCTATCTGAGTGTCTCAAAGCCTTTTTTGGCCTGATTTTGGGCAGCGACACCTCCCTGCCCGAATTTGAAGAGATGCAGCTGCCACATCTGCGGTCGGAAGCTTCCGTCCAGGTGGCGAGATCGCTGGCGGAAAGTTATGAGGTTATTTATAAGGCGATAATGGATCCTAAGAATGGGTATCTGGATCCTAAGTCCTTGGCTAGGCACCCGCCCGATCAGATCCGGACCATTTTGGGAATTTGAGAATTTCACATAGATATTATTATTATTATTATTTTCTTTTTGGAAAAGTGGAATACAATATTTTCTTTTGCTTTAAGTATCATATTTTTTAAAAATATTGTCAAATGAGATACCAGTATCTAAATAGCGCGTCTGGACATGCCTTGTCTATGCATTTATGCAATGTAATACTTAAAGTTGAATTTGATTTAACTGCAAATATTTTTGCAACACATCCCAACAGAATGAGGAATTAGAAGGTGAAGGATTTAAGGTTCAACCTATTTAATCCATTTAATAAATAAGTTGGACTAAGATTGAAATTTCGAACCTGATTTTAACGCGTCAGCCCATTTAGATATAATAATTGTTTTATTTTATGTTTATTTATTATGGATATTAAATATATTTTTTTATATTTTATATTTAAAAAGTACAAAATCAAAACTAGCCATATTTGTTAATTACTTTTCACTTAATAGCTAAAATTTTTGTAATTAGTAAAAAATAGCCAACAAATTGTAGCTCATCTAAGATGCCTATGGTTTCGAGTAAGTCTACGGTTTCATCTCGCATTACAAAAAAAATCATTTCTTTTCAGCAAAACCGTAAGTGATTTACTCATTTACAATATGCTCTCAATTAAACTATCGTTTGGTGTTTGGATGAACATAAGAACCCCATAGCTACTGTTTGGTTTTTTGGATTCAATTATTTTTTTCTATCAAACTACGGAATCATCCCAAATAACATAGTACATAATAAAACTATCACTATAGATGTTAGAAACAACTAAATAAAATAAATAAATAAAGATAAAATTTCATAACCGGTCCTGTTGTTTGCAAAATATTGCATTATGTGGACTTTTGTGAAAAATGTCAATTCACTGGTCCCTATGGTTTCAGAATTTGCATGAATGGTCATTCTAGTGTTAATTTTAACTTTTGAGTACTTAGATTTTTTTATAAATGACCAATATGCCCTTGGACAAATTCTGAAAATTATGTATACCTCAAAGATCAATTATGAAAATCTAAAAGTTTATATATATATATATATATATATATATATATATATATATATATATATATATATATATATATATATATATATATACATTATTCTTTTTATTTTTTATTTTATTTTTCAACAATTTGATAAATTTTTTTTATCTTTTGACCTTTTTTTTATGTTTTTTTATATCTTAAGTTAATTATGAATTTTCTAGTATTTCAATTTATTTTGAGTCAAGTAAATGAATTTAAATTCGATAAACCATGTTAGAACTGTTGAGTTGAAGACTCGTTTGAAGATTGCGTCATTGGGCTCGGCTGTTAGTCCATTTATTTTGTGCTCCGGTTTTGGGCCTGTCTAACCGTGAGTTTGTTAGGTTTACTATATAAAGATATGCTTGCATGCATATTAGGTAAACGATCATTACAATAGTATTGAAGATTTCTTTATCGTTCTTGTAAACCTCCAACCCTCTACAGTTGATGTTCTTGATCGAGCTCTTCTGAGGGTTTATTTTTAATCATTCGACTCGTTTGATTCATCCTTGAGTTGTTCTTTATTTTGCGTTCATTCTTGCTGTTTAATATTTATTTACCTGTTTAAGATCTAATCGATCTTCCAGATTAAGTTTTAATCTCATCAATTGGTATCAGAGCAGGAGGCTGTGTAATCGATATACTTCTTTTCTGTGAAAAGGCTTTAATTAGGGTTTTTCCGCAACTACTGATATTTATTGAGCCGTCATCTCATTATTGACGTATCTTGATATTTATTGTTTTGCCCTAATCTGATTTATTACAAGTCTGATCTTTAAACAGGTTATTCGATCATTATGGACGAGACGCAATTGAATCCCATCAATATTTCCAACAGCATTGGTTCAACCACGAAGATTCCCATCCTATATACCCATGATTATGAAGTCTGGGCGCATCACTTCGAAGACTATGTTATAGGATCTGAGGATAATGGATACCTCATATGGGAAGCAATAATCAATGGACCGTTTTCTCACTCTGCAACGTCAAGGATTATCAAAACTCAAAAGGAGTACAATGATCTGCTGAAGGATGTTAAAGATATTGCGCAAGATGAAAAGGATAAATTCCAGTGCAATATCAAGGCGTTAAGATTGATCAGATTCGCCCTTCAGTCCGACACTTTCAGGTTGGTAAGCTCATGCACGACGACAAAGGAAGTTTGGGATAGACTTCGTGAACTGTACTCTACAGACGAGGATCTTGAACATTCTATCCAAACCTTGCTCTTATCTGAGTTTGGAGAATTCAGGCAAGGAGCCGAAGAAACTGTGACCCAGACGTTCGATCGCTTCAATCATCTTCTCAACCAGATGATCAAACATGACATCGAAAGGAAGCTTATCGAGCAGAAGGTTACGTTCTTAAATGGTCTAAGGTCAGAGTGGAGAGCAGTGGTGTCAACAGTTAAAGCCCATGAGCAGTTTAAATCATATTCTTTGGCGAAACTGGTGGGTATTCTCAAGTCTCAGGAAAAGATTGTGCTGCAGGAAAAGAATGTTGTCTCAAGCCTAGGTTCGTTGGCCCTCCTGTCAAAAAGTAAAGCTGTGATGGAGGATGAAGACCTCAACTTGGAGGAGTATGACCTCACGTCTGAGGATTATACTATGATGGTGTCTAACCCCAAGAGGTTCGTTAAGAAGAGATTCCCCAGCGACAAAAACAGAAACTGGCAGGGGAGTTATAGTTCAGAAAAGGTTAACAATGAACCGAAGGTTGAAGAGTCCAAGAAGGAAACGAAGGCAGATGGTGATTCTGGAGTAAGTTGTTACTACTGTGGAGAGAAAAACCACTATGCTAAGGATTGTGTCCTCAAAAAGATGGCTGAAAAAGATGAGGAAGCTTTGCTGTAGAAAAAGCTTGATGAGATGAGGAAGAAGAAATCTACCGCTAACCCTTCCATGAATGCTCTAATTGTGCAGGGTTCGGTTGCTGATGACAAGTTCGGCGGAGTAGAAGTTTGGTCAACCGACTCAGAAGACGATGAAGTGAGGAAGCCTTCCCATGGAAAGGCTTGTGTGGCAAAAGAGGAGAGCAGTGGAGGACGGTGCTTCATGGTGTCCGATGTATCTCAGATGAGGGGATACAACACTGATGGTGGAAGCAATGAACCGAAGGAGCAGCAGGACATGTGCTTTACGGCCAAACCGCTCAGCGTGCAGTTCAACGAGCTCGATGAACTGATCAAGAAGGTACAATCGGTTTTTGTTTCATTTAAAGTACCACAATGCTCCTATGAAAAAGAACTAAAAAGTGTTAATACACGAATCTCTCATCTAGATAGTAGTTTAACCCAAACTCGAGTCACCAATTCTAACCTAACTGATCAATTAAGCAGGGTGTCTTCGAAGAGTGAGGAGCGGCGCATGTGGATCGAGTTGAAGGAGTCTGAATTAGTTAAAATAAAAGACGAAAACATTTATTTACAGAGAGACAATTTAAAGGTGTTAAAACAGCGTAATGTTTTTTGTTTGATTGCAAAACGTCTTTACACTAATATTACTCAGCTTCACTTGGATTGTGAAATAGGACAAAAGATCCATCGCATGATTTTGCCCTTCCTTGAGTTTAAGGAGGATGAAATCGATGTGGAAGCTTATAATTGTGAGAGTGTGATATCATCTGATGACGTCAATCCGACCTATATGTATGGACTGGACAAAATAGAATCTTTCATTAAATCCAAGGACCATAAGGACATGCTTAAAAACCTTTTGGATGAAAATGATAGACTTAAACTGAGAACCGAAACCATACAAAAATTTGACTCTTTAAACGCCAACTTGAGCTCAGAAAACAAAATTGATGTTGAAAATGCATCTGAGCTTAATGAGGATGACAACATGAGTGAAATTTCTGTAGAGGACACGGTTGACTGCTCAGAATTTGTAAAAAGCGAACCTAAAAACCACAAGAATCTAATTTCTGAAAATTCAGTGAAGTTCGCTCGATTGTCCCAACAAAAGTCCCCGATATTAGCAGAGAAAGCGGTTGTATATCAAAACGTCAGGACCACTCCAAATCAAGTGTACAAGGTCACTGGATTAACCGAACATCAGACTGCTGAACTCACAACAATTGTAAACGAAGACAATGCTGATGGCTGCGATGAGTTCTTCTGGTCCACTCCAATCGATAATGCAGATGAAATGGTAGGCTTGTCAGAAAGGACTTCATGGATTAGTAAAGGTAGATACATACCGGAACCCTTGAACAAGCCAGATAATTTCGATGTGCCAAGTACCAGTGGTACAAAAGACATTCCTCAAGAGAATGGAAGCTCAGCAAAAGAAGATGTTCCCTCTAGTTCCACAGTTCAAAGTGAACCAGCCAAGGAGAAACCGAAAATGAAAGCCAATATCCATTATCAACCGAAAAAGATGAGGAATAAGAAGCGTGAAAGGAACCAGAGATACATGAAGAATCTCTCTGAAAGGAAACAATTCTGGCAATCCCAGAATGCATATTTCTCACATCAAGACAAGAATCTGAAGTTTGAGAACAATCCTGTCAAAAAGCATGAGAGCCACAACAACCGAAAGCCAAGGTTCGGTTCGGAAGAGAATACCAACCGAAAGCAAAGGTTCGGTTCTGAGGATGACTCCAACCGAAAGCAAAGGTTCGGTTCACAGAACGACTCCAACCGAAAGCATAGGTTCGTTTCTGAAATCAAAGGAAATCAAAACTCTAAGGTCAGTCCCACCAATGATCAAAAGCAAAAGGGTCACCTAGAGTCTCCAGCCAAGAAGTCATCTCAATCTAAGCCCACTCCTTCTCATTCATCTAATTCTTCTAATTCTTTCAATTCATCTCCATCTTGCTCTAAAGCTCATTCTATTCGTTCTCAAAAATCTCATTCGTCAGCTGAACAAAAAGGCAAACAGAAGGTTTCTGCATCCAAACCAGAGTCTAAACCGAACGCACCTAATCCTAATAAAATCAAAGTCTTTACCATTAAAAAGAAAGATGAAACAACACTCATAAAACGAACATATCTTGTTGACATTTCTCTTACTATTCCTGTTCCTGTGAAAGGCTCACGTGGACCCAAGAAACTTTGGGTTCCTAAATCTGCTTAATTTTTGCAGGTTATAAGTGACGAGCAGTTCAACGAAGAATGGTACATCGATAGTGGCTGCTCGCGTCACATGACACGGAGGAAAGAAGAGCTCAGGGAATACAGGTCTCTTGCAAATGGTGGCAATGTTAAGTTTGGAAACAACTCTTTCGGCACCATAAAGGGATACAGAATGATAACTAATGGTGATTTTACTATAAGGAAGGTGGCATATGTGGAAGGACTGCAACACAACCTCATCAGTGTATCTCAGCTTGTTGGAGGTACAGGTCTCAAAGTCTCATTCGACGACGAAGGTTCTGAAATTATCGAGAAGAAGACGAAGAAAGTAATTCTCAAATCGGAGCGTAAGGGTGAAATGTTTCCTCTAAACCTTAAACCCATCAAAGGAAACCCAGCTATATGCTTGTTATCAAAAGCGCAATCTGACGAAAGTTGGTTGTGGCACCGAAGACTCTCTCATCTCAATTTTAAAGATATCAACAAACTTGTCACTGGAGGTCATGTTCGAGGCCTTCCATTGCTCAAGTTCGACAGAGATCATTTGTGTGCTGCATGCGAAATGGGGAAGCAGAGTCGTCAAAGTCATCCATCTATAATTAACACAAAAGTTGTTGAACCACTCGAATTACTTCATATTGATTTGTGTGGTCCATCTTCTATCGAAAGCATCGGTGGTAGCAAGTATCTTCTTGTTATTGTTGATGACTTTTCGCGATTTACATGGGTGTTCTTTCTAAAGCTCAAATCTGAAGCGACTCATAAGCTGAAAGTGTTCATCAAGCAAATTGAAGTATAGCTCAAGAAGGTCGTTCGCAACATCAGGAGCGACAATGGTCTGGAATTCAAGAACAGGGAATTTGAAGATTTTCTAGCAGAAAAGGGAATAAGTCACAACTTCTCAGCTCCCTACACACCTCAACAGAACGGAATTGTCGAAAGACGAAACCGATCTTTGTGTGAAGCTGCCCGAACTATGCTAAGTTTCGCTTCCTTACCTCTTTCTTTTTGGGCTGATACAATTTCTGCTGCTTGTTTTACACAGAACAGGTCCTATCTCAACAGGCGATTCATGCTCACACCATACGAGATTCTCAACAACAGAAAGCCCAATGTGAAATTTTTCCATGTGTTCGGCTCACGGTGTTTCATCTTTAACTCTAAAGAACACCGCAACAAGTTCGATGTCAAAGCCGACGAGGGAATCTTTCTGGGCTACTCTCTCACTTCCAAAGCATATAGAGTCCTAAACAAGCGTTCGAGAAAAATCGAAGAGACCTATTACGTGACTTTCGACGATAGCTATGTCAAAAAGCTACAGGCCAAAGAAGACACAGCTAGGGAAATCTTTCCTCAAACTGGCCAAGTCACAGTCTCGATCGCTAATCTATACGAGAAATTTATGGAGCTCTTTGACGAACCAGAGAAAGCTACTCTCTCAGAAGCAGGCGCAGCAGACAACAAGGTAGACCATATGAAACAAATTGTCGAAGAAGCTGTCAGGAGAATGTACGAAGGAGGATCGAATTCTGATGAACCTCCATCCAACGATGCTTCAGTCGAGGGGGAGCCAAGCTCACATGTTGAGGGGGAGCCAAGCTCTACAACTGCTACCGAAAGTGCTTCACCAACCGAAGGTGCATCAACGCCTGAATACCAAGCACCACAAGAAACCTCTGGACCTCAAGTTTCTCCTAACATTCCAGAAAGGTCATCTATCGAGGGGGAGCAAGCTGATATGATGTTCGACTACGAAAGCCAATCCGAGCCAGAAGAAATGATCAACGCTGAACTGGACCCCACCTTTGATGCAAACTACCCTCCTCTTACCAAATGGACCAGAGATCATCCTATCTCTCAAGTGGTTGGTGATGTCTCTGAAAAAGTTCTGACCCGATCACAACTAAAGGCAAAACAAACATCCTTATTTTCCAAAGTTGAGTTTTGTATGTTTAACTCTTTCGTATCAAAAGTTGAACCGAAGACATTTAACACTGCTCTCGATCACTCCGATTGGGTTCAAGCGATGCAAGACGAACTGAACGAATTTGAAAGGAACAAAGTCTGGCGCCTCATTCCAACTCCTCCAGATGCCTCGGTTGTTGGTCTCAAATGGGTCTTTAGGAATAAAATGGACAAGGAAGGGAATGTTATAAGGAACAAAGCTCGTCTGGTAGTAAAGGGATATTGTCAGGAGGAAGGGATTGATTATGAAGAGACTTTCGCTCCTGTAGCTAGGCTGGAATCTGTATGAATATTTCTTGCTTACGCTGCACACAAAAACTTTGAAGTTTTCCAAATGGACGTCAAGTGTGCATTTCTTAATGGAGAACTCGAAGAAACTGTGTATGTGGAGCAACCTCTTGGGTTCGTGAACGAAAAATATCCAAATCATTGCTACATTCTGGATAAAGCTGTGTATGGCCTCAAACAAGCTCCGAGAGCCTGGTATGAAACACTAACTAAATTCTTAAATATGTCTAAATTCAAACAAGGTTCGGTTGACCCAACCTTCTTTCGCAAAAAGGAAGGTAACCACCTTATGATAGTTCAAATTTATGTCGATGACATCATCTTTGGCTCAACGAATCCCAGCCTAACAGCTGAATTCAGAAAGCTGATGGAGACTAAATTTGAAATGAGCTCAATGGGTCCTATTAAATTTTTCCTTGGTTTAAATATTAGACAGGGACCCGAAGGCATCTTTATCAATCAGGAAGCTTACACGAAGACTCTCCTAGCAAAGTTTGGTATGATGGGAGACTCCAAAGTCAAAGTCCCAATGGCATTCAGCACCAAACTAACTCCATCTCTAGACAAACCGGCTGTTGATATCACGCTCTACCGACAAATGATTGGCTCTTTAATGTATCTTACTGCTAGCAGGCCTGACATCATGTTTTCTGTGTGTTACTGTGCTAGATTTCAGGCAAACCCACGCGAACCTCACATGCTTGCAGTGAAGAACATTTTACGTTATCTCAAGCGAACTGCCTCCTTGGGTCTATGGTATCCTTCCAACTCAGGCTTCTTCGTTCAAGCGTATTCAGATGCTGACCTTGGAGGATGTGGACTCGACAGAAAAAGCACCACTGGCGGCTGTCAATTCCTTGACGGGAAGTTGGTTAGCTGGCAATCCAAGAAACAAACGTGCGTGTCGTTGTCTACTGCCGAAGCGGAATACATAGCCGCTGCATCCTGCACCTCTCAAGTGATTTGGATCCAGAGTCAACTTCGAGACTATGGACTCAATATGAAGAAGATCCCACTATATTGTGACTCTGAAAGTGCAATTAGGATCTGTCATAACCCAGTGCAACACTCTAAAACCAAACACATAGCACTGAGGTATCACTTCATCAAAGATCACGTGGAAGACGGAAACGTCGAAGTACACTTTGTAAGAACCACTGATCAACTGGCTGACGTCTTTACCAAAGCTCTTCCTGAAGCATCATTCAACAGAATATTGCAAGGGCTAGGTATGATGGAATCAGAGTCAATACCTCAAACTACCTCTCAACCTCAAACGTAAGAAGCGAAATTGACCGAACGTTCAGGTTCGGTTAAATCATCTGACTCGCTCATCACCACAAATGTGGTTTTCTTGGTTGTATATTACTTGTACAAAGTTGTTTATCTTATTGTTAAAAGTATTTTCTGATTCCATGTCTAAATTCCTTGGTTTTCTAAAATTTTCCAAAACCGAAACCTACCGAAGGTTCGGGTTCGGTTTCTCAAAATTTTCCAAAAACGAAACCTACCGAAGGTTCGGGTTCGGTTTCTCAAAATTTTCCAAAACCGAAACCTACCGAAGGTTCGGGTTCGGTTTTTCAAAATTTTCTTGAACCGAAACCAACCGAACGCTCGGGTTCGGTTTTTCAAAATTTTCTTGAACCGAAACCAACCGAACGCTCGGGTTCGGTTTTTCAAAATTTTCTTCAACCGAAACCAACCGAACGCTCGGGTTCGGTTTTTCAAATTTTTCCAAAGTTTTTTTTCTTACTCTTTCCTAGTCTTATTTTTTTCTTGCTTATTTTTTTATTTTTATTTTATTTTTTTATTATTATCTATTTCCAAAACTCCAAAAATATTTTTCTCTTTTAATTTTGTTTGTGTGTTCGTTCGTTTATGAGGATATAATTGTTGGATTACTTAAGTGTCCCTAGAAGCATGCTGCTATATGTGTCCCAAGCCTCATAAGATTCTGAATAATAGCCTTAATGACCTGGTATAAACAAACCTTGTCTTCCCAATTAGGCTATCACATTTATTCTAATCGTGAGCTACCTCACTCTCTTCTCACATGAGATAAGAGTTTTCTGCTTGGTCCTTATTTTCGCAGCAGAGGTACTTTAATTTCTTACACCATCTCCATTACATTTCTCCATTACATTCGTTTCATCACCGTAACCCTTGAGACTCTCAGAATTTACCACTGAGGTTTATGGTTACACAACAACTGTGTTTATGATCTCAGTTTCGTGCCACTACGAGCTGAGTGAAACCCAAAATTCAACACCAAATATGAATTGACGGTGAACAATAAATTTGCTCAAGTTTTCACCAAAGAATTGACGGATGTATCTTATTGAAATCTCAATTTTTTATTTTTGAGTGATTCCTATGAAATTGTTAAACACCATAACATTTCTTCCCTTGGGATCCAGTTTTTAATTTTTTTTCTGAGATTTTATATTTTCCAAGCCAATTTAAAATTAATTCCTACCTACTTGTTCAACAGACTACACCGGTCTCACAAGTACTTTGTTCACTTTCTTTCTTATTTCAAGATTAGAATTGCTGAATCAAAGCGAAAGCCACCCTTACTTAGCCTAATTAAAAGAAGCCTTTCAACATTTATTAATAAATGTTTGATCGTCATTCAACGGGAATCCACATTAACACTTTGAGGTCTCTCTTGATCTTGAAGGAAGAGATTCGTGCCCGGGATCATTTGTTTCGTGTCATTATTGACATCACAGTCATTCCTAAAAAGAGTTGCTTTATTTCTTTTCTTTTTACACTCTTCGCACGAAAATCTTTGATTTTCCAAAATTCCGTTACTAATTATTACAGGCTGTATTATTGCTTTGGTGGTTAATTATCAAGCTGTGGTCAAAAATCATCCACATGGGTATTTAATTCAAAAGATGCCATTTAAAAGATAAGACGAAAGGTTGCTGACTCAGGCGGGAGTTAAAAGGATTGAATTTCAAACGACAGTAAAAAGGGAACGCGTGTGAATTTGAAACGCCCATTCTTTTACTGACATCATGGACGCGTGTGCGCATTTCAAGCGACACCTCTCTGGCACTTAAAGGCGCGTGAGGATTTGAAACGGTATGTTCTAAAACGGCGCTTGTTGGGCGGCGTGATCCTAGGAATCTGACACTCTCTCTCCTACGTGATCATCGCATGCCTTAACTGTCACGCATCTGTCATTCCGGAAACCTTTTCGTATTTCCATAGAAGATTTGAAACGATTTTTCTCTCTCCTTTCACCCACTATA
Source organism: Lactuca sativa (assembly GCF_002870075.4). Lineage (NCBI taxonomy): Eukaryota > Viridiplantae > Streptophyta > Magnoliopsida > Asterales > Asteraceae > Lactuca > Lactuca sativa. Next base: position 226,512,068 of record NC_056631.2, on the reverse strand, counting down.
AAAGGCAGTCTATACTCCCATTTACCTTTTTACTGCATCCGGAATTTCCAACAGAGCAAAACATCCCAAAAGCTTCACTGTTCATCTTCTTCTACTACCTTCAACAATGGCAGAATCATCCTCCGTCCATGCTACCTCACACATCCTTCCTATTCGTCCACAACAATGCTTGGTGATCGATCTAAACCCTCTGGTGTACGACTCTTATATGTCGCCGATCATCGAGTGCCTGAAGTACTCCCAAATCGTTCCAGCTCTCTCCAGGATTGAGTCTGTGCCCATGGAGATTCTCTCGCAGGTGTATGCGACTGCATATTATGACAAAGCAGTTGAGCGGGTGTTCTTCGAGGTTGCTGATCACAAGACCTCCATTTCTCGACAAAGATTCTGCACACTGCTAGGGTTGGCTGCTGATCCTACAAGAATCAATCCGGAGATGATTCCGGTTGGGCATCTGTACAACATGTTCTATAATATGGGGTACACGGAGGTGCTCACCTCCGTTGCGAAGTTCAAGAAATCCTGCTTGCCGCCACAATGGAACGGCATGTTTACAGTCCTCTTCAAGGGCTTATCTGAAAGGAGCTCAGGATCCGGTGGTTCAAGTCGACTGTTCCTGTCGATTATGTATGCAATTTACAACGGAGTCAACTTGGACTTTGGGATGGTCCTCTGGCAACAGCTCATCTAGAGTCTTTCTTCTTCATGACGATATTCTGAGGTGTCGTTTGCCCGGTTCTGGATTCTTATTACCAAATGGGCGATGGATAAGTTTGATATTCCCACTGCTGCTGGTGCATCGATGTCTTCGGTCGGTACTTTTCATACCACGAAGATCATCGTCTCTGATGCATCTAAGTTTTCGTTCATTGGCTCTATTCCGGAGACAATGTATGGCGATGTTCCCTCTGACAGCAGGCTCATCCGGACGATTAAGGAGTTCAAAGCGACTGGACCTAGGCAACTTACACCGGAAATGCTAAAGTCCATCCATGATGCTGACAAACCGGTTAACAGGGGCAAAAAGGCGGAAAAAGGGAAGCAAGTGACCAAAGCTCCTAAAGGTCCTTCTCCCAGGAAGAGGAAACAAACAAAACCTGCCCAGTCACCGCAACCGAAGCGAAGGAAGACTCAACCGAAGAGAAAGCTTGTAATCGCTTCCTCTTCGAGTGACTCAGAAAACGAGAGTTCGGGTTCGGACGGCTCTCAAAGAGGCGAAACTCCTCCCAGAGGCAACACCCCACCCCGATCACCTACCCCAAACATGGAAATTCATGTCTCACCAGTTCCTTCACCTCCTCCAACCATCCCTACTTCCATTCCCACCATAAACCCCGTCACCACCATTCCTAAAACATCTTTCCCTATACCACCACCCATTTTCACAGATACAACCACAACCACCACAAAGGTTACAACCAACGTATCTGATATGGGGGTTCATACCAGTACAACCGAAACACCACCCGTAACCGAACCACCTCAAACCGAAACCCATCATACAACCGAACCTACCCACACTCAACCACCACCTGAAACTACGCCCACAAATACTCAACCTGAACCTACAAAAACCACCACACCCCCAGCTTCACCACCCCCACCATCTCCAGATAATGCCTCTGATGGAGATAACCCGTTCCTTGGCGGTGACAAGATGACCTTCGATTCGGTCTACTTTAGTCCGTTACAGGTTCGAAGTGATGATGAGGACGATGCTCCAGTAACAAAGAAGCATCTAAAGGAGCTAAACGAGAAGGTTGACTTACTTCTTGCGTCATCCACCAACTCTCAGTCCTCTCTCTCTGAAGCCGCTCTTCAGAAGATTGTTTACGCCTTCTCCAGGGCTCAACATGATTCTGTAGCTTCAGCCACAGCCACCATAGACGCCTCCACAAAAGCCTGTGAGGCTGCGACCGCAAAAGTCGATAAACTATTCTCAGACGCCTCTTCCCTATTGAAGTCCTTACAGGAGAGCGCTGATGCCACCAAGACAACTTTGGAACCAATCGTTCAGCAATTGGCCAAGTTCGTCTCAACGGAGTTACAGTCATTCGCTAACCTTCGCCAATCCATAAGCGATGACAACTCGGCCCTTCGTGCCTCCATTGATGAGCGCCTCGCTAAGCTTCAAGAGGATCTCGCAGCTGAAAACTCATTAATGGACGTTTTGGCAAGCAAAACCACCGCCCTCAAGATCAAGAGCACTCAACTTTCAAACTCACAGCAACAGCTTGAAGCTCTTCGATCCGAACGGGAGGTCATAAAAACATGTGTTTCGGATGTACACGCTGCCCTATCTAACATCCTGGAAGCACACGATCCGATTCTCAATCATTCGGTGAGGCGAACCCTTGCTGAAAAACTTACTCCTGCCATGGACCTTCTCAGCAAAATTGAAGGCTTACCTAGTTTCGTGTCTGATCCAAAACAAGGGGGAGAAGTGAAGTCTGGATCGAAACCACCTCCTTCCTCCAAAGCTACTCACACAACCGAACCACCTCCGACTGGTCTAGCTTCGGGTTCGGGTGTGAAGGATAAAGGGAAGAACATAGCTGAGGAAGAAGATGAAGATGAAGATAAAGAAACCATTGCGGACATGTTGAAACGTAAAAACAGTTGCAATGTTGATGATGACTACATTCGTGTGGCGCGAGAGGCTGAAGAAGCCGAACGCAAGAAGAAAGAAGCCCACGATCTCCTTGAGAGAAGGAAGACTCTCTTCCCTGCCTGCACTCGGTAGAGAATGATAAAGGAGGCCATAGATACTCCTAGCATCCTATGGCTCGAGCCGGTGATCTCCTTCGACTGCTATAATTCCGTCGATTCGCAGTTCGACATGCCGTTGACTCGAAAGGCGTTTATCTTCCACGCCTTCTCCAACATTTTTGAAGTCCCTCATCCGAACCCTGAGGTTGATAGGGAGCTGATCGAATTCTATCTGAAGGCTGCTCATCTTCAGTATCAAACATGGAGCACCCAGAAGATAGTGAATGTTCGGGTTTTGAAGCCTTATACCGAAGGAAGATTCATCAACGTTCGGTTCAAGGTGATTCGACGATCTGCAAGAACAGAACATCTTATATCCTTGGCAGATCTACCGAACCTAAATCCTCATGATTGGATTGTTTTGCATAACATCCTTTTGATGAATGAAGCCGAATATGGTCCAATTATAGACCATCTCAAAAGGATGTTAGTCTGTTACATCATGGAGGTAGCCCTAATGGATCAGGAGGTAGTCACAGTCTTCAAGAAGAAACCGAAGATAGCTCCTGTGGGATCGGCCAGTGATCTCAATCAAATGAAGATGGGCAAGATCGACCCGAGACGCAATTCGGTCATGTTCACTAGAGCAGAAGGACAGAAATGTCTCTTTGCTTTAGCTGACAAACATCTTTACACCACTGCTTGTCTAGAGCACGTGCTGTCAATCATTCCAAGGTGTAAAGAGAATGCAGCAGACGATGTCAAGTACTTCAACGACATGATCCAATGATACATCAGATTCAGGCAAGCAATACTTGCTCTGATCTCTCGTCTGTTTCAGACCGTGAAGAAGAAGGTACCTGCTGCTGCTGCTGGCCCAAGTAACAAGTGAAGATCTCGCTCCAATTGACGCAAAGGGGGAGATTGTTGAGTTGAAGACTCGTTTGAAGATTGCGTCATTGGGCTCGGCTGTTAGTCCATTTATTTTGTGCTCCGGTTTTGGGCCTGTCCAACCGTGAGTTTGTTAGGTTTACTATATAAAGATATGCTTGCATGCATATTAGGTAAACGATCATTACAATAGTATTGAATATTTCTTTATCGTTCTTGTAAACCTCCAACCCTCTACAGCTGATGTTCTTGATCGAGCTCTTCTGAGGGTTTATTTTTAATCATTCGACTCGTTTGATTCATCCTTGAGTTGTTCTTTATTTTGCGTTCATTCTTGTTGTTTAATATTTATTTACTTGTTTAAGATCTAATCGATCTTCCAGATTAAGTTTTAATCTCATCAAGAACCATTTTTTTTCTTTAATTTTTCTTATTTTTGAAATGAGTCATTAATGTTTTTCTTATTTGTATACTTGTAGTTCTAATTTTCAAACTTTGTAGAATTATTGAGGTTTATAACAAATTTAACTTGATGTAACTTTATATATATATATATATATATATATATATATATATATATATATATATATATATCACTAGGTTATTTTGTTTCTTACATTTATGGTGTGCTAGAATGCACCAATAGGAATTTAGTAAATTAAATAATTATTTAATTAAATAAATATAGATATTAAATGATTTCCATAATTATATGTATAATAAATGATATCCATAATTATAATTTTCTTTTTATGGAAACTAATTTAATCCGTTATTAATCTCAGCAATAACATTCATTCAGAATGAATTCGCATCTAGGTGTTTATATATTAGTTCGTATTTTGTTTCAGGACTCACTCGCTTAAACTACTTTAAAGTTGCATGGAATATAAAGAACGAGAGTGTATTCTACTAGAATATACTCTCATTTTGCTGGAATACACTCTCATTTTTCTAGACATTAATGACGAATTTAATTAGCTTCCTTAAAAATGAGTTATAAGTTAGGATAGAATTAAAGATACATATAATTAATACTAAATTCCTATTGGTGCATTCTAGCACACAATAGATGTGAAAAACATTTGAACCTACCTACCTCTCTCTCTCTCTCTCTCTCTCTATATATATATATATATATATATATATATATATATATATATATATATAATTAATTTTATTTTTTTAATCGGTCAATTTAATAAAATAATGGACGAAGAAAGCAATAAATAGGTCAACCTATTGACTTAACAAGAAAATTTCAAACCCTTTAACTAAATAAGTCGTATTTAATTACACAAGTTAGGTAGGTCTAGATTTTCAATATGTTTAAGGGGCTTATGTTTAATCGACTGTTTGAATTTGAACCTAGTACAATTCATTACCGCCATGGCCCATGGCCCATATCAATTACTATAACCAAATCATAGGGATAATGACTTGAGAGGGTAACATACTATCGCTTTTGGTCACATTTGGTCACTAAACTTTTTTTTTTGTGATCTAATAGCCCTTTAACTTGTTGATTCGTGTATATTTTCCCTTTGTGATTGATTTTAGACGGTTTCAACGGTTGAATCGGTCTTAGGTGTCTTTTTTTATTCTACGTGGCCAATGAGTTGGCATGTAGGCCTTGATTTTGTCTCACCTCCTCATTAAAGTTAAGACCGAAGTCTCATTTTATCCTTAAATTCAATTAGGGCACGAAGTCTCATTAACCTCCTTCAATCTTCAATCGGTCTCTATAATGGTTTCATCATAATGTCCCACCGATCGAAACTTCATTGTAATGGATTTCCACTACAATGGAACATTTTCACCCAACCCAGTAGTATACTTTGATCCTGATAGAACATCAATGCAAGATGTTGACTTCGGTGCATTTGAGTACAAGGAGTTCATTTAATTCCTTCACAATCTCACCAGAACGAGAAGCAAAGACATCTACTTCTACCTTCCATAAGAGTCTTTAAGTCAGGGAATTCATACACTGGTGAATGAGGATGATTACAAAGAATTTTTAGATTCGGCTTATGCAAATAAGAGGAGAAAGGATGTGCATGCGGAACACCAGAATAAACCAATCTTTGAATGGATTGCGGAAGAGGAAAATGAAGATGAAGACTACAAATGTGAAGAGGATGAAGACTTAGTCTTTTCGTATACTTATTATGTTGACCATGAAGAAGATGATGTTGAATATTGATTCCCAGCCAACAAAACCATGGGTGACAGGTTCTTAAACAAACTTTGTCTACATACAATAAATGTGGATGAAGATGTTGAATATGTTAAACCTCAATACCCTGTGCATGATGATAGACAACCATGGAATCAGATGAAACCACTGTTAGGTATGCGATTTTCAAACCCTGGTGAGCTTAACAACATGTTGAGAAACTATGTAATTGCTAATGGGTATGATCTTTGGTTTGAGAAAAATGACTCCTAAAGGTTGTTAGTTAAGTGCTGCAAAAAAACAAGTCACCTACTTGTCCATTTAGACTTTGGGCCTCTTGGATAACTAAAGAAAAGACTTTTCAAATAAAATCTCTAGTTAATGAGCATAACTGTAGTAGGGTGTTTAAGTTTGGGTCCATAGTAACTTATAAGTGGTTAGGCAAACAATTTATGAGTGAAATTATAGAGAAGCAAAAAATGAGTGTTAGGGAGATGAAAACTAAAGTTTCAACAACATTCAACATAAATGTGAGTGTGGGGCAATGTAGAAATGTAAAGAAGTTTGCATTACAATAAATTAAAGGAAGTCTAATTGAACATTATGGGAGATTATGGTCATATGGTCATGAAATTCTGAGGACAAACCCCTGGGTCTACCGTGAGGTTGGATGTAGACATCATGCCAGATTCCACAACTTTGTTTTCCAAGTACTATGTCTGCTTTAAAGTTGTAAGTGATGGTTGGGAGGAAGGGTGAAGGCCTGTGATTGGCCTTGATGGTTGCTTTTTAAAGGGTATTGTTAGAGGAGAAGTTTTGGCAACGGTAGGGAAGGATGAAAACCACCACATCTACCCTAAAGCATGGGATGTGGAGTTGAGAACAAGGCCACATGGAAGTGGTTCATAGATCTCCTCATGGATGGCATTGATGGTAGTCTTGGTATAGGCACTACCCTTCTTTCTGATGGACACAAGGTGAGCATTGGTTCCTATTTATGCATATGTTGTTATGCTTGTTTCACTAATTTTGATGTTATTTGTAGGGGTTACTAGAAGCAGCAAAAGAAAGGTGTCCAGAAGCTGAACACAGACAATGTACCAGACACATTGTGGCCAATTTTGCTAAAAGGTTTACTGGTCAACATTTCAGGAAGCTATTTTAGAGGGCTATCAATGCTAGTACTGATCAGAAGTTCAGGCGTGTAATGGAGAAGATTAAATATGTAGATACTCAAGCATATGATTACCTTATTGTAACAATGTAATTTTCAAAAAAAAAAAATTCATTTTTCAACAACCACTTTCATATAAAATATTCTCAAAAGTGTCCAACAATAGTTATCAAATCATATCGTATCCGAAGATCACAAAAAATCAAATCCTCTCTCTCTAGTGTGTACGAGTCACGCCGGCGCCTTCCCACGGTCCTCGCTAGTACCCGAAACACATAATACAACAACTGTAAGCATAAATTCTTAGTGAGTTCCCCAAAATACCACTTACAAACATACGCCTTTCCAGGCCATACTCCACACGACCTTCCGGTCCATGTGTCTCAGGGGACTTCCGTCCCAACCCGGTGAACCTTCCGGTCCTACCCGTGTTGACCTTCCGGTCCATAACTCCCTGACCTTTCGGTCCATATCATAATGCCTTCCGGCCCATATCAAACATAGCATATATATCACATACATAGCGCATACGAAACAGACAACTCATAGCATGTAACACATATATCTTATAGCACACCAGACCTTCCGGTCACACATATGTACCTTTCCAGGTACAGTATAGTGAGAAGACTCACCTCGTATGATGTCTAGAATCTCACGTGCTCGATATCTCCGAATCTCGAAACGACGACCTAGCCACGCCTAATCACAACAAATAATCATTCTAATTATTAATGGCTTTCAAGGCTATGCTACAACCTTTTCACTATCCCACAGAAGGGTAAAAGACCATTTTACCACTCCCTGACTCAAAAGTCCACATGTTGACCAAAACCCTAAAAGTCAACAAAAATTCAACAGCAAGCAGTACGCGGGGCGTACCCTTGCACTCCAGAAACGGGGTACGCGACCCACTATGCGGCGCGTACTGGGATTACGCCCAGCGTACACCCCAGTTTCTTACTTCCTCATTTTAATGTCTTAAACAATTAAGACATAACCCCATATTTCAGATCCCGCCATCTTAATATCTCTTAATCCATAAAGTCGAAACCTTTAAGCCTTTGCATGGCTATAAAGGTTTCCCACACTTTCTAACACCTTTCCTTTCTCCTCCAAAAGTCTAGATCTCATGCATGGCTCAACATTCATGTCCAAGATTGCATTTTCATGAACATACAACTCATATAGTCGTGGAATATGATAGATCTAGGCCAATGGAGACTATTTGCTCAAAAAGTCTCCATCTTGGGACCAAAAACCCTAGAAATTGGTCCAAGAAGCACACCACACAAACTACAAGGCAAGATCTGAACTTTTTACCTTAAGAAGAAGCTCCAACCTTTGTAGTCCTCAGATCTACACTTGTCCACCCACTTCTAGCTTCCACAATGGTCTTCTCTTCTCTTTCACCACCTTGGAATGACACTTTGAAGCTTAGAACACTCACACCCAAGCTAAAAACGAAGGAAATACTCTCTTAGGGTTTCTTTTTGAAAGATGGTGGCTGAGGGACCATCTCATTCCTTTTATAGCCCTCAAGTCATATTAGGGTTTTGAATTTGGGCCGGTTACGCCCGGCGTAACCTTAGGTACGCCCATTGTACCCGGATGGAACCGCATACAAAATAAGTGCGCGAGTACGCGTAGCGTACTCCTTGTACGCCCAGCATACTCACAAGCTTAGCACTTAACATAAAGGGACCTAATATGACAACTTGGAAAAGATGAAGGGCGAAATGGTTGAAACTGAATTCCGGGATGTTATAATTCTCCCCCACTAGAACCAGACTTCGTCCCCGAAGTCTTATACCGAAAACAACTTCGGATGCTGCTCCCGCCTCTTTGAATCTGACTCCCACGTCAACTTGGACCCTTTTCGATGCTGCCACTGAACCTGCACCAATGGCACCTCCTTGTTCCTCAGAACCTTGATCTTCCGATACCGAATCGCGATTGGTCTCTCGGCATAGTTCAGGCCCGCATCCACCTGAATATCCTCCAGAGGCACTACTGTAACGTCCTAAAAATACGAGCCAAAAATTTTCATTTTTAAAACATATTCTTAGCGAACCTTAGAAATAAAACGTTCACTAATCATATCATTTCATAAAAGTTATCGCATGTCTTGAGAAACATTTCATAAAACATAATAAAGTCAGAGTACAAATTCCCAAGAGGATCTCATAGTGCGGAATACAAGGCGTGTGTGTGATATGTGATTGTATGGTATGTGGTAAGATGGGGGGAACTCACTAAGCTTCGTGCTTACAGTTTTCAGTTTTGGTTTCAGGTACCTCTTCTTCGAAGGGGAAGGAGCCGGCACGGTAGCGGTACATCACACACACGCTGTGTATTCCGCACTATGGGATTTTCCTGGGGATTTGTACTCTAACAGTATTATGTTTTATAAAATGGTTTCCAGACAAGCAACATATTTTATGAAATGATATGATCCGTGAATGTTTTATTTCTAATGTTTTGCAAAGTGTATGTTTTAAAAATGAAATTTTTGGCTCGTATTTTTGGGACGTTACAAGTTGGTATCAGAGCCCTGGTTTGAGGGATTCGGACACACCTTCAGAGGTGTTCGAATTCAAATCGAGGGATTAAAAGATTTTGAAAAAGAAAATGTTTTCTAAAGGGCTAAGTAAAGGGTTTTAAGAAAGAATAAAGTGTGTGATGTGCGCGACCGGCCAAGCTCAAGTAAGTATTCACCAAAGTACCCATACCATCTTATGTTATGTTTATCAGTTTCAGTAGAACAGCATGCTAGAATATGACTAAGGATCTAGGAGTGATGCCTTATGTGCCTGCTTTATGTGCTTCAGTGTATGAAAATTGCATGCTAGAATTGAGTAGACAATAGTAGGATAGCCTGATAGGGTTATGCCTGATAGTATGAGTTTAGCATTGTATGCTAGTTCAGCTTTTCTCTTTGAGGACATATTTGCTTGAGATTGTTTCTTTTTGTCTGAATGTTGCTTGATTTGTGCTTCGTGGGACTCTGAGTGATGGGAGTTAGACATTAGATGAATACGTCACGTCACATGTGATCAGGGTTGAATAATCTTAGAGTGCTGGATTTGGCATTACTGCGCGACTTTTGTCTGAGTCTAACCGTGTAGAGCCGAGTCTGTTACTCGAAGGATTATCTGAGCCTCACAACATGTGATGGTATTCAGGTAATGACTAATTGGCATTACAAGGAGGCCTTCAGCAGCTGAGGATCAGGTAGGGTGGAGTTAGAGATTTTCCTGGGGCAAGCCTAGGATGAGTATAACAGTGATCAGCGGTAGTGAAAGGGACTTGGTGGAATCAAGGCAGTCCTTGGAGAAGGTACGGATAGATGTGGAAGGTAGTATGGGCCCGTACTACTGAAAGTAGAGGATCCGTACCCGAACCAAGGAAGGCCAAGATAAGACCAGGGAACTTCATGTAGGTGTGATCCCTCCAGAGGTATTAGTATCACTAACAATTATTATTTATGTATTTCAGAATGGTGGTACTACACTCGAGGCCAGCAGTTGGCAGTTCAGGAGAGGGATCGGGATCGGGTTTTGGATCAGGTTCCGAGCCTGTAGATGAGGGGCTACGCGAGTTCATCGCGTCAGAGATCACCAGAGGCATCCTTGAGTCGACCCCCATTATCTTCGGGTCGATCAAGGAAGGGATATTGGAGTTGATGGAGGATCGCCTTAGGGCATTCAGGAGCGACATGGCATCTGGCCAGTTGGGATCTTGCACACTGTCCTTCAAGGACTTATGGGGTAGTGGTGCGCCGGATTTTCACAGGGTGAAGGACCCCATAGCTGCCAGGCGATGGATTGCAGACATTGAGTCTGCACAAATGATTAGCTTCTTCCCTGAGGGGTCGAAGGTGAGGTTTGTAGCAGGCTGTTTACGAGATCAAGCTAGGGATTGGTGGGAGTCCGTGGGTGACTCGTTGGGAGCCTCGGCTGTCGAGGCTATGACTTGGTCGGACTTCGCGACTAGGTTTAGGGCAGAGTTTGCGTCGACTGTCGAGCTTCAGCAGCTGGCTAGGGAGTTCTTGGATATGAGACAGACGACGGAGATTGTGGTGGAGATCATCGCCAAGTTCTGGGAGAGGAAATTGCTAGTGCCCCAGTAAGCAGGTGATGAGGATATGAGGAGGATCCGCTATCATGACATGCTACGAGCTGATATTCGGGAGCATGTTAGTTTTTCAGCTTGCCCTACCCTGGACTCTATGATTGCCAGGGCAAGGGAGAGGGAGATACATCTGGAGCACATCCGGAAGAGAAAGACAGAGGAGGGACAGGAAGGAGGGGCTTTGGGGAAGAAGCCCAACAGACCAGATGGTAGGCCAAAAGGCCAGTCAGGACTGAGCGGCTGCAAGAAATGCAGCTGGCCTCATGAGGGGGCATGTAGGCTAGGATCGTCGGGCTGCTTTAAGTGCGGCAAGACGGGTCATTTCAACAGGGATTGTATCGCCCCTGCACCTGTGATTCAGACATCGGAGTTGCTGTGTTTGCACTGCAACCACAAGGGCCACAAGAAAGCCAATTACCCCCAGTTGACAGCATCAGCGCCGGCTAAGGCGCCAGCTCCAGCTACCCTGCGGATTACAGATGGACAACAGGTCAAGGCAGAGGCTCCAGTGGTGAGGAGTCGGGCATTTCAGCTGACTACCGAGGAGGCTCGCGCCGCACCCGATGTGGTGACGGGTATTATTCTTTCCCTCTATCTTATTTTTATGATGTTATGATATTAATCTGTGCTCTGTGTATATGCGTTAGGATCGTTCCATGTGAACGGAATTCCTATTCAGGTGTTGTTTGACTCGGGTGCCACCTTATCATTTGTTTCCCTTGTGCTTAGCAAGAGGTTTACTGAGTCTTCGGGCATGTTGGATTGCACTTTAGAGGTCGAGATCGCCGATGATCGATCGGTGCGAGCGTCAGCAGTATTCAGGGATTGTGTCCTAAGGTTATTTGAGGAGCGCTATTTGGTGGATTTGGTTCCCATGCCTTTGCGGGGGAACAAGCACTACAAGAAAACAACCCTTTAATGACGCGCAAACAATGACACTTGCTGATAGACGACGCGCATTTGTAAGTGCCTTAAAAGATAATGTCAGTTTTGCAAAATTTGAAGGATAGAGGGCACGCATTTGTGCGCGCCCTAAAATTAGTGTCAGAAAAGAAAAAAAAGAAATGCGGAGGGCGCCTTTCATAAAATGTGCGTCATGTAAAGGTGTCGCTTTATAATTTTTAAGTGAAACACGCGTTTTACCCCGCCTATTGAATCCCAAAAATTAATCCCCCCCGCCTGTTCTACTTAGCAAGAAAAAGCCCTAGGTCCCCCATCTTCATCTTCAGTATCATCAAACATCTCGTTCATCCTCTGCATTATTTCCATCGTTCTTCCCTCTCCTCACTGATCAATACCCAAAAAACCCTAATATCATAACCACTCCTCTTTTCTCGCACAAAAAAGATCCCAAAACATCACCAAATACAAAATTCCACAAAATCATTGTGACCATTTTAGCTAGGGCGTTTTTCAAGAACAAAAACAATCTCTCATCTCTCTTAGCTCTGAAACAATGGACGATTCACCTTGCTTCGCCTTTGGTCACTTCTCCTCCAGCTACGTCAGACCTTCCTCATTACAAATCGACCAACGATAAGCTAATACTTATAACAGTATCATTTCACTCTCAATTGGGTGTGCGACTCCTCCATCGCACTGATGACTACGAATGTGACTCTTCCACCACACCTGTGATTACGTCCCGTCTCACATCCCTGGACGCTACCTTAATAGGTTTATCTATTCAATTAGATTTTTCTTTTCTGTTAGAAATCGATTTCGTCCCCTCCCCAGCTCTTCATCTTTTCACTAAAATCGTTTTTCATCTATCCACTAAAATCTTCACGGTTTCTTTAATTTCACTCCAAGGGTTATTTGATAGCTCTTGTATGGTTTATTCCCTATACTGAATCGAGAGTCAAAACCATTGTGGTGGTTGTGGTGGAATCAAAATGCAGGATTGAACCATTGTAGCAGAGAGATAGGGTTTCTGGAATTTTATCATGATATGAAACCCATAGTTTCGATTGAATGAGAAGCAGGTCCGATTCTTCTCTTTCGGTTTAAAAAAGGTATGATGTGCTTATAATCGTTTATCTACATTCTCTCCAGCGACACTCGCTACCTTTTCCTCTGTTTCTTCCTCTAACACCGCTGATTTAGGGCAAAATCTCCACCATCTTTAGTTCATCTTCAGTAATATGGATTTGTAATCTCTGATTTTGGAAGGGAGAGATAGGGTTTCTAGAATTTTATCATGATATGAAACCCCATAACTGAAGTGATGAGAAGTCATGGGTATTTTGGACCATACGAGTCAAAGATATTGGAAGCGTCATGACTTATAGCTTTGGTGAAGAGGGCCCTACCATTATGCAATTACAAAAATGGGAATCTTCTCGATTGCTAGCAAACCTGGCACAGTTCCGTGAAGCTTTCCTTTCCCCAATCAGGGAACTTATATTATTGCTTTCATATCACCATGAAGGGTTACTTCTTCCTCTAGTCAAAGGTGAACATCCAATCTAACAATCTTAATTGCTTATCCTATGATAAAACCTAATTTATGTTGATTTTAAGATGCAAGTTATATGAATCTTCTATGCAGGTGGAGCTGTAAGTAGTATTGTAAGCTATCCCATGCTTTATGATATAAATTCACTTGCTTGGGGTATATGTGAAGATTCAAATAGTCAACATAAGGGGGCTTTATTTAGACATTATGACCCTTTCAATCGACAGTGTGCAAGTGTAAAACTAAACTTTGCTTCTTTGTGACAGGTCTTGTATTACCTCATGCGAGTGGAGCCATTTACCACTCTATCAATTCAATTACAAGTTGGAAAGTTTGATCATGCAAACATAATGTTTTTAGATATTCATGCAGACATATTAATTAGTAGAAAAAGTCAGACGTAATCTCAAAAGTTGGCATGGAGAGAGTCTCGGAATCCACTTCAGGTAAGTTATTCAACATGGATTGTCTATATCCTATTTCTTCTCTCAAATTAATAGCAGTCGACATAAGAACTTTGAGAATGTTATCTGGTGCTTTCTTGATTTTCACCCAAATTGTGTTTTCTTCTTGTGATATGGCAGGTTCGTTCATTAAGTTGCTACCCCAATCGACACACAATTATATTAGTACCGGCCAAATGTGCTACAAGCATACTCAATTGTTAAGGACACTGAAGATGACCAATCTGACCTTGAAGACTGTGGTAGCATTGATGATAATCCTAATGATTCATCCTGGAGAAATGTGGTTATCTGGACTGATGGAAGGTGAATATTCAGATTTAAATATTGAAGAGAAGTTGAACGCTCTTTTGGCTATGATCAATCTATAAAAAGCGGGTTTTAGTATAAGAACAGAGGTAAATTAAATAATATAATTTCTTTCATAGTATTTTGCAAATTTACTGCATCATAATTCACATAATCTTTCAGGAACCTGTATCATCATCATCATCATTGGGTGCTCAGTGTGTTCCTCCCAATGTTTATCATATTGGTTATGGAGCAAAAATAAAGAGATCAAAATCAAAGCAACTTGAGAACGAGTTCAACCAGTTGATTCATAGTGAGAAAGATGAAATGCAAGATATGCAAGTTGATTCATCAGCAATTATCTCATTTATCGTAGGTATAATCGATACTGGCTTTTCGTGGGCCCGTGTACCACATGTGATCCATGCCACAAATGGATTTACTTTGAATCATCTGAAGATTGAGGGATTAAGGCTTAAAAATTTAAAGTCTTTTTTCCATTTTTACCTGCTACAAGAAACTGTTTTACCCTTTCTCTAAGCAAGGTTGATTATCACTTCAGTTGTATATATTCTTATAAATTCTTACTAGTATTCACTTAATAAACATCCAATATTTTTCATTTTAATGGTAATACAGGGTCCAAACAAAAGGATACTTAGGTAATTATCAATGCTTGAAAGACAAATGGCTCAAGGCAAGAAACAGTTCTTGTTTTTTCCAGTGTGGTTGTTGTTTATGTTATATATATGTGTATATATATATATATATATATATATATATATATATATATATATATATATAGTGTTTTTTGAATCTAAACATTTTTTTATAAATCTTTAGGTGCTGATAATCAAGAGGAAATTGTCGTTGAAAGCATAAAACACGCAAAGGAAGCTATTGCTTTAGATGTCAAGGATGGGAATTCATGGTGTAAGTTTATTGCATAATTTATCATCAATACATAAGAATTTATGTGTATTGACGATTTTACCCTTTCTGTTCTTCCAATAAACAACTTGGGGAATGCTTGTTTGACATGTTTCTTTGTCACGGGGGCATGGGATCACAGCAAATTTCATCAGTCTTTAAAAGCATACCAAAATGTTGTATGTTAGAAATCTACTTTGTAGATTTGACTTGAAAAAGTCAACTTTTATCTGATATTGTTTCTTTCATCATGTAACAGGAGAAAGATGAAAGCATGAAGTCCAACCCAAACTTATATTTCAATTCTGCTATTGTGAATACATATCTGGAAAATTACGAAAGGGTCCTCAGTGGATTTGAAGCAGCTGTATCAAAAAATCCTTGTCTTAATGCCACCGAGGAAGTTCAAAAAATGGTCAATCTTTTTAACAAGCTAGACACTTTGTTGAAGGCAAGTTTCTGTCTTTGTTATTACCCTTTTCTTTTTAAATTTCAAGAAATTGTATCTTAAATATTCAGATAAATAAAAGAAGAAATCAAGATTGGTTTTCTTGGGGACACTGCTGACTGTTGGTGCATGTTGTCTTTATATGATTCCTTGCTTTCTCATATGGTCCGGGTCTCTTCTTGCCTCAGAAGGAAACTATATTTTTTTTGTTGTTTTAAAGGGGAGACCCAATTTATTTTCCACCTACCTTTATATCTCATCGCTATATATGATGTTAAAAGGGCTACAATCATAACCCCCTCATTAATGTATGTCACTCATTTTCATTCTTTGCATAATGCATAATAATTAATAAACGACTTATCATATCCTGTCAATATAACATATACCTCATCCTCATCATTGAAAGAGCTTTTTTTTTGAATTTATTGATGCAGTGGGTTCATCAGAGGGCCTGGAGAGGACCTGAAGCCTTTCATTCCATGAAAAGTACAAACAGAGCCCCTGTTATCGGTTGTAATTTGCACTTTCAAGAGTGCGCCACCTACTCATAGAGTTTTGCGGTCGTTGGGCTGCATTATATGACAATGTTTCGATCAATTGTCCAAGTAGGCGTCTGAATTCCAATGTCTATAGTCTAGAATATCAACAGTATAAAAAAAATTAATTTGATGAATTTAGGTTTGATTAATACTTATTAATGCAGGAATGGGGGTTTGAATTTCTAATAGGGAATATTTCAGATCGTGCAATGATCAAATATATAGATTTCTTGTTGGCAACAACTTCTGGAAAAGCAGTAGCAGAGAGATTCCCTGGTAAGCTCGCAGCTCCATTTGAGAAAACTAAGCTGCTTTATGCTTATGCCCTTGCTGCCATGGTCGAGAGTGCTATTCTTTCAGAGGTAAAAAATAGTAAAACCCTTTTCTTTATTTGGGAAAAAGACTTAATTACCCTTTTTTTTAACAGGAATTAATGCAAGGTTTTGATCAAGAGACTGCTACTGTAGTAGTAGCTAGATTAACTTCTTATAAAATGGAAATGGAGGTGAATTTGCACTTTCCTTTCTAGTACTTTTTGGACAAATCAAATATATAAATTTTATTTACAGAATTACCCTTTTCAGGAATCATTTGATGCAACAAGGTGGATAGATCGAAACCTAATTCGTCTATGTTCCAAATTTGGGGACTATAGAAAAGATGACCCTTCTTCATTTTCTTTAAACTCTAGTTTCTCATTGTTCCCTCAATTCATGTTCAATCTTCGAAGATCACAATTTGTTCAGGTAAAAAGTTAATTTACCGAATTGCTCTTTTTGTTATATGTTCTTAATTTTATAAAAAAATGCCAGGTGTTTAATGATAGTCCAGATGAAACTTCTTATTTTCGAATGATGTTAAACAGAGAAAGCATAACAAATGCAACTGTGATGATTCAGCCTTCATTAATTTCATATTCATTTAACTCTCTTCCTTCTCCAGCATTACTTGATGTGGCATCAATTTTAGCTGATAGAATCTTGTTGTTAGATTCTTATTTTAGTGTAGTTGTTTTTCATGGCATGACAATTGCTCAATGGAGAAACAATGGCTACCAACATCAGCCTGAACATCAAGTACTTTTTCCTCATTTCACTTTTCCTTTTTATAATTTAAAAAAAACATCAGATTAATTTTTTTTATATTTTGTAGGCATTTGCTCAGTTGTTACAAGCTCCACATGATGATGCATAACTGATAATACGTGATAGGTTTCCTGTCCCACGATTGGTGGTGTGTGATCAACATGGTTCTCAGGTAAATGACCATTTTACCCTCGCATTCCAAATAACAAATTTCACAATATTGATTAGTAGTGGGAGATACACCAAATGACTTAAATTTCTGCTTAAATGGTCTCATATGTCCTGATCGGACTCCTCATCCTGCTCTAAATAGTGATTACTATAATTTTTTTTGCTTAGTATTTAGGTTTTTGTTTAGTTATTTCCAACAAAAATGTTTCCATGATGAATCTTTTGGTAGAGACAATGTATAAGAATTACTTCATTGAGCTAATTATGATGTGATCCTTTGTTTATTTGTTTTCAGAGGTCAAGTATTGCTATCAACCAATTAAAATTTTGTTCACCAATGACGTAATTAAGGTATGAATATCATCACTCTTACTTATTTGTCTATATCATTTTCATGAAAATGTTTATGTTGCGTATTATATATTCATGTCCAGTTGTGCTTTCTATATAGCAAATGTTAACCTTGGTCTTTGCGTTTTTTGTTCATAGATTACAAACACCAATTTCTTTCAAACAATAGAAGATCTAGAGTTTAATTGGTTGATTGAAGGTGATGGATGTAAACTTGATTTTGGAACTCTCGGTCTACCAACATTAGAGTTTAATTGGGTGATTGAAGGTGATTTTAGTTCTTGAAACGAGACTCAAAATATCATATTTTGGCATGGATAGAAGCTTTGGAGGAAATGAGACTCAAGCAATAGTAAACACACAGAGAGTTGTTGGCACATAGTAAGCAAGATGAGGCAATTGTATATAAATGAGTTCATTTTTTATAACATTTACTTACTTTTGGAATAATTATTTGTATTTGACATATTAGTGAAATGAATTATCTTTGTTATTTATAGTATTTTATTTTGTATTATGAGATTTTTAATGTATTATTTAATTTGAAAATTAGTAAATCTATAAATAATATTTTTTTTAAACATTTAAAATTATGATACGCAAAAATGTGTGTCATCTTCATTTATGACTAGCTTTTCTTGACAGGGGCTTTCTTGATACGCATTGCGTGTCATTAACACGCGCGTCGTAAGGTTACGACACACGAATGCGTGTCCTTTTCCTTTATGACAGGGCCTTCCTTGATACGCATTGCGTGTCGTAAACGCGCGTCGTAATTGCGCATCGTAAATGAGCGTCGTAAATGCGCGTCGTCTCTCTTTATGACAGGGCCTTCCTTGACGCACATTTGCGCCTCGTTTGAGTCTTTTACGACGCGCAATGAGCGTCATAAAAGGCTATTTTTCTAGTAGTGAAGGTGATTATAGGCGTGGATTGGTTGAGACCTAATGGGGCGGTGGTAGATTGCGCACATCAGTTAGTGCGGATCAGGACCCCAAGTAGGGGAGAGTTGGTGATCCACGGCGAGAGGCCACAGCATGGACCCACAGTATGTTCAGCAGCGAGAGCTAGGCGCTACCTTTAGCAGCGTTGCGCGGGATATGTCGCGTACGTTTTGGATACCCGGGATGCGGGTAAGGCGACGGTGAGTGAGGTTCCAGTGGTGCGAGACTACGCTGATGTGTTCTCGGAGGAGCTTCCTGGAATACCTTTGGAGCGTCAGGTAGAGTTCAGGATCGACCTAGTTCCTGGTGCGGCTCTGATAGCCAAGGCACCCTATCGGTTGGCTCCTCTCGAGATGCAGGAGTTGTCTACGCAGCTGCAGGAGCTGCTAGACAAGGGATTTATTCTACCGAGCAGTTCACCCTGGGGAGCCCCGATCCTATTTGTGAAGAAGAAGGACGAGTCGCATCGGATGTGTATAGATTATCGGGAGCTAAATAAGGTAACGGTGAAGAACCGTTACCCACTCCTGAGGATTGATGATCTCTTTGACCAGTTACAGGGAGCATCTTGGTTCTCCAAGATCGATTTGTGTTCAGGTTATCATCAGATGAGGGTCAGAGAGGAGGATGTATAGAAGATCGCGTTTCGGACGCGCTATGGCCATTATGAGTTTGTGGTGATGCCGTTTGGGCTCACCACAAACTTCGCGTGTGTAGACCAATGCTGGATCGGTCTGTGATAGTTTTCATTGATGACATCTTGATTTATTCCAAGACGCAGGAGGAGCACAAGGAGTAGCTGAGAGAGGTTTTGGAGACCTTGAGGAGGGAGAGCTTGTACGCCAAGTTCTCCAAATGTGAGTTTTGGTTGCGCGAGGTGCAGTTTCTTGGGCACCTCGTCAACCAGAATGGGATTTCAGTAGACCCGGCCAAGGTGGAGGCCGTGATGAGATGTGAGGTTCCGAAGTCTCCATCCGAGATTAGGAGTTTCCTAGGATTAGCAGGCTACTATCGGAGATTCATTCAGGATTTCTCCAAGATAGTCGTACCCCTGACACGGTTGACTAGGAAAGTCGTGGTCTTTCGATGGGGGCCTGAGCAGCAGACATCATTCGAGATTCTGAGGCAGAGATTGTACGAGGCGCCAATCTTAGCCATGTCGGAGGGTGTAGAGGATTTGGTGGTATACTGTGATGCGTCTGTCTCGGGCTTAGGCACAGTATTGATGCAGAGGGGACATGTCATCGCTTATGCCTCGGGGCATCTGAAGCCTCACGAGGCGAACTACCCGACACATGATTTAGAGTTGGGGGCGATGGTCTTCGCCCTCAAGATTTGGCGGCATTACCTCTACGGGGTTCGATGTACCATTTACACGGACCACAAGAGTTTGAGGTACCTCATGGATCAGCCGAATTTGAACATGAGGCAACGACGGTGGTTGGACATGGTGAAGGATTATGATTGCGAGATCCTTTACCACCCGGGGAAGGCCAATGTGGTGGCTGATGCGCTTAGACGTAAGGTGGCACCGATCAGGGATGTGTGTATGAGGATGGCGATGGTGACTCCACAGTTAGAGCAGGCTATGAAGGAGGAACATCGGAAGAGTGAGCGAATAGTGGGTCAAGTCACCTCCTTCGATTATGATAGCCGAGGATTATTGACACTACACCGTAGGGTGTGTGTGCCGTATCACGGAGGCGTGCGTCAGATCTTGATGGAGGGGGCGCACAAATCCCGATTCTCTATCCATCCAGGGGCGACGAAGATTTATAGGGATCTTCGTCTAGACTATTAGTGGCCCTGCATGAAGCGGGATGTGGCATGGTACATCGAGCGGTGTTTGACCTGGAGGAAGGTCAAGGCCAAGCATCAGAGACCGCACTGCAAGATGCAGCCGTTGGATATCCCGTTGTGGAAATGGGAAGATATTACGATGGATTTTATCACAAAGCTTCCCCGGACGGTGCGAGGAGTAGATTCGATTTGGGTCATCGTGTATCGGTTGACCAAGAGCGCCAATATTATTCCGATTCAGGAGAGTATCTCGGCCGAAACGTTAGCTGATATCTATATCAGGGAGATAGTGGCACGGCACGGGGTGCCAGTGTCAGTGATATCAGACCGAGATGTGCGGTTCACTTCCAGGTTTTGGAAGAGGTTTCATGATGAGTTGGGCACTCACCTGCATTTTAGCATCGCCTTTCACCCACAGACGGATGGTCAGAGCGAGCGGACCATCCACACTTTGGAGGATATGTTGCGGGCATGCGTGCTAGACTTCGGTGGTAGCTGGGATACCTATCTTCCCTTGGCTGAGTTCTCATACAACAACAGCTACCACGCGAGTATTGACCGTCCCCCATTCGAGATGTTGTACGGACGGAGGTGCAGGACCCCGCTATGTTGGGGTGAAGTTGGCCAGAGGGTCATGGGGAGCACCGAGGTGGTGCTCAAGTTGACCGAGAGGATCCAGTAGGTTCAAAGCAGGCTTCAGACTGCGCAGAGTCGGTAGAAAAGTTACGCCGACAAGCGTTGATCAGACCTGAAGTTCTAGGTCGGGGATATGGTTCTCCTGAAAGTGTCGCCTTGGAAAGGCGTCATTCGATTCAGGAAGCGGGACAAGTTGGGCCTGAGATACAATGGTCCGTTCAGGGTTGTAGACCGGGTGGGGAAGGTAGCATATAGGCAGGATCTGCCAGCCGAGCTCAGTGAGATCCACAACACCTTCCATGTCTCCCAGCTGCGGAAGTGCCTAGTGGATGATACAACGGTGGTGCCGCTAGAGGATATACAGGTTGATGACAGCCAGAATTACATTGAGCGCCCAGTCGCAGTCCTCGACCGGAAGTCGAAGGATCTGAGGAACAAGAGGGTGGAATTAGTAAAGTTGCAATGGCAGCATCGAATGGGTTCGGAATGGACCTGGGAGCCGGTGGAAGAAATGATGGAGCATTACCCCAACCTATTTCAGGATCGAGCAGTAGACATCGAGGACGAAGTCTAAAATAAGTGGGGGAGATTTGTAGCACCTGGTTCCTGGTACGTAAAATTTATCTAAGTATTTTACATTTTTAGCCTTGGACTCGGCGAGTTGTAGGCTCGACTCGCCGAGTGGAGACAGGTTTGGGAGCACGTTTAAGTTGGCGACTCGGCGAGTCCCCGCTGTCTGATGAAACCCTAAATTTCAAGGGTTTGCACCCTATTTAAACCAACCTTATGCGCCCCAACCTCGCCCCCTTCACCCTCAGAGCTCCGAACATCGTTCAAACCCTTATTCCTTGTGAGATTGAAGTGCTTTGGTGTGTTTCTTGAAGATTTTGAGAAGAAAGAAGAGTAGATCAAGAAGAGAAGAAGGAGGCCAGGCATCCTTGTGTTATCTTAGTGATTTCCTTGAAGTATAACTCAGTTTCCCTCTGTTTTCATGCTTATTGTTCCTTATAGCTCCATTAAAGTCCTCTTTGAGCCATTTCCAAGCCTGATCACGAATTAGGGTTTGTAATAAGTTGATTAAACCTTAGATATAGGCATGATTGAGCTGCAGTAGCTCAGATCTACTGCCTTTATGGAGCCATATTGCATGAAAGCCCTAGATCTACTCTTTTATTGCATTTTGAGCCCTAAAAACTTCATTGGTGTTTATTTACACGTAAAGTTGGAAACTTTACGTGTTAACCAGGACCTAGAAACCCAGATCTATGTATGGCATGAGCTGGATTCAAGCAAAATCGAGTATATAGTGTTTTCATGGGAAAGACTCGGCGAGTCGAGTCGCGAGTCCCCGAGTTTTCCCCTTTTCGTGTTTGCGGAGTGGACTAGTGAGTCTTGGGGTGTGACTCAGTGAGTCGGAAGCCAGACTCACCCATGAAGGAACTCGGTGAGTCAATGCCCTGACTCGGCGAGTTCAAGGCAATCTTCTTGTCTCAAGAATAGACTCGGCGAGTTGTTCATACAACTCGGCGAGTCTCAGCATAGCATGTTTTTCGATTGAATATGAACTCGACGAGTTGTTCATACAATTCGGTGAGTAGGATGAAGGATTATTGGACCTTGGGATAGAAGGAAAACTCATCGAGTCAATGCCTAACTCAACGAGTAGAGACGGGGTTATGGTCAGACAAAGGGATAGGGACTCGGCGAGTTGGCAGGCCAACTCGGCGAGTCGAGTCAATTGGAAGTTGACTTTGACTTTGACTCTTGGCTTGGTTAGGGGTAAATGGTCATTTTACCCTGAGGTTGATTAGCAGTATTTGACTGAGTGTTTTGTGGGGATTATAGCTGGAGGACTTCCGGGGCAGCAGCAGCAGAACACAGTCAACTCCCACGCAGATCAGCAGCTACTTTGAGGTGAGTTACCTTCCAGTAGAGGTGGGTCTGCGGCCACAATGCCGGCCCACCAATAGGAGTTGTTTTTAGATGATTGTCTTTGTGACAATTGTCTATGTTTTCTACTACCTGTTATGTTTATGTGCTGGCATGATATGTATATGTGATAGTAGTAGAGTTCGGCTGTTAGGACCGAAGGGTAGGTCAGACACCCCATATATGTCTGACAGTATGTGATGATATGTTTATATGCTAGCATGATATGTTATATGTGATAGTGGTAGTAGGTGGGGAATAGTCCCCAAGCCCGGTCGTTAGGGCCGAAGGGTAGATCGGACACCCCAGATATGTCTGATAATATGTTATGTTATGATATATGTGATAGTAGTAGTAGGGGGTGAAATAGTCCCCAAGGATCGGTTGTTAGGACCGATAGGTAGTCAGCACCCAGAATGGCTGGATATGGGTAGTCAGCACCCCAGAACTGCTTGAAACGGGTAGGTCGGCACCCCGGAATGGCCGTACCGGGTAGGTTGGACACCCCAGAATTGCCCGGCAGTGTGTATGATATGTGATTGTATGGTATGTGGTAAGATGGGGGGGGGGGGGAACTCACTAAGCTTCGTGATTACAGTTTTCAGTTTTGGTTTCAGGTACCTCTTCTTCGAAGGGGAAGGAGCCGGCACGGTAGCGGTGTAACAACTCAAATTTTTCAAACAAATTTTTCATTTTTTTTTAAAAGCATAATATTTTCCAATAAAAACAAGGCATAAATAGTTTAATTATTCGGTCAATACAATTATTCAAACTCCCAAGATCCTAAAACAATCTTCAGTGTGTATCGATCATGCCGGCGCCTTCCCACGGTCCTCGCTAGTACCTGAAATACATACATACACAACAACTGTAAGCATAAATGCTTAGTGAGTTCCCCAATATACACTTACACACATACGCCTTTCCAGGCCCTGACCTTCTGGTCCTCAATACAACGCCTTCCGGCCCATAACATAATCGCCTTCCGGCCCATAACATATTGCCTTCCGGCCCACATATAATACATAGCACATATAATACTTAACTTACCACATATAGCATACATATCCATATAACACATTCGACCTTCCGGTCACACAGTCAAACCCTGCCGGGTACAGTATAGTGAGAAGACTCACCTCGTAAGTGCTGAAAGCTAGCAACTCCTGAAATCACTCGCGCACAAACCAACGAGCTACAACCCTCCTATAACATTACATAACTCATTAACACTCATATCATCTAAGTGTGACTATCCCTAAGAAGTCAGACTTAGGTCAACTCTGGTCAACGGTCAACGGTCAACTCGACTGGACTCGGCGAGTACCATGGCGACTCGGCGAGTCTAGTCGTCCTCACAGATTCCTGAATATTCCCTTTCTACTCGTCGAGTATACCTCTTGACTCGACGAGGTCCTCGTGGAAGAATCGCGGGGCCACCCCGACTCCACTCGCCGAGTCTGATGAACAACTCGGCGAGTCCCAGCACATCTTCAAGCTACTCGCCGAGTCTGAAGAACAACTCGGCGAGTCCATGCCATGCAGACGAGTAACTGCTTCCTGGGATAGGTCTCGTCCCGAAGTACACATGCATGGGACCTTCTGGACCTCTAAAGGTCCTAATACAAGACTATAATCGTGGGGTAACAAGGCATTTCTTCATCAAATCACTAAATGGGTTCTATAAACCCTAATTCATAAATGCATCAAAGTAACATATTTGGTCCGAGTATTACCTGAAAACGCACTCCCTGTGTCCCCCAAATCTCAGGACTCAATCCTCCTTGATATTCCTTTAGCCAAATCCCTCTTCTTCTTGCCTCACCAATTCTTCCAAGTTCCAAAGCTTTCTCCCTTGTTCTAGGCGTCCACAGCGATTAGGGTTTCTCTCAATTGATCAAAAGACTGAAAATGATGGCCTAAGAGGCGTTAAATACGATCCAAACTGAACGGTTAGGGTTTCTGCTGAACAGCGTCGACTCGCCGAGTCCATATCTGGACTCGTCGAGTCCAGTCGCGGACCCGCGACCAAGTCCGCGATCCTACTCGGCGAGTCTAGGCTCCAACTCGCCGAGTCCCCTCTTAAATCACCCCAAAACATAATTTTAATAATACCTGAGATTCCGGGCTGTTACAATTCTCCCCCACTTGGATTAGACTTCGCCCTCGAAGTCTGATTCTGCAAATAGTTCCGGATGCTGCTCCCGCATTTCGCGCTCCGGTTCCCAAGTCATTTCTGATCCCTTACGGTGTTGCCATTGAACCAACACCAGAGGTACCTCCTTGTTCCTCAGAACCTTGATCTTCCGGTCCCTGATAGCCACTGGTCTCTCCGCGTAATTCAGGCTCGCATCCACCTGAATATCCTCCAATGGAACCACTGCCGACTCATCGGCTATGCACTTCCTCAACTGCGACACATGAAAAGTGTCATGGATCTGACCCAACTCCGCTGGCAACTCCAACCGGTAGGCTACCCGACCTATCCTTGCAATCACACGAAATGGCCCAATATACCGGGGCCCCAACTTGCCTCTCTTCCTGAACCGAATCACTCCTTTCCAAGGAGAGACCTTCAGGAGAACGAAGTCGCCGACCTGAAATTCAAGCTCGGATCGGCGCCTGTCTGCATAACTCTTATGTCGGCTCTGGGCAGTCAATAACCTTTGTCTCACTTGTTGGATCTGCTCTGTCGTCTGGAGTATGATCTCCGTGCTGCCCATCACTCTCTGTCCCACCTCTCCCCAGCAAATGGGAGTCCGACACCTCCTACCATACAACAGCTCGAAAGGCGGCATACCAATGCTCGAATGATGGCTGTTGTTGTAGGAAAACTCTGCTAAGGGTAAATACGCATCCCAACTGCCCCCGAAGTCTAACACACACGCTCGGAGCATGTCCTCCAGCGTCTGAATTGTCCGCTCGCTCTGACCGTCTGTCTGGGGATGGTATGCGGTACTAAAATGCAATTTAGTACCCAGCTCCTCATGGAATTTCTTCCAGAATCTGGAAGTGAAGCGCACATCACGGTCTGACACAATCGAGATCGGCACCCCGTGCCGAGATACCACCTCTCTCACGTATATCTCCGCCAATTTCTCCGCCGAAGAACTCTCACTGATGGCAAGGAAGTGTGCACTCTTTGTCAACCTATCCACGATCACCCAAATTGCGTCAACTCCCCTAGCAGTCCTCGGCAATTTGGTGATAAAATCCATAGTAATCTGTTCCCACTTCCACTCGGGGATCTCCAATGGCTGTAACTTGCCATGCGGTCTCTGGTGCTCAGCCTTAACCCTACGGCAGGTCAAGCACCTCTCAACGAACCATGCCACGTCCCTCTTCATACAGGGCCACCAATATTCCTTCTTTAAGTCCAAATACATCTTTGTAGCACCAGGATGGATCGAGAATTTCGATCTATGAGCCTCTTCCATCAACGTAATACGCGTACCGCCCACGAACGGTACCCAAATCCGACCCTGAAACGTCATAAGGCCTCGACTATCCTTGACAAACTCTGAGATTAACCCCACAACCCGCTCTTTCTTTTGCATTTCTGGCCGCATAGCCTCTGCCTGGGCCCCACGAATAGCGTCCAATACTGGAGTCATCACGGTCAGTCTCAAGCACACATCTCGCAATGGAGTGCTCTCCGCCCTGCGGCTCAATGCATCGGCTACTACATTAGCCTTGCCTGGGTGGTACAGGATCTCACAATCATAATCCTTGACCACATCCAACCACCTCCTCTGACGCATATTTAGGTTGGGTTGATCCATCAAATACTTCAAACTCTTATGGTCCGTGTATATCGTACATCGAACCCCATACAAGTAGTGACGCCAAATCTTGAGAGCGAACACTACTGCCCCCAACTCTAAATCATGCGTGGGATATCTCGCCTCATGAGGCTTCAGCTGCCTCGATGCATAAGCTATCACATGACCCCTCTGCATCAACACTGCCCCCAATCCCGAAATCGAAGCGTCGCAATATACCACGAAATCTTCCATCCCTTCTGGGAGAGCTAATACCGGGGCTTCGCACAATCTCTGGCGAAGTGTCTCGAAGGAGGCCTGCTGCTCGGGCCCCCATGAGAACGTAACACCCTTCCGGGTCAATCTGGTGAGTGGCACTGCGATCTTGGAGAAATCCTTGATAAATCTCCGATAATACCCTGCCAACCCAAGGAAGCTTCTGATCTCAGAGGGTGACTTCGGCACCTCCCAACTCATCACCGCCTCAACCTTGGCCGGGTCGACCAATATCCCTTTCTGATTAACCACATGTCCTAGAAACTGAACCTCCCGCAACCAGAATTCACATTTGGAGAACTTTGCATAAAGCTTCTCCGACCTCAATACCTCAAGAACCTCCCTCAAATGCTCCTCATGCTGCTCTCTCGATCTCGAATACACCAGAATGTCGTCGATAAATACAATCACTGACCGATCCAACATCGGCCTGCATACCCTGTTCATGAGATCCATGAACACAGCCGGGGCATTGGTGAGTCCAAAAGGCATCACCACAAACTCATAATGCCCATATCGCGTCCTAAACGCTGTCTTCTGGACATCCTCATCCCGTACTCTCACCTGATGGTAACCCGACCTCAGATCGATCTTGGAAAACCAAGATGCTCCCTGCAACTGATCGAATAAATCATCGATCCTCGGCAACGGGTAACGGTTCTTGACCGTTAGCTTGTTCAACTCCCGGTAATCAATGCACATCCGGTGTGAACCATCCTTCTTCTTGACGAACAAAATAGGTGCTCCCCATGGCGAGCTGCTCGGCCGAATGAATCCCTTTCCCAGCAACTCCTGGAGTTGCGAGGACAACTCTTGCATCTCTGGAGGTGCAAGACGATAGGGCACCTTGGCAATAGGCGCTGCCCCCGGAACCAGATCGATACTAAACTCTACTTGCCTCACAGGCGGTACTCCCGGCAACTCCTCGGGAAAGACATCTGAAAATTCGCGCACCACCGGAACTTCCTCAACTGACTTTGGTTTCTTGGAAACCTCCCGCGTATCCATCACATATGCCACAAAACCTTTACAGCCCTGCCGTAGACACTGCCTCGCCCTAGCGGCCGAACAAAAAGCTGATCCCGAACGGGTACCCTCGCCGTACACCGAAAGAACTCCCCCTCTAGGGTCTCGTATAGTCACCAACTGACGCTCACAGTCGATGACAGCGCCGAACCGGCTCAGCCAGTCCATGCCCACGATGACACAGACATCCCCCATCGCGATAGGAATCAGATCAATTGGGAACCCAATCCCGAAAATCTCTAGTACACATCCCCGAAGAACCTCCGTAGCACAAATCACCTTCTCGTCAGCTATAGAGACTCTCAAAGGTCGACTCAACGACTCGCGACTAACGCCAATATGCTGACTAAAGGCCAAGGACACAAAGGACCTACTCGCACCCGAGTCAAATAACACTAAGGCAGGCACAGAGTTCACAAGGAAAGTACCTACGCGCATAATAACATAAGCATAACATATTGACATTAAAATAATTACATGAATTACAACATACCTGCCACAACATCGGGCGCAGCGCGGACCTCCTCCGCAGTCAGCTGAAAGGCTCTCCCACGAGCCCTCGGGGCCTCGACCTTCACCGGTCGAGTCTCAGTAGTCCTGGCAACAGGTGCAGATCCCTGACGAAGCTGAGGGCACTCGGCCTTCCGATGGCCGGTCTGGTTGCAATGAAAGCAAACCATAAATCCCTTGGGACACTCCCTAGCAATGTGTCCCTCCTTGCCACACTTGTAGCAAGCACCGGCTCGACACGCCCCATCGTGACCCTTACCGCACTTTACGCAAGTGCGGTTCTTCGAACCTCCCGTCCTCGAATCGGCGGACTTGATCCGCTTGGCTGCCGGTCTGCCTGCTGAGACTCGGCCTCCTCCCTGGCCTGAGTCTCTAACTCGATCTCACGCTTCCTGGCATTCGCCTGAAGCTCAGTAAAAGTATGGTAAGTGGAGTTTGACACAAACTCCCGGATCTCCCTCCTCAGAACACCCAAGTACCGGCTCATCCGAGCCTGCTCTGTGGCCACTAGCTCGGGGCAAAACATCGCCCTCTCGTGGAACTTCCGCGTGATTGCCGCCACCGAATCAGTACCCTGCTTGAGGGTTAAGAACTCCTGAACCAATCGTTCCCGCTCCACCGGGGGAACGTACTCATCCCTGAACATGGTAGTGAACCCCTCCCATGTCACTGCCGCAGTCTCTGCTAAAGTGAAGTTCGCCGTCACGAACTTCCACCAGTCCTTAGCTCCCAGACGGAGCTGGTTCAAAGCGAACCGTACCCTCAGGTGCTCCGGGCATGAACAAGTGTAGAAGCACCCCTCTATATCTGCGATCCACCTCATCGCAGCAATCGGATCCTGCGTCCCATCGAACTCTGGTGGCTTCGTGTTGCTGAACTCTCGGAACAGCAATGAATCACCCCCCTGTGGCCTAGCAGCGGCCACAACTGCGGTAGCTGCAGCGGTTGCAGCCTCAGTCAATGCGGCGTACCGCTCGTCGAACGTCTCCATCAAGGTGGTCTTGATAGACCCAAACATCTCCGGGATCTCAGCCCGGATCGCCGCCGCCACCTCCTCGTGGATCATCTGACGAATATCCTCGTCACTCATACCGCTCGTACTCGCCCCGTGCCGCGGTCTAACCATGATATCTCTGAAATACAACATAAAACTATCAGAGATTCTACCGAGTATAATCGTACTCGACACGCAACCCCACTCAGTCCAGATATCCAGGGATTCTTACTTGGGCCTCCCACTGACCCGGTGTCCTCGGTAGTACGGGCCCAATACTACCGACCACACCGCATCAATGTTCATCCCAAGTCCTCCTCCCCAAACTCCAGATAGTGAGTACTCTACTTCTGATACGCTCTACCTACCCGTATACTAGCAAAGCATCACATATAGGCAACTTCCCTAGACTAAGGCATCACAAATCAGGCCACTCTAGTCCTATCATGAATACCTAGTCTTCTAGCATGCATAACAATTCATATCATATAATATTGTAAGGTATTTTGGGGATCTTTTACCGTTCGGGCGCTGACTGATCGTACACACTGCTTCTTTCTTGCTTACCACAAAACCATTTACAAAAGTTTATGCCTTTATTTGAAAAGTTTCCTCAAATCCTCGGTTTGAGTTCAGTTACCCCCGAAGGTGCACCCGAATCCCTCAAACCAAGGCTCTGATACCAATTGTAACAACTCAAATTTTTCAAACAAATTTTTCATTTTTTTTTTAAAAGCATAATATTTTCCATTAAAAACAAGGCATAAATAGTTTAATTATTCGGTCAATACAATTATTCAAACTCCCAAGATCCTAAAACAATCTTCAGTGTGTATCGATCATGCCGGCGCCTTCCCACGGTCCTCGCTAGTACCTGAAATACATACATACACAACAACTGTAAGCATAAATGCTTAGTGAGTTCCCCAATATACACTTACACACATACGCCTTTCCAGGCCCTGACCTTCTGGTCCTCAATACAACGCCTTCCGGCCCATAACATAATCGCCTTCCGGCCCATAACATATTGCCTTCCGGCCCACATATCATACATAGCACATATAATACTTAACTTACCACATATAGCATACATATCCATATAACACATTCGACCTTCCGGTCACACAGTCAAACCCTGCCGGGTACAGTATAGTGAGAAGACTCACCTCGTAAGTGCTGAAAGCTAGCAACTCCTGAAATCACTCGCGCACAAACCAACGAGCTACAACCCTCCTATAACATTACATAACTCATTAACACTCATATCATCTAAGTGTGACTATCCCTAAGAAGTCAGACTTAGGTCAACTCTGGTCAACGGTCAACGGTCAACTCGACTGGACTCGGCGAGTACCATGGCGACTCGGCGAGTCTAGTCGTCCTCACAGATTCCTGAATATTCCCTTTCTACTCGTCGAGTATACCTCTTGACTCGACGAGGTCCTCGTGGAAGAATCGCGGGGCCACCCCGACTCCACTCGCCGAGTCTGATGAACAACTCGGCGAGTCCCAGCACATCTTCAAGCTACTCGCCGAGTCTGAAGAACAACTCGGCGAGTCCATGCCATGCAGACGAGTAACTGCTTCCTGGGATAGGTCTCGTCCCAAAGTACACATGCATGGGACCTTCTGGACCTCTAAAGGTCCTAATACAAGACTATAATCGTGGGGTAACAAGGCATTTCTTCATCAAATCACTAAATGGGTTCTATAAACCCTAATTCATAAATGCATCAAAGTAACATATTTGGTCCGAGTATTACCTGAAAACGCACTCCCTGTGTCCCCCAAATCTCAGGACTCAATCCTCCTTGATATTCCTTTAGCCAAATCCCTCTTCTTCTTGCCTCACCAATTCTTCCAAGTTCCAAAGCTTTCTCCCTTGTTCTAGGCGTCCACAGCGATTAGGGTTTCTCTCAATTGATCAAAAGACTGAAAATGACGGCCTAAGAGGCGTTCAATACGATCCAAACTGAACGGTTAGGGTTTCTGCTGAACAGCGTCGACTCGCCGAGTCCATATCTGGACTCGTCGAGTCCAGTCGCGGACCCGCGACCAAGTCCGCGATCCTACTCGGCGAGTCTAGGCTCCAACTCGCCGAGTCCCCTCTTAAATCACCCCAAAACATAATTTTAATAATACCTGAGATTCCGGGCTGTTACAAGCGGTACATCACACACACGCTGTGTATTCCGCACTATGGGATTTTCCTGGGGATTTGTACTCTGACAGTATTATATTTTCTAAAATGGTTTCCAGACAAGAAACATCTTTTATGAAATGATATGATCCGTGAATGTTTTATTTCTAATGTTTTGCAAAGTGTATGTTTTAAAAATGAAATTTTTGGCTCGTATTTTTGGGACGTTACAACTACCGCCGACTCGTCGGCTATACACTTCCTCAACTGAGACTCGTGGAAGGTATCATAAATCTGGCTCAACTCCGCAGGTAGCTCCAGACGATATGCTACTCTGCCTACTCTCACAATCACTCTAAACGATCCAATATACCGGGGCCCCAGCTTGCCCCTCTTCCTGAATCGGATCACTCCTTTCCAAGGAGATACCTTCAGGAGCATGAAATCACTGACCTGGAACTCGAGCTCAGACCATCGCCTATCCGCACAACTCTTTTGGTGACTCTGAGCGGTCAACAACCTCTGTCGGACCTACTGTATCTGATCTGTCGTCTGGAACACAATCTCTGTACTACCCATCACGCGTTACCCTACTTCTCTCCAACGTATGGGGGTCTGACACCTCCTCGCATACAACAGCTCAAAAGGTGGCATACCAATGCTCGAGTGATGGCTGTTGTTGTAGGAAAACTCATCCAAGGGAAAATATGTGTCCCAACTCCCGCCGAAATCCAACACACACGCCCGAAGCATGTTCTCGAGCGTCTGAATCGTCCGCTTACTCTGTCCGTCTGTCTGTGGGTGGTATGCGGTACTGAAATGCAGCCTCGTAACCAACTCCTCGTGAAACTTCTTCCAAAGTCTGGAAGTAAGTCGCACATCCCGATCTGAAACAATCGAGATCGGAACTCCGTGTCGCGATACCACCTCCCTCACATACATCTCTGCCAGCCTCTCAGTAGAAGAGCTCTCACTGATAGCAAGAAAGTGAGCGCTCTTCGTCAACCTGTCCACAATCACCCAAATTGCATCGACACCTCTAGCATACCTTGGCAATTTGATGATAAAATCCATGGTGATCTGCTCCCACTTCCACTCGGGAATCTCTAATGGCTGCAGCTTACCATGCGGACGCTGGTGCTCGACCTTAAGCTTGCGACAGGTCAAGCACCTCTCTACGAACCATGCAACATCCCTCTTCATACAGGGCCACCAATACTCCTTCTTTAAATCCAAGAACATCTTAGTGGCCCCGGGATGGATCGAGAACTTCGACCTATGGGCCTCCTCCATCAAGATGGTACGTGCTCCGCCCACAAACGGTACCCAAATCCGACCCTGAAAAGTCATAAGTCCTCGACTATCGGTGACAAACTCCGATACCTGCCCGATCACCCGCTCCTTTTTGCGGTTCTCTGGTCTCACGGCCTCTTCCTGGGCCCCTCGTATGGTGCCCAACACCGGAGTCATCATTGTCAACCTCATACAAACGTCTCGAATCGGGGCGCTCTCCGCCCTACGGCTCAAAGCATCGGCTACAACATTAGCCTTGCCCGGGTGGTACAGGATCTCACAATCATAATCCTTTACCACATCCAACCATCTCCTCTGGTGCATATTCAGGTTGGGCTGATCCATCAAGGACTTCAGACTCTTGTGGTCCGTGTATATGGTACACCGAACCCCATACAGATAGTGACGCCAGATCTTGAGGGCGAACACCACAGCCCCCAACTCCAGATCGTGGGTGGGATACATCGACTCATGAGGCTTCAGCTACCTCGAAGCATATGCTATCACATGTCCCCTCTGCATAAGCATCGCTCCCAAACCGGATATCGATGCATCACAATACACCACAAAATCCTCCATCCCTTCTGGGAGTGTGAGCACTGGGGCTTCGCACAACTTCTGGCGAAGTGTCTCAAATGAGGTCTGCTGCTCCGGACCCCAGGAAAAAGCGACACCTTTTCGGGTCATCTTGGTAAGTGGCACGGCGATCTTGGAGAAATCTTGAATAAATCTCCGATAATAGCCGGCCAATCCCAAAAAGCTCCTAATCTCGGTGGGTGATCTCGGCACCTCCCACCTCATGACCACCTCAATCTTGGCCGGATCGACCAATATTCCATTCTGGTTGACGAGATGTCCCAAGAACTGAACCTCTCATAACAAAAACTCACACTTGGAGATTTTGGCATACAGCCTCTCCGATCTCAGAACTCCAAGGATCTCCCTCAAATGTTCCTCATGCTGCTCTCTAGACCTCGAATATACCAAAATATCATCAATGAATACGATCACCAACCGATCCAGCATCGGCTTGCACACTTTGTTCATGAGATCCATGAAAGCAACTGGTGCATTGGTGAGCCCAAAAGGCATCACCACGAACTTGTAATGCCCATAACAAGTTCTGAATGCTGTCTTCTGAATATCTTCATATCGAACCCTCATATGATGATAACCCGACCTCAAATCTATCTTGGAGAACCAAGACGCCCCCTGCAACTGATCGAACAGATCATCGATCCTCGACAACGGATAACGGTTCTTGACCGTCAACTTGTTCAATTCCAGGCAATCAATACACATCTAGTGTGAACCATCCTTCTTCTTGACAAAAAGGATCGGCGCTCCCCAAGGTGAGCTACTTGGTCGAATAAACCCCTTCCCGAACAGCTCCTGAAGCTGCGAGGATAACTCTTGCATCTCTGGCGGCACGAGGCGATAAGGCGCCTTGGCGATAGGTGCTGCTCCTGAAACCAAATCGATACGGAACTCCACTTGCCTCTCGGGAGGCACACCCGGTAGTTCCTCGGGAAAAACATCCGGAAACTCGCACACTATCGGAACCTCATTAATTGAACTTGGCCTCCCGGCGACCACTCGTGTGTCCATAACATAGGCTACGAATCCACTGCACCCTTGCTGCAAACGTTGCCTCGCCCTGGCATCCGAACAAAACGCTGACCCACATCGGGTTCCCTCGCCATACACCGTAAGCACTCCCCCACTGGGGTCTCGTATCGTCACCAGCTGATGCTCGCAGTCTATAACAGCTCCAAATCGGCTTAACCAATCCATGCCCACTATAACACACACATCCCCCATTGCAATCGGGACCAGATCTATCGGGAACTCCACACCGAAGATCTCAAGGATACATCCTCGAATCACATCCGAAGCATGCACTGCTCGCTCATCAGCTATGGAAACTCGCAGTGGTCGACTTAATGCCTCTCGACGGATACTAATGTGCTGACTAAATGCCAAGGAAACAAATGACCGACTTGCACCCGAGTCAAATAATACCAAAGCAGGTTCAGAACTCACAAGAAAAGTACCTACGCATATTATCATATAAGCACAATATCTCAAACAAAAGATAAAATACAAAATACATACCAGCCATAACATCGGGCGCCGTGCGGATCTCCTCCGCAGTCAACTGGAAAGCTCTCCCACGAGCTTTCGGAGCCTCGGCCTTCACCGGTCGAACCTCGGTAACCCTAGCAGCAGGCGCAGATACCTGCGCTGATCCCTGAAGTAGCTGAGGGCACTCGGCTTTCCGATGGCCGGTCTGGTTGCAATGGAAGCAAACCATAAATCCCTTGGGGAAATCCCTGGCGATATGCCCCTCCTTGCCACATTTGTAGCAAGCACCCGATCGACAGGACCCCTCATGACACTTGCCGCACTTCCCACAAGTGTGGCCCTTCTAGCCTCCAGTCCTCGAATCAGCGGACTTGGTCCGCTTGGCTGCCGGCTGAGACTGAGCCGGCCGCCGATCCATCCTCTGAGACTCGGCCTCCTCCATGTCCTGAGTCTCCAACTCAATCTCCCTCTTTCGGGCATTTTCCCGGAGCTCAGCAAATGTCCGGTATGTCGAGTTCGACACGAACTCCCTAATGTCTCTCCTCAGAATGCCCAAATACCGGCTCATCCGTACCTGCTCAGTGGACACCTGCTCAGGGCAGAACATCGCCCTCTCATGAAACTTTCGGGTGACCACAGTAACCGAATCATTACCCTGCTTGAGGGTCAAGAACTCCTGAACCAACCGTTCCCTCTACACCGGGGGAACATACTCGTCTCTGAACATGGTGGTGAACCTCTCCCAGGTCACCGTTGAAATCTCTGCAAGAGTGAAGTTCGCTGTCACGAACTTCCACCAATCCTTCGCTCCCAAGCGAAGCTGGTTCAAAGCGAACCGTACCCTCAGCTGCTCCGGACATGAACACGTATAGAAGCATCCCTCAATGTCAGCAATCCATCTCATCGCAGCGATCGTATCCTGCGTCCCATCAAACTTGGGTGGCTTCGTGTTGCTGAACTCCCGAAATAACAACGAGTCACCTCCCTGAGGCCTGGCAGCAGCTACAGCTGCTGTAGCTGCAGCGGCTGCGGCCTCATTGACCGCGGCGTACCGCTCATCAAAAGTCCCCATCATTGTGGTCTTGATAGACCCAAACATCTCCGGAATCTCGGCCTTGATCGCCGCAGCCACCTCATCATGGATCATCTGACGAAGCTCCTCGTCACCCACACCGCTCGCCTCAAGTCTGTGGCGTGTCCCAACCATGATGTCTCTGAAATATAACATAATGATATCAAAGACTAATTCGAGCGTGCTCACACTCGAAATCTCGACCCTACTTGTTCCTTGGTGCCTAAAGGAGTCTTACCTAGAGTGCCCACTGCTCCGGTGTCTACGGTAGTATGGGCCCTTATACTACCGCCTACACCGCATCAGTATTCACCCTAAGTCCTCATCCTTGGATCCAAAATCACAAGTACTCTATATCTCACTGGCATAGGCTACTCCACGGTAGACCTCTCATAAGCTCCTCACTGCTACCTACTCGCTCACAAGCATCACATAGCAACACATTCCTTCCTAGGCTAAGGCATCACAAAATCATGCCACTCTAGTCCTAATATAAATACATAGCCAGCTCTAGCATGCATAATATAACATATGATATTTCATTACACATACGTAAGGACCTTTTGGGGGTTTCACCGTTCGGGCGCTGACTGACCGTACACACTGCTCCGCTTTGGTTGTCTCAAAATCTCTTGCTTTTTAGAATTAGTTTTTATCATTTGAAATTTTCCTCAAGTCCTCAGTTTGAGTTCGGCTACGCCCGAAGGTGCATCCGAATCTCTCAAACCAAGGATCAGATACCAACTTGTAACAACGTAATTTTCAAAACAAAATTTTCATTTTTCAACAACCACTTTCATATAAAATATTCTCAAAAGTGTCCAACAATAGTTATCAAATCATATCGTATCCCAAGATCACAAAAAATCAAATCCTCTCTCTCTAGTGTGTACGAGTCACGCCGGCGCCTTCCCACGGTCCTCGCTTGTACCTGAAACACATAATATAACAACTGTAAGCATAAATGCTTAGTGAGTTCCCCAAAATACCACTTACAGACATACGCCTTTCCAGGCCATACTCCACACGGCCTTCCGGTCCATGTGTCTCAGGGGACTTCCGTCCCAACCCGGTAAACCTTCCGGTCCTACCCGTGTTGACCTTCCGGTCCATAACTCCTTGACCTTTCGGTCCATATCATAATGCCTTCCAGTCCATATCAAACATAGCATATATATATCACATACATAGCGCATACGAAACAGACAACTCATAGCATGTAACAAATATATCTCATAGCACACCAGACCTTCCGGTCACACATAGGTACTTTTCCAGGTACAGTATAGTGAGAAGACTCACCTCGTATGATGTCTAGAATCTCACGTGCTTGATATCTCCGATTCTCGAAACGCCGACCTAGCCCCGCCTAATCACAACAAATAATCATTCAAATTATTAACGACTTTCAAGGCTATGCTACACCCTTTTCCACTATCCCACAGAAGGGTAAAAGACCATTTTACCACTCCCTGACTCAAAAGTCCACATGTTGACCAAAACCCTAAAAGTCAACAAAAAGTCAACAGCAAGCAGTATGTGGGGCGTGCCAGCTCCTGTGCGCGGGGCGTACCCTTGCACTCCAGAAACGGGGACGCGACCCACTACGCGGCGCGTACTGGGATTATGCCCAGCGTACATCCTAGTTTCTTACTTCCACATTTTAATGTCTTAAACGATTAAGACATAACCCCATATTTCAGATCTAGCCATCTTAAAATCTCTTAATCCATAAAGTCGAAACCTTTAAGCCTTTGCATGGCTATAAAAGTTTCCCACACCTTCTAACACCTTTCCTTTATCCTCCAAAAGTCTAGACCTCATGCATGGCTCAACATTCACGTCCAAGATTGCATTTTTATGAACATACAACTCATATAGTCATGGAATATGATAGATCTAGGCTAATGGAGACTATTTGCTCATAAAGTCTCCATCTTGGGATCAAAAACCCTAGAAATTGGTCCAAGAAGCACACCACACAAACTACAAGGCAAGATCTGAACTTTTTACCTTAGGAAGAAGCTCCAACCTTTCTAGTCCTCAGATCTACACTTGTCCGTGATGTTACACTTGTAAACAGAGATCCTACTACATGGTCTAAGGCAATTTTTTAAGAGGGAAGAGATTGTAATGCAGTTGAGAATGGGGTGAGTTAGAGTTTCAATTCTATTATTAGGCATGCTAGAAGGAAACCAATCATCACTATGCTAGAGGAGATTAGGATATTTGTGATGGAAAGGATATACGATCAAAGAGTTGAAGAAATTGAATGGGATTTGACTATCTGTCAAGTATTAAGAAGCTTATACAAAAGTTGAAGGTTAAACAGAGGTAATATGTATTTTTACCATTCAACATATGATTTTTATTAGTTAGTGTTATTAGTTATTAATTTGTAGTCTTTATTGCCTTATACAGATTGTAGGGGGTTACTCCTTATGGATATCAAAAGTATGAAGTTAGGTTTAATGATGCAACATATGGAGTGGATCTAATTGCAAAGACTTGTGCATGTACAATATGGAAACTTACAAGGATAACATGCTTACATGGAGTGATTGTAATCTCTTCCCCAAATCAAGATGCAAAAACATATGTGTCCCAATCATACAGTAAAGAGGCTTACCTAAAATGCTACAATTATAGCATTAACCCTCTGAATGGTAGTGATATGTGGCCAGAAGTTCCTTATCATAATCCTTTTCCTCCTAAAAGAAGAAGATTACCTAGTAGGTCATTAGTGAAAAGGAAGAGGGATGCAGTGGAAAGAGAGTTGAGTAGCTCGGTTAGACATTCTATGACAAGAAGGGGAACCCTGATAAGGTGTAGTATTTGCAAGAAACTAGATCATAACAAGAAAAAGTGTCCATCTAAGCAGCAAACAAATACATCAGGTAAAATTTGTTCATCTGAACATAATACATCATGTTGATAAGTAATTGAGACTTTAATTTTTTGGCAGCACCAAGTTCATCCATTGGTAGTTGAGCAGGACCAAGTCCACCAGCAGCAACATCAGCAACCCAATCACCTCATCCACCACCACAAGCAGTAGCCCAACCACCTCCACCACCACTATAAGCAACAACCCAACCACCTCTACCACCACCACCACCACCAGAAGCAGCCCAACAACGTCCACCACCACCAGGTGCAAGTCCTGTCCCAAGAAGAAGGGCCCTAATTGGTAGAAGTGGAAGGAGGCAATATTCTGAAAGGATTGTCAAAATGACATTGAGGAGGAAGATACATGGGGTTGGGAGCAGTATAGAGAACCCTACAGTCCTTGATTAAGTTAGTGGGTAGGTAGTGGGTGGGCACATATTTTGTTATCAAGTTGTGATGTAAAGACAAAGTGCTATGTTTTCTTTATGCTCTTCTTTTGGGTTTGTGGGCACATGGTGGCCCTTTTTTTGTGGTCCTTATTATGCAGGAGTCTTTTGTCCCATCTTTTGTGTTACCTAGCTACAACTTTTGTGTATGCAGACAAATGCTTACCCTTTATTAAATTTCGACTATTAATGGAGTATTTCAGTGAATCCAACCACCACATTCATTTGCTTTCTTGTTATATGTATGCATTGTATTCATTCCATTCACATAATGGAATCATATATGCATTCATTGTGTATGTATGCTACTTTTTCCAGTTTCCATTGTTGTTTCACTGATTCCATTCCAGTCAATGAATGGAATCATATATGGTAAACTTATATTTATGTAATTGTTCATGATTTCATTACATCAAGCAAGAAGTTAAGATCTTCAATACATCATTCCATTCAATACATCATTTAAAGAACATCTTTCAGTACATCATTACAAAATGATCAACAAAATAAATCCTATGGGAAAATTGTATAATTTTTCCTTCATTACAATGACATCAGAGTACTTTTCCTTCTTCATTTGTTCCATGTCTTCTTTCACCTTCTTTACTTCTGTCTTCAATGCTACCAAATCAGCTTTCATTCCCTCCACCACACCAATTACAGGTATTTGTACAGGTTCTACATCCAACTACTTCCAAAATTTGCATTTACCCTTCAAAACAAACAATTAAAAAAGATGAAGAAATTCAGGAATAACGATTCCAGAAAAGATAAAGAAATTCAGTAATAACGAATCAAGAAAAGTGGGAAGATTCAAATGAAATTGCACACCTCATTGCACACCATGAAATGTCTCCCTAGATTCTTTGGTGTTGTTGATGTTAGAACACATGCAGGAAACCTACAATCACAAGCTTTTTGTAACACCCAGTGTAATGATCGTGTTTCTAGTCTTGGCATTAATATTGACATTATAGTCTAGGTTAACCTATGTAACTCATTTTGAAGAAATGAAAAGGAATTAAGTGAATTATGTGTTTTATGCTTAATTATTGGGGTTTAATTAATTAAGAATAAAAATAAGCGTCAAAATTAAAGTGTGAGATAAGCCCGATATCTTTACATAAATCTGTAGTGGTCGAAACAAGGATTTTGGGGATATAAAGAATACCAAAATCCGAGTTAAAACGAAGAAGTTATGACTTGTCGAAGTTTCGCGATAAACCGGCATGGTGCCGAATGTCGTAAAAAGTGAGATTTTGATAAACTACTTTTTAGCCTTAGTGATCTAAACGAAACTCGTAGTATTCATTAAACCGAGAAGTTCGATAAAAAGAACGCCCAAATCTGACTTCGTATGAGGAAGTTATGATTTTTCGAAGTTTCAGCTTAGCAGTAGACAGCTAAAAACACGAATTTTAGATCGAGTGATTTTTAGCTGACATGACCTAAACGAGAATCGAACGTCTCATCATTAGTAGCACAATGGTCAAAAGTCTGACGAAAACGGACGTCGGATGAAGAAGTTATGAATTTTTAACAGATTTCCTGTCCCGGTCTGTTAAAAATAATAATATAAAAATTAAAGTCAAAATTAGCCGACGAAGTCTAAATGAAAGTTGTAGAGTGTAATTTTACCTACGCGTGCATATAAATAACGTCAAAAACGGAGCTCGTATGCGAAAGTTATGGATTTTAGAAGTTTTTGCACAAAAACCGAGAAATTTCGCACACGTGGACTTTGGCCACGTGTCCTCGCTTCGCATCCGACGCGTGTCCAGAAAGTGGCTAAGTC
This sequence comes from Lactuca sativa, assembly GCF_002870075.4. NCBI lineage: Eukaryota > Viridiplantae > Streptophyta > Magnoliopsida > Asterales > Asteraceae > Lactuca > Lactuca sativa. Next base: position 226,470,642 of record NC_056631.2, on the reverse strand, counting down.
ACCGAAGCCAGCTGGTGAGACGTGTCGCCTACCCTCTCATCCGATGTCTGGTCTACTAGAAGTCTGACGTGTGTTCCATTTCTCGTGTCCGAGCCTCGCAGGAGGAGCCACGTCTGAAGCCTCGACTAGACCGCGGTCCAATCAGGAGGCGACAGCGAGCCCCTCGCATGCACAGATCACGTGCGAGCCACCTGCGCACCCTCGCCCAGCTTCTGTCGCGTGGCCTTCGCTCCTGATGCCAGCTGCCTCGCATGCTGACTCCTCCCCTCCTTAAGCCGACTTCGGAACCCCTATAAATACAAGGGGTATGCGAGCCTTCTCGGTTACTTTTGGAGTTTTGCCATATTTAGCCCCTTTCTTCATATTTTCTTCATTTTAACATTCCCCAAAGCCCCAGTATCAATTATAAGCCCCAGAATACTCCACGAAGTGCCCGAGAAATCCGAAAAATTTATCTTTTCGGTTTCAAAGCCCGACCTTTGCAGAGCCAGGTTTCTCAATAAAACTCCCGGTTTTATTAGAAACAAACGTTTTAGGAAACGAATTGCTGCCCAATTATCATCAAATCATGTGAGTGTATAGTCACCTTCATCTTACACCTAGATATGAAGTATTTTACATGAAATACCTGCTACGTGTAATTATAATAATTGTATAACTGAGGTGATTGTTGAATTGATGTTTTATACAAGTTTTAAACTGTATATGTATTTTTATCTACAAATATGTTGGGTAAAACATGGGTAGATAGTGATGTGTGATAAAATTAAAGTGATGAGAGGCCTCGATGTGATTTGAGATCCAGTCATCTAGTGGAGTTTGGATGACGACCACAACTTTCTAGATAGTCCAGTGGAACACTGGCAGGCTCGCAACCTGTAGGAGTAATGAACTAAAAATGTTCATTCGCTGTACTCCATCCACATCATGGTTGTATTTAGGACATGTATGGCTGAGGAAACCCAGAAGAATAAACAAATCATGAGGAGTTGTACGATCATGCCTTCGCCTTGCTGCTATCCCATGATGTACCTGAATTAATAAACTGAAATTGTAATTCCAAAAGCTTAGTGAGTTCCCCCAAAATACCAACGCCATACAAATATAACCACATCATATAACAATTAGAAAACAACATGTATAATGAGCCTTCAGCCTGAATGGACCGCCTCGTAGGGCCTACAGCCTATCTGGACCGCTCCCGAGCCTTCGGCATGATTGGACCCCCTCGTAGGGCCTACAACCTATCCGGACCGCTCACCGGGTATGTTGGCCTATAGCACAAAGCATGACCGCCTCAACCCAGCCCCCAATCAACCAAACATGTGTACATAAATATCATACGCTAGTTTATATCATATAACAGTCAAACCAATCTAACAGATCACAAATCATAGCAACATCCCAATAACCGGGATACAGACCTAACTGGTCACTAACATAACATCAACCTATAACCAAGACACTGACCTAACCAGGTCACTAAGCATAAGTATACTACCATCCAAACTACCAGGATGTAATCAATAAACATATCATGCCATAATCTCGATACAAATATATAAAGGGCCGGCCTTGGTGCCATACACCCATTGGTATAATGAGGATAGCTCGCCTCGTACTGTCGACTCAAAGATAAACTCAAGCTCTTGGATTACCGGTACAACTCCACCACCTAAATGCACCATAGAACCATGCTTGTAAATTTCCAATTTTCCAAAATATCCCAGAAGTCCAAAAGTCAACCCTTGGTCAAGGTCCAAGTCAACTATCAAAGTCAACAGTCCATGTTGACCTCAACTCATCGAGTACAACCAACCACTGGCCGAGTTCCTAGTGTCAGTGGCCGTACCTCCTCGGCCAACTTGGCGATTTTTCCCCTTACAACATGCCGCGTTCATACGTGTCCAAAGGTTGGGAAAACCCTAGCTGACTCACCGAGTCATCAACGGACTCACCGAGCTCAAGGCAATCTTCATCGGACTCGCCGAGTCATTCATCTGACTCGCCGAGTCCATTCAGTCCTTCATCCATACATAGGCTTTTTAAGGCATGCTAAGGCTCCATATTGTAGATCCAGTCCCCCAAGGCATGTTCATCACGTAAAGTTGCAAACTTTACGTGCATGCAAGGCCCTAAAGTCTTAAAATTACAAACTAAGCTTGCAATGGAGGTTTTGCACTTAAGGAGAGTCTCATCTTTGCAAAAGTTGGAAGCTTTATGGATTTAAAGACCCAAGAGAGTTCAGATCTGAAGTTACAAGTTCAGACCTTAGCTTATACACAAGCAAAGCTTCCAAACATACTAGGAAAGCCCTAAAATCCATCCAAAAGAGATCTATAATGAAATGAGCCAAGGTAATAGCCTAATACCTTAAAAAGGGTGTCAACTGGATTAGATCTCTTCTTCCCTTGAGTTTCCTTGCTTCAATTTACTTGTTTCCCAAGTGTTTCTTCACCAAGATTCATCTTCTAAGCTTTAACACACCAAAGAAACAGACACACACACACACACCATTTAGGGTTGAAGGGTGCCAAGAAGCTGTAAAGGGGAGGCTGTGGGAGGCCAATGATCCTTTAAATAGGGTAAAATCCTAGAATTTAGAGTTTCATCTGCCAGCTCCTACTCGTCGAGTCCCCTCTTGGACTCGGCGAGTAGGTCACTAAATCACACAGACCAACACACTGCTACTCGACGAGTAAGGAAACCAACTTGTCGAGTAGACCGTGAAAGCAAGAAAATTCTTATAAAATCAATGCCTTGAGAATCGGGATGTTACAGTGATAATTGTCTGGTTGCTATTATTCGATGTTGTCTATGTGCCAGTATGATATGTTCTATGTGCTAGTGGTAGTGGGAAGGGGAATAGTCTCCGATTCGGTCGTTAGGACTGGAGGGTAGGTCGGACACCCTAGATATGTCAGACAGCATGATTATGATATATATTATTATGTGATAGTAATAGGGGTAAAATAGTCCCCGAGACCGGGTGAGATAGACCGAAGGGTAGGAAGGCACCCTAAAATTTCTTGGACGTTTTTGGTGCCTTCTTCTCCTATCCTAAGTCATTCTCTTGCTTTTGGTGTTTGAGCCGTTAAAGGTGTGACATTGGTGACACTACGTTTTCAGAAGCCAATTACAAGAAGGAATAGATTGTTATTGATATGTAACAAACAAAGTGTCACACCCCGAAAACCAAAGGCGGAAACGTTCCCGAGGTTGACTCCACGTTGAGTATCAAATCCAATGTAGATAGTAATCATAGTAAACAACCATTACATTACATATATATATGAAAGTTTACATTTGGTTCAAAAGTAAATTGTACAAAAGTTATACATATATCATATGAACAAAACGAGACGAGTCTTCGGAGCACTCCGTCTTCACCAAAAGATATCGTCGGGTACCTGTCTAACTTGGACCTGAGAATACAAGCAGTTTGAAAATCAGCACAAAGCTGGTGAGTTGATAAGCGGTTTTGTTTTGTGAAAATGTATCGGTTTCCTTTAGTTTTCCGAAAAGGTTTGTGATCCAAGAAAATCCCATATTTTCTTATGTTAAATAGTTTTGTTAACTTTCGTTACAGTTCAGTTACACGTTTTAAGTTAACCCCAGGAAAATCCCATATTTTCCTAGATGCAAGATTGATTGAATAACACAGAGTATAGTTTAATATGCAAAACTATAATATAGATGAACTGTAGGTAGAAAGTATTTTGAAAACCTTGGGACTAACATCCCGAACCAGTTATAAGATAGTTCGATAAAAACCATGGGATCACTATCCCGAAAATAAATATAAGATAGATTGATAAAATCATGGGATTATCATCCCGTATAAGAGTTAGTTTCAAAACCATGGGATTACCATCCCGAACGAGATATAGACACAAAATCATGGGATTATCATCTCGTACAAGATATAGATTTAAGACCATGGGATTACCATCCCGTACAAGATATAGATTTTAGACCATGGGATTACCATCCCGAACGAAATATAGATACAAGACCATGGGATTATCATCCCGAACAAGATATAGATTCTAAACAAAATCTTAGCTGTGAATAAGTTTATATTAATACGTATTGTGAGTCGGGTAACCATGCTGATACGACAACGAGACCTCCTTGACGTTAGTTAGACGTCGGACGATATACAGAACTAGTCACCCCAGGCGTGCCCGCCTAACTGTAGCTAGCAGTTAAGGTGTGGGATTGTCAGTCCCGAATAGATCTATTCACAAATTCCTCACTCTCCCTCCAGGAGACTCTGGTTACACTTCCGGAGAGGATTTACTTGATCATCCATAAAGGGTAGTGACTATCTCACAAGCTAGTATTAAACTATTCACAGGATTCTCATACGATACCAAACATACAAAGATTTTAAGACATGATATAGTGAAAAATAGATACAGTGAAAAATAGATACATACAATGAAACTATCTGGCAAAACATTCAAATGATATGGAGATAAACTGAATCAGACATAGTTTATCTAATAACTTAACACATATATCAGTACATGATATAAAGAGAAACATAGAACCCCAAATTATTCCCATAATAATTTGATTAGTTTGATTATTTTCTTAACTAAAATCCATTTAGTTGTAATCGACAAATCATTCCTTATGCTCAACATAATACATAAGGAGTAAAAGAGTTTATAAGTTTGCCAGATATTATTTGAAACACATAAATGTTATGATTTGAAAACAGTTATGGTTTGCTTGTATTCCCCCCTGAAAACAGTTAAAAACAGTGAAAAAGGCGTAGGGGTATGAACTCACCGGACGAGAAGTATGACGATTTGGACGCTAAGAGTTGATCCGGGCTTGTAAATACACGAGGTTCCTAATTATAATGTAAATATACACATTTGTATCTAATTAGGACTTAGTTTATTTATATGTTAGGGACACTTGCTTCAAGTCGCGAAAACACTCTGATACAAGTGTTTGGAGGGACCCGGGTGGCGTTTAAGGACGTGAAATGACACTAGGGACTTGGGACTTGAGTTTACTCCCCATGAGTAAAATAATATAAGATTTTTTGGTCTAAAACACCCATTCCCCATGAGTTTACGGCCGTAAACTCATGGTGGGGGTGGTTTATGGTGCTAAATGACTTCAAACACTTAGGGGATAATTTCTAGACTTGGTTTAAGGACTTGAAATGATTTTAAAACATCAAATAGACCCACTTATGGGAGTTTACGGCCTAGCATGGCTTCATGGCCGTAAACTCCTATTTTCTCATGAAAATGGTGTTAAATGGTTCCAAAACAAATCACATGTGATTAATAGAATTATTCCAAGGCCTAACATGAGTTTGCAAGGGACATTTGAAGGGTTTATGGAGTTTATGGCCTATGAGACCCCCCTCATGGCCGTAAACTCTTCTATAGGGTGCTATAAGGTGTTTTAAGGCCTAAAACTTGCATGGAAGGGCTTCTAAAATTCATCTAAAAGCTTTAGGGGTGTTTAGTTAGCATTCTAACACCATGAATCAAGGAGTTTACGGCCCAAGAACAAGCCTTGGCCGTAAACTCTTAGAAATCCCACAAATAATGTGTTTAAAGTCCTTAAACTATTTTTGGTTGGTCCTATGATTTATTCCAAGGCTTTTGGTGGTGTTGGATGGCTTTCTAACACCTTAGAATTGAATTTATGTCATGTTTTGAGGAGTTTACGGCCCAAGCACATGCCTTGTCCGAAAACTCACATAAGTCCCCCAAAAATCATGTTTCAAGTGTCCAAATGCTAAAATCAATGTTCTATAATTCATATCTAAGCCATACTAGTGATTTGGAAGGGTTTAAGGTCAAGAAAACCCCTTAAATATGAGTTTACGGCCCAAGCTTGTGCCTTGGACGTAAACTCCTTCAAAGTCTTCAAAATTCATGTTTTAAATGTTCTAAGTCCATATCTTGAAGTCCCTTAGCCATATCTAAAGTCCAAATGAGTTTAGGAAGGAGTTTAAGGGCTTAAAACCCTTCAAATTGGTGTTTACGGCCTAGGCAGCATCCTGGGCCATAAACTCACATATGTTGTCCTATTTCATGATTAAATGTCGAATTTGGAAGCCAAATATGCTATAGATTAAGGCTAGGAAGGTACCTTAGGGATTTGAGGCCTTAAAATTGAGTTTTGGACCCTTAATCTTTGGATTTAGGAGAGAGAGTAGAGAGAGAGTAGAGAGAGAAGGAAAAAGCTTCAAATGAAAGGTTAAACACGTTTATATAGTTCCTAAAACTTGGACACGGTGGAATTCTACCCGATACCGGCCTTAAACGAAGCTTTAGGTCACACCCGATTGAGTTTCCGTCACCCGACGAGGATATTTCTAAAACTTATGAAATAAATGTTTTGGGCTAAATTCATGAGTTCCTAAATGATTTGGACCCTCAAGGAATGATAATAAACATATAATTTTAGTTAACTAAACCCAAAAACGATATCGGGACATTTCGATCTCTGACGAGTTATACGGGTAAAATGGGTTTTCGGCGATGAACAACTCCGGGTTGTTACACAAAGGTAAGATCTAAACCCTATATTATGATAATATTGATTATTGTATGCTAGATCTAGGGTTTATGGCTTTGGATGATTATTGCATGTTCATTAGACAAACTAGATCCAAAGCTTTAGGGTTTGCATGCACACCATAGGAATGATGTAGTGCTCAAAACCCATCAGTGTTATGAGAGCTTAGGTTGTTTGTTTGATGTATTTGATGCTTGTTTAATCATTCATTGGCTGAAAATTGAAGTTTTTGGTCCTCTGCCTGACTGACTCAGCAACTCAGTTAATGAACTCGTCGAGTCCAGTCCCTGACTCGGCGAGTCCCGAGGTTAGACAGAGGATAGTTTGGGATTTTGACCTATTTTGCTCTGGGATAATTACCAAAAACATTTTTCATTAATAAAATCTAAAGTTTATCAATATTTGGTGATTATCCTTACCAAAATAGAAGATAATTGTCAAAATTAAGATAATTACTTGTTTTATAAGATAAATATTAATTATTTGTAATTTTGTTTTGAATTATCTAGTAAGAAATTGAATTAGGTCAAATTTAGATAATTACCAATTATTTGATTAATTTTAATTGTTTGTAATTTGATCTAGATAGTTTTGAAAAGTTTCAAAACTTGCCCTCAAGTTTTGGAATTTAAAATTTTGATGACAAGTTTAATTTTGAAATATTTAAATTCTGAACATTAATGTTTTGAAATGTTTCAAAACTTGCCCTCAAGTTTTGGAATTTAAATTTTTTGATTAAAAGTTTAATTTTTGAAATTTTAAATTCTAAAACCCTAGTTTTGAAAAGTTCAAATTACACCCTTATGGTTTTATTAAGTTAATTAAAAGTATAATTAAAAGAGAGTTAATATATCCATAATGATATGGTTTATATTTAATTAAATTAAAAGTTTAATTTATGATATTAAACAATGTAGTATTTAAAAAGTGTAAAATACACCCTTATCATATATATAACATTAAAAGTCTAATATTATATATGTATAACTTAAACTACTTGTCTTACCATTAGTAGACCTCATTCACGAAGCCGGTCTATAAGGGTGGGGGGGGGGGGGCATAAGGTTATGGCCTATAAAATGGTCGTTTAATGGATGTCCAATCTCATCCACTGCTTCCTTGATTGGTGGAGGGTCGTTAGCCGAATGGGTAGGATAGGGCAAAACCCTCTCCTCATTAAAAGTATAATGAATGTTAAAGTAACTAAATGTTTTACAAAAAATTCTCAATCTTAGTTACTTTAGGCAAAAGTGAATTGATGAAATTCCATAAAATTACACTTTATACCCTTACTAAGACGTTAGTGGAGCGTCTTGTTGAATTAGTGTTTAAGCCCGTAACTATATTTGGTAAGTACTTGACCCGGTTATGCATGGTCCTTTTGGGTTGTCTTCACCATAGAAACTTGACAGGGTGATTTATGGAGAGAGAGAGAAGATATTATGGTTTATTAATATATTATAAGAATAATATATTAAAAGAGATATCATATTTTTTAATTAATATTAGTCATAAATTTATTAGGAATTAATTTGGTGACTAAAATAGATTAATTGAATAAAGGGGACTTAAACTGTCAAATGTGTGATAGTGGAATTTTGGGATGGGAAACCTAATGGATTAAGGGGTGAACAAAATTATGATGGGAGCCCATCATATTTTCGTCCATGGCCTTATTCCAGAAGGTTCCATGGGTTGCTTAGGGTTTAAGTTGTCCATTAGGGTTTTGACTGAAACCCTAGCTGCTCACAGTATAAATAAGATCCCTAGGCTACAAAAATCGGCCACTTGCATTCTAAGAACCCTAGAGCCGATTTTTATGGGCCTCCTCCCTCTCTCACATACTACCCTCTTGCTAGTTTGTGTTTGTAAACCATTAGAGGAGCTACACTTGTTACTCTAAGCTCAAGGAAGAAGAAAGATCAAGAGTTCTTGAAGAGGTAATCATCTAGATCTCATTAGTTACATTAGTTTTGTAATATGTATGCTAGATATAGGGTTTCAAATCTTGGATGAATTGCATGTACAATAGAGAAACCTAGATCCAAGTAATTAGGGTTTGATTGTGCACATAGGAATGTTCTTTTGTGTCAAACCCATCAGTGGTATTTGAGCTATGTCTGGTTTCAATTGTCTCTGATGCTATATGTTTTGATATTGCTTGAAAAAAATCATTTTGTGTGCAATCTGCTTGACTGACTCGGCGAGTCCCTTTGTGGACTCGACGAGTAAGATGAAATCGACGAGTCCATAAGGGGACTCGGCAAGTCGGAACGTCAGACAAAGGATATTTCAGGATTTATTGTTGTTTTGATGAAGGATAATTGCTAAAATCGTTTTCTTACAATGAGGGCACCGTGTACATTTTCATGGTTATTCACACCCGCTTTGTGATCCCCGGCATCCCAGTCACAAACTTGAGGGGCATATCGAGATTTAAACATGCCATTGAAAAATTCAATGAATCTCCAAAGATCTAGGAGTTTTCAATACATTTAAAACTTAATCTTCTTTTCGTTTTTCATGGTGGAGAACTAGTGATTTGTCATTCACTTACCTTCAAATTATTTTCATGTTAGATTACGGCATCCCTCTTCTAATATGTAAACAATGTTGTTGGATCCTAGCCCTAATTTCTCATTTTGGTGTTTTATTAGGGATTCATTTCTAATCAAACTTTGTTCTTTTCCTTTTCTGATGTCGAACATTAACAACAACAACGCTTCTGGCTCGAGTTCCTCCGACTCTTTCTCACTCATGAACTTGTGTGGGAGGGTTATATTCGACGGAAAAAATTTCAACGATTGGATCCGTAACATAAGGATGGTCACCTGTTACGAGGACAAAGAGTATGTCCTTGATAAGGAGCTGAAGGAGATCGGCATGAACACTGCTACTCCCGAAGAGATCGCTGCCTTTGAGGCCCACGAGCATGATGCCATGAAAGTCCATTGCATCATGCAAGCGACAATGACTTCCGAACTCCAAAAGTCCTATGACGACATCTATCTCTATGAGATGCATCAAGACTTGCTGGACCGGTACCACCAAAGTGCGAGGCAAGAGAGGTATGAGATCATCACTTCGATGATCACTACCCAAATGGGTAGTGGAGAGTCCCTTACCGATCATCTGCAAAAGATGCAAAGATATGTTGATCACCTGCTAAAGTTGAATGTTAACTTTGATGAAGAGCTGGCGATTGACATCATCCTTCACTCCCTGCCTTCCTTCTACAACCAGTTCCGCATGACCTACCATATGAATAAGGAAGAGGTCATTTTGAGCAAGCTTCAAGGCTTGCTAAGGACTGCTGAGAGCAATCTCAAGGATAAGTCTATTGCACCAACTCCCACTCCAACTGCTACCCCTGTCTTGGCTATTGGGAAAGGGAAGGGTAAGAAGAGGAAGGCCCCCTCAAAGAGCCACCAAAAGGGTAAATCCCAAGATGGTACCTCTTCTAGTGGAACCAAAGTTGGTTCTGCTAAACCCAACTCTAACCCAAAAGAGGCAGAGTGCCACTACTGCTACAAAATAGGGCATTGGAAGAGAAGTTGCCTAGAATATCTGCAGGCCATCAAGGATGGAAAGATCAAGCCATCCTATGCAGATATTTACACAATTAGATCTAATGATTCATCACATTCCATTTCTTGGGTACTTGATACAGGATGTGGTTTTCACATTTATTCTGATTTGCAGGGCCTAAGATGAGATAGGGATGTGGAGCATAAGAAGATAAATTTGATCATGGGGAACAGAAGATCGTCGCCTGTCACCAAGATCGGAATTCACTCTTTAATGCTCAGTAGTAGATTAGGATTAGATTTAGACAATTGTTGTTATTCGCCAGATATGGCAAGAAACATCATTTCATTTCATGGTTTTTATACACAAGGTTTTAGATATTCATTTGAGAATGAAAAGGGTTCTATTAATGCTTATCTTAATGGTGTATTTTATTTTGAAGCATTGCCTTGTAATGGAATATATGAAACTGTGATGGTTGTAGATAACTTTGGAAATGATGTGTTGTCACTACTAGAAAACAGACCTTTAATGACGTGCTTTTTACGACACGCACTGATTAATGATACACAAAAGGACGCGCCCTTAAAATAGTGTTATCTCTCTAAAAAATTTAAGGATTTACGTCACGCATTATTGCGTGCCCTTAATTTAGTGTCTCAAGAAAAAAAATTAAAAACACGGAGGATGCTTTATCTTAAACGCGCGTCGTCTGTACCCGTCGCTTTATAATTTTTATGAAACGCACTTTTAGTAGACAAGGGGGAAACCAAATCCCTAAAATTTTGAAAACCAGCCTCGTTTTTTCTATCTTCTATCTATCTTTCATCCTTGCAATCCACTCTCCCCTCTCTGATACGCTCTCCTCTAGATCTCCCTTCATTCTCTACCTCCCATCTCTCTGTAAACCCTAAGCCATCGCCACCTCCCTTCTCTCTAGCACGTGCTAGGGTTTTATTTTCTTCCAAGCTTCCACTTCTCTCGTTTTCTCTCAACCCAGTACGTGCGAGGGTTATGAAATAAAGAAAGACCCCAATGCTCCACAAAGACTCCTTTCTGAAAAATATCATGTAAAGTCGTAGAGACGGAGTCTAAAATCATCAAGAGGAGAACAAGATGATAAAGCGAAGGTGAATCGTAATTCATCTGCGAGGTCTCCTCATCAATGGCGTTGACCAAATCTAAAACCTCGAATTCAAATCTAATCAAAATGGATTCAGGCCTCACTTCTCTCTCATAGCGATTTAGGGATTTTGGTACAAGGTATTGACTCTTAGACACTTGCGACTTAGGTTTTTTCTTACAATGTTTGTCTGTGCACTTTGATTTCTTAAATGAAGAATCGATAATGTTGGATTTCAAAAAAGCAAAATAGAGCCAATGTTTGTTTCTTTTTGAGTTCATCTGAGTTCGAATATCATATAAGATTCTTTTTTGAGTTCATCTGAGTTTGAATATCATCTGAGTTAGACAATGTTGGATTTTGGTACAAGGTATCTATGTTTGTTTCTTTGTTTCTATTTTGAGTTCAGGTATACTTTTATCTCATCTTTTGAATTTATAATGGTAATTTAATGTTTTTTCCTTAAATATCTAACATATTGCTGGATCAGGGAGTCTTAATCTACTTAAGATTTTGGTTTTATACCACTAAAGTTTACCATTTTTCTACTCATTTTTAATACAGTATTTTAATGCAAAACTAGGGTGTTTTGGGATGGCGAGATTTGGCCCTGAAATCGTGAAAACAGGTGTTACTACATGTATTATTGGTTCCTTGGGTTATTTAGAACCAGGATACCTAAGCAATGGTAAATTTGTGTTTAATGTTTGTTAAATAGCATAAGAACAAGTTCTTTTAGAAAAATTATGGAAATGTAAATATGAAGAAAAAATTACAGGTCATCTGAGTGTGAAGAGTGACATCTACAGTTTTGGAGTGGTGTTGTTGGAAGCCCTAACGGGTCAACAAACTTGGCAAAGACATAGGTATTACTCTGGTTTGGTAAAGTGGGTGATTCCATTTAAGACGTGCATAGCTTGTTGCACTTACAATGGAATTTCTTTTACATATGACATACCTATTTCTTGATATAAATCATGAAAATATGTAATGGATTCAAATTCAGAATTTCAGATATCTTGATCAGCTTAAGTCTCTATTTTCAGCTGCTGATACTTTACTCTGGCGACAAAAGCAAATGTCTGGTGCCATTCGGGTCTCTGCAACTGTCATATGGCTTCTCTTTGAGAGGATAGGCTATCATCTTGTTCCATTTTTGTGTCACTTTCTAATACTTGCTCTTGCGACAAAAGCAAATGTCTGGTGCCATTCTGGTCTCTTCCAAACTTCCCTGACATTAGATTGTCACAAGATCTGTGTGATTGTGTTGCTCTCTTGCTGAGAGACCAGATCAATTAGGGGTTCTTATACTTGAGGTAAATGACTACAGGGAAGGATATAAAGAGATTTATGAGTGTATGTATATATCTACCCACTTTTGAGGTTCCTTATTATTAACATGGATGAATTTTATGCTACTTTTAACTACAAAAACAACTTCTGGGCATGCAGGTCATTTTTACCTTATGGATTGTCTCTTTCATTGGTGGTTGGTTTGAGTTTTTGACCCTTGTATACATATGTGAGTTAATTGCTTTCACATCCTTAAGGCTGCGTTTTATTACATAAGAAGATTGACTTCGATTCAAATCAGCTCATGATTCACAATTTGATGTTGTAAAAGTGGGCTCCAGATGCCCAGGTGATGCTACTCAATCAATTTCATATCTTCTATCCAAATATAATCATGTCGTCCTATGTTGTGACCTTTGTTGTTTAACCCACATGTCACACTACCACATTCATTAACAATGTAGTAATAATGAATCAACTTAATTTAATTAAATAAATAAATCAATTTGTTATTTGATGTTAATATCAACAACAAATATGTTATGACAGATGCAGGAGATAAAAATCTTTAAAGTCCCAATTGTTGGAAATGATAAGCTAGACTTTAGAAATTAATATTATTATAGGGGTTAGTTTGGTAAATATTAGTGGCAGTTAATGACCAATCGTTGTGTTGGTTAGAAATGTTGTAACTGTCGTATGATTCGTTTATATATATTTATGTCTTAACTGAAATGTAACCGTTGGTTGTGATAATAAGAATTAATGCTTTGTAGTATATACATATCCTTTATCACAGCAAACCTCTTCGTGTACACATACAGATTTTCCCTAAAACTGAATCCTCCTTTTTCTGTCACTGTTGAGATTTTCTATATAGTTTGTGTTTCTTATTAGATAGATCCAACACCACTTTCTTCTAATTAATGCTTAACTTTTTAGGTATTGTAGAAGCAAGAAGAAGTGAGCATAACATTAAAGACCAAGGGGCAGTCAAGGAACAAAGTGAATGAAGCTACTGTTTAGGATTTTTCTGTGGATTTTTTCCAATGAACCATTCGGCTCTGCATGCAAATTTGAAGTAACTGTGGTTTATTCTTGCTTTTGATTCCCTTTGAATAACATATCATACGATTTTACATTATCTTTTTAGTTTTCTTTGAGGTCATAGCCTAAAAAGATTATTATTAATTAATTTTTTCAGGTTGGAATATAATCTAGACTTAAGGTTATTTTGGTAATTATGTTAGAATCTGGAAATTATATCACTATTTAATTCATTGCCTCCGATGTACTGCTTGTCTGTTCTATTGCAATCACCAATGAGATCGGGAATGCATACGATACCACTACTACTATTTTTAACTTATTTCTTTTTCTTAAAAGACATAAATGCCCTTCAACTTCAAGTCCTACTTGTTTAATTTAATTATTCATATTAGTGTTACAAATGAAATGCACAGCTACACCAGTTAGGATGCAACCTTGGAACCGTTAGCACACCTGCCATTTTCCAGCTGCCCATTCCATGATTATTTTTGTGTGTATAAAGTTTGTTCCAGTTCCTATTGTCCCTTAGAATGAGCGGTTTCAGTTTCGAATGAGATCACCACACAACAACTTATAAAAAGGGCAAAAAAGTCAAAAAAAACCAAAAAAGTAACTTAGATTTGAATCTTACAAACACTGAAAGTCTTATATTTGTAGTTCTCAAATTGTGTTGATTTTTCTTTAAATGTAGAAGGGGAAAAAGTCCTACTGAAGGTGGGACAGGGGGTGAGGAGGTCAGGTAGGGGCAGGGGCAGCAACAACAAGAGCAACTGTGGTAGCTATATTTGCATATAATATGTATAATTTACCTTTTTTCTTTTACTCGTCCAGAATTATGCAGCAATTTTATACCTGCGCATTCCAGAGGGCTTTAGAATCATCCTTCGTGGAAAAGATGTAATTCATCATAATATAGTTAATGATATGATGCTAACTTAGATGGTTATGTATAAGCCAACACAACCATGTCCTGAATGGACAAGCACAAGGAACGATCAAAACGTATCAACCTTAAATCCTTAAGTAGTTTTATTATTATTATTATTATTATTATTATTATTATTATTATTATTATTATTATTATTATTATGTGCATGTTAAACTTAGGAATTTTAATTTTACTTATGTTTTTCCACCTAGCAGATGGTGGCTGTGGTGACTATAGGTTTTGTGAAAGATGCAAAAGACGATATCAATGTTCAAGGGTTCAATGTTTATCACAAGAAACGACTCATTAAGGTTTCACTTTCTTGCTATATAAATAATATGTTTATATATGGTGTTGAGATCATAGCAAAGCAATACTTGTATGGTCGACACTTGGCAGCATTGAAATTTGTGGAGTCTATGCTAACTTTGTTAATATGTAGAAGATAAAACAATCTCATTATAATTTTAGCTTTATGTTAAAATATTGTTGGATTTCCTCATTCTCTTGTCAACATGTTGTTGATGTAGGTGTGCGTCTTTTATCTGCTTCTTCAAGCCCATGACACTGTTGGTATGCTCTATTACCTCTATGTGTAGGTTTTATTATTTTACATAACTTGTAGCTTCTTTACTTTTTATACAAATTAGGTAGCCTACTAACACCTTTGGGCCCCATTTATTATTAGGATATGACATAACATATGGTATCTTATGCATTTGATTTAACTAGGACTGGGACTCAGTCAACGAGACAAAAATTGCAATTTTTTGTCCTACTTGGAAAGTTGGGACATGGACTCCTATCAATCATGTCCTGTGTAACAAACACAACGTTAATGTACAAGGTCTTTGTGATCCACCTATTTAATAAAAATGACAGTAATCCTTACTTACATGTTGTTTCTTCTTAACTTAATGGACATAAAGGGGACACAACTTAATCTTGTATGATATATATGTGTGTTTCTTCTTGACTTAACTGAGAAAGTAATAGAAATGGCTTTTCCTTTTGATCAGAGGATGATACAAAGATAGATACTATGGTGAAGATACCAATTTTGATGGAATTTCATCGCCATATCTATGATCCTGATTGGAATTTCTCATGTGAGTGATGAATGTATTGACTTCCCTTATTAAATCTTTGAGATCTTATCCATCATACATGATTTACATGTTGATTCTAGTTATTTCTTTTTTCTGAAGGTGGTATAAAGGAATACATGATCCTCATGGACCAGTTTCATCATGTTTCAACTGCCTTTTTGGAGCTCAATGGCATGTTTTTTTTACACATAACTATTGATTGTGGAATCTTAGGTATCTTGTAAAGTTGATGGATTTTAAGTCAACATAACCTAAATGATATGTTTCTCATCATGTTTTTGGGTTTATCATTTGGGGATATGATAGGATTTAATTAGATGAGGAGGGCATTCATGTCTTTTTGCACAAATACCATCATGTTCCACAATTTTAGGTGGGACAAAAAGTTGCAATTTTTGTCACATCAACATCAGTCCAATTCGTTGTACAAACTACAACATGTTATGTCATGTTTTTTTATGATTGACACAAATGGGATCCTAAATTGCTTAGATTTGAGCAAAATAGATACTTGAAGTAGCCTTCTGAAGATTTACGAGATTAACTAATCTAGTTTGTTACTCAAGATATGTACTTATATGTTGAGTCTTTGTTGACTCTTTGTTTCATATAGTATTTTAAAGAATGTTGAGTCTTTGTTGACTGATTGTTATTTTTTGTGCAGAAAGGTGGTTTATGTTCTGATACTAGTATTGGTCAAGGGGGTACTACTGGATGGAAGGTGCTTCAATACACACTTACTTACAACAATGGATTGTATTTTTGTGCAGAAAGGTGCTTTATGTTGAGTCTTTATGTTTTGATACTAGTATTGACTGATTGTTGTTTTTTGTCCATAGAACGATTATTTGTATGACATTAAATTTTATGCAATGGATTGTATTTTTTGTATATGATATTTTATTTTCTATTATGAGACATTAAATACAAATTTAATTTGAAAATTAGTAAATCATTAAATAATATTTTTTTTAAACATTTAAAATTATGATACGCAAAATGTGTGTCATCTTCATTTATGACATGGCCTTTCTTGACAGGGGCTTTCTTGATACGCATTACGTGTCATTAACACGCACATCGTAAGGTTACGACATGCGAATGCGTGTCGTCTTCTTTTATGACAGGTCCTTCCATGATACGCATTGCGTGTCGTAAACGTGCGTCGTAATTGTGCGTCGTAAATGAGCGTCGTAAATGCGCGTCGTCTCTCTTTATGACAAGGCCTTCCTTGACACGCATTTGCGCGTCGTCTGAGCCTTTTACGACACGCAATGAGCGTCCTAAAAGTTTGTTTTTCTAGTAGTGTGTGTATTGATTCATCCAATGGTTTGGGTAAAGCGTGCTTGTGGCATTGTCGTCTTGGACATGTCAACAATAAACACATAGCCCAACTCCAAAAGGATGGAGTGTTGGAGTCATTCCACCTTAAGGACGATGACGTGTGCGAGTCTTGTTTGCTTGGAAAGATGACCAAGTCACCCTTCACTGGTACTTGTGAAAAGGGTGGGGGTCTATTGGATCTCATACACACCGTGTGTGTGGGCCCTCTAGATCAACCACTAGGGATGCGATCCGCTTCTACGTGAATTTTACAAATGATTATAGTAGATATGGGTATATCTACTTAATCAAGCACAAGTCAGAAACCTTTGTAAAGTTCAAAGAGTTTAAACAAGAAGTGGAGAATTAGTTGGGAAGGAAAAGCAAGATGCTTCGATCCAATCGAGGAGGAGAGTACCTAAGTCTTGAATTCCACGACTATCCTAAGGTGTAAGTCCCTAAAATGCTAGAGTATCAATCAGATCCGGTTGATGGTGCAGAATCCCAATCAAACGGATGATGTCAGACCAAATATAAGAGAAGGAGAAGAAGAAGATGATGAATCTTGTATGTATTGATTATGAATGAAGATCCGGATACAAGATTCACACACACTTACACACAATCTCTTTTCTCTCTCTCTAGAACACCTTCAAATTCACACACTTAAGCTCCTATAGTGTTCATAAAATATATTCCTCAAACCCCTCACCCCTATATATATATACACGAGAAAAATGGGCCTTTAAATGGGTTTACGGTCGGGCCGAAAACAGGTTTACGACCGTAAACATCCACCTAGTCATAAACCTGACCGTAAACTCATAAAATATTACAGAAAAACACAATTGCCCAGAAAAGCAAAGTATAAACCATATTTTTGACCCAACAATCTCCCCCTTGGTTTATAGCTTTCTTTTCTTTTCTTAAATGACCCAAAAAGCTCCCGCTAAGAAGTAGCTGGCTTTTCTTGTCAATCTTCATCGATCGCTTGGCTTCGGCATTAATCTTCAAATTCTTCATGTAACAACGCAAATTTTCAAACAATTTTTTTTTCATTTTAAAAATAAAGTATTTCCATTCCAAACAAGACATAAATAATTTAAGTGTCATGTCAATTACAATTTGTCTAAATCCCAAGATCATAAAACATCCTCCAGTGTGTACAGATCACGTCGGCGCCTTCCCACGGTCCTCGCTAGTACCTGAAACACATACGTAACAACTGTAAGAATAAATGCTTAGTGAGTTCCCCAATATACAACTTACGCACATACGCCTTTCCAGGCCCTGACCTTTCGGTCCATGTGTCTCAGGGGACTTCCGTCCCTGCTGGGTAAACCTTCCGGTCCTACCCACGCCGACCTTCCGGTCCATAACACAACGCCTTCCGGCCCATAATATAATCGCCTTCCGGCCCATAACATAATGCCTTCCAGCCCATAATACAATCGCCTTCCGGCCCATAACATACATAACACATATAAAATATAACTTACCACATATAGCACACATATCACATATCATATCTGAGCTTCCGGTCACACAGTCAAACCCTTCCGGGTACAGTATAGTGAGAAGACTCACCTCGTGAATACTGAAAGCTAGCAAATCCTGAAGTTACTCGTGCTCGATCCGCCGAGCTACAATCTCTCTATAACATCATATATCTCTTATTAACACTTTTATCTTCTAAGTTTAACTGCCCCCAAGAAGTCACACATAGGTCAACTCTGGTCAACGGTCAACTCGACCGGACTCGGCGAGTGCCATGGCGACTCGGCGAGTCTAGACGTCCTCCAATTCTCTAATATTCCCCTTCTACTCGTCGAGTATCCTCCTTGACCCGACGAGTTACTCCTGGAAGAATCGCGGGGCCACCCCGACTCAACTCGCCGAGTCTGAAGAACAACTCAACGAGTCCCAGTTAATCTTCAAGCTACTCGCCGAGTCTGTTCATCAAACTCGGCGAGTCCATGCCATGCAACCGCTCAAACTGCTTCCTAAGGTCAGAACTGCCCCGACCATTCATAGGTCTGGCCTTCCTAGACTGATCCATCACGTAAGGTCCTCATTTCGGTGCTTATGATACACCCTATGACTTATAATTTACATTTTGACCTAAGGCATAAGGATTCCAATCCAAAACCTCCATCAATTCCCGAAATGCTCAGGCATGGGACATTCTGGACCTCCAAAGGTCCCAATACAGGGTTCCAATCGTTTGGGGGACTAGGGTAACATTCAATCTAGTCACAAAAGGGTTCCATAAACCCTAAACCCATAAACACATCAACATAACAAAGTATACTCGAATTCTTACCTGGATGATGTACTCTTCTGTGTCCCCAATCCTCAGAACGTGACTCCCTTGTTGTTCCCTTAGCCAAGCCCTTCTCTTCCTTGCACAACAACTCCTCCAAAATCAACAATGGCCTTTAACCTTGCTCCAGATGCACACAATTGATTTAGGGTTTCTCTCAGAAGGCTAAAATGAACAATGACGGCCAACAAGTCCCTCTTATACATCCCAAACCTGAACGGTTAGGGTTTTCGCTAAACAGCGCAGAGTCGCCGAGTCCATATCCGGACTCATCGAGTCCAGTCGCGAACCCGCGACCAGGTCTGCGATCCTACTCGGCGAGTCTAGGCTCCAACTCGCCGAGTCCCCTCTTAAAACACCCCAAAACATAATTATAACAATACCTGAATTTCCGGGCTGTTACAACTCTCCCCCACTAGGACTAGACTTCGCCCTCGAAGTCTCACTCTGAAAATAGCTCTGGATGCTGCTCCCGCATCTCACGCTCCGGCTCCCAAGTCATTTCCGATCCCTTCCGGTGTTGCCACTGAACCAACACCAGAGGTACCTCCTTGTTCCTCAGAACCTTGATCTTCTGATCCCTGATGGCCACTGGTCTCTCGGCATAATTCAGGCTCGCATCCACCTGAATATCCTCTAATGGAACCACTGCCGACTCATCGGCTATGCACTTCCTCAATTGCGACACATGAAAAGTGTCGTGGATCTGCCCCAACTCTGCTGGCAACTCCAAACGATAGGCTACCCGGCCTATCCTTGCAATCACACGAAATGGCCCAATATACCGGGGCCCCAACTTGCCCCTCTTCCTGAATCGAATCACTCCTTTCCAAGGAGAGACCTTCAGGAGAACGAAGTCGCCGACTTGAAACTCAAGCTCGGATCGGCGCCTGTCTGCATAACTCTTCTGTCGGCTCTGGGCGGTCAATAACCTCTGTCTAACTTGCTGAATCTGCTCTGTCGCCTGAAGCACGATCTCTGTACTGCCCATCACTCTCTGTCCCACCTCTCCCCAGCAAATGGGGGTCCGACACCTCCTACCATACAACAGCTCAAAAGGTGGCATACCAATGCTCGAATGATGGCTGTTGTTGTAGGAAAACCCTGCCAAGGGTAAATACGCATCCCAGCTACCCCCGAAATCTAACACACACGCTCGAAGCATGTCCTCCAGCGTCTGAATCGTTCGCTCGCTCTGACCGTCTGTCTGGGGATGATATGCGGTACTAAAATGCAATTTCGTACCCAGCTCCTCATGGAATTTCTTCCAGAACCTGGAAGTGAAGCGCACATCACGGTCTGAAACAATCGAGATCGGCACCCCATGCCGAGATACTACTTCTCTCACATATATCTCCGCCAACTTCTCCGCTGAAGAACTCTCGCTGATGGCAAGGAAGTGTGCACTCTTCGTCAACCTATCCACCATCACCCAAATTGCATCAACTCCCCTGGCAGTCCTCAGCAATTTGGTGATGAAATCCATAGTGATCTGTTCCCACTTCCACTCGGGAATATCCAATGGTTGTAACTTGCCATGCGGTCTCTGGTGCTCGGCCTTAACCCTACGGCAGGTCAAGCATCTCTCAACGAACCATGCGACGTCCCTCTTCATACAGGGCCACCAATACTCTTTCCTCAAATCCAAATACATTTTCGTAGCACCGGGATGGATCGAGAATTTCGATCTATGAGCCTCTTCCATCAAAGTAATACGCGTACCGCCCACGAACGGTACCCAGATCCGACCCTGAAACGTCAGAAGCCCTCATCCATCCCTAACGAACTCTGAAATTAACCCAACAACCCGCTCTTTCTTCTGCATCTCTGGTCGCACAGCCTCGGCCTGTGCCCCACGAATAGCATCCAATACTGGAGTCATCACAGTCAATCTCAAACATACATCTCGCAATGGAGTGCTCTCCGCCCTGCGGCTCAATGCATCGACTACCACGTTAGCCTTGCCTGGGTGGTACAGGATCTCACAATCATAATCCTTGACCACATCCAACCACCTCCTCTGATGCATATTTAGGTTAGGCTGATCCATCAAATACTTCAAGCTCTTATGGTCTGTGTATATCGTACATCGAACCCCATACAGGTAGTGATGCCAAATCTTGAGAGCGAACACTACTGCCCCCAACTCTAAATCATGCGTGGGGTATCTCGCCTCATGAGGCTTCAGCTGCCTCGACACATAAGCTATCACATGACCCCTCTGCATCAACACTGCACCCAATCCCGAAATCGATGCGTCGCAATATACTACAAAATCTTCCATCCCTTCCGGGAGAGCTAATATCGGGGCTTCGCACAACCTCTGACGAAGTGTCTCAAAAGAGGTCTGCTGCTCGGGTCCCCATGAGAATGCAACACCCTTCTGGGTCAATCTGGTGAGCGGCACTGCGATCTTGGAGAAATCCTTAATGAATCTCCGATAATACCCTGCCAACCCAAGGAAGCTCCTGATCTCAGAGGGTGAATTTGGCGCCTCCCAACTCATCACTGCCTCAACCTTGGCCGGATCGACCAATATCCCTTCCTGATTAACAACATGTCCTAGAAATTGGACCTCCCACAACCAGAAGTCACATTTGGAGAACTTTGCATAAAGCTTCTCCGACCTCAATACCTCAAGGACCTCCCTCAAATGCTCCTCATGCAGCTCTCTAGATCTCGAATACACTAGAATGTCGTCTATAAATACAATCACTGACTGATCCAACATCGGCCTGCATACCCTGTTCATGAGATCCATGAACACAGCCGGGGCATTGGTGAGCCCGAAAGGCATCACCACAAACTCATAATGCCCATATCGCGTCCTAAACGCTGTCTTATGGACGTCCTCATCCCGCACTCTCACCTGATGGTACCCTGACCTCAGATCGATCTTGGAAAACCAAGATGCTCCCTGCAACTGATCGAATAAATCATCGATCCTCGGTAACGGGTAACGGTTCTTGACCGTCAACTTGTTCAACTCCCAGTAATCAACGCACATCCGGTGTGAACCATCCTTCTTCTTGACGAACAGAATAGGTGCTCCCCACGGCGAGCTGCTCGGCCGAATGAATCCCTTCCCCAGCAACTCCTGGAGCTGCGAGGACAACTCTTGCATCTCTGGAGGTGCAAGACGATAAGGCACCTTAGCAATAGGCGCGGCCCCCGGAACCAGATCGATACCAAAATCTACTTGCCTCACAGGAGGTACTCCCGGCAGCTCCTCGGGGAAAACATCTGGAAACTCACGCACCACTGGGACCTCCTCAACTGACCTCGGTCTCTCGGAAACCTCTCGCGTATCCATCACATACGCCACAAAACCCTTACAGCCCTGCTGTAGACACTTCCTCGCCCTAGCGGCCGAACAAAAAGCTGATCCCGAACGGGTACCCTCGCCGTACACCGAAAGAACTCCCCCACTATGGTCTCGTATAGTCACCAGCTGACGCTCACAGTCGATGACAGCGCCGAATCGGCTCAACCAGTCCATGCCCACGATGACACAGGCATCACCCATAGCAATAGGAATCAGGTCAATTGGGAACCCAATCCCGAAAATCTCTAACACACATCCCCGGAGAACCTCCGTGGCACAAATCAC
The DNA here is from genome assembly GCF_002870075.4 of Lactuca sativa. Classification (NCBI taxonomy): domain Eukaryota; kingdom Viridiplantae; phylum Streptophyta; class Magnoliopsida; order Asterales; family Asteraceae; genus Lactuca; species Lactuca sativa. The sequence continues at coordinate 226,447,797 of NC_056631.2, read as the reverse complement.
TCTCTCGTCAGCTATAGAAACTCTCAGAGGCCGACTCATCGACTCACGACTAACGCTGATATGCTGACTAAAAGCCAAATATACAAAGGACCTACTCGCACCCGAGTCAAATAATGCTAGAGCAGGCATAGAGTTCACAAGGAAAGTACCTACGCATATAATAACATAAGCATAACATCTCGACTTTAAAATAAATACATGAACTACAGCATACCTGCCACAACATCGGGCGCAGCGCGGACCTCCTCCGCAGTCAGCTGAAAGGCTCTCCCCCGAGCCCTCGGGGCCTCGGCCTTCACTGGTCGAGTCGCAGTAGCTCTGGCAGCAGGTGTAGATCCCTGAAGAAGCTGAGGGCACTCGGCCTTCCGATGGCATGTCTGGTTGCAATGAAAGCAAACCGTAAATCCCTTGGGGCACTCCCTAGCAATGTGCCCCTCCTTGCTACACTTGTAGCAAGCACCAGATCGACATGCTCCATCATGACCCTTGCCGCACTTTCCGCAAGTGCGGCCCTTCGAACCTCCTGTCCTCGAATCGGCGGACTTTATCCGCTTGGCTGCCGGCTGAGACTGAGCCGGCCGCCGGTCCACCTGCTGAGACTCGACCTCTTCCCTGGCCTGGGTCTCCAACTCAATCTCGCGCTTCCTGGCGTTCGCCTGAAGCTCAGCAAAAGTATGATAGGTGGAGTTCGACACAAACTCCCGGATATCCCTCCTCAAAACACCCAAGTACCGGCTCATCCGAGCCTGCTCAGTGGACACCAGCTCGGGGCAGAACATCGCCCGCTCATGAAACTTCCGCGTGATCACCGCAACAGAATCATTACCCTGCTTGAGGGTTAAGAATTCCTGAACCAATCGTTCCCTCTCCACCGGGGGAACGTACTCGTCCCTGAACATAGAAGTAAACCCCTCCCATGTCACTGCTGTAATCTCTGCCAAAGTGAAGATCGCCGTCACGAACTTCCACCAATCCTTCGCTCCCAGACGGAGCTGGTTCAAAGCGAACCGTACCCTCAGGTGCTCCGGGCATGAACAAGTGTAGAAGCACCCCTCTATATCAGCGATCCACCTCATCGCAGCAATCGGATCCTGCGTCCCATCGAACTCAGGTGGCTTCGTGTTGCTGAACTCCCGGAACAGCAACGAGTCACCCCCCTGTGGGCTGGCAGCGGCCACAGCTGCGGTAGCTGCAGCGGCTGCAGCTTCAGTCAATGCGACGTACCGCTCCTCAAACGTCTCCATCAGGGTGGTCTTAATAGACCCAAACATCTCCGGGATCTCAGCCCGGATCGCCGCCGCTACCTCCTCGTGAATCATCTGACGAATCTCCTCGTCACTCACACCGCTCGAACTCGCTCCGTGGCGTGGTCTAACCATGATGTCTCTGAAATACAATATAAAACTATCAGAGACTCCATCGAGTATAATCGTACTCGATAACGCAACCCTACTCAGTCTCCGATATCCAGGGATTCCTACTTGGGCCTCCCACTGACCCGGTGCCTTCGGTAGTACGGGCCCAATACTACCGACCACACTGCATCAGTATTCATCCCAAATCTTCCTCCCCAAACCCCGGATAGTGAGTACTCTACTTCTGTTATGCACTATCTACTCGTATACTAGCAAAGCATCTCATCTCGGCAAACTTCCCAAGACTAAAGTATCACAAATCAGGCCACTCTAGTCCTATCATGAATACCTAGTCTTCTAGCATGCATAACAATTCATATCATATAATATTGTAAGGTATTTTGGGGATCTTTACCGTTCGGGCGCTGACTGATCGTACACACTGCTTCTTTCTTGCTTACCACAAAACCATTTACAAGAGTTTATGCCTTTATTTAAAAAGTTTTCCTCAAATCCTCGGTTTGAGTTCAGTTACTCCCGAAGGTGCACCCGAATCCCTCAAACCAAGGCTCTGATACCAATTGTAACAACGCAAATTTTCAAACAATTTTTTTTTTCATTTTAAAAATAAAGTATTTCCATTCCAAACAAGACATAAATAATTTAAGTGTCATGTCAATTACAATTTGTCTAAATCCCAAGATCATAAAACATCCTCCAGTGTGTACAGATCACGCCGGCACCTTCCCACGGTCCTCGCTAGTACCTGAAACACATACGTAACAACTGTAAGCATAAATGCTTAGTGAGTTCCCCAATATACAACTTACGCACATACGCCTTTCCAGGCCCTGACCTTTCGGTCCATGTGTCTCAGGGGACTTCCGTCCCTGCTGGGTAAACCTTCCTGTCCTACCCACGCCGACCTTCCGGTCCATAACACAACGCCTTCCGGCCCATAATATAATCGCCTTCCGGCCCATAATACAATCGCCTTCTGGCCCATAACATACATAACACATATAACATATAACTTACCACATATAGCACACATATCACATATCATATCTGACCTTCCGGTCACACAGTCAAACCCTTCCGGGTACAGTATAGTGAGAAGACTCACCTCGTGAATACTGAAAGCTAGCAAATCCTGAAGTTACTCATGCTCGATCCGCCGAGCTACAATCTCCCTATAACATCATATATCTCTTATTAACACTTTTATCTTCTAAGTTTAACTGCCCCCAAGAAGTCACACATAGGTCAACTCTGGTCAACGGTCAACGGTCAACGGTCAACTCGACCGGACTCGGCGAGTGCCATGGCGACTCGGCGAGTCTAGACGTCCTCCAATTCTCTAAGATTCCCCTTCTACTCGTCGAGTATCCTCCTTGACCCGACGAGTTACTCCTGGAAGAATCGCGGGGCCACCCCGACTCAACTCGCCGAGTCTGAAGAACAACTCGACGAGTCCCAGTTAATCTCCAAGCTACTCGCCGAGTCTGTTCATCAAACTCGGCGAGTCCATGCCATGCAACTGCTCAAACTGCTTCCTAAGGTCAGAACTGTTCCGACCATTCATAGGTCTGGCCTTCCTAGACTGATCCATCACATAAGGTCCTCATTTCGGTGCTCATGATACACCCCATGACTTATAATTTACATTTTGACCTAAGGCATAAGGATTCCAATCAAAAACCTCCATCAATTCCCGAAATGCTCAGGCATGGGACATTCTGGACCTCCAAAGGTCCCAATACAGGGTTCCAATCATTTGGGGGACTAGGGTAACATTCAATCTAGTCACAAAAGGGTTCCATAAACCCTAAAGCCATAAACACATCAACATAACAGAGTATACTCGAATTCTTACCTGGATGATGTACTCTTCTGTGTCCCCAATCCTCAGAACGTGACTCCCTTGTTGTTCCCTTAGCCAAGCCCTTCTCTTCCTTGCACAACAACTCCTCCAAAATCAACAATGGCCTTTAACCTTGCTCCAGATGCACACAATCGATTTAGGGTTTCTCTCAGAAGGCTAAAATGAACAATGACGGCCAACAAGTCCCTCTTATACGTCCCAAACCTGAACGGTTAAGGTTTTCGCTAAACAGCGCAGACTCGCCGAGTCCATATCCGGACTCGTCGAGTCCAGTCGCGAACCCGCGACCAGGTCTGCGATCCTACTCGGCGAGTCTAGGCTCCAACTCGCCGAGTCCCCTCTTAAAACACCCCAAAACATAATTATAACAATACCTGAATTTCCGGGCTGTTACACTTCACAGCTTCAAGATGAACTTGATGAATCTTCAATGAATGACTTCCTATTGAGCGGATGGGCTTTTATTCACAATTTGGATTTGAACGCACGTCAGGTGAGGAGGCTTGATGTACTGATTCTTGAAAGATAGCGCTTTCAGCTTGAGAATCTTTAGAGAGAACAAATCTACTGGATCACTTCAGCAGGTACAAAGATAGCAGCAGACTAATTGAGGAGACTTCAATGCAATCCATCACATAATCTTCAAGTGCAGCTTCACCTTGCTTATGGGGTTGAAAGATTGAATGTCGAAAGAATAATCTTCATTTCTTGCTCCTTTGAATGCGAATTATTCGATGCTCACACATGAAGCCTTGGCTCAGAAATCTTCGACACAAACTCCATGAGTTTCATCTTCACCTGAATTCACTTTTCAAGACAAAACAAAAGTAAAAGAAAATTTAGCACACAATATTTTTGGGTTTTTCATATTTTCTAAAAAAAATAAAATAGAAACAAAAATATTTTTGGATTTCTGATTTTCTTGAACAAGAAATAGAACCGAAATAACAGTATTTTTTTATTTTGAATTTTCTAATTTTTGTTTGTTTGTTTGTTTTTTTAAATTTTAATTCTCCACTAATATTTAAATTAGAAGAACAATATGAACAAATTTAATAAAAATAAAATGATATCTAACGTTAAGAATGATTTGGGATCAAAGTTTTTAGACAGCCTTAATCCGCTTGTCGGTACCTTTTATCTTCACGTCTTTGTCTGGTCAATCGTCGGTATTGTGGTCCACTTAAACATGAAAAATTGTGACAGATTTAGGACATGCTATTAGTTACCAGACAAAGTGATCCTAAGTTCCTAGATACTATATCTTAAGGACCATTCAGCTGAAGACGACCAGGGATATTGTTGTCCACCTAAATTGAGCAACGAGATCTATAGACAATCTTTGAGTGTTCAATTTTAATTGTACTGGAACATATTTCCCGCTTCCTGATATGCCCCAGTAATCAAAGACTTCAAGAATACTCCTTACATCAGGTGAGCAGACAATCATTTAGAGAGAAGATAGATTTAGAATGCATATGCTATGCACCCAGGTCAGATCTCTTCCAATCTCGTAGAGGGTAAAACATATGACTAACTGAAGTTTTAGAGGGATTGAGAAGTAGAATGGTGCATATACTGTGTACCAGGTCGGATTGTGAGTCACGCAAAGGAGACATTATATGGCTCACAGATAGAAAGAATTGCATAGATAGAAGATGCAGAGAAATAGAATTGCGTATATTGCAGTCCAGGTCAGATTTTGAGTCACGCAGAGGAGGTAACATATAACTAACAGACAGATAGAGAAAGAAAACAATTTTCTACAAAACTAATTAATCGGAATGTACCATTCGCCCCATCAATACCGGAATTAAGGACAGAATCTGCACATCGAGGAAAAATTAATCTACGGTTCCAAGTACAGGTTCTTTAATGTGACCAGTAGATTCTCATATATATCTCCCTGCTCAACCTATCCAAGCGTCGTATTGTCAGGCTAAACGGATCTAACTAGGTCAAGATTTGTCAAGTCTATAAAATTCCTAAGTTCAACTCTGCCTAATCATGTCCATTTAGAATCTTTCGTGCCTACCGACGCATCAACCCAGAGCATAGACCCTTCAACTTTGGGTATGTTATGCAGACTCAGATTGCCTGTTATCACTTGATAATATCACTTCCCAAAACATCTCCCTCAAGTACATTTCATAACCAACATATATATATATATATATATATATTTTTTTTTTTTATTTTTTGATTTTCTAATGTTTTTGGATTTTTTAAAATTTTCTAATTTTTGTTTTGTTTTTATTTCTCCCCCTAAATTTGTGCATATGAGAGAAACGAAAGTAAACGCACCAATTTAAACTATCCTAAAACAAAAATTAGTCTTTGAAGTGAATTAGCTTAAGAAAAACTTAGGAGTATAGAGAAGAAAACTCAAACCGTAAGTCACCGATTGAATTTGCATCCAGAAGGTCTGAGAACAGCACGCATAATCTCAGAACAGATCCAAAAATTCTTCATGTGATTAAGCACTAATCCTGTGTGTGATCCCTTCCTTTCTTCCCTTCCCGTAAAGGACACATACTCTCAAACAAAATTCCGAGTGTTGTACAGTTGAGAGATGCCTCCTATCATGTGCTTGGAACAGCCACTACCAACAAACCGAAGTCTGATGATATGCCTCCATAGCTGCTCCGACACAGAGCGGGATTAGTTAGTCTTTGGAACCTTATCCATTTTGAAACTGGGTTGACCTTTTTCATCCTTGCACTGTACTTTCTCCCATGACATATCCTGGTTATCACAAACAGAAGATGTAGAAACGTTAGAAGCATTAGGAGATTTGAGAGAGTGAGCCTTCAGAACCCATTTGTAGTTCGATTTGACCCATTTCTTTTTAGATCCGATGGATGGCTCAGTACTTTCTTTTGATCTTGATGTCGGCCGTTGAGATGACTTTGATTTTGGCTTCACGGGAGCATCTCTTGGATTTGGCTTCTTGGCCGACATTCCCTTCTTGCCCTTGGGATTTTGATTCATGTCCTTTGGGGTTTTATTCTTGCTCTTCTGCGCATTCCATTCATCATTGTATGAATGTGACCTTGAGGGGTTTCTTTTGAAGTATCTCTCTCTTGGTGCGTTCTGCCAGCCTTGTGCATAGTAAGGAACGTATGAGCAATTTGGACAGTTTCTGGCAATGTGTCTAGGTGTTCCACAGTGAAAAAAAAAGTCTTTTTTTTTCACTGGGAAATTGTTTCTTCCTGCCCGCGGTGGCGTATCTTTGCCTTGTCTCTTGCTTTTCCCACACGCACATTTACAACAGGTACTCTGTTTCACTGGAATTGGTGGCCTGTATTTCTCAACAACAGGTTGAGCAGAAGCAGTTGAGTTCGAAGAAACAGATTCAGATCTCAAGGAGATGTTGGTTTGTTCAGTAGTGTTCTCGTTGTTCTCATATTCTGCTACTTTACCTGCACATGAGGTAGATGTGCTAGAAATAGGAACATCGATATTTTCAAACAAATAATCAAATATGTCAAAAAAAATTAACTCAACATGATTCGATTCAAAGGCATCACACGATGTATCATCAACTTTAATATCAGAAACAAAAGGTTGTTTATTGGAAACAGAAACATCATGTTCAGGCTCAGTTTTGTTATCAGAAACAGATCCTTCAACTTTGTGCTTTGACTGATCTAAGGATTGATTTGCAGGGAAAGTAGAAACGTTAGTACTTTCAACATTAATAAATCATCCTGAAACGAAACCAGACGGATTTCCATAAACCATAAATGGTTCGTTGGCAATCTCATCCTTAGATAGGGGTTGATACTGATATGTATGATTATAAGGAGGAGGTACACTATCATATCCTAAAACCTTTGACTGATTTCATTTGAACTACATGCAGTGATCAATCATGTTGGCAACTACCTCGCTTGATCCATCAAATTTTCTAAAATCAAAATTTGCGGTTTCAAATTGTCTTTTTAATGTATCAAACTCGGTAATTAACTCATCATTTTGTCTCTTAACATAATCATATAGTTCACATTTTTCACTGTATTCTGACTGAATTCTTCTAAAATCCTTTATTTTTGTTTCTAATTCAGCCTTCAAGGGTTTCTGTCCTTTCCTGAGTTGATATCTTTCATATCTCAGGTCCTCAACTTCTCTTTTTAATAAATCAATTTGGTCTCAAAGAAATTTAATCGTCGTTTCACAAGATTGAGAACATGAAACTTTATTGACTGGAACGTTTGAATAACTCATTGTTTTTTTTTAATATGCCCTTTGACTAAAAACTCAAAAGTCAACCTCAAAAGTCAAATTTAAAAGTCAAACTCAAAAGTCAAACTTAAAAGTCAAACCGAAAAGCTAAATTTGAAAATTTAAAAGTCAAACGAGAAAATCAAAGTTTAAAGTCAAAGGTCAAACTTTAAAGTCAAAGTCAAAATTTTTAAGTAAAAAGTCAAAATTTAAAAACTATAATTTTTGGTTGAAAAAGGAATTTAAAATTAAAAGAAAATCAATTTTGGGCTGAATTTGACAAAAATGCGCAAGTAGGATCCGAAGAGGACACTTTATGAATTAAATTTTGATGGGGAGTATCGTGTGTTAAGTCAGCTCAGTTGGTAAGGCGCTTGGTTGCTCAACCAAAGGTCCTGGGTTCGATCCCTGGCACCCCCTAATTCTGAGCCGAGTCGTATCCTCCGAGCCGCAAGCCGCCGACCGTAAACACGTTTACGGCCGTAAACTTTGGGCCATAAACTCTTCAAGGACCGTAAACACAGCTGCAGATCGCGAAAAAAACGGCTTTTTCACCATTTTTGCTCCAAAACTCGATCAAAAACTCATTTTTATGAAAAATGTGAAGAACAACCCCCCCCCCTAATTTTCAGAGATCTATCCAAAAACGCAAGAATCTTTCCTAAATAAGATCAAATCAGCTCCACATCTGACAAAGATTAGTGATACAATCCAAGATCTAATACCAATTGTAAGTCCCTAAAATGCTTGAGTATCAATCAGATCCATTTGATGATGCGGAATTCCAATCAAACGGATGATGTCAGACCAAATAGAAAAGAAGGAGAAGAAGAAGATGATGAATCTTGTATGTATTGATTATGAATGAAGATCCGAATACAAGATTCACACACACTTACACACACTCTCTTTTCTCTCTCTTTAGACACCTTAAAATACACACACTTAAGCTCCTATAGTGTTCATCAAATCTATTCCTCACACCCCTTACCCCTATATATATATATATATATATATATATATATATATAAATACACACACACACACAGGAAACATGGGCCTTTAAATGGGTTTACGGTCGGGCCGTAAACATCCACCTAGCCGTAAACCTGACCATAAACTCATAAAATATTACAGAAAAAAACAATTGCCCAGAAAAGCAAAGTATAAACCATATTTTTAACCCAACAAGCAATTGTAAGTCCTTAAAATGCTTGAGTATTAATCAGATCCGTTTGATGGTGCAGAATCCCAATCAAACGGATGATGTCAGACCAAATAGAAGAGAAGGAGAAGAAGAAGAAGAAGATGATGAATCTTGTATGTACTGATTATGAATGAAGATCCGGATACAAGATTCACACACACACTCTCTTTTCTCTCTCTCTATAACACCTTCAAATGCACACACTTAAGCTCTTATAGTGTTCATCAAATCTATTCCTCACACCCCTCACTCCTATATATATATATATATATATATATATATATATATATATATATATATATATATATATATATATATATATATATACATACACACACAGGAAACATGGGCCTTTAAAATGGGTTTACGGCCGTAAACATCCAACTAGCCGTAAGCCTGACCGTAAACTCATAAAATATTACAGAAAAACACAATTGCCCAGAAAAGCAAAGTATAAACCATATTTTTGACCCAACATAAGGAATGCAGAATCGTTTCGCAATTGATGCCACCTAGGACACCGCAATTAAACGGTGTGGCTGAGAGGCGTAATCGAACCTTGTTGGACGTTATTCGTTGCATGATGAGTCGTGCTTCACTACCTATTTTATTTTAGGGGTACGCCTTAGAGACCGCCACCCATATCCTTAACTTAGTTCCTACGAAGAAGGTTGCCAAAACACCTCACGAGATGTGGACGGGGAAAGCTCCCTCATTGGTACATATCAAGGTTTGGGGTTTCGAGGCTTTCGTAGGACGAGAGACTCACGACAAGCTCGAACCTCGTAGTGAGCGGTGTATATTCATCGGCTGCCCGCAGAAGTCCTTTGGATATCTCTTATATAGGTCGAGTGACAATGTTGTCTTCGTTGCAAGGAGAGGGAGAAATCATAAGCCAAGGGGCTAGTGGGAGGCAAATCGATCTTGAAGAGATTCAAGAGTCAAGCGATGAAGGAACCTCTAACAATGGCAATCAACCCGAGGAGGAAACTCTGGTTGAACCGATTGACGAGTCCATACCTCTTAGACGTTCCGATAGAGTTAGGGTTCAACCCCAGTTTTATGGCTTTCATATCACTACCGAAGGGGATACGTTCATTAGTGATAGTACACTAGTGAATCTGGACGAACCTAACAATTATAAGGAAGTCATGGCAGGCCCGGAGTCTGCAAAGTGGAAAGAGACGATGGACAGCGAGATTCAGTCCATGTATGACAAACAATTTTAGAATTAGGTTGACCATGTGCCCAGACGTAAGACAGTTGGGTGCAAGTGGATCTTCAAGAAGAAGACTGAAATGGATGGGAATGTGCACACATATAAGGCGCGATTGGTCGCAAAGGGTGTCACTCAAACTCCCAGAGTTGACTATGATGAAACCATCTCACCGGTTTCCAAGATAAAATCTATTAGGGTGAGGATGGCCATTGCTGCATTTCATGATTATGAAATATGGCAGATGGATGTCAAAACCGCTCTCCTTAATGGGAAGTTGGCTGAGGATGTTTACATGGATCAGCCAGAGGGTTTTGTCAATGCAAAACATTCCAATAGAGTGTGCAAGCTTGAGAAGTCCATTTATGGACTTAAGCAAGCGTCTTGCAGATGGAATCTTCATTTCGATGAGAAAGTCAAAGAATTTGGGTTTCTACGAAGAGAGGATGGATCATGTGTATATGTAAAAGCTAGTGGGAGTATAGTTAGCTTCCTCGTATTGTATGTCAATGACATACGACTCATACGAAACGACATCCCGACACTACAGGAGGTTAAGTCCTGGCTTGAGAAGTGCTTCGCTATGAAGGACCTCGGAGAGGCTTCCTATATTTTGGGAATAAGGATAGTGAGAGACAGAAGTAAGAGACTAATAGGACTTAGTTAGAATACTTACTTGGACAATGTACTAAAACGTTTTAGTATGGAGAATTCAAAGAATGGGAGTTACCGATCCAAAGTAATGCCAAGTTGAGTAAGACTCAAAGTCCGAGTACCGAAGTCGAGATAGCAGAAATGAGCCGAGTACCATACGCTTCCGCAGTTGGCTCAATTATGTATGATATGACTTGGACTCGCCTCGATGTGGCCTTTTCTTTTAGCATGGTCAGCAGATATCAAGGGAACCCTGGCAAAGCGCATTGGATTGCAGTCAAGAACATTCTTAAGTACCTTCGGAGGACCAAGGAATGGTTTCTAGTCCTCGGTGGGAGTGATGAATTAAAGGTGTGAGGGTATAGTGACGCTAGTTTTCAGACCAACAGGGATAACTACCGTTCGCAGTCGGGCTGGGTCTTTTGATGTGTTTTAAGCATAAGAAACATTCCTATGTGCTCATGCAAACCCTAATGCTTGGATCTAGGTTTCACTATTGAACATGCTTTGATTCCGAGACTTACAAACCCTAATCTAGCATATAAACAACAGAATTAACATATAGAAACAGATCTAGATGTTTACCTCTTCAATAGTTGGCTTAGATCTTGTATATCTTCTTCTTTTGAGCCTAGAGTCACAAATGCAACTCCTCTAATGGTTCACAAACCCCACAAGCAAGAAGGCAATATGAGAGAGGGAGAGAGAGGCTAGAATTCGGCCTAGGTTACTCTTAGAATCAAGTGGTAGCCGAATTCATGCCCCAGGGGTCATATTTATACTTACAGGTTACTAGGGTTTCACTCTAAACCCTAATGGACAGCTTAGTCACCAAGCAGCCCATGGAACCTTCAGGAATAAGGCCCTTGGACGAAAATATGATGGATACCCATCATAATTTCGTTCCCCCTTAAGCCCATTAGGTTTCCTTAACCTAAAACTCAACTATCATACATTTGACAGTTTATACCCCTTTATTCAATTAATCTCTTTTGGCCACCAAATTAATTCCTAATTAATTTATGACCAATACTAATTAAATAAATATGATTTCTCCTTTAATATATTATTCTTATAATATATTAATAAATCATAATACTCTCTCTTTCTCCTTAAATTACCTTGTCAAGTTGCTTTGGAGAAGGCAACCCAAAAGGACCATGCATAACCGGGTCAAGTATATACCAAATATAGTTACGGGCTTAGACACTATTCCAACATCTTTACCCTTAATGGAAGAGCAGTGACTTGGAAAAGTTCCAAGCAAGAGACCGTGGCTGATTCAGCGTGCGAATCAGAGTACACTGCAGCCAACGAAGCGTCAAAGGAGGCAATATGGTTGAAGAACTTCATTAGAGACCTTGGAGTTGTGCCAGCCAAAAAGGTCTTGGATTAATGTCTAAGTCCATAAATATAATTGGTAAGACATGACTGATGGGTTTTGAGCATTCTAACACTTCCTAAGTGTACATGCAACCCTAATAACCTTGGATCTATGTTTGTCTAATTATCATGCAAAGTTGAATTCCAAGGTTATATTCCTATCTAGCATACATGGGGAACAATTTTAACTTGAATCATAGATAGAATAACTTACCTTGTTGTTGCTTGTGTTCTTTGAAACCTTGTGAGCCTAGCACCCCAAGTGTGATGCCTCAAATGCTTCACACAACACCAAATGCTCTTGGAAAGACTCTTGAGATAACACACACTTCTCAAAAATCGGCCAAGCCCTCTTGTTTCTTCTTAGTGCCGATTTTGGTGGAGAATGGGATCCTTATATAGTGTTGACACATCTAGGGTTACACCATGTAAACCCTAATGTGTCATGACTCTTCATTTTCATGACCCATGGGTTTGTAACTCCCATGGAGCATCCATGGAGCATCCTATGGGTAGAACCCAACTTGATAATCCATGGAGCCTCTTAGCCCACTATACAAGATATGGAAGAACCCATATATTTAACTAGTTAACCTTTGATCACTTAATTAATTCCAAATTAATTCTTGATCAAACTAATCAAATAATATTATTAATATATTAGAACTTATAATATATTAATAATCTCCAAGTGTTATTTCTCTCACTTAATCTAACCAATTGCATGGTGCCATGCAACCCAAATGGACCATGCCGGGTCGGGTCAAGTACAAGCCCGAAATAGTTATGGACTTAGACACCTTATCCAACAGTCTCCCACTTGGATAAGTCTAATAACTATATCTCTAGTACTTCAGGAACCGACCGGCAATCGTAGCTCTTTCAAGGTTTCTCGGAACTGAGAAGATGATAGTACGCCATTTAAGATAAGTGATCATATAATCCTCCGTTCTAGATATCAGCCGGACAAATACATGGAACAATGTCTTACTTATTGTCCAGCAGTTGTTTCCCGATTTCCGATTTGTTTGACATAGAACTTAATTGAACACATCAATCTAGTTCTGACCGGGCCCGGTACATGGGTCAAAACAAAATCATCGAGGGGCCTAGATATCAGCTTCTAATCCAAGAAGGAACAGATAAACTTCGACTCATATGTTTGCTCTACCACTCATTGAATTACACACAAAAGTACGTTTTATAACATCGAGTTACCAATGCGGTTTCGTACAGTCAATGCATAACCAACTTGTAAGTAACAAATCATATCTCTAGGTTTGAAGACTTATATGATATTACCGTCTCACGATCACTCGAGATAGAATTCCATGAAGTGATTCCAGTGAGCGTGGGTTGAGTCCAATGCTCAGAACTTATGAGCACTCATGATTGTTGTAGCCTTGTCCAATACCTTAGACCTCTACAACCCATCATGACAGTCTTGATTCATACCTACTTCCGACATATGACCGACTGTGGAGGTTTGAATAATATGTTACACCAAACAAAATTATTCTGGAAGTCAAAACATGCAAAAGAAATATAGTAAACGATTGACAAGAGATAGCAACACTTTACTCATAAATAAAACACCTTTTATTCATCATCAAATGTCAATTACACTTTACAAATTTCTGGGTTATCTAACTACTAAAACTTATATCATCCTTCAGCCCTATGCTCCGAGCATGCTGGAGATGCTTAACCCTACTCAGTCCCTTCTTGAGGGGATCTGCTGGGTTCTCATCCGATGATACCCTCTTTGCCACGAGGAGTCCTCCTTCGATCCGATGTCTAATGAAATGGTATTTTCTGTCGATGTGTCTGGATCTCCCATGATCCCTTGGTTCCTTGGCTAAGGCAACAGCACTTTCACTATCACAGAAAATTTCCATTGGCTCTTTAATAGCTGGTACAACTCCAAGGTCTCCAATGAAGTTCTTCAGCCATATAGCCTCCTTTGCTGCTTCGCTAGCTGCAATATACTCTGATTCACAAGTAGAATCTGCCACTGTCTCTTGCTTGGAACTCTTCCAAGAAATTGCTCCTCCATTTAGGGTAAAGACCCAGCCCGACTGAGAGCGGAAATTATCCCTATCAGTCTGGAAGCTAGCATCACTATACCCTACAACTCTCAAGTCATCACTCCCACCGAGGGTAAGGACCCAGTCCTTAGTCCTCCGTAGGTACTTGAGGATATTCTTTACCGCAGTCCAGTGTGCCTTGCCAGGGTTCGCCTGATACCTGCTAACCATGCTCAAGGCAAAAGCTACATCGGGTCGAGTACACGTCATAGCATACATGATCGATCCTACAGCCGAAGCATAAGGTGTTCGACTCATTTCTGCTATCTCAGCCTCAGTGCTAGGGCTTTGTGTCTTACTCAATCTGGTGTTACTCTGGATGGGTAACTCTCCTTTCTTGGAATCCTGCATGCTGAATCGCTTCAGCACTTTATCCAAGTAGGTACTCTGACTAAGTCCAATTAGTCTTTTACTCCGATCTCTCAAGATTCTTATCCCTAGAATATAGGCAGCTTCACCAAGGTCCTTCATAGCGAAACACTTCCCAAGCCAGGACTTTACTTCCTGCAGGGTTGGAATGTCGTTTCCTATGAGTAGTATGTCATCCACATACAATACCAAGAAGCTAACTATACTCCCACTAGCCTTGACATACTCACAAGATTCATCTTCACTCCTAGAAAAGCCAAATTCCTTGACCTTTTCATCAAAGCAAAGATTCCATCTGCGAGGTGCTTGCTTCAATCCATAAATGGATTTCTCAAGCTTACACACTCTATTAGGGTACTCGTTGCTGACAAAACCCTCTGGCTGACTCATGTAAACATCTTCAGCCAACTTCCCATTAAGGAAAGCGGTTTTGACATCCATCTGCCATATTTCATAATCATGAAACGCAGCTATGGCTAACAGAACCCGAATAGACTTAATCTTGGCTACTGGAGAAAAGGTCTCATCATAGTCCACTCCAGGAATTTGAGAGAAGCCCTTTGCAACCAGTCTAGCCTTATAAGTGTGTACTTTACCATCCATGTCGGTCTTCTTCTTGAAGACCCATTTGCACCCTACTGTCTTACGACCTGGTACATTCTCAACCAAGTTCCAAACTTGATTGTCATACATGGATTGTATCTCGCTATCCATAGCCTCTTTCCATTTAGCAGACTCGGGGCCTGCCATGGCTTCCTCGTAGCTGTTAGGGTCATCTTGACTTACTAGTGTCTCATCACTAATAAGTGTCTCACCTTCTACAGTAATATGGAATCCATAGTAATGCTCAGGTGCACTCCTAACTCTCGTGGAACGTCTCAGAGGTACAGATTTGTCAATTTGCTCAACAGGAGTTTCCTCCTCAAGTTGGGGGCTAGAGTTTGAAGTTCCTTCACCGCTTGACTCTTGAATTTCTTCAAGATCAACTTGCCTCCCACTGTCTCCTTGGCTTATAAACTCTCTTTCTCGAAAGACTCCTCTTCTTGCTACAAAGACCACATTGTCACTAGGTCTGTAGAAGAGGTAACCAAAGGATCGCTGTGGGTAGCCGATGAAAATACACCTCTCGCTTCGAGGTTCGAGCTTATCATGAGTCTCGCGTCTCACGAAAGCCTCGCAACCCCAAATCTTGATATGGTCTAGTTTAGGTACTTTACCAGTCCACATCTCGTGAGGAGTTTTGGCAACTTTCTTTGTAGGGACTAGATTGAGGATATGGGCGGCAGTCTCTAAGGCATACCCCCAGAATGAGATTGGTAGCGTAGCTCGACTCATCATGGAACGAACCATATCCAATAAGGTTCGATTACGCCTCTCAGCCACACCATTCAACTGTGGTGTCCTGGGAGGTGTCAATTGTGAGACTATCCCACATTCCCTTAGATAGTCGAGGAACTCTGAACTAAGATACTCACCACCACGATCGGATCGAAGCATCTTAATGTTCCTGCCCAATTGATTCTCGACTTCCTGTTTAAATTCCTTAAACCTCTCGAAAGTCTCTGACTTATGCTTGATCAAGTAGACATATCCATATCTACTATAATCATCAGTAAAAGTCAAATAATAACGATTAGCATCCCTTGTGGCATGTTTGAATGGTCCACACACATCCGTGTGTATAAGGTCCAACAAACCTTCACCCCTCTCACATGAACCTGTGAAGGGTGACTTTGTCATTTTTCCAAGTAAGCATGATTCGCAACTATCATCTGACTTTAGGTCAAACGACTCCAAGACTCCACCTTTTTGGAGTTGGCCTATGCGTTTCTTGCTTATATGTCCAAGACGACAATGCCATAATGATGCTTTATCCAGGTTATTATTAGTAGAATCAATACACAAAACATTATTTCCCAAGTTATCTACAACAGATACAGCTTCATACACACCATCACAAGGTAATGCTTTAAAATAAAAGACATTATTATAGAACACATCTATAGAACCAACTTCATTATTAAATGAAAAGGTAAACCCTTGTTTGTACAAAGCATGAAAGGAAATAATATTTCTTGCCATTCCTGGCGAATAACAACACTTATTCAAATCTAAACTAAACCCACTACTTAGCGATAAAGTATAAACTCCAATCTTGGTAACAGGTATAGCTTTCCTATTCCCCATGATCAAGTTTATCCTTCCTTGCTCCACATCCTCACTTCTTCTTAGTCCCTGCAAGTCACAACAAATGTGAATACCACACCCGGTATCAAGGACACAAGAATTAGAATGGGGTGAGTTATTAGAAATGATAGTGTAAATACCTGCATGGTTGGGTTTAACTTTCCCATCCTTTACATCTTGCTGGTATTTTGGGCAGTTCCGCTTCCAATGGGCTTTTTCATGGCAATAGAAGCATTCAGCCTCTTTTGGGTCAGAAGAAGGAGTAACGAAACCTTTCTTGGTTCCACTTGAAGAAGAGCCATCAAGGGTCCGAGCCTTGGTACCCTTAGAAGAGCTCTTTCTCTTCCTCCCTCGACTTTTCCCGATTGCCAAAACCGGAGTAGAGTTTTGAGTAGGAGTGATAGCAACCGACTTCCCCTTAAGACCTGTTTCTGCGGTCTTGAGAAGTCCCTGAAGTTTGCTGAGAGTGACTTCTTCCTTGTTCATGTGATATGTCATGCGGAATTGATCATAGCACGATGGTAAGGAATGCAAAATAATATCTATTGCAAGATCCTCCGGGAAGTTCACATTAAGCTTCAGCAAACGATCCACATACCTTTGCATTTTCTGCATGTGGCTCGTGACGGATTCCCCGTCCTTCATCATGGTTGTTATCATGGAGCAGATGATTTCATACCTCTCTTGTCTTGCACTTTGATGGTATCTTTCCATCAAATCTTGGTGCATGTCATAAGGGTAGAAATCCTCATAAGACTTTTGGAGTTCCGCTGTCATCGTGGCCGTCATGATGCAAGCCACTTTCGTAGCATCCCTTTCATGTGCCCGAAATTCAGCGATCTCCTGAGGAGTTGCAGTGGACTCATTAATCTCCTTAAGCTCCTTGTCAAGGACATATTCTTTGTCCTCGTAGCGGGTAATCATCCTGATGTTTCTGATCCACTCATTGAAGTTGGATCCATCAAAGGTGACTTTCCCACACAAGTTCATAAGGGAAAAGGAGCCATTAGGATTAGAGCCAGAAGCATTGTTGAAAGACATCTGAAGGAAGGAGGACAAGATTAGTTTAGATATAAGAGAGTCCTTAATAAAACACCCAAATGTAATATTAAGGCTAGGATCCAATCACAATATAATATAACTTAGAAGAGGTATGCCGTAATCTAAGCTATATCATATTTGAAAGGTAGGTGAATGACGATTCACCAATTTCCACCACGAAAACCGCAATATTTTAGTATTAGGTTTTTGAATGGTTCTTAGAAATTCCTAGATTCTTTGAGATTCAATGAACTTTTCAAAGGCATGTTTCAATCTCGAGTGTGCCCTCCAGGTTTTGTGACTGGGATGCCGAGGATCACAAAACGAGGTGTGAAGTAACCATGCAAATCACTTGGTACCCTTAAAGTTTATCACTCAATCGATGTGCCGGTTAACCACACACGCTCCATCGATACTATAATAAACCCTAAGTCACCCTTTACCTACCTTGTTAAGTCCAAGTTAGTGTGCCGGTTAACCACACACGCTCCACCAACGACTTAATCAAAGTGTAAAGTGTAATTTCATGGAATAGCACCTTATTCACATTTTTCCTAAAGTAACTAAGATTGGGAATTTAATAAAACATTTAGTTACTTTATAATGTTCATCATACTTTGAATGAGAATTAATAAGTCCTTGTCTTACCCGTTCGGCTAACGACCCTCCACCGATCAAGCAAGCGGTGGGTGAGAGTGGACACCCATTAAGTCACCATTTTATAGGCAACAACCTTATACCCACCTTATAGACCGGCTTCGTGAATGAGGCGTACTAGCGGTAAGACGACTTTGTTCTTATACATATATATATATAATTATTAAATCATAATAATATAAGTATAAGGGTTGAATTTTAACTTTTAAAATTCTAGGGGTTGGAACTAAAGTTTTACTTAACTTTACTTGTTCCAAAACTTGAGGGCAAGTTTTGTAATCTTTCAAAACTTTTCATTTCTTGTAACTTATGAGTTTAATAGAGTAATAAAATGAGGACTTTTCATTTTTCTAACTCTTGTGTTCTTTTAATGGTTTTTTTAATCCAAGAGACTTTTGGTTTTCCATAACTTGAGGACAAGTTATGGACTCCATTAAAACACATTATGATCATGAATTAATCTACCACATAGGTTACAAATAATTCCTATGATCATCTAAACATCATAAGAACAAGAACATGAATATGAACACTTTCAAGAATCAAAATCACATTTAATCTTTGTAATTTTGATAATTTGTTGTTGTAAATGAGTTAGAAAAGACATTACACCTTCTAAAATAAGTTTTCAAGTACCAAAACATTTTAGGGTAATGATTCTAATCCATTTCCAGCAACACAAGTCGAAATTCTGCACTCTGTCGACCCTACTCGCCGAGTGCATAAACCTACTCGCCGAGTAGGTTGAAGATACACATGAACTCGTCGAGTCCTCCCCATGGACTCGCCGAGTCCATCAGTCAGACAGCAAGATTTTCGACTTTCTTCAACTTTTAAGCACAAATAACAAACAAACAAGCCTAGGCTCTGATACCACTGATGGGTTTTGAGCATTCTAACACTTCCTAAGTGTACATGCAACCCTAATAACCTTGGATCTATGTTTGTCTAATTATCATGCAAAGTTGAATTCCAAGGTTATATTCCTATCTAGCATACATGGGGAACAATTTTAACTTGAATCATAGATAGAATAACTTACCTTGTTGTTGCTTGTGTTCTTTGAAACCTTGTGAGCCTAGCACCCCAAGTGTGATGCCTCAAATGCTTCACACAACACCAAATGCTCTTGGAAAGACTCTTGAGATAACACACACTTCTCAAAAATCGGCCAAGCCCTCTTGTTTCTTCTTAGTGCCGATTTTGGTGGAGAATGGGATCCTTATATAGTGTTGACACATCTAGGGTTACACCATGTAAACCCTAATGTGTCATGACTCTTCATTTTCATGACCCATGGGTTTGTAACTCCCATGGAGCATCCATGGAGCATCCTATGGGTAGAACCCAACTTGATAATCCATGGAGCCTCTTAGCCCACTATACAAGATATGGAAGAACCCATATATTTAACTAGTTAACCTTTGATCACTTAATTAATTCCAAATTAATTCTTGATCAAACTAATCAAATAATATTATTAATATATTAGAACTTATAATATATTAATAATCTCCAAGTGTTATTTCTCTCACTTAGTCTAACCAATTGCATGGTGCCATGCAACCCAAATGGACCATGCCGGGTCGGGTCAAGTACAAGCCCGAAATAGTTATGGACTTAGACACCTTATCCAACAATGACCCGACCCGTCATGGTCCATTTGGGTTGCATGGCATCATGCACTTGGATAGACTATAATGAGAGAAATAAGACACTTATGGTTATTAATATATTATAAGTTCTAGTATATTAATAATAAGAATAATAAGATTATTTAATTAGTATTGATCAAGAATTAATCTAGGATTAATTAAGTGATCAAAAGAAGACTAATTAAATATATGGGTTGATTGTGTAAATCATCCATACTTGTATAGTGGGCTAATGCTCCATGGATAATCAAGTTGGGCTAAAACCCATAGGATGGTCCATGGATGCTCCATGGTGTATTTGAACCCATGGATCCAAGGAAATGGAAAGTCATGACAATTAGGGTTTACCCTAATTGTAACACTATGTAAAGATCTTATTCTTGACCAAAATTGGCACTAGAGTGTGTAATAGAAGGGCTAGCCGATTTCATGAGTGTTGGTTTCTCTCAAGTTATTCCAAGTGCATTTGGTGTTGTGTGAACCGTTTGAGGTGTCACACTTGGGGCACTAGGCACTCAAGCTTCATGAAGACATTCTACATCAAAGAGGTATGTATTCTATCTTGTTATATTGATAGTTTTGTATGCTAGATTAGGATAATACCTTGGATGTTCATATTTGCATGTATAATAGAGAAAACATAGATCCAAGGTATTTAGGCTTGCATGTACACTTACGAGTGTTAGAATGCTCAAAACCCAACAAAAGGAGCCCATGGAAATTTTCTACGATAATGAAGGAGCGGTTGCCTTGACCAAGGAACCGAGGGATCACGGCAGATCTCGACATATCAACACAAAATATCATTTTATTCGACATCGGGTGGAAGAAGGACTCCGTGTAGTAAAGAGGGTATCGTCAGAGGATAACCCAGCAGATTCGCTTACGAAGGGATTGAGCAGGGTTAAGCACTTGCAGCACGCTAGGAGCATCGGGCTGAAGGACGATATTAGTTTAGATTGGATAGTTTAGAGACGTGTAATAGATAAACTGTAATTAAAATTTGATGATTAAATAAAATTTTATTATCTATTAGTAATGCTACTATCCTATGTTAATTGTTTACCTATTGTTTCAATTTGCATGTTTTGAATTCATGAATAATAAGAATTATTCGAACTGTCCACAGTCGTTCATATGTTGGAAGTAGGTATGAATGCAGAGTGTCATGAATTGGTGTGTAGATTGTCTAAAATGTATTAGACATAGAAAAATTTTGCTACAACGTTCATGAGGGCTTATGAGTTTGATTTGAGAAATGGAATAAACCCACGCTTTCTGGAATCACTTCATGGAATTAATCTCGAGTGATCGCAAGATGATAATATCATATGGTCTTAAAACCTAGATATATGGTTTATTGTTTGGTAATTGGTTATGCAGTGATACTGTGAAAACGCATCAGTAACTTGATGTAATAAAACGCATTGTTGTGTATGCTTTGGTTAGTGAATAATAAATGCATATAAGTCGAAGTTTATCTATTCCTTTTATCCTAAGAGGGTAAAAGCAATATCAGGGCCCCTCGATGATTTGGTTTGGCTTTTATGCCGGGCCCGGTCAGGACTGAATTGACGTGTTCAATTAAGTTCTATGTCAAACGAATCAGAGATCGTGAAACAAACTGCTAGACAATAAGTATGACTATGTTCCATGTAATTGTCTGCACGATATCTAGAATGGAGGACTATACGATCCCTTATCTAAATGACAGGTTACTGATATGATCAGAGTTTGACAACATCTTTGAGAGCTACGATTGCTAATCGAATTGTGCTGACATATGTAGGTACTAGACTTATCCAAGTGGGAGACTGTTGGATTAACGTGTAAGCCCGTAACTATATTTGGTAAGTACTTGACCCACTTGTGCATGGTCCTTTTGGGTTGCCTTCACCATAGCAACTTGACAAGGTGATTTATGGAAAGAGAGAGAGAGAGAGAGAGAGAGAGAGAGAAAATATTATGGTTTATTAATATATTATAAGAATAATATATTAAAATAGAAATCATATTATTTAATTAATATTAGTCATAAATTTATTAGGAAATAATTTGGTGACTAAAATAGATTAATTGAATAAAGGGGACTTAAACTGTCAAATGTGTGATAGTGGAATTTTGGGCTGGGAAACCTAATGGATTAAGGGGTGAACGAAATTATGATGGGAGCCCATCATATTTTCATCCATGGCCTTATTCCAGAAGGTTCCATGGGTTGCTTAGGGTTTAAGTTGTCCATTAGGGTTTTGACTAAAACCCTAGCTGCTCACAGTATAAATAAGATCCCTAGGCTACAAAAATCAGCCACTTACTTTCTAAGAACCCTAGAGTCGATTTTTATGTGCCTCCTCCCTCTCTCACAGTATAAATAAGATCCCTAGGCTACAAAAATCGGCCACTTACTTTCTAAGAACCCTAGAGTCGATTTTTATGTGCCTCCTCCCTCTCTCACATACTACCCTCTTGCTAGTTGGTGTTTGTAAACCATTAGAGGAGCTACACTTGTGACTCTAAGCTCAAGGAAGAAGAAAGATCAAGAGTTCTTGAAGAGGTAATCATCTAGACCTCATTAGTTACATTAGTTTTGTAATATGTATGATAGATATAGGGTTTCAAATCTTGGATGAATTGCATGTACAATAGAGAAACATAGATCCAAGTAATTAGGGTTTTCATGTGCACATAGTAATGTTATTTTGTGTCAAACCCATCACGTGTGTGGTTAACCGGCACACTAACTGGTTTCTAAGAAAAGGTGGCGAAGGGTGACTCAACGCTTGTCATAGTTCGGTGGAGCGTGTGTAGTTAACCAGCACATCGAAAAGGTGACTGTAACATTAGGGGTACTATGTATGTTTGCATGGTTATTCAAACCTTATTTTGTGATCCTCGTCATCCCAGTCAAAAATCGAGGGGCTTATCGAGATTTAAACATGTCATTGAAAAGTTCAATGAATCTCAAAAGATCTAGGAGTTTCCAACACATTTAAAACTTAACCTTCTTTTTCATTTTTCATGGTGGAAATTGGTAAATTGTCATTTACCTACCTTTAAATATTCTGCAAATTGGATTACGACATCCCTATTCCATTTTGTAGAATATTGTGTTGGGTCCTAACCTTAATATCTCATTTGGGTGTTTTATTAAGGACTCAATCAACTAACTTGAATTTTCTCTCGTTTAATAGACATCAAAGTCTGACAACTACGGTCTTCCTGAATCCGATGGAAAAAGTTTTCCACGTGAAGATGATGTTCCACGATTGGATTGTGGAAATGGAAATCATGCTTCACTTCCTCCACCTCCTCTAATAATTCTCCCTGGCCCACGTGTTCGAAGACTTGAAAAGTTCAAGGTCACTCAAGCCCTATTGGCAATAAGACACAAAGATGGAAAGTCTGTGTGTGCACACATCTTAAAAATGAAGTCACACATTGATAGGTTAAGGATGTTGGGTGTCGATGTCTCAAGGAAGTTGGTTGTTGACTTGGTTCTTCAATCACTTCCCGAAACATATGGTAAGTTCGTTAGAGAGTACTACATGATGGACCTGTTGGGTTTTGAGCATTCTAACACTCCTAAGTGTACATGCAACCCTAAATACCTTGGATCTATGTTTTCTCTATTATACATGCAAATAAGAACTTCCAAGGTATTATCCTAATCTAGCATACAAAACAATAACTATAGCAAGATAGAATACATACCTCTTTGGTGTAGAAAGTCTTCATGAAGCTTGAGTGCCTAGTGCCCCAAGTGTGACACCTCAAATGGAATCACAATCATCAAAACACTTAGAATGACTTGAGAGAATTCTACACTCATCAAAATCGGCTAGCCCTTTCTCCACTATCTCTAGTGGCCGATTTTGGTCAAGAATAAGATGCTTATATAGTTAGGGTTACACCATGTAAACCCTAATTGACATGGCCTTTCATTTCCATGATCCATGGGTACAAATACACCATGGAGCATCCATGGACCATCCTATGGGTTTTAGCCCAACTTGATTATCCATGGAGCATTAGCCCACTATACAAGTATGGATGATTTACACAATCAACCCATATATTTAATTGGTCTTCTTTTGATCACTTAATTAATCCTAGATTAATTCTTGATCAATACTAATTAAATAATCTTATTATTCTTATTATTAATATACTAGAACTTATAATATATTAATAACCATAAGTGTCTTATTTCTCTCATCCAAGTGCATGATGGTATGCAACCCAAATGGACCATGCCGGGTCGGGTCAAGTCTTACCAAATATAGTTATGGACTTAGACATTAATCCAACAGTCTCCCACTTGGATAAGTCTAAAACTATTATTGCGTATGACTTCAAGAACCAACCGGCAATCGTAGCTCTCAAAAGCTTCTGTCGAACTCTGACCTTTGTAGATGAACTCTGACCTTTGTCAGTGACTTGTCCATTAGATAAGGGATCATATATTCCTCCACTCTAGATATCATATGGACTGAGACATGGATTGTAATCATTCTCTCTGTCCATTTTTTGTTTCCCGATTTCCGATTTATGACGACTGACTAATTGAACAAATCAAATCAGTCCTGGCCCGGCCGAGCACTTCCATTTGTCATCATCAAATCATCGAGGGGCCCACAGATATCACTTTTATCCCGAAGGTAAAAGGAATGGATAAACTTCGACTCATATGGCTTGTTCTACTACTTGTTGAATCATACACAAAAGCACGTTTTATAGCACCGAGTTACCGAATGCGGTTTCGTGCAATCAATGTACTACCAACTCATAGTAACAACTCATATCTCTAGGTTTGAAGAATATAAGATATTATCGTCTCATGATCACTCGTGATAAAATCCATGAAGTGATTCCAATGAGCGCGGGTTGAATCCAATACTCAGAACTTATGAGCATTCATGATTGTTGTAGCCTTGTCCAACACCTTAGACCTCTACAACCCATCATGACAGTCTTAATTCATATCTACTTCCAACATATGACCGACTGTGGATGGTTTGAATAACTTAGTCATTCCGGAAGAATAACCCAGTTTATTCGGGAAGTCAAAACATGCAAAGTGAAACACAATAATAATAGAATCCAATATGGTATCAACCCTTTGAACATAAATAAAACACCTTTTATTTATCACCATATGATTACACATTATTCATTGTATACTGTTTCAGCTATCAACTTTATTCTTGAATTTAAAACAATAGTTGTCCCATGCTCCAAGCATGTACACTATGTTTTCTTAAACACTAGTCATGCCATACACCAAGTATGCATACTATGTTTGTCTATGATCTTTACTTTGTGAACTAGATCAATTGAACATAACTTCAATGATTCTCTTTTCACACTCCCAAATCCTTACCGCAAATGCAAGAATTCCAAATTCATGCCATTTACTGAAATCTGTTAGATTCTAAACTTATATGCATTGATCCTCTTGTAATGATTATGCACAAAGTCATAAAGACTTGGCAACAATCATTACAGAGTATTCCAAAGGAGATCAACTCCTTGGAAACATCCTTCTTGCATTAAGTTTCCTTAATCTTACACAGATTGAAAATTCTAACTTTGAAACATTTCCAGATTCCATTTTGACTATCACTTCTGAACAAGAGTTGCCTCCTTACAGACTATGTCAATATGGTCCTTCCAGAATTATCACTATACTTCCAACTGTCCTGGAGCAACCAATCTTTGGTAAACCTTAGATTGTCCTCGACAATTGTTTAATCCTTTTAGTCATATCCAGTTCTAAACCTTTTTCCCTTCTTAATGCCCTAGGCATTTGGAAAATTTTAGAAAGGATGAATATAGCACATGTAATCGATCCTATATCCGAAGCATATGGGACACGATTCATGATGTCTCACATAAAGACTAAACCAGTCTTTTGCTATAATATGTCCATTTCAATTTGCCAAGTTCTCAAAATTCAGATTATGAAAAGGGATGCCGTAATCATAATCGAATTTTAGAACGCAAATAATGGACCCATATACAGAATTTCCTTATGTTGAGCCATTCCAACATGAAATTCATATATATCCTTGACTAAATGATTAAAACCTCATGATCTAAGCTTATAAATTTGAGATGAAGTATAATTTCCTCTCCCTTAATTATAGCAAAACAACTTTTCCCAATTGAAACCTTTTGTTTTCTATAATTAACATTGCTAACTTGCAATACTTATCGTAATTATCATGCTCCCACTAACATGATGATTATTAGCATAACACTTATGCTCCCACTAGCTTTGACATGTACCCAGAAATCAGCTGGACTTCTAGAAATCAATACTTTATTGACTTTCTTACCAAAGTTCAGATTTCTGATACTAGATTGTTTTGATAAGACTTTATCAAAATCATACACCTTCCCTTAGATAGCACACTTGTGTGTCTAAACAATTATGAAGAGGTATGCCGTAATCATAATGGTTAGACCTTTTTGCCATTTCTCACAAGTCCAAGTTAGTGTGCCGGTTAACCACACGCGCTCCACTAACGACTTTGAGAATGCAAATATCACAATTGCTATCTAGCTAAAATCTACTTAGTGAAAGTGTTTCCTCACCATCATTTTCATGAATCGGAGAGAAACCTTATGACACTTAGATTTACTGGTGTATGTGTTCTTGTCCATGTGAATTGTCAAAATCATAGTCACAAGACAAGGATAATGACAAATCCAAACTCATATGGATTGAACTCAATCTTAACTTCTTGCCACCTGGCAGCTCAAGAGCCTGCCATTGCTTCCAAGTTGTTGTGCAACAAATTGAGAACTCTAAGAACTCATATGCAAAACCAACTTTAACTGGAATGGGCACAAAATATGTCAACACGATAGGTTATAAACCTCAAGTCGTGTGCTAGTGAAGAACTTCAGGTTTTACTCTTGATTAGTTCTTGAGACTTTCAAGACCTTTAAGACTCCCACTGTCCTCTTGACATATAAGACTTTCTTGTCAGATATTCAAAAGATAGTGCGGATTCTAATCAAGACAAACACTTCACACAATTGGCCTAAGTTGGTCTTTGTTTTATCCAAAACATCACAACTTACCAATTTCAAATGTACAAGAGTAGAAAAACTTTTACTCTTACATTTGACAAGTGTTTTAAACCTTCTTTTGAGACATGTCACTCAAGTTACAATCTTGAAGTATGACTCTAAGACTTGCAGTATGACTCATCTTCTTCATTTAACCATTTCAACAATTCAAGATCCCTCTTCTTAGTCATAAGAATGCACTAAGATTTCCTTAGAGAACTAATTGTGCTATGGTTTCTTAATCATTAAGATGATCACAAAAACTGATACTAAAGTACTCTCCCATCTTTTCAGATTTGAGAAACTTTTATCCTTATGCCTAAATTGATTCTTCTTATTCGCTCTGCCATACATTGGAACCTTTTTCCAATGTCGCAGAATTACACTTAAGCTTGTAAGTATAATCATATTTATTGTGCTTTAGTAAACTATGACGAATAGTTTTATCAATCCTTTTGTGGTGGACTTGACCAGTGCACAAGAATGTGTACTCGATCCCTTAGTCCTTTACTTGATTCACACATCCATGTGAACAAGTAATTAGTCTTAATTTTCCAAAACTTGAAAGTTCTCATCCATCATGCTATACAACTTGCATGATTCCAAATTCCGGTCCACTTGAAACTTGGGTGATGAGAATCTTTCCTTATTTGGTAAATTTAGACATTACCACAAATGAAAGAATCAATTTTATATTTCCACTCTTGCTCTTAATGGAATCATATAAGCAACAATTTTTCCTCAAATGCCATTGTAAGGATATTTTAAAATAAATAAAATCAAAATTGTTCTTTTATTTTAAAACTTTGCGGAAAAACTTATCCTTACAATCCATATGAAAACTTGTTGTTATCTATTCCTAAGCAATATCTCATAACTCCTGAGAAGTAGCTCAAGAATCCGATCTTCAAACTATGCGATAGAAATCCATCTACGCCATCAGATTCAGCATATTCTTTCTTTAAGTTTCTTCACTTATCTTTCATTCTTAAAACATCACCATGTGACCCAGTCACATCATGTATCAAGAATCTCAGAATAGAAACTTAACAGAGTTAGATAGTGGAATTTACCTGAAGTAAAGTCAAACTTATTGACTTTAACATCCTTAGGTAAATTTGGCAGCTTCGCAACCAATGCCCCTTCCTTTGGCAATATAAACATATGGATCCTTTGATAATGGTACACGAGAATATCACAGACTTAGCTTTTCTCTTTACCATTTGGTCAACCGAGTTGACTATGGCCGATCCCTTTCCATTGGGAAGAGAATGCTTTACTAGATATCCAATGTCATCATTGTCAATGTCCATAAGGTTTTAGGAAGTTGATCTTAGCAAAGATCATTAAGGGTCTTGTCACAGTCTGTTTCATAGGTGTCCCAAAGGAACTCACTATGTGACTTAGAAAGTGATTGAACCACCAACTTTCTCAAGACTTTGACACCCAACTCTCCCGGCTTGTCAACATGTGACTACATCTCCAAGATGTGATCACACCTAGACCTTGCCTTGCCAATAGGGCCTGAGTGACCTTAAACTTTTCAAGAACTTGTGGGATAGGGAGAATAATTGGAGAAGTATGATATCCCTGGGACATCATCTTCATTAGGAAACCTTGTTTCAAGAGATTCGGGAAGATCATAAATGTCTAAACCAGACATCTTTTGGGAGATTTTCAAGATAGTTGATCTTAAGTCCTTAATATGACACCCAATATGAAATATTAAGGCTAGGACCCAACAAACTATTTTATAACTTAGAAGAGGTATGCCGTAATCCAAGCTATAAAATATTTGAAGGTAGGTGAATGACGATTCACCAATTTCCACCAAGATAAACGAAATGAATTATTAGGTTTTAATTGGTTTTGAAACTCCTAGATCTTTGAGATTCATTGAACTTTTCAAAGGCATGTTTCAATCTCGAGTGTGCCCTTCAGGTTTTGTGACTGGGATGCCGAGGATCACAAAACAAGGTGTGAAGTAACCATGCAAATCACTTGGTATCCTTAATAAATTACCCCTCAATCGATGTGCCGGTTAACCACACACGCTCCATCGATACTATGATAAATATTAAGTCACCCTTTACCTACCTTGTTAAGTCCAAGTTAGTGTGCCGGTTATCCACACACGCTCCACTAACGACTTTGACAAAGTGCAAAGTGTAATTTCATGGATTAGCACCTTATTCACATTTTTCCTAAGTAACTAAGATTGGGTATTATTAAGAGTTTAGTTACTTAGTATTATCATTAATACTTTTAATGAAGAGAGAATTCTAGTCCTGTCAAACCCGTTCGGCTAACGACCCTCCACCAGTCAAGCAAGCGGTGGGTGAGAGTGGACACCCATTAAGTTGCCATTTTATAGGCAACAACCTTATACCCACCTTATAGACCGGCTTCGTGAATGAGGCGTACTAGCGGTAAGACTGACTTTACTCTTATACATATATATATTATTAACTTATAATATTATAAAGTATAAGGGTTGAATTTTAACTTTTAAAATTCTAAGGGCTAACTTGGAATTAAAGTATTCATACTTGAAAACTTTTCAAATTCCAAAACTTGAGGGCAAGTTTTGAAACTATTCAAAACTAATTAATTCCATAACTTATGTGTTTAAAGTAGTTTTAATCCAAAAACTCTTCAAGTTCCATAACTTGAGGACAAGTTATGGAAGACTTTAAACTAATAAAAGAACTAACTTTTCTTTATTTTATAACTTATGGATTTAATTATGGTTACATATTTTTCTTTAATGAAGTGACTCTTGAACTTCCATAACTTGAGGACAAGTTATGGAGT
Organism: Lactuca sativa; assembly: GCF_002870075.4. NCBI lineage: Eukaryota > Viridiplantae > Streptophyta > Magnoliopsida > Asterales > Asteraceae > Lactuca > Lactuca sativa. The sequence goes on along the minus strand of NC_056631.2, from coordinate 226,417,986 downwards.
CATAAAAATTATTCAATGACACAAGACTCTTCATTTTGTAACCATTGCCAACTCTTATGAATTTTATGAGTCTTTAATGTGACTCTTCATGTAACTTGAGGACAAGTTACACAAACACATTTTATACTCAACTCTTAGATTAAAATGGATTGAAAACAACTATTTCACTCAACATTTCTATTAATCTAAGCAACTCATAAGAACAAGATAATTCAAATCAAACTTTTTCATGTAATTAGTCTAAACCTTAAACTAATACAAAACATGAATCTATTGACAATTATCTTTGAAAATGGATTAGCATGAACATTACCACATCAAAAACAAGTTTATAAGTTCAAAAACAACTTAGGGTAATGTTCCTAGTCCATTTCTAGCCAAAAACTCGAAAATATGCTGTCTGGGGGTCCAACTCGTCGAGTGCATGAACAAACTCGGCGAGTTGGATCGAATTCATCACTTTTTAGGCATGGACTCGTCGAGTCTCCTGATGGACTCGCCGATTCTGATGGCCAGACAGCACCAGATTCGTTTTTTCAGCTTCTATTGCAGGTATAACAAGAAAACAAACCTGGGCTCTGATACCACTGTTGGGTTTTGAGCATTCTAACACTCCTAAGTGTACATGCAACCCTAAATACCTTGGATCTATGTTTTCTCTATTATACATGCAAATAAGAACTTCCAAGGTATTATCCTAATCTAGCATACAAAACAATAACTATAGCAAGATAGAATACATACCTCTTTGGTGTAGAAAGTCTTCATGAAGCTTGAGTGCCTAGTGCCCCAAGTGTGACACCTCAAATGGAATCACAATCATCAAAACACTTAGAATGACTTGAGAGAATTCTACACTCATCAAAATCGGCTAGCCCTTTCTCCACTATCTCTAGTGGCCGATTTTGGTCAAGAATAAGATGCTTATATAGTTAGGGTTACACCATGTAAACCATAATTGACATGGCCTTTCATTTCCATGATCCATGGGTACAAATACACCATGGAGCATCCATGGACCATCCTATGGGTTTTAGCCCAACTTGATTATCCATGGAGCATTAGCCCACTATACAAGTATGGATGATTTACACAATCAACCCATATATTTAATTAGTCTTCTTTTGATCACTTAATTAATCCTAGATTAATTCTTGATCAATACTAATTAAATAATCTTATTATTCTTATTATTAATATACTAGAACTTATAATATATTAATAACCATAAGTGTCTTATTTCTCTCATCCAAGTGCATGATGGTATGCAACCCAAATGGACCATGCCGGGTCGGGTCAAGTCTTACCAAATATAGTTATGGACTTAGACATTAATCCAACAGGACCACGACATGAGCCTTATTGATTTGACTTATTTGCTTATTGCTGCTGAATCAGAAATGATTTGATGCACTGGTCGAGCAAATTGGTCTGATAAATCAATATCCCAACCTTCTCGGGGCAATGGCAACATTGGAAGTCCAGAAAAGTTTTCTCTACGTAAGAGAAAGGTTGAGTCTGAGATAGTCCCGTGTACCATTCCAGAAGAGTCCATATGTTTCTACTGCCCAAAGAAGGGGCATTGGTTACAAAGCTACCCTAACTACCTGAGAGATCTAAGAGATGGGAGAGTCAAGATGTATGACTCTGCTTCAGGTAAAATCCACTATCTAACTCCATTAAGTTCCTATTTGGAGATTCTGAATACATGATGTGATAAGATTACATTTTGATGTTTTGAAGGATCTAAGAAAAGAAAGGAAGCTTAAAGGAAGGAACGAGTTGAGTCTGATCGCGAAGAAATGGATTACGATCGCATGGATTCGATGATCGGATTTTTGAGTTGCTGCTTAGAGTTATGATAAGTTGCTTAGGAATATGTAATAGCATAGTTTTCATTTGCATTGTAAGGATATATTTTTCCAAAATAAAATAAATTTTCATTTTGTCTTATTTATATTTCCTTGCAATGGAAATTGTGAAAATTGATGTCAGTGTGTTTCTATTATAAGCAATATTAAATAGATGTCATTCTTAGTTATGTTATTTATGGTAATGTCGTAATTTTCTAAGTAAGGAAAGATTCTCATCGCCCAAGTTTCAATTGGACAGAAACTTGGAATCAAATGATTTGAATCATGTTATGTATGGCAATCTTGGTACTTAGAAATTTTTGAGGCTAATTCCTTGACAAAGAGTCAAGTGAAGGACTAGGAGATCGAGTTCACAATGTTGTGCACTGGTTAAGTCCACCATAAATAACAATAACATTATTCGTCATGATTTACTAAAATTCTAGTAAATGTGGTTATACTTACAAGATTAAGTGTAATTTTGAATCACTGAAAAGTCTCAATGAATGGCAGAACGAATAAGTAGAATCAATGAAGGCAGAAAGATAAAAAGTCTCTCCAATCTAAGAAGAAGGGAGAGTACTTTTGTATCGTGTTTTATGATTGTCTTGGTAATCGTAGGAACCATATTACAATTCATCCTCTAAGGACACCTTAGTGCACTAGTTTGGCAAATAAGAGGAATCGAGAATTATTGTAGTGGTTAAGTGAATAAGATATATCATACTTCGTTCCAAAATGAAGTCTTAGAGTCATACTCCAAGATTGTGACTTGAGTGACATAATCTTAAGTAGGAATGTTCTTACACTTGCATATTTTGGTAAGTTGTGATGTCTTGAATAAGACAAAGACCAACTAGTACCAAATTGCGTGTAGGTTTTGTCTTGATATAGCCACACACTAAATCTTGAAAATTTGTTTTATCAAGAAATGTTTCTTGATAAGAGAACCTAAAATGTCAAGAGGTCGGTGGGAGTCTAAAGATCTTGAAAAGTTTCAAGAACTAATTGAGAGTAAACATGTTGTTAATTACTAGCATGCGACTTGAGGTTTCTAACCTATTGTATTGACATATTCTTGTTTCTGTGCCATTCCAGTTTGGTCAACTATGCATGTGAGTTCTATGAGTTCTCAATAGGTTGCATAGGGCAAGGTACCTTAATCAATGGAAAGTACATTGAAAGGTAAGGGTGAGCTGCTCAATAACTTGGCAGCAATGATAGGACCCTTATTGGCAAAAAATTAAGAATGGACAAGTTCGATCCATAAGAGTTTGGATTTATCACTATTATTGTCTTATGATTATGGTTATAACAAATTCACATGGATAGGAAAACATACACCACAAAATCTGAGTGTCATAAGGTTTCTCTCCTTCATGGAAATGATTGTGAGGAAACGCTTTCACTAAGAGAGATTTTGAAGATAGCATTATGTCATTTGCATTTCTCAAATTCGATTACGATTACGGCATCCCTCTTCATAGATCGAATTGTGGGAAATGGCAAATGGGTCTGAACATTTTCGACTTATTGTTATAAGTTCTAAAATTGTTTAAACACACATAGAGGTTATCTAAGGAAAGGTGTATGAGTTCGAGAAGCTTAGATAAAGGCTTATCGAAGCGTCTCGGTTTCAGAAATCTGAACTTTTGTAAATAAAGTCAATAAGTATTGGTTTCTAGAAGTCCAGCTAATTTCTTAATACGTGTCAAAGCTAGTGGGAGCATAAGTGTTATGCTTAGGGCCATATTGGGTTCGATTGTTCTTGTGTTTCACTTTGCATGTTTTGACTTCCTGAATAATAAGATTATTCGAACGTTCCACAGTCGCTCATACTTTAGGAGTAGGTATGAAAGAAGATTGTCATGAATTGGTTTGTAGATTGCGTAAAGTGTATTAGACATAGCAAATGTTTGCTGCAACGTTCATGAGTGCTTATGAATATGATTTGGGCATTGGATTAAACCCACGCTCACTTGGATTGCTTCATGGATTTTATCACGAGTGATTGGTGAGATGATAATATCTTATATTCTTGAAACTGAGATGTGTGAGTTGTATCTTGCGAGTCGGTTACACATTGATAATATGTAAACGCACCAGTAACTTGGTAGTATAAAACATATTGTTGTGTGTGATTCGGTGAATGAGTACAAGCGAGCATTGAGTCGATGTTTATTTGTTCCTTTTACCCAAAATGTGATAAAAGCGATATCTATGGGCCCCTACATGATTTAGTGATGATACCTAAGCGCTTGGCCAAGCTGCGACTAAGTTGATGTGTTCAATTGTAGTCTGTTGTCAGTCGTCATAAGTCGGAAATCGGGAAACAACACATGAACAGAGAGTATGATTTAAATCCATGTCTCAGTTCATACGATATCTAGAATGGAGGAATATATGATCCTTTATCTAAAGGACACACTTCTGATAAGATCAGAGTTGACAACCGCTGTTGAAAGCTAGGACTGCTAATCAGGTTTGAAGTCTTATGCAGAATAGTTGTTAGACTTATCCAAGTGGGAGACTGTTGGATTAGTGTCTAATTCCATAACTATTTTGGTATGTACTTGACCCGATTGTGAGCATGGTCCTTTTGGGTTGCCTTCACCAAAGCAACTTGATAGGATGATTTGTGGAGAAAGAGATTAATTATGATTTATTAATATATTATATGAATAATATATTAAAAGAGAAATCATATTATTTACTTAATATTAGTTAAGAATTAATAAAAATTAATTTTATGGCTAAAAGACATTAATTAAATAAAGGGGGGTAGAACTGTCAATTGTGTGATAGTTGGATATTGGGCTAATGGACTCCATAAAGGTTGGAGTGGACGAAATCTATGGGGAAACCCATGAGAATTTGTCCAAGGCCTCTAAGGAGGGAGTCCATGGGCTGCTTAGGGGCTAAGCAGTTAGATTAGGGTTTCCTAGTTCAAAACCCTAATAGCCTCACTATATAAAGACCCCTAGGGCAACCAAAAACGTGGCTAAGCATTCCTTGGAGTTTCTTGGACGTTTTTGATGCCTTCTTCTCCTCTCCTAAGTCATCCTCTTGCTCTTGGTGTTTGTGAGCCATTAGAGGTGTGACACTTGTGACACTAAGCTTTCAGAAGCCAATTACAAGAAGGAATAGATTGTTATTGCTACATAACCATCAAAGGTAAGATCTAAGACCTATATTATGATAATATTGATTATTGTATGCTAGATCTAGGGTTTATGGCTTTGGATGATTATTAAATGTTCATTAGACAAACTAGATCCAAAGCTTTATGGTTTGCATGTAGACCATAGGAATGATGTAGTACTTAAAACCCATCGGATAGATTAGCACCCCAGAATGGCTTGACATGGGTAGGTCAGCACCCCATAATGGCTTGACACGGATAGGTCGAACACCCCAGAACTGCCCGACAGTATGTATGGTTCTATGGTACGCGGTATGATGGGGGAACTCACTAAGCTTCGTGCTTACCGTTTCTAGTTTTGGTTTCAGGTATCTCTTCAGCTAAGGGGAAGGAGTCGGTAGGGTAGCAGCGCATCACACACATATGATTTCCGCTTTGAGAACCCTGAGATTGTACTCTGACATTTTGGGATGCTACACTTTTGTATTGTGTACTGTCGTCTTGCATGATCGATCAATGGTCGAGGAGAAGCTGTAGGAGGAAGCCATCATCGGGTATTAGGGCATAATAAAGGAACCACCAACATTCCTCTTTTAATACTGGCCTTATTAATTAGCCCTACATGCCACCTCATTTGCCACGTAGGATAAAAAGACACCCAGGACCGATTCAACTGTTGAAACCGACAATAAGCAGTCGGGAGGGGAAAATCTACACAAATCAACAAGTTAAAGGGCAATTACATCATGAAAAAAAAGTTTAGTGACCAAATGTGACAAAAAACAATCGTATGTTACCCTCTTAAGTTATTATCCCTTTCCCCCAAATTATATTAAAATAAGTTATTATATAGATGAAAATGTGATGTACTTTTTAAATTACTATATATAATTAGAGTATTGTGTTTAGCCCATTAAAACTACTATAACTAATTATATTGCAAACAAATTATTATATTAACAAAAATATTATAATATTTTTTGTTATTTGGTTTGTTATCGTTATAAAGTATTTTATTTATTTATTTATTTATTTATTTTTTATTTTTTTTAATAAACCCATACTGTAAAGTGTTTTTGTACACATTTCGTAAAAAAAATATCTTGAAAAACACTCGTCAAACTGTAGATATGAGAAATACCCACTTTATTATTATTATTATTATTATTAGTATTATTATTATTATTATTATTTTAACTTTATGAAACAGTAATACATTTATTAAAATGAAAATCCTATATAATGGCCAAAGGGACGAATTACCCGTGTTGTCGTAAGTGTTGGGTGGTATTTGGGGAAACATCCGCACTATTTGCTACAAGTTGGTCCTTCCGGTTCTGACACAAGTTGGTCCTTGAAGATTCGTCCAACTTGCAACTTGGTCCTTGGTGGTGGTACATAATGTATTTGCCTCATCGACATGGTTAATACCGATTTCTTTTGAGTTACAAACTTTATTAAAATTAGCAAGAACCCAACAAAAATGAAAAGAGGAAGCACAAAGCTACAAATTAGAAGAAGTCGACAAATATGCTTCCACAGCCTATCAAAGACTCGAGTGACTTGAAGAATTCACGAAGCAATTGCAAGAAATGCTGAACCGCACTTTTATTCCTCCAATTTCTTTTATATATATATATATATATATATATATATATATATATATATATATATATATATATATATATATATATATATATATATATATATATATATATATATATATATTGTCACATCCGCGGCCGGGGCGATGGAACAATGCCGGACTGTACGACTTAGCTCATGGATTACAGGTAAACTGAATATATAACACAAATACAACAATACACAAACAGTAATTATATTACATTTTGAAGTTTGAATACAAGGTTTTTATAAATAATAATAGTACATGAATTGCCTTAAACATGTAGGCAAATATAACAAAAGCTAGTAAGCTAGGCCGTCTGAAATCTATGATTATTCCGTCTTGTAATGTCTGTTTAGTGGTTTCCTGAGAATACATGTAGTTTTGAGGGTTAACACAAGGTTGGTGAGAGTTATAGGTTTTCTGCTAGAGCAGTAATTATACTTTTAAAATGTCTAAAAAGTATTTTCTTTGTAAATAAAACAATACTTAAAAAGTGAGTTTGTAAAGAGCCTTTGTATAAACTTTGAATACCAAAAGATGTTTTTCCATAAGTAAAATACTTATAACTGTTTTGAACTGACAGAAACCAAGCCTATGGTTTATAGAAAAAAGAGAGATATTGCAGTTAATGTTCTCCCCCCCCCCCCCCCCCCCCCCAACAATGCTTCATTGGATGTTGTAGTAACGGTTGTAGATAGTAATCACCTCCTTCGACAGATCGGTCAAGGTTGTAGATAACAACAGCGGGTGGGATGTCAACCCCGTATATATCTTTACATACGAATCTCTCTCCAAAGATTAACGATTATAGTAGTATGGGTATGCTAAATGTTAGACTTAGTTAATGAATAGTGTCTCACTATAAAGCCTTTAACTACTGTATATGAATAACTCTCAACCCAAAATTATATATGGATAAGTCACTAGTCACAATGAATTTCAGTTTATAATGTTTATAAAGCCGAGTATGTTCAGTATATACGTCAGAGTGTAATGTACTCGCTTTTTATAAAGAGGTACGTTTCAAAGTAGTGATCATAAGTACATGTATAAACTCTAAGTTATAATAATTATAACTTATATAAATATGTATTTAAACACACCCACCCACCCACCCACACACACACACACACACACACACACACACACACACACACACACATATATATATATATATATATATATATATATATATATATATATAGCAACCCAAAATTCAAGGCCATAATTTTCATTTTTAATTAAGTTATCATAAACCAACAGTATAAGATAACATCCATAATATCATGTCATGTCAAAACCTAAGTATAAATAGTCAAAACATATTATCATAAAACAATATCAGAGTGTAATCCCAAAGATCTCATGTGCGGAAAACCATAGTGTGATGCGTTGCGATCGAGCCAACTCCTTTCCTTTGAAAACGAAGTACCTGAAACCAAAACTAAAAACTGTAAGCACAAAGCTTAGTGAGTTCCCCCATCATACCACATACCATACAATATATTGTCAGGCAATTCTGGGGCGCCTGACTTACCCAGGTCAAACCATTCTGGGGTGTTTGACGTACCCAGGTCAAGGCATTCTGGGGTGCTTGACGTACCTGTCGGTCTATTTCACCAGACAACCGGGGACAATTTCACCCCCTACTACTACCATATAACACATAGCATAACATAATGTACTATCAGACAATTCTGGGGTGTCTGACTTACCCAGGTCAAACCATTCTGGGGTGTTTGACGTACCCAGGTCAAGCCATTCTGGGGTGCTTGACGTACCCGTCGGTCAATTTCTCCCGACAACCGGGGAGTATTTCACCCCTACTACTACTACTACTACTACTACTACTACCACATAAACACATATCATGAAAGCACATAAACATAACAGGTAGCAGAAAACCTAGATAAATATCACAAAGACAATCATCTAATATACAACTCCTACTAGTGGGCCGCATTGTGGCCGTAGACCCGCCGCTACTGGAAGGTAACTCACCTCACACTGTTGAAGTCCTGTAGACACAATCCCACACTTGCTGATGTCCCGCAGACTCAACCCCAACTGTTGGATGACAGATTCCCGAATTGTCAACACCAAAACAACACCCAATTAATAATTGGTTCCCAACACATAACCATAATACATGCTTGGATAATTACTTCATTACCCCAGGCTTGGCTTATATAAGCCCAAGGCCCAATCCATAGGCCCAAAGGAAACTAGGAATCAAAGCCCAACATATAGCCCAATTTTCCAAATTGGGAAACCTCTGCATGGTCTCATTCTAAGGCCCAACCAAAAGTCCAGTCTAACCTTTGACAGTCTAATGGTCCAGTATCATATAATCAATAAGGCCCAAACTATGGCCTAATTTTCCAAATTAGGCCGAAACCCCTTTACATGGCCTTACCCTAGGCCCATTAAATTATTTTAGTCCATATGATTATTCTTGGATGGCCTATTAATAATCCAATCATCAAGGCCTAATGGAAAGGCCCAATAATAAACTCAAGTGAAATTAGGGTTTCCCATAAAATTATGATTAGGGTTAACTTTCCTACTTAACCCATTAAGGACTTAATCCTCTAAGGACTTAATCCATTAAGTCCAATATTGCTTAGAGTAGTCCTTGCCAATGATTATTATTTAATTTCTCAAGTTATTAAATAATTCCCGTGTGTCCCGATTATTTCCCCAAATTAAGGTTTTATTGGCATTAGGGTTTTCTAATCCAAATATTAGCCCATTTATCAATTTGTTGGGCTTTTAGGTCAATTAGAGCTTTATTGGGCCTATTAGGCCCACTAGAATATCATTAAGCCCATTAGGGTTTTATTGGGTCAATTAGGGTCCATTAAGCTTCATTGGGCCCATTAGGGCTTACAAGGCCCACTAGGGTTTCAAGCACCTAAAACGAATCGATCACAACGAGGCAAAACACACCGCCACTCGATACGGCGGCCTGTGGCGGCAGCTACCACCCTAAGGTGGTGGTTTTCAATTTCTTTTCATTATACCATTCTTGTTACAATTTACAACGCAAAATCTGATATCACACACACACTAATATAAACACACCAGTAGCCATCCTAGTAGTGGCCAGCGGTGACACATGGTAGCAGCCACCACCTCACGGTGGTGGTGATGCCTTGAACCTAGAATTCCGGCCAAACACACACTAAGGAAATAAACACACACACAAAATTAACCCATACATCAACACACACAATCACTATGGTGTTCCTTGAGGTGGCAGCTACTATGGTCGACAGCCATGGTGGTTCTTCCTTGGGTTTTTCCGGCAGCAACAACATATAGCGGCAGACATGGCGACGGAATAAATAGAAGAAGAAGAAGAAGAAGAAGAAGGGTAGTAATGATTAGAAACAGCTACAACAATCGTGGTGGTCGTGAACGACGGTGGCAACGACGGAGGGCAGAAGAAGGACGTCAGCAACAGCAGCGGCGTCGGAATAAGGGCAACAATCAATCGTGGTTTAGCCTTATCGGGCCTTCGGGTCATTCACAGCCTCATCTTCATCGTTCTCGGCTCCTTTCTTACGATTTATCGACTATCCTTAATGGCTCTAGCGGCGGCAACGACTTCGACTAGAGACAACAGTTGATCGGAGCTTCCGCAGGTTGGAGGACATGAGAAAGTCTGGTGGTGGCGGCTGAAAGGTTCGAGTATAGCGGCTTCCTCATCATTTTGGGTTAGGGTTTTGGTAGCGATGCTTTAAACGGGAAGCAAGGAGTCATCGGGTTTAAATCCCGCTCAACTCAAAACTTTGCTCATTATACAACTTTAGTCCCTCCCCATAGGATCCTTTTCCAATCAAATCCTATATTTACCCAATAAACCCCAACATTAGAAAGTCATTACAACTAAGGTACGAAATTTACCAATTTCACCCCTGCTTCCATAATTTCTCACAAATCCGATCTGAAGTTTACCAAACATCCCCTTAGCCTCAAAATCTCTTCAAATGAAGTCCCAAAAGTTACCATTTAGTCCCTGCCTTCATAAATACTTACAAATTAAATCCGAACTTACATTTTACCCCTGAATAATCCAACTTATGACATTTGGCTTCCCAAAACCAACACATTGCTATATAATTATAAACTTTAGGGCTACGAGTCATTCATTAATTATTTTTTTTGTTTATTTAAATAAATTGGCGTTACAACTCTCCCCCAATTAAATTAGATTTCATCCTCGAAATCACTCCTTACTATTTCTTACACACCCAACCACTCTAGTAACATGGTCACCATACCAGAGTACACCCTAGCCTTCCCAGGGTAGTTGTGACTAATCTCCGCAAGGCCCTAAAATCTATAGGTGAACGGATCCCTCGCAACAAGTTCACTTCCACTTCGTCTGAATCTGCTGTCTCTAGATGGTCTGAATCCCTGACAGACCACCCATTCTGAATCATCAACGACGAATATAGTCTGTTTGCCCATCAATTGTCTACTCAACCTCTGATAGTTCGAGGTTCCCACTATAAAACAGGATCACAAACCTAATTACCCCTGCATATCACTTCTTCTTGGCTAAGGCTCGGCTAATCCCGCTGTCAGTGACTTGTCACTTCCTAATCAACCAGCTATTCGATCTGTACTTGCAACCTAAATCACAACTACTAATACTGCCAAAATGCTGAATCTGCCCGAACACTGAGCTGTATGAAGCAGCATGTTGCCACATAGCTATTTTCCAAAATATAACGAGACTTCCCTGGTCTAAGTCCGTTCCTAATCACCTGAAACACCAGGTTCCGGCCCGGCTGCGGAGCCAAAGGGCTCCCTACTTAGTCGACTTCTGAACGAAATCCTTCTCTGGAACTAGTTGCCACTTGTTATCATGCCAGTGTGGCTCTAACAACCCCTGATCCAACCGATCGGGTCCATGCATCGAATCCTGACGTCACCAAATACAGGCTAAAAGAGATTGCTACTTAACCGATGGTAGCCTTATATCACAAGAAATCTTAGACAATCCATTGCTTCCCTGATCCTACAACTATAGTGGCACTCCTTCAGTCGTATCACTAACTCAACCTGATCCAATCCTTCTAGGTAATTCTGAAATCCAATCCGTGGATTTCCATATCCTTACTACTACACCCGAACTGGTGGGTACTACTGTTCCTTCCACGTTCTAACAACACACTCATGCCATCTACCCAGTGAATGTTACGGCTACACCCATAATCTCACGACACTCTATCACTATCTGAACGCTAGTGAATGCTACGGCTACCCCCTGCAGTCTTACAACACTTTCCATGCTAACTGACTAGTAGTGAATGCTACGACTACCCCCGTAGACTTACAACACTCTAACACTATCTGACTGCTAGTGAATGCTACGGATACCCCCGTAGTCTTACAAGACTTTCCAAACCGGGTCGAACACACACTCGACTTAACACACCACTGAACTTGAGTCCTAACCGGAACTCTAACCTGGTTCTCAGAACCTGCTATCACGTGACCCCACTGTATCAGTATTGTACCCATGCCCGTGATCAAAGCGTCACAGTAAACCATGAAATCATCAACACCCTGTGGCAGGATGAGAATCAGTGTCTCGCACAACCGCTATCTGAGAGGCTCGAAGGCTGCCTGCTGCTCAGGTCCCCAGCAAAAGGCCACCGATTTCTTGGTCAGTCGGGTCAAAGGGATAAATCTCCAGTAATAACCCGCTAGACTTAGGAAACTCCAAATCTCAGATGGAGACCTCGGAATCTCCCACTACATTACGGCCTCTATCTTGGCTAGATCGCCCATAATACCCTTCTTGTTGACAAGGTGCCCAAGAGATTGCACCTCGCACAACCAGACTCACATTTGGGGAACTTTACAAAAAGTCACTCTCCCACTTAGATTCGACTAAGTCTTCACGACATGCGAGAATTGAAGGATTCCCAATCCTTCTCACTTTCTAGTATCCCACTAATGACAACCTGAGCTTACCCAATGCTAGTGATTAATCACCGGTTAAACCTTAAGATCGCCCATACTCAGAATTCATGATGAGTACTCTTGAAATCTGGTCCAGTCTGACATCTCAATCCACCTCTCATGCTGACAACTAGAGGCCTTAATCTTCACTCTGGCTGACGAGTCCTCGTTCCTACTTCCAATCTCACAGCACCAAACATAGTCCACACGAGAAATCCAAATCTCTTTAACATCCAATGACAGAACACCCATGTGTCTAACACTCGCAACTGACACTACCCTCTTCATGTTACCAGTCCTGTCCTAGCAACTATAGTGCCTTGAACTCCAAAGTTCATCCATAGACAATCGTCGACCACACCTGAACAATGATAGAACCACTAAACGATGACTTCAGTGGAGAACAATCACTCTAACCCTGACCGAGTATCCTTGAAATAATACTCTTGCATAGATCCCGACAAAGATCCGGAATAATAACGGTACGCGCAGAATTCAATCCGCATGTTACATCCCTCTGTGGGTTCATCAAGGACCTTTCGGCATGTAGGATGGCATATATGGTCCTCTATAATCCCCAACACTAGCAGAAAACTGACCCGAGATATGACTTATCCAACTCACTCACAATTCCAAAGCGACACGTATTCCCAATATCCATCAAGTGGCAGTAGAAGATGACATACTTGCAACATCAGGAGGAATAGTAGTCACCTTTTGCTGACATGACCAACCCTGTTACCCTGTAGTAGCCTAAAACCTCGGACCAACAAACTCCATTATGCATTATCCTGTACGTGCTGCACTGACTCTGGCCCTGCTGGTCCTTCACTCGATGATCAAAAGTCATGGGTCTCTTCCCGGAACCCTCTACTATACTCACCTAGCACGAACCTTTTCTCAAAGTGCTCCAAATTGATCTCTTATCTATAAACTCTTGGAAGTCGTATCCTTGAGGGTTTGAAACCCTGTCATGCTCGCTAGCGCACTTGCCAATGGCCAAGCTGCAACACGAGAACATCCTCTATCCCCAAAACAGGTCACTAACTCTTCCCCGAAGCTTCTCAGATTCTCCAAGACTCTCACTGATTCGAGTATGGATCCTGTGCTTTCAGTAGTACGGGCCCAATACTACCTTCCACACCTATCCATACTTTCCTCAACAATCCTCCCGAATCCTCTAAGTCACTTTCTCAAACTGGTACACCCAAGTCCCACTGAGCCTCACTACTAACCGACTGAAACATATCCTAGGGTTTCCTAGGTTCCCGAACCCACCCAGTCCTCAGCTGCTGAAAGAATCCCAGTAATGTCAACTAGCTACCTCATGAGTATAGCCACATGCAACAGAGATCAGATAATCCTTCGAGTAAAAGACTCATCCCTAGAACGGTTAGACTCAAACGAGAGCTGCGCAATAGAGTCAAATTTATCACTCTGAGATTATCCAGCCTGTGCCACATGTGACTCAGCATATTCACTTAATAGTTAGATCACATTACTAAAAGTCCCATAAAGCACAAACCACATAGCATTCAGACAATGGAAACTCTAACAATCATGTTCAAATCAAATCATTTTATCCTCTAATCAGGAATCTGTACATGCAATTTAAAGGCTCATACAATCAGGCATAACCTAAACAGGCTATCCTATCACTGGCTGATCAGTACTAGCATGTAACTATATAAGCACATACAATAGGCATATAAGGCATCCTCCTAGATCCTCATCCCTAATCTAGCATGCAGTTCTCATAATCATATCAGATCATAACATAACATGTATGGGTATCTTTGGGAAAACTTACTTGAGCTCGGCTGATTGCACGCATTACACACTTTGTTCTTTCAAAGTTCAGTTCCTTTCTCAAATTCTTTTCACTTCTTTTTATAAACGGGTTTTACTTTGGAAAATTTTCATACCAAGTCCTTAGTTTGAGTTCAGACACACCCGGGAGTCTGTCCGAATCCCTCAAACCAAGGCTCTGATACGAATCTCTCTCCAAAGATTAACGATTATAGTAGTATGGGTATGCTAAATGTAAGACTTAGTTAATGAATAGTGTCTCACTATAAAGCCTTTAACTACTGTATATGAATAACTCTCAACCCAAAATTATATGTGGATAAGTCACTAGTCACAATGAATTTCAGTTTATAATGTTTATAAAGCCGAGTATGTTCAGTATATACGTCAGAGTGTAATGTACTCGCTTTTTATAAAGAGGTACGTTTCAAAGTAGTGATCATAAGTACATGTATAAACTCTAAGTTATAATAATTATAACTTATATAAATATGTATTTAAACACACCCACCCACCCACACACACACACACACACACACACACCCACATATATATATATATATATATATAGCAACCCAAAATTCAAGGCCATAATTTTCATTTTTAATTAAGTTATCATAAACCAACAGTATAAGATAACATCCATAATATCATGTCATGTCAAAACCTAAGTAGAAATAGTCGAAACATATTATCATAAAACAATATCATAGTGTGATCCCAAAGATCTCATGTGCGGAAAACCATAGTGTGATGCGCTGTGATCGAGCCAACTCCTTTCCTTTGAAAATGAAGTACCTAAAACCAAAACGAAAAACCGTAAGCACAAAGCTTAGTGAGTTCCCCCATCAATCCACATACCATACAATATATTGTCAGGCAATTTTGGGGCGCCTGACTTATCCAGGTCAAACCATTCTATGGTGTTTGACGTACCCAAATCAAGCCATTCTGGGGTGCTTGACGTACCCGTCGGTCTATTTCACCCGACAACCGGGGACTATTTCACCCCTACTACTACCATATAACACATAGCATAACATAATGTACTGTCAGATAATTATGGGGTGTCTGACTTACCCAGGTCAAACCATTCTGGGGTGTTTGACGTATCCAGGTCAAGCCATTCTGGGGTGCTTGATGTACCCGTCGGTCTATTTCACCCGACAACCAGGGACTATTTCACCCCTTACTACTACTACCACATAAACACATATCATGAAAGAACATAAACATAACAAGTAGCAACATACCTAGATGAATATCACAAAGACAATTATCTATCATACAACTCCTACTAGTGGGCCGGCATTGTGGTCGTAGACCCACCGCTACTGGAAGGTAACTCACCTCACACTATTGAAGTCCCGTAGACACAATCCCACACTTGCTGAAGTCGCGCAGACTCAACCCCAGCTATTGGATGACAGATTCCCGAACTGTCAACACCATAACAACACCCAATTAATAATTGGCTCCCAACACATAACCATAATACATACTTGGATAATTACTTCATTACCCTAGGCTTGGCTTATATAAGCCCAAGGCCCAATCCATAGGCCCAAAGCCAACTAGGAATTAAAGCCCAACATATGGGCCAATTTTCCAAATTGGGCCGAAACCTCTGCATAGTCTCATTCTAAGGCCGAACCAAAAGTCCAGTCTACCCTTTACCAGTCTAATGGTCTAATATCATATAATCATTAAGGCCCAAACTATGGCCCATTTATGGCCCAATTTTCCAAATTGGGCCAAACCCCCTTACATGGCCTTACCCTAGGCCCATTAAATTATTTTAGTCCATATGATTATTCTTGGATGGCCCATTAATAATCCAATCATCAAGGCCTAATGGAGAGGCCCAATAATAAACCCAAGTGAAATTAGGGTTTCCCATAAAATGATGATTAGGGTTCAGTTTCCTACTTAACCCATTAAGGACTTAATCCTCTAAGGACTAAAGATAGCAGTTGATCGGAGCTTCCACAGGTTGGAGGACGAGAGAAAGTCTGGTGGTAGCGGTTGAAAGGTTCGAGTATAGCGGTTGCCTCATCATTTTGGGTTAGGGTTTTGCTAGCGATGCTTTAAACGGGAAGGAAGGAGTCATCGGGTTTAAATCCCGCTCCACTCAAAACATTGCTCATTATACAAGTTTAGTCCCTCCCCATAGGATCCTTTTCAATCAAATCCTATATTTACCCATTAAACCCCAACATTAAAAATTCATTACAACTTAGGTACGAAATTAACCAATTTCACCCCTGCTTCCATAATTCCTCACAAATCCAATCCCAAGTTTACCAAACAGCCCCTTAGCCTCAAAATCTCTTCAAATGAAGTCCCAGAAGTTACCACTTAGTCCCTGCCTTCATAAATACTGACAAATTAAATCCGAACATGCATTTTACCCCCGAATAATCCAACTTATGACATTTGGCTTCCCAAAACCAACACCTTGCTATATAATTATAAATTTTAGGGCTATGAGTCATTCATTAATAAATTTTTTTTATTTAAATAAACTGGCGTTACAATATATATATATATATATATATATATATATATATATATATATATATATATATATATATATATATATATATATATATATATATATATATATATATGCCTGGTAATGGTTTGACTTTTGAAGTACTACAAAGGTGATCAATTTTTATGACGTATGATTTGACATGCAATTTTCACATAAAATCATAGTGCTTGTAGTAAAATGGCATATGTTATCATGACTAGTTGCTTCATTTTAAAAACACACACACACACACACACACACATATATATATATATATATATATATATATATATATATATATATATATATATATATATATATATATATATATATATGTGCGTGTGTGTGTGCGTGTGTGTATGAAGTTTGAAAACTAGTTTTTATGTACATAACTTGTTATATGTCAAAATAACATTATATAAACTAAATATGATTTGTACTTTTCACATAAAATGATAAAATCTTATTTTATGTTTTGTAAAAACAAACATAAAAGCACATGTATTCTCCCTAAAAGAATGTAAAAACTTAAAAGATGGGTCGTAACACTCACCTTAAACATGTGATTTATAGTTTTTGACTCGAGGATGTGATTTGTTCGGGAAGCACCACAATATGATACTAATAGCAACGAGCTTGGAGCCCAGTTTAGTTTTGATTTAAACCGACAAAACAACACCCAAAAATTCAATCTAGAACTAGGAAACACCAAAAAAGTAATAGCAATCCAAAGGTGGCAAGGTGGTGGTTGTGGGCTGTTTCACGATGGCAGCAAAGTGGTTTGGCGATGGCAGTCGGTGATGAGGTGCTGCTCCGGTAGCCCTTTCGTGGCCTTTTTACGACAATTAATGATGAAGGGTAGGAGGGGGAAAGGGGAAAAAGGTGGCAGGGGGTTTGAGGGGGGGGGGTTGTTTAGTCGTCAAAACATTAGGGAAAGGGCTGGGGATGTGGTGGTTTATGGTGGGGGGATGGTGGTCCTCGGTGGTGTTTCTAAATCGAGAAAGAGGAGGAGAGAAAGGGAGAGGGAAAGAGAAGTGATGGATGGTGAATGGTGATGAAAATGGAGAGCCAAGCTCTCCTTTTATATCCCTAGTAAGCCTCTCACACACCATGCACCTCATGCTTAGTTAGAAAGTCAAACACTCCATATCAATCATATCTTTACTCTTGTTTATGTGTGTACTCAACCAAGGAGACGGGGGAGATGTTTTGGATGTGGGGAGGAAGGAAGAGGCCAAATTTGGCTAATTTTGATCATGCAATGCAAGCCTTGCAAGTACATGGTGATGTCACACTCTCAAAAATTCCCAAAAATGCTTCTAGTTTTGTGTGCCAAAATCCCGACACCTAATATTTTTTTCGAAAGGGGCGTATGATAGATTCGAGTTCAAGGATTTGAAAAATCAGAACGAATTAATTTTTTGAGTTGTAGAACTTTGGGAAATCGCGTTTAAAGTTTCGTGTCTAATTGGCCCGAAACGTCCGATTTTTCAACTTTTGCAAATATTTTTACCAAAAATATTTCGAGTATGAAATTAAATAATAGACGATAACCTAAGTCCAATAAAGATCTTGGAATTTTGCATCTGAGGTGTGCAAGTGCCCCAACAGGATGTACTTGGATCAAGGTTTTACATTCTCGGAATTTTGAGTATGAAATTAATTGATCGCCTGAACTATGTTGATAGACTAGTGTCGATTTTGGATTGAAAAAAAGGCCTTGCTAAACAAGTTGGTTTCATTGGTCAAGGTGTAGTGGCAGCATTAGAAGGGTTCCGAATGGACTTGGGAACCAGAGACAGAGATGCGAGAGCACCACCCTAAGTTACTCACGACAACGGACTTTGAGGAAGAAGTCTGATTCAAGTACGGGAGAATTATAACACCTTGATACATTTACTTTCCATTTCTACCCCTATATATAAAATATATTGGAAATTGGTCCCTTTGCAACTTAACTGAAAGCGCGCCATCTTGTATGTACAAGGGTGACTCGGCGAGTTGATGACTCGGCGAGTTGATGACACAACTCGACGAGTTAAGTTGGGTTTTTGCGACATTCATAGGAACAGTAGGGACTCGGCGAGTCACATAGGTGCACTCGGGGAGTTGGGTCAACATGGGTAGTTGACTCGAGTGTTGGCTTCTGTAGACTTTAGGGTTTGGTCAAGACAGGGTTTATGGGGGCCATGGAGGGGTAAAACAGTCTTTTACCAATCTCAAGAGTTAGAAAGAGTTTATCGTGAGTTATAAGACATTGTCATCTTTATGAGTTAATTAGAGATGCTTATTACATGTAGGCAGAGATTAAACAGTTCGAGGGGTATCCAATTTTCTTTGCTTACTTACGAGGCGATTCTTCTCACTATACTTACCATGAGTGGTATATATGTGTGACCGGAGGGTCTTTTGTGCTTATTTGAGTTACGTCATATTATGCATTTTAACTGTGTGATATATATATGCTATATTATGTGTTGTACTGAGATGGGATCGGAGGGTCCAAACCGAGTTATGGGACCGGAGGGTTCCACTGAGACAGGACCGGAGGGTCCAAACCGAGCTATGAGACCGGAGGGTCCTCACTGAGACACACGACTGGAGGGTCCACACCGAGACGCATGAGATTGGAGGGTCCATGCCGAGTTACAGCCATGAGAGGCTTATTATTTGTGTATGTCGTGTTTTGGGGAACTCACTAAGCTTTGTGCTTACCGTGTTGTGTGATATGTGTTTCAGGTACTTCTCAGGACTGCGGAAAGGCGCTGACATGATTGTACACACCTGTTCAAGACTTTGTTGAGGATTCTGGGATTTAACTTTTATGTGTGGATTTATGTTGACATTTGAGACACATGTGATCTTATGAAATATAATATATGACTTTTATGTGTTTTTAAAAATGAAAATTTTGGTTTGAAAATTTACGGTGTTACAATGAGATACTTCCCGGACGGAGTGCTTTAAACAATTTGCTCGCGTTCATCGATAACATGACAGGAAAATATGTGGAGTTGAACCTCTTGTTCATTTGGAGCAACATAATCGTCAATTCGTAAGTAACTATTTGTTTGTCCGAGTCTATCGTACCATTGTATTGGGGTATATTTGGGATCATTACTGAGTGGGGGATCTCGTAGTACAAGAACTTTGGGTAGAATGCAACACCGACACTTCTTACTAGTCTATCTATAGAGGGGAAACCACCGTATTGCATATTTTGTTGGGCGTTGTATGGAATGTTGTATCCTTGGTCATATCCATAGTTGTACCCTTTATTGTACAATGCCGTTTGTGGAACATATGATGGTTGCGTCATGCTTGTGTACATAAACTGTTAGGATAGTGAGTTAGAGTCCCGCTACCCTAGCGTATGTGAGTTTTCCCCATGCTCTAGTGTTGTATTGGTATTTTGGTCTTGAGAATGTAGTGCTTGAGGGGGGGGGGGGGGGGGGGCTCCTTGAAAGTGATGGAAGTAGAGGTTAAACATTGGTTGTGTTGGATTAGTGTCTAAGTCCATAACTATTTCGGTATGTACTTGACCCGATTATGAGCATGGTCCTTTTGGGTTGCCTTCACCATAGCAATATGTAGGATGAATTAAGGAGAGAAAGGTTTAAATATGATTTATTAATATATTATGAGAATAATATATTAAAGGAGAAATCATATTGTTTAAGTAATATTGGTCAAGAATTAATTAAGAATTAATTTTGTGGCTAAAAGAGATTAATAAATTTAGGGGTCTGGACTGCAATTATTGGATAATTGAGTTATTGGGCTAAGGAATGCTAAAGGAACAAGGGGTGAACGAAATTATGATGGGAGCCCATCATATTTTCGTCCATGGCTTTATCCAGAATGTTCCATGGGCTGCTTAGAGTTTAAGCTGTCCATTAGGGTTTTGACTGAAACCCTAGCAGCACACACAAGTATATAAAGGACCCCTTAGGCCCCAAAACATGAACAACTGATTCTCTAGGGTTTCTAGTCATTTTGGGCAGCCTCCTTTCTTCTCCTCTTCATCCAAGTTGCATAAGGTGTTTATGACTCCATTAGAGGTGCAGCACTTGAGGCACTAAGCTTTCTAAAACCAATCAAAGCAAGGAATTGATTGTTATTGCAATATAACAATCAAAGGTAATTCTATAATCCCCAATTCAGTTTATAATATGTTAGATCTAAGTTTATTAGTCTTGGATTCAAAGCATGTACAATAGAGAAACCTAGATCCAAGCATTAGGGTTTGTATGAGCACATTGGATTGTTTCTTATGCATAAAACCCATCAGTGGTATCAGAGCCTCTATTGGTTTCAGTTGTATGTGATACTTAATTGTTTTGTTTACTAAAAATCAAGTTTTTGGCCTCTGACCGACTCAACTCGGCGAGTCAGTATCTGGACTCGGCGAGTTAGCCCCTACTCGGCGAGTTCGAGCGTCAGACAGAGGGTATTTCGAGATTTAGCTGCTGTTTCGACTTGGATTTAATGCCTAGTTCATTTTTTTGAAGTTAAAATCCGATTTTTATATTAAATTAATGATTATCCTTGCCAAAACAATAGATAATTTCAAATCTTTTGAATATTGGTTGTTTATATGATAAATATGGATCATTCTAAATTATTTGGTAATTATCTGGTGACTAAAATAAGATTAGGTCAAATATAGATAATGACTAAATTAATTGTTTAACTTATATTATCTGTTATTTGATCCTTTGTGATGTGAAAAAGTTTCAATTGCACCATTTAGGTTTTATAGTTTAAATTTGAACTTAAAAGTTTTGTTTATGAAATTTAAATAAGTTAAACCCTAATGTTTTGAAATGTTTCAAAACTTGCCCTCAAGTTTTGGAATTTAAATGTTGATTAAAAGTTTAATTTTTGAAATGTTAAATTCTAAAACCCTAATAATTTGAAAAGTTCAAATCACACACTTATGGTTTTATTAATTAATTAAAGTGTATAATTAAAGGTGATTTAATAAATCCATAAAGTTTTGGTTTACATTTAATTAAATTAAAAGTATAATTCACTAAGTTAAACCATCTAGTATTTTAAAAGTGTAAAATACACCCTATACTATATATAACATTAAAAGTCTAATATTATATATATGTATGAGTAAACAGTCAGTCTTACCGTTAGTAGGCCTCATTCACAAAGTTGGTCTATAAGGGGTGTTTAAGGAAATTGCCTATAAAATGGCGATTAAATGGTATCCCCTCTTACCCACCACACTCTTGACTAGTGGAGGGTCGTTAGCCGAACGGGTAGGATACGACAGAAACCTTCCATTATAAGTATAATGAAGTACAAAGTAACTAAATGCTTTTTCAAATTCCCAAATCATAGTGACTTTAGGAAAATGTGAAATTGTATGCTAATCCATAGGATTACACTTCGTACGCTTGTCAAACAATAGTGGAGCGTGTGTGGTTAACCGGCACACTAATTTGGGGATGACATTGGTAGCGAAAGCTGACTCGATGTTTGTCATAGATCAATGGAGCGTGTGTGGCTAACCGACACATTGATTAGGTGATAGTAGCATTGGGTGCACGACGTGATTCGTATGGTTATTCACACCTTATTTGTGATCCTCGGCATCCCAGTCACAAATAGAAACGCATAATCAAGAGTAAACATGCCATTGAAAAGTTCAATGAATCTCAAAAGATCTATGAGTTTCAATTCATTTAAAACTTAAACTTCTTTTTCGTTTTTCATGGTAGAAATTGGTAAATCGTCATTTACCTACCTTCAAATATTCTGCAACTAGATTACGGCATCCCTCTTCTAGGTTGTAGAGTATTGTGTTGGATCCTAGCCTTAATAACTCATTTGGATGTTTTATTAAGGACTCTGTCAACTTAACTTGAACTTTCTGCCGTTTTGTAGATGTCTAGTTCTGACAATCATGGTCTTCCCAAATCCCATGGAACAAGTTTTCCAAATGAAAATGACGTTCCGAGATACGATCAAGGAAATGAGAGTCATGCTTCACTTCCTCCACCTCCTCTAATTGTTCTCCCTAACCCACAAGTTCAAAAGCTTGAAAAGTTCAAGCTCACTCAAGCCCTTTTGGCAAGTAAACACGAAGATGGGAAACCTGTGTGTGCACACGTCTTAGAGATGAAGTCACACATTGATAGGTTAAACATGTTGGGTGTCGAGATTTCATGTGAGTTGGCTGTTGACTGGGTTCTTCAGTCACTTCCTGAATCATATAGTGAGTTCGTAAGAGAGTACTATATGATGGACCATGATGTGACCCTTATTGATCTCACCTATTTGCTTATAGCTGCTGAATCAGCAATGATTTGGCGTGATAATCAAGCAAATTTGTCTGGTGAATCAAACTCCCAAACTTCAATGGACACTGGCAACATTGGAAGTCCAGAAAGAGCAAAGTCTATGATTGTCTGATGTGCTATGCCAAAGAAGTCTATTTGCTTTTATTGCCAAGAGAAGGGGCATTGGAAACAAAGCTGCCCTATTTACCTGAGAGATCTATGAGATGGGAGAGTTAAGACGTATGGCTCTACTTCAGGTAAAATCCATTATCTAACTCTTTTAATTTCATGTTCTAGATTCGTAATACATGATGTGATAAGATTACATTTTGATGTTTTGTAGGATCGAAGAAAAGAGAGGAAGCTTAAGGGAAGAAGTGAGCTGAATCTGATCGTGAAGAAATGGATTTCGATCGCATTACTTGAAGATTGGATTCTTGAGCTACTACTTGGAGTTAGATTAGATTGTTAAGAAATATGTAATAACATAGTTTTTCAATTGAATCGCATTGTAAGGACAAATTTTTCCGCAAAAAAAATGAATTTTGATTTTATCTTATTTGTTTATCCTTACAACGGCATATATGAAAAATTGATGTTTGTGTACTTCTATTGTTAGCAATAATGGATTTGATTCTTAATTATGTTATTTGTGGAAATGTCAGAAGTTTACCAAATAGGGAGAGTTTCTCATCACCCAAGTTTCAATTGGGCAGAAACTTGGAATCATGCAATGTGTATTGTATGATGAATGAAAAACTTTCACATTTGGGAAACTTAGACTAATTCTTTGACAAAGTGTCAATTGAAGGACTAGGAGATCGAGTACACTAGGTCGTACGTTGATCAAGTCTACCACAAGAGTAACAAAGATATTCGTCATGATTTACTAACGTTTAGTAAATATGGTTATACTTATAAGATTGAATATAATTCTGAGTTAACTGAAAGGGTTTCAATCAATAGCAGAACAATTAAGGAAAATCAAGAAGGAAGAAAGATAAAAGTTTCTCTATTCTAAGAAGAAGGGAGAGTACCTTTTATTGTGTTTTATGATAAGTCTTAATGATTAAGAACCGTGACTCAATTGATCCTCTAAGTGAGTCTTAGTGCAATTGCATGTCTAAGAAGAGGAATCGAGAATTGTAGAAATGGTTAAATCAAAGAGTCAATCATACTTCGTTCCAATATCAAGTCTTAGAGTCATACTCCAAGATTGTGACATTGAGTGAAAAGTCTTAAGTAGGTTTATAACATTCATCAAATGTGGAATTTGGAAAAGGTTTCTCATTCTTGCACGTTTGAAATTGGCAAGTTGTGTTGTCATGGATAAGACAAAGACCAACTAGGACCAATTATGTGAAGTGTTTTGTCTTGATAAGAAGAACTACACTAACTCTTGAATATTTGCTTTGTCAAGAAATGTTTCTTGACAATAGAATCTTATATGTCAAGGAGTCAGTGGGAGTTTTAATGGTCTTGAAAGGTTTCAAGAACAAATCAAGAATAAACCTTATCGATCATCACTAGCACACGACTTGAGGATTACAACCTATCGTGTTGACATTATTTTGTTTATGTGTCATTCCAATTGAGTTAATTGTGTATGTGAGTTCTATGAGTTCTCATTTGAATGCATACTAGCGCCTTAGTCGATGAAAAGTACATTGATATGTAAGGACAAGTTACTAAACTACTTGGAAGACATGGTAGGCACTTGTGTTACCATAAGGCAAGAAATCAAGATTAAGAAAGTTCAATCCATATGAGTTTGGATTTGTTTTAAACTTGGTTTTGGCAAACTCACACGGATAGGAACTCATACACCATAAAAACTAAGTGTCATAAGCTTCCCTCCTTCATGAAAATGACAGTGAGGAAATGCTTTCGCTAAGAGAGATGTTAAGAAGATAGCAATTGTGAAAATTGTATGCTCAAATTCGATTATTGTTACGACATCCCTTTCCATAGTTCGAATTGTGAGATTTGGCAGTTAGTTTCAACATTTGGAACTTAGTAACATAAGTTCTAAATTTTTCAAATACACATATGAGCTATCTAAGGCAAATGTGTATAAGTTTAAGAAGCTTAGATAAAGGCTTATCGAAGCATCTGGTATTAGAAATATGAATTTCAGAAATTCAATAGGCATTGTTTTCTGGAAGTTCATTTGTTTTCTGAATACATGTGAAAGCTAGTGGGAGCATAAGTGTTATGCTTATATGATAATCATCATGATAGTGGGAGCATAAGTGTTATGCTTGTATGATTATTATGGCAAATATTGCAAGTTAGCAATATTAATTATAGAAAAACAAAGATTCAATTTGCAAAGTTGCATGGGTTGAAAAGTTGTTTTGCTATAATTAAGGGAGAGAATATTATACTTCGTTTGAAAATCTAAAGCTTAGATTGAGAAATTTTAATAAATTTAGTCAAAGGATACATAGTGTGTTCTCAAAATTCGATTATGATTACGGCATCCCTATTCATAGTTCGAATTGTGAGAACATGGCACATAAAATATTATGGCAAAAGATTGGTAAACTATCATATCTTTATGTAAGACATTATCCATCATGTCCCATACGCTTCGGGTAAAGGATCGATTGCAAATGCTATA
Organism: Lactuca sativa; assembly: GCF_002870075.4. Lineage (NCBI taxonomy): Eukaryota > Viridiplantae > Streptophyta > Magnoliopsida > Asterales > Asteraceae > Lactuca > Lactuca sativa. The sequence goes on along the minus strand of NC_056631.2, from coordinate 226,392,118 downwards.
ATATTTTACCATTCTAAAATTTTCCAAATGTATAGCGCATTAAGAGGGAAAAAGGACTAGAATTGGTTTTGACTAAAATAATTAAACAACTATCAAAGGACGATCCAAAGTTCTCTGAGGATTGGTCGCTTGTGAGTAGTTGGAAGTATGGTATTGGATGGACCATATCGACATTATTATGAATAGATAAGATTCTATTAAGAATGAGTTATCATATGGAAAATGTGGAAATGTTTCCATATTGGGAGTTGGATATTGAGATTCTATGTCTAGATTAGAAAACTTTATGCAAAAGGAAGTTCAAAGGAATGTACTTTGAATGTGAGACTTCACGTCTATGGAATTGTCTTGTAACAATTTCTAAGAAAGTACTTTGTGATTTCATTAGCCAAGTGTGGGTGACTTTTGTGCTATGACTTTACGAAAGGATCGTTGCATAAAATGTTAGAATCTAGCATATTGTAGTAGTGGCAAGAACCTAGAGTTCTTACACTAACAGTTAGGATTAAGGAATTGTGAAATGAGCATCATTGGAAAAGTTTTGAGTTGATCTATTTCACAAAGCATGGACCATAGGAAACAAGGTGTGCATGCTTAGAGCATGGGACAATTGTTGTTGTAATTCAAGTAATGAGTTGATTATCCGAAACATGAAATGATAAATAATGAGTATCAACATGGTGGATAAATAGAAGTGTTTTATTTACTCTCACAAGTTTGGAGCCATATAGGATTAAGTATTATTGTTATGTTTCAGTTTGCATGTTTTGACTTCCAGAATAACTAGGTTATTCGAACCTTCACAGTCGGTCATACGTTGGAAGTAAGTATGAAGGAAGACTGTCATGAAGAGTCTGTAGATTGTCTGAAAGGTTTTGATATAGCACAAGTTTGCTGCAGAGTTCATGATTGCTTTGATAAGATTAGAGTATTGGACAAAACCCACACTCACTTGGATCACTTCATGGTTATATTATGAGTGATTAGTGAGGTGATAATATTGTATATTCTTGAAACCGAGACGTGTGAGTTGTTATTTGTTGGTCAGTTGCACATTGATAATAAGTAAACGCACCAATAACTTGGTGTTATAAAACTTATTGTTGTGTGTGATTCGATCAGTGAATGCAAGCAAGCATATGAGTCGAAGTTTATCCATTCCTTTTACCCAAAGTGGGATAAAAGCGATATATGTGAGCCTCTCGATGATTTAGTGATGACACCTAAGCGCTTGGCCAAGCCGGGACTAAGTTGATATGTTCAATTGTAGTATGTTGTCAGTCGTCATAAATCGGAAGTCGGGAAACAGTATAGAGAGAATGATTAAAATTCATGTCTTATGTCTATACGATATCTTGAGAATGGAGGAATATATAATCCCTTATCTAAAGGACACGCTTTCTGATAAGATCAGAGTTGACAGCGCTTTTGAAAGCTACGATTGTTGATCAGGTTCTGAAGTCATACGGAAAATAGTTATTAGACTTATCCAAGTGGGAGACTGTTGGATTGCTGTCTAAGTCCATAAATATTTTGTTATGTACTTGACCCGATTATGAGCATTGTCCTTTTGGGTTGCCTTCACCATAGCAATATGTAGGATGAATTAAGGAGAGAAATGTTTAAATATGATTTATTAATATATTATGAGAATAATATATTAAAGGAGAAATCATATTGTTTAAGTAATATTGGTCAAGAATTAATTAAGAATTAATTTTGTGGCTAAAAGAGATTAATTAAATTTAAGGGACTGGACTGCAATTATTGGATAATTGAGTTATTGGGCTAAGGAATGCTAAAGGAACAAGGGGTGAACGAAATCATGATGGGAGCCCATCATATTTTCGTCCATGGCCTTATCCAGAAGGTTCCATGGGCTGCTTAGAGTTTAAGCTGTCCATTAGGGTTTTGATTGAAACACTAGCAGCACACGCTAGTATATAAAGGACACCTTAGACCCCAAAACGTGAACAACTGATTCTCTGGGGTTTCTATTCATTTTGGGCAGCCTCCTTTCTTCTCCTCTTCATCCATGTTGCATAAGGTGTTTGTGACCCCCTTAGAGGTGCAGCACTTGAGGCACTAAGCTTTCTAAAACCAATCAAAGCAAGAAATTGATTGTTATTGCAATATAACAATCAAAGGTAATTCTCTAAACCCTAATTCAGTTTATAATATGTTAGATCTAAGTTTATTAATCTTGGATTCAAAGCATGTACAATAGAGAAACCTGGATCCAAGCATTAGGGTTTGTATGAGCACATAGGATTGTTTCTTATGCATAAAACCCATCAGGTTTTTGTGTGAAGAATAGAATGTGTGTCATCTTTGCCACAGGAGAAAATTGGTGGGTCGTCACTTGTTACTAGGGAGGTTGTATGATTGTCTTCCGCTCACCGTTGTGGTGGTTGCATTCTATTATCAGCTTGCCGTGACTGGCAAGTGGGTACTGTTTGTGGTGTTGTGTTGGTTTTGTAACTAGGTGTTCTGTTGCGACGACAGTGTACGCCATATATTGGCTATGGCTTCTGCCGTTGAGTTGACTGCCTATGCCGCTTGTGTTTGCCCTCCTGGTGCAGATGAACCAGTGTCATCGAGGGATAGCATTGGTCTGATCAGGATGACTTCTCCACCTTCCCTCGGCACAGGTCATTTATCTGCCATTTTCGATTGCTTAAGGTGATTTTACTGGTTGTATAGCTCTGAGTACACGTCCGGATGACACCACATGTTGTAATATATTGCCTTGACTTAATGTCACCTTTCGTTGTCTCAATGGAGTTATGCCTAAGAATCACAAAAAAGCGAAAAAGTTTGTCAGTTGTCGTCCGAGATGGGCTCCCAGAACAAAGCTCTAACGGTCAACTTAGTGACTAGTCGAGAGAATACATGTTTAGTTTAAGAGTGAGTGAGTGGTGATCCCCTCTCCTAAAAGAGAGGAGTTCTATTTATACATGTCATGGTGAGGACTAGATCCTGACAGTACCTTTTGGTCCCTGCTGGGCCGACTATCATGGAGGCTTCCTAATGGTGAATCGTGCTCGACTATTGGTTAGCCGCCGTTGGTGCAGAATTCTTGGGAGGCATGGCCCTGAGCATTACACCTATCGCTCTGGGGGATGACCGATACTATTTTGTCTCTGAGTTGGCTTCAGTGCATGGGCGTCAAGGAATAGTCATGAGGTTGCGAGGGTGAGGGTGTGGTCTGGGCACTAGGCATACATTGATCCTTGACTACCATGTTTATCAGATAAGAGCTCCATTACATTTGACGTATTCTTAGTGGGATACGTTAACACAGTCCATAACCTAAATGACACCGATACTAGTGAATTTAGCAACCAGAATGGTGAGGCAACTATGCCTCCCATTAGTGGTTCTATTCCTAATACATTAGGTCAATCTAAGGTAAGTAGTCAATTAAATACTTTTCCTTCTTTTGATTATTCTATTAGGTTCTCTAGGTCTAAAAGTGAAACACGATTGCATGTAAGGTTTGTTGATTATGTAATTAAAGGTTAACACAAATATGGTATATAAAAAACTATAAATTACTATCCTTTAAGTAATGAAAATATTTTTTTTTCAAACTTAAATAAAACTATCAAACCAAATAATTATGATGACGCTTCATCTGATCGAAACTGGATCAAAGCTATAAATGATGAGATGTAGGCACTTCGTCATAATCACACTTGGGATGTAATGGAACTACCTAAAAATAAAAGACCTATAGTGTGTAAGTGGGTATATAAATTAAGTATAAACCAAATGGTGAAATTGTAACGACCCAAAAATCATGACTAAAAATTTCTTTTAAACATTACTAAAAATAGATTTATAACAACGTATCATAAGTCAAACATAACTTTTGAGTATTCAATTCAAAACATAATATCATTATCAGAGTCAAACATTCCCAGGCTAACTGACTATGGTGTGTGCTCTGCAATCTTCCCGAGCTCCTCTTTTGAAAACCGAGTACCTGAAACCAAAACTGAAAACCGTAAGCACGAAGCTTAGTGAGCTCCCCCAATCTACCACATACCACACAAAAACATATAAAGCACATATTGGGCCTTGCCCACTGCATCAGACCGAAGTCCGGACTAACTGGGGCCTTGCCCCCTGCATCGGACCGAAGTCCGGAAACTGACTGGGACCTTGTCCCCTGCATCGGACCGAAGTCCGGACTAACTGGGACCTTGTCCCCTGCATCGGACCGAAGTCCGGACTAGCTGACTGGGACCTTGTCCCCTGCATCGGACCAAAGTCCGGGCTAACTGGGGCCTTGCCCCCTGCATCGGACCGAAGTCCGGACTAACTGACTGGGACCTTGTCCCCTGCATCGGACCGAAGTCCGGGCTAACTGAACAGAACATAACATAAACATATCAACTAGCATGAACAAATGTATACTGCATACTACTTCGGGCCGTAGCCCGGAACACATAACACATAAATCCTGTCTGAGCCACGAAGGCATCAAACATACTAACTACTATATCAGATCAACATCCGAAAACTACTGCTAGCTAAACGGGCCGACATTGTGGCCGTAGACCCGTTCCTACTGAAGGGAAACTCACCTGAACTGTTGAGCCCTGCAGATAAATCTCTGGCTGCTACTCGACAATCCCCTGAACCGCTGCTCCTCTAGCTCTCTGAGCTATCAATATACATATAACACTTAGTCTGACAGTCTACTAAGTCAACTCTGGTCAAAGTCAACCTTCCAGGTCAACCCTACTCGCCGAGTCTTCCTAAAGACTCGCCGAGTTCATAAGCTTAGGGACTTTCTTATTCGCGACCCGACTCGCCGAGTCAGTCCATGACTCGTCGAGTCCCACTAGTTCCAAGTCCTGTCCTGCCCAACTCGCTGAGTCACCACCCGACTCACTGATTCGAGTCTCAACTCAAAAGGGTTTAGGGTTTCGCGACCTGACTCGACGAGTCCAAGAACAGACTCGCCGAGTCCAAAACAATCTTCAACCAACTCGTCGAGTTGTTCATCCAACTCGCCGAGTCCATGCCTAACTTCAACCGACTCGACGAGCTGTTCATCCTACTCGTCGAGTTCCTCCTCATCTTCAAGCTACTCGCCGAGTCCACTCGAAGGACTCGCCGAGTCTATCCAGTCCTCAATCCATGCAGTGGCTTTTCGAGCCAAACAGAACTTCCAACTCATAGATCCATACTTCTAGGGCCTATTCCCCACGTAAAGTGGCAAACTTTACGTGTAGATTGAGAGATCTATGCTCAAAACACACTAAACTAGGGTTTATGGCAAACATGCTTCCTCAACATACCAAGGGCTGATACTTTAGGGGATTCAAGACCAAAACCAACATGGATCTGAGGTAGCAACCCCAGATCTGAACCTCCAACCCGAAATGGTTACAAAACATACCAATAATGACCAAAACTCACACATAAGAATAGATCTAGATGCAAAGGGAGTCCAATCAACAGCTTATTACCTCCAAATGATCTGAAATGTCTTCTCAATCTCGGATCTACAGTCCCTTCTTGCTCTTCCAAGGCTTTTCTTCCTTCTCCACGCTTATAGTGCTCTCTTTGATGCAAGATCTAGCTCAAAAACGGATATGGCGGCTAGGGTTGATGTTCTGGGGGTAAAGAGGCACTAAAGGAACCCTAAGAAAGAGAATGAGACGCTTAAATAGGCTCCAAGTCCCGGATTTAGGGTTTTCCTCGTTCAGACCCAACTCGCCGAGTCTCCTTGGCCGACTCGCCGAGTCGGTCGCTAACACCTCAACCCGGATCCCGCTCGGACTCGCCGAGTCCCTCCATGGACTCGCCGAGTCTCTCCTTAAAATTGAGGTCTTCTTTCTTTTCTTGACTTTCCAAACTTTGGGGTGTTACAACTCTCCCCCACTTAAACTAAACTTCGTCCTCGAAGTTTGCTATGATCAACTGCCTGCGAACTGCCTCCAACTCTTTGTCTGGAGAATCCCTCACCCTGTTGCCCATCACTCCGGCCACTCACAGTGCCGATTACTACCGATAGAACATACTAAATCCTTCTCTTTCCCATAATCTCCTCAACGTTACTTCCTCCAACTGAAAATCCTGCTGCCTCCCATCCGCCTACCGGATGTACTGAGACTACTCTGGTCTAACCAATCTCCCTATATCTGAGTTACCGGACTCCCACCGGTCACTACACTCCATCGCAAACTCCTAGTCTCTTCCAGCGACTCCTAAAGATACTTCGATTATCTATAACTGTTCTATCCATCCTGCCGCTCATACCAAAACGATGCTGCTGGAACCAGCTTGCTTTTATCCCACCTGATTACTTATCTCCTACTTACTCGAGCCTTCCCTCCTGAATGAAAAGCTACCTGCCCAGCCATCCCTACAGATCACTTATACTCGGCAAAAGGCTCAACTGATCCTGCTGAGAGGGACTTGCCATTTCCAAATCAACCAACTATATCGTCAGCACTTGCATTCCAACGCAAATACCATACTGACCCAAAACCCTGAAACCTTCCAAACACTGAACTGCCTGCAATACTGAACATGCCTGAAACACTAAACTGCCTGAAACGCTGAACCGACTGAACGCTGAACGGCCTGAAACACTGAACTGACTGAAACACTGTGCTGCCTGAAACACTGAACTGACTGAAACATTGAGCTGCCTGAAAGACTGAACTCCAACCCAACTGTGGAGTCAAGGGACTCCTCACTTAGTCTCTTCCACGACTTCTGAACGAAATCTTCCTCTAGGACTAGTTTCCACTAGTTATTCTGTCACTGTGGCTCTCGCAACCTTCCGATCCAACCGATCGGATCCATACGTCACATCCTGACATCATCGATTCCACAACTAACAGCATATTGGCTCCCAGACTGACGGTAGCCCACAACATACCCGAACCCCAACGGTCCACTGCGACTCTGATCTCATAACTGATGTGACGATCCAAAGCCCAAATTGCTAACTTAGCCGTAACTGATCCCTTTGGGAAATCTGAAAGCTAACCCGTTGATTCCCATATCCTCACTGCTGCACCCGAAATGGTGGGTACAACTGCTTTCCCGTGTCTACACGCGCTCATGCTACCTACCAATCTGATAAAAGGCTGCGACTACGCTTGCGGACTTACAACTCTCTAATACTATCTGGCTGCTAGTGGATGCTACGGCTACCCTCGCAGACTTACAATACCACTACTACTATCTGACTGCTAGTGAATGTTACGGCTACCCCCGCAGACTTACAACACTACTACTGCTATCTGACTGCTAGTGAATGCTACGGCTACCCCCGCAGACTTACAACACTACTACTGCTATCTGACTGCTAGTGAATGCTACGGCTACCCCCGCAGACTTACAACACTACTACTGCTATCTGACTGCTAGTGAATGCTACGGCTACCCCCGCAGACTTACAACACTACTACTGCTATCTGACTGCTAGTGATTCCTCATCCCGATTTCTAAAAAAAAGACAGTCCTTAGACTTTGAATTCTGCATCATCCTCGACATCTTATATCCTTGATATACTTAGCGCTTCGTCGAGGAATCCTTCGGCTTGGTTCCCAAACCAACCGTTTACTAATCCGGATACAAGAAGCTCTTGTTGGGAAGTTTCCACCCTCCCAACTCCTGAATCTACGCAACCTGCATGCCGCCTCAGACACTGGCTACCAATACGAAAACATCTCTTGCTACCCGTTCTCAGGATCTTCATTCCGACTCTCATGCGTCCGACAGGTGGTCCTCCAATCTTGGATTCCCAACCAGCTTCTAACCATCTCGATTACATGAACTAACTGCTGGGAAAAGTTCTCGAACTCCTAATTCTGAACTTCTCAATCCATCCATCACTGTGCTACTACCATTTCTTCTTAGAGGCCGCGCACTCATTCTGAGTCTACGAGACTCTTATCCATATATACCCGAAGGGTTCTCCCCCACTTCGATCCTGCTTACCCCTTGTTGCTTCACACTCAAAAGAGATCCTGATCTTTGCTGCCATTCCATAATCATTATGCTAAGGAGCCCAAGCCTGTCATAGCTAGGGATCTAACCAATCCATCCCAACACTAACCACTCCGAACTAGCGAAACGAACCAAATCTCTCCCAACCATGCTATAGTTACTGCATCCTCCGAAACCTTCTCCATAAGAGCACATCCCCTAACTACCAACCAATTATCCGAGGTATGCAAATGGCATATAACATAATCATAAGCAAGCCACACGAAAACACAACACTTATACCACAAATTGATGCAGAACCATAACAATATAATCATGACATAAGCTGACAGAAAAACAAAAGTTACGTACCTTCATTACTCAGTGTTGCTCGAATCCCTGCTGAAATCTACCGGAAAACTCGGCTCTGAGCCGTAGGCACCCTTGCCCGGCCTCGTCAACTGCTGGCGGTACTCGAAGTCCCAAGGGCAGGAGCTGGCACCTGCCCTGCTGGATACAAACTTGGACAGTGGGCCTTCTTGTGGCCCCTCTGACTGCAATGGAAACATAACGGATCAAGCCCCTGGGCGATGGTAACAACACAGTCTCTGCTAAAATGACCAATCTGGCCGCACTTGAAACACCCAGCATCGCCACCACTTCTACGCCTACACACACCCATGTGCGTCCTTCCGCACTTCCCGCATCGACTGCGGCTCTGATAGTTCCTCGTCCTCAAATCTGGACCCTTGGGCCTCTTACCCGAACCTGTGGCTACCTGAGTCTCATCAATTTTCCTTTTCCCTTCTGACTCCCTGCCCGACTCTCGCTCCTGCGTTACCCCAACGGCAACGCCTGCTAACTGAACAACAGATGTCTGATCCTTAAGCCTCGCTATCAATCTATCAGTGATCCTCATGACCATGTCGGGCAGATCCTCGCGAAAGGCTCGCGAAACTTCCTCAACTATCCAATCATGCAATGGTCTCTCTTGGAGACAGAATTCCCCACTCACCCCTGCCCCCTGATGGCAGGAACTAGAAATGGGATCTCCCTCCCTGATGGATCCCTGAACTCCATAAGATTCGGGACCTAGACGAGCCCCAATCTGTCCTGAAACTAACCCGGCCTTAAAGGCCTCAAGATGACTGTCCATGAGCTCCGCAATGGCCTCTCTAACCGAACCGAAAATCACTGGAGTCTGATCAATGATGTTGCGCGTAATCTCTGCGGAAATGAAATCCCTCATCTGATCATCAAGTTGCCCGGCTCTGAAGCCCGAGCCAGACCCCTCCTCGACACCTGAACTGCTAACTGGTATCTCGCGCAACGTCACCATGCTAAAAATATAACAAAATCTTGATCAATTTACATACTACTGCTGAGGAATTTCTCGCATACTCTACTAGTTCCTTGATTTTGCCTCGGCCCCTCTTGAATCGAATACGGATCCTCTGCTTTCAGTAGTATGGGCCCCTACTACCTTCCACATCTATCCGTACTTTCCTCAAGAGTTACCTCAACTCCACCAAGTCCCCTTTACTCATCTACTGATCTATGCCACTCTCATCCTAGGCTTGCCCTAGGGAACCTCTGACTCTACCCAAACAATCCTCAGCTGCTGAAGGCCTCCTTGTAATGCCAATTAGCCACCACCTGAATACCATCACATATAATGAGGCTCGGATAATCCTTCAAGTAAAAGTCTCGTCCCTACAACGGTTGGACTCAGACGAGAGCTGCGCAGTAGGGCCAAATCCAGCACTCTGAGATTATCCAACCCTGATCACATGTGATGTGACGTATTCACCTAGTGGCTAACTCCCATCACTCAGAGTCCCACAAAGCACAAAGCAAGCAACATTCGGATAAAGGAAACATACTCAGGCAAAACAATCCTCATAACAAGAAACTGCACTAGCATACAATGCTAAGCTCATGCTATCAGGCATAACCTACACAGGCTATCCTACTGCTGTCTACTCAATACTAGCATGCAATTCTCATAAAGCTGAACACATAAAGCAGGCACATAAGGCATCATCCTAGATCCTTAGTCCTATTCTAGCATGCTGTTCTACTGAAGCTGGAACTGAAACTGAAACTGAAACTGATACTGAAACTGATACTGATAATCATAATATAACTTGTTTAGGTAAATTGGGAGTACTTACTTGAGCTCGGCTGATTGCATGCACCACACCCTTTTCTCTTTTCAAAACTCTTTTTGCTTTTTCTAAAACTCTTTTCTTTACATTTTTCTAAAATTGTTTTCTTTTCTCAAAATTCTTTTGTAACTACGATTTTTCTTTTGAAAACTATATACCACTTCCTTAGTTTGAGTTCAGACACACTAGGGAGCGTGCCCGAATCCCTCAAACCAAGGCTCTGATACCAACTTGTAACGACCCAAAAATCATGACTAAAAATTTCTTTTAAACATTACTAAAAATAGATTTATAACAACGTATCATAAGTCAAACATAACTTTTGAGTATTCAATTCAAAACATAATATCATTATCAGAGTCAAACATTCCCAAGCTAACTGACTATGGTGTGTACTCTGCAATCTTCCCGAGCTCCTCTTTTGAAAACCGAGTACCTGAAACCAAAACTGAAAACCGTAAGCACGAAGCTTAGTGAGCTCCCCCAATCTACCACATACCACACAAAAACATATAAAGCACATATTGGGCCTTGCCCACTGCATCAGACCGAAGTCCGGACTAACTGGGGCCTTGCCCCCTGCATCGGACCGAAGTCCGGAAACTGACTGGGACCTTGTCCCCTGCATCGGACCGAAGTCCGGACTAACTGGGACCTTGTCCCCTGCATCGGACCGAAGTCTGGACTAACTGACTGGGACCTTGTCCCCTGCATCGGACCAAAGTCCGGGCTAACTGGGGCCTTGCCCCCTGCATCGGACCGAAGTCCGGACTAACTGACTGGGACCTTGTCCCCTGCATCGGACCAAAGTCCGGGCTAACTGAACAGAACATAACATAAACATATCAACTAGCATGAACACATGTATACTGCATACTACTTCGGGCCGTAGCCCGGAACACATAACACATAAATCCTGTCTGAGCCACGAAGGCATCAAACATACTAACTACTATATCAGATCAACATCCGAAAACTACTGCTAGCTAAACGGGCCGACATTGTGGCCGTAGACCCGTTCCTACTGAAGGGAAACTCACCTGAACTGTTGAGCCCTGCAGATAAATCTCTGGCTGCTACTCGACAATCCCCTGAACCGCTGCTCCTCTAGCTCTCTGAGCTATCAATATACATATAACACTTAGTCTGACAGTCTACTAAGTCAACTCTGGTCAAAGTCAACCTTCCAGGTCAACCCTACTCGCCGAGTCTTCCTAAAGACTCGCCGAGTTCATAAGCTTAGGGACTTTCTTATTCGCGACCCGACTCGCCGAGTCAGTCCATGACTCGTCGAGTCCCACTAGTTCCAAGTCCTGTCCTGCCCAACTCGCTGAGTCACCACCCGACTCACTGATTCGAGTCTCAACTCAAAAGGGTTTAGGGTTTCGCGACCTGACTCGACGAGTCCAAGAACAGACTCGCCGAGTCCAAAACAATCTTCAACCAACTCGTCGAGTTGTTCATCCAACTCGCCGAGTCCATGCCTAACTTCAACCGACTCGACGAGCTGTTCATCCTACTCGTCGAGTTCCTCCTCATCTTCAAGCTACTCGCCGAGTCCACTCGAAGGACTCGCCGAGTCTATCCAGTCCTCAATCCATGCAGTGGCTTTTCGAGCCAAACAGAACTTCCAACTCATAGATCCATACTTCTAGGGCCTATTCCCCACGTAAAGTGGCAAACTTTACGTGTAGATTGAGAGATCTATGCTCAAAACACACTAAACTAGGGTTTATGGCAAACATGCTTCCTCAACATACCAAGGGCTGATACTTTAGGGGATTCAAGACCAAAACCAACATGGATCTGAGGTAGCAACCCCAGATCTGAACCTCCAACCCGAAATGGTTACAAAACATACCAATAATGACCAAAACTCACACATAAGAATAGATCTAGATGCAAAGGGAGTCCAATCAACAGCTTATTACCTCCAAATGATCTGAAATGTCTTCTCAATCTCGGATCTACAGTCCCTTCTTGCTCTTCCAAGGCTTTTCTTCCTTCTCCACGCTTATAGTGCTCTCTTTGATGCAAGATCTAGCTCAAAAACGGATATGGCGGCTAGGGTTGATGTTCTGGGGGTAAAGAGGCACTAAAGGAACCCTAAGAAAGAGAATGAGACGCTTAAATAGGCTCCAAGTCCCGGATTTAGGGTTTTCCTCGTTCAGACCCAACTCGCCGAGTCTCCTTGGCCGACTCGCCGAGTCGGTCGCTAACACCTCAACCCGGATCCCGCTCGGACTCGCCGAGTCCCTCCATGGACTCGCCGAGTCTCTCCTTAAAATTGAGGTCTTCTTTCTTTTCTTGACTTTCCAAACTTTGGGGTGTTACAACTCTCCCCCACTTAAACTAAACTTCGTCCTCGAAGTTTGCTATGATCAACTGCCTGCGAACTGCCTCCAACTCTTTGTCTGGAGAATCCCTCACCCTGTTGCCCATCACTCCGGCCACTCACAGTGCCGATTACTACCGATAGAACATACTAAATCCTTCTCTTTCCCATAATCTCCTCAACGTTACTTCCTCCAACTGAAAATCCTGCTGCCTCCCATCCGCCTACCGGATGTACTGAGACTACTCTGGTCTAACCAATCTCCCTATATCTGAGTTACCGGACTCCCACCGGTCACTACACTCCATCGCAAACTCCTAGTCTCTTCCAGCGACTCCTAAAGATACTTCGATTATCTATAACTGTTCTATCCATCCTGCCGCTCATACCAAAACGATGCTGCTGGAACCAGCTTGCTTTTATCCCACCTGATTACTTATCTCCTACTTACTCGAGCCTTCCCTCCTGAATGAAAAGCTACCTGCCCAGCCATCCCTACAGATCACTTATACTCGGCAAAAGGCTCAACTGATCCTGCTGAGAGGGACTTGCCATTTCCAAATCAACCAACTATATCGTCAGCACTTGCATTCCAACGCAAATACCATACTGACCCAAAACCCTGAAACCTTCCAAACACTGAACTGCCTGCAATACTGAACATGCCTGAAACACTAAACTGCCTGAAACGCTGAACCGACTGAACGCTGAACGGCCTGAAACACTGAACTGACTGAAACACTGTGCTGCCTGAAACACTGAACTGACTGAAACATTGAGCTGCCTGAAAGACTGAACTCCAACCCAACTGTGGAGTCAAGGGACTCCTCACTTAGTCTCTTCCACGACTTCTGAACGAAATCTTCCTCTAGGACTAGTTTCCACTAGTTATTCTGTCACTGTGGCTCTCGCAACCTTCCGATCCAACCGATCGGATCCATACGTCACATCCTGACATCATCGATTCCACAACTAACAGCATATTGGCTCCCAGACTGACGGTAGCCCACAACATACCCGAACCCCAACGGTCCACTGCGACTCTGATCTCATAACTGATGTGACGATCCAAAGCCCAAATTGCTAACTTAGCCGTAACTGATCCCTTTGGGAAATCTGAAAGCTAACCCGTTGATTCCCATATCCTCACTGCTGCACCCGAAATGGTGGGTACAACTGCTTTCCCGTGTCTACACGCGCTCATGCTACCTACCAATCTGATAAAAGGCTGCGACTACGCTTGCGGACTTACAACTCTCTAATACTATCTGGCTGCTAGTGGATGCTACGGCTACCCTCGCAGACTTACAATACCACTACTACTATCTGACTGCTAGTGAATGTTACGGCTACCCCCGCAGACTTACAACACTACTACTGCTATCTGACTGCTAGTGAATGCTACGGCTACCCCCGCAGACTTACAACACTACTACTGCTATCTGACTGCTAGTGAATGCTACGGCTACCCCCGCAGACTTACAACACTACTACTGCTATCTGACTGCTAGTGAATGCTACGGCTACCCCCGCAGACTTACAACACTACTACTGCTATCTGACTGCTAGTGATTCCTCATCCCGATTTCTAAAAAAAAGACAGTCCTTAGACTTTGAATTCTGCATCATCCTCGACATCTTATATCCTTGATATACTTAGCGCTTCGTCGAGGAATCCTTCGGCTTGGTTCCCAAACCAACCGTTTACTAATCCGGATACAAGAAGCTCTTGTTGGGAAGTTTCCACCCTCCCAACTCCTGAATCTACGCAACCTGCATGCCGCCTCAGACACTGGCTACCAATACGAAAACATCTCTTGCTACCCGTTCTCAGGATCTTCATTCCGACTCTCATGCGTCCGACAGGTGGTCCTCCAATCTTGGATTCCCAACCAGCTTCTAACCATCTCGATTACATGAACTAACTGCTGGGAAAAGTTCTCGAACTCCTAATTCTGAACTTCTCAATCCATCCATCACTGTGCTACTACCATTTCTTCTTAGAGGCCGCGCACTCATTCTGAGTCTACGAGACTCTTATCCATATATACCCGAAGGGTTCTCCCCCACTTCGATCCTGCTTACCCCTTGTTGCTTCACACTCAAAAGAGATCCTGATCTTTGCTGCCATTCCATAATCATTATGCTAAGGAGCCCAAGCCTGCCATAGCTAGGGATCTAACCAATCCATCCCAACACTAACCACTCCGAACTAGCGAAACGAACCAAATCTCTCCCAACCATGCTATAGTTACTGCATCCTCCGAAACCTTCTCCATAAGAGCACATCCCCTAACTACCAACCAATTATCCGAGGTATGCAAATGGCATATAACATAATCATAAGCAAGCCACACGAAAACACAACACTTATACCACAAATTGATGCAGAACCATAACAATATAATCATGACATAAGCTGACAGAAAAACAAAAGTTACGTACCTTCATTACTCAGTGTTGCTCGAATCCCTGCTGAAATCTACCGGAAAACTCGGCTCTGAGCCGTAGGCACCCTTGCCCGGCCTCGTCAACTGCTGGCGGTACTCGAAGTCCCAAGGGCAGGAGCTGGCACCTGCCCTGCTGGATACAAACTTGGACAGTGGGCCTTCTTGTGGCCCCTCTGACTGCAATGGAAACATAACGGATCAAGCCCCTGGGCGATGGTAACAACACAGTCTCTGCTAAAATGACCAATCTGGCCGCACTTGAAACACCCAGCATCGCCACCACTTCTACGCCTACACACACCCATGTGCGTCCTTCCGCACTTCCCGCATCGACTGCGGCTCTGATAGTTCCTCGTCCTCAAATCTGGACCCTTGGGCCTCTTACCCGAACCTGTGGCTACCTGAGTCTCATCAATTTTCCTTTTCCCTTCTGACTCCCTGCCCGACTCTCGCTCCTGCGTTACCCCAACGGCAACGCCTGCTAACTGAACAACAGATGTCTGATCCTTAAGCCTCGCTATCAATCTATCAGTGATCCTCATGACCATGTCGGGCAGATCCTCGCGAAAGGCTCGCGAAACTTCCTCAACTATCCAATCATGCAATGGTCTCTCTTGGAGACAGAATTCCCCACTCACCCCTGCCCCCTGATGGCAGGAACTAGAAATGGGATCTCCCTCCCTGATGGATCCCTGAACTCCATAAGATTCGGGACCTAGACGAGCCCCAATCTGTCCTGAAACTAACCCGGCCTTAAAGGCCTCAAGATGACTGTCCATGAGCTCCGCAATGGCCTCTCTAACCGAACCGAAAATCACTGGAGTCTGATCAATGATGTTGCGCGTAATCTCTGCGGAAATGAAATCCCTCATCTGATCATCAAGTTGCCCGGCTCTGAAGCCCGAGCCAGACCCCTCCTCGACACCTGAACTGCTAACTGGTATCTCGCGCAACGTCACCATGCTAAAAATATAACAAAATCTTGATCAATTTACATACTACTGCTGAGGAATTTCTCGCATACTCTACTAGTTCCTTGATTTTGCCTCGGCCCCTCTTGAATCGAATACGGATCCTCTGCTTTCAGTAGTATGGGCCCCTACTACCTTCCACATCTATCCGTACTTTCCTCAAGAGTTACCTCAACTCCACCAAGTCCCCTTTACTCATCTACTGATCTATGCCACTCTCATCCTAGGCTTGCCCTAGGGAACCTCTGACTCTACCCAAACAATCCTCAGCTGCTGAAGGCCTCCTTGTAATGCCAATTAGCCACCACCTGAATACCATCACATATAATGAGGCTCGGATAATCCTTCAAGTAAAAGTCTCGTCCCTACAACGGTTGGACTCAGACGAGAGCTGCGCAGTAGGGCCAAATCCAGCACTCTGAGATTATCCAACCCTGATCACATGTGATGTGACGTATTCACCTAGTGGCTAACTCCCATCACTCAGAGTCCCACAAAGCACAAAGCAAGCAGCATTCGGATAAAGGAAACATACTCAGGCAAAACAATCCTCATAACAAGAAACTGCACTAGCATACAATGCTAAGCTCATGCTATCAGGCATAACCTACACAGGCTATCCTACTGCTGTCTACTCAATACTAGCATGCAATTCTCATAAAGCTGAACACATAAAGCAGGCACATAAGGCATCATCCTAGATCCGTAGTCCTATTCTAGCATGCTGTTCTACTGAAGCTGGAACTGAAACTGAAACTGAAACTGATACTGAAACTGATACTGATAATCATAATATAACTTGTTTAGGTAAATTGGGAGTACTTACTTGAGCTCGGCTGATTGCATGCACCACACCCTTTTCTCTTTTCAAAACTCTTTTTGCTTTTTCTAAAACTCTTTTCTTTACATTTTTCTAAAATTGTTTTCTTTTCTCAAAATTCTTTTGTAACTACGATTTTTCTTTTGAAAACTATATACCACTTCCTTAGTTTGAGTTCAGACACACTAGGGAGCGTGCCCGAATCCCTCAAACCAAGGCTCTGATACCAACTTGTAACGACCCAAAAATCATGACTAAAAATTTCTTTTAAACATTACTAAAAATAGATTTATAACAACGTATCATAAGTCAAACATAACTTTTGAGTATTCAATTCAAAACATAATATCATTATCAGAGTCAAACATTCCCAAGCTAACTGACTATGGTGTGTACTCTGCAATCTTCCCGAGCTCCTCTTTTGAAAACCGAGTACCTGAAACCAAAACTGAAAACCGTAAGCACGAAGCTTAGTGAGCTCCCCCAATCTACCACATACCACACAAAAACATATAAAGCACATATTGGGCCTTGCCCACTGCATCAGACCGAAGTCCGGACTAACTGGGGCCTTGCCCCCTGCATCGGACCGAAGTCCGGAAACTGACTGGGACCTTGTCCCCTGCATCGGACCGAAGTCCGGACTAACTGGGACCTTGTCCCCTGCATCGGACCGAAGTCTGGACTAACTGACTGGGACCTTGTCCCCTGCATCGGACCAAAGTCCGGGCTAACTGGGGCCTTGCCCCCTGCATCGGACCGAAGTCCGGACTAACTGACTGGGACCTTGTCCCCTGCATCGGACCAAAGTCCGGGCTAACTGAACAGAACATAACATAAACATATCAACTAGCATGAACACATGTATACTGCATACTACTTCGGGCCGTAGCCCGGAACACATAACACATAAATCCTGTCTGAGCCACGAAGGCATCAAACATACTAACTACTATATCAGATCAACATCCGAAAACTACTGCTAGCTAAACGGGCCGACATTGTGGCCGTAGACCCGTTCCTACTGAAGGGAAACTCACCTGAACTGTTGAGCCCTGCAGATAAATCTCTGGCTGCTACTCGACAATCCCCTGAACCGCTGCTCCTCTAGCTCTCTGAGCTATCAATATACATATAACACTTAGTCTGACAGTCTACTAAGTCAACTCTGGTCAAAGTCAACCTTCCAGGTCAACCCTACTCGCCGAGTCTTCCTAAAGACTCGCCGAGTTCATAAGCTTAGGGACTTTCTTATTCGCGACCCGACTCGCCGAGTCAGTCCATGACTCGCCGAGTCCCACTAGTTCCAAGTCCTGTCCTGCCCAACTCGCTGAGTCACCACCCGACTCACTGATTCGAGTCTCAACTCAAAAGGGTTTAGGGTTTCGCGACCTGACTCGCCGAGTCCAAGAACAGACTCGCCGAGTCCAAGACAATCTTCAACCAACTCGTCGAGTTGTTCATCCAACTCGCCGAGTCCATGCCTAACTTCAACCGACTCGACGAGCTGTTCATCCTACTCGTCGAGTTCCTCCTCATCTTCAAGCTACTCGCCGAGTCCACTCGAAGGACTAGCCGAGTCTATCCAGTCCTCAATCCATGCAGTGGCTTTTCGAGCCAAACAGAACTTCCAACTCATAGATCCATACTTCTAGGGCCTATTCCCCACGTAAAGTGGCAAACTTTACGTGTAGATTGAGAGATCTATGCTCAAAACACACTAAACTAGGGTTTATGGCAAACATGCTTCCTCAACATACCAAGGGCTGATACTTTAGGGGATTCAAGACCAAAACCAACATGGATCTGAGGTAGCAACCCCAGATCTGAACCTCCAACCCGAAATGGTTACAAAACATACCAATAATGACCAAAACTCACACATAAGAATAGATCTAGATGCAAAGGGAGTCCAATCAACAGCTTATTACCTCCAAATGATCTGAAATGTCTTCTCAATCTCGGATCTACAGTCCCTTCTTGCTCTTCCAAGGCTTTTCTTCCTTCTCCACGCTTATAGTGCTCTCTTTGATGCAAGATCTAGCTCAAAAACGGATATGGCGGCTAGGGTTGATGTTCTGGGGGTAAAGAGGCACTAAAGGAACCCTAAGAAAGAGAATGAGACGCTTAAATAGGCTCCAAGTCCCGGATTTAGGGTTTTCCTCGTTCAGACCCAACTCGCCGAGTCTCCTTGGCCGACTCGCCGAGTCGGTCGCTAACACCTCAACCCGGATCCCGCTCGGACTCGCCGAGTCCCTCCATGGACTCGCCGAGTCTCTCCTTAAAATTGAGGTCTTCTTTCTTTTCTTGACTTTCCAAACTTTGGGGTGTTACAGAAATAGAACAATATACGACTTGTTTAGTTGTTAGAGATTACAATCAGAGAGAACATATAAATTAGAAGGAAACATTATCCCATTTTGCTAAAAGTGTTACAATTCGTATTGTTATATCTTTTGTAATTAATAGTTCGTAGTCATTATATCCACATTATATTAATAATGTCTTTCTTTATGATAAAATTTCTGAAGACAATTATATGTCTCTTCCTCAGGGATATTGTACTAAAAATGATACTAGAGCCTGTAAGCATGTTAAGTCTTTATATGGATTAAAACAAGTTCCTAGAAAATAGAAAGAACAACTTTGTTCCTCTCTATTAAGTTTTGGTTTTAAATAAAGTGTTAATGACTACTCTTTATTCTATTATATGCTGATGATATAATTATCATTGGAAGTCATAAGAATGCATTGGAAAAGGTTAAAGATTTAATAAAAACACAGTTTTTAATAAAGATCTTGGAGAGTTGAAATATTTTATTGGCATTGAGGTAGTTAATATTGATAATGGTTTGTGTCTAAATCAATGAAAGTACCGTCTTGAGCTTTTGGATGATTTCTGAATGAGATGATGTAAACCAGTAAAAACACCTTTGGAAACTTAATTTATGATTAAACCAGAGGTCTAGATAAAAATAATGATTTGTTGGTGAATATAAATGATTTCAGAAACTTAAGTTGATCCATCTCACAATTACTAGACCAAATATTTCCTATGGTGTTCGGATTCTAAGTCAATTCATGTATAATCCTAGAAAGTTTCGTTTGAGCATTGCTTCCAGATTTTTAAGATATCTTAAAGGTAGTGTTGGTAAAGGAAGATTAGTTAAAGGTTATATGGTTTATATTAATAATTCTCTAATTTCTTGGAAAAATAAGAAACAATTTACTATCTCTCGATCATCAACTGAATCTTAGTATAAAGTTCTTGACTCTATTACTTGTGAAATTATTTGGATTCTGAAGGTTTTATTTGATCTTGAAAAAAGGATTTAACACAAGTTTCTGTATACTGTGATAATGATTCAATTATTAAACTTGGCTCTAAACCTAATTTTCCATGAAACGACAAAGCATTTGATTTATATTTTGTAAGAGAAAAAATAACAAATGGAATTTTGAAAATGGTTAAGATAAAATTTGCACTTCAAATGCTGATATACTAACCAAGTCTTTGGTACTTGTTTAGCATAATTTTTTGACTGAAAGAATATGTTTAGTTGATATATTAACTAAAGAATATGTTTAGTTGATGTGCTTTATAAAAAAAGTAATAACCTAAAATAAATAATAATAAGATTGATTCCTTATGATTCAATCTTATTTCTAATCTATTTGTTATTTTTTTTATTTTTTATTATAATTGTTTGCAAGGTATAAAGTGTAAGTCATAAATACTTTGTTTGTAATAAATTCTTATAAGAGGGACTGCATGTGCACTTATGCGATACTATTGGGTTAAAGTTTGTTTATGTGAAAGATGAGAGGTGATGACTGCGGATCTATGTGATCCATGGGTCTTTGGATGACCCGACTATATATGGATAGAGAGTCACTTAGGGATTATTTACTCAACACACACTCACCAATGCTTTCTTATTCTCTCTCATTTATAGTTAGGGTTTCAACTCTTTAGGGTTTCATACACTTTTGTTCTTGTTCGTTTGTAAATGAGTGATCAGTATAAAGAGTAGAGTTAAATATTTGTAGTGACGATTGAGTTGTAAAGTGTCATGTTTGATCGAAGTGGCTTATAGTGACTAAATTAAAGTGTTAAAGTTGAGAATTTTGTGTGTTTATGGTTTTATTTCCACCTTAAATGGGAGTGTTGACGAAAACTATAATTTTGGTATTGATACATGATTATTTCAAATTGATTTCTCGAGGTTATGAATGACTATACGAAAATTACCTCGTCTCACTCTCGTTTTTACACTTAGCTTGTAGATAGCACACTTGAACATTTAGAAAGCGTTTTATTTTTTATTTTATTTTATTTTATTTTTTCTCTTTTGATGTAACACCCGATTATATCATTTGAAAATTTTTGTTATATTATCGGAAGAATGATAGAAATCGGATATCCTTTTACTTTTAGCAATATAAAAATATATTTCTATATTAAACGTTGATTTAAAATAAAAACTTTAATAATTTGTATCAATTTTGAGATGTTACACATGTGTTTATCTTTAACAAAAAAATATATAAATCAAATTATTACTTTGACTTATTTTAATTCGTTGACGTATCTACAACCGTAATTGTGATATAAAATATTTCTCTATTTTAGAACAAATTGTGTAAAGTTACTATTAATTGTCTCTTTCATATAGAATGACATTTCAATTATTTATTTATTTATTTCATTATGATGATATGCTACCAAAAACACGTGCTTCACTTATAATTAAGTTATCATTTGCAAGTAGTCAAGTTGAATAATTTTGAAGCATTTTAGGGATCAATTTTATGTCAGATAACAAACCACATGACATTGTCATTTTTCTAATATTTAATCAGTTATTTACAAATTACAACCTTATGTATTTTACATGAAATATATGGTTAAAATGCATTGAACAGGTAGTAAGCTCTTACTTGATGCGAGTTTATGATTTTAATGTATCTTCTTCGAGCCCATCGATCAATTTTTATTTCAATAGGAGTGCAATATATATATATATATATATATATATATATATATATATATATATATATATATATATATATATATATATATATATATATATATATATAGACACACACATGTTGGTGATTTTAGTGTCACCATGTCATTTTAAGTAACTAGAACTAACATGTGAGCTAAGGGGCTTCATAATTTGTACTCTAATATATGTATGGAGTAGTGCGGAGTGCATGCATATATAAGATCGAATTAGAAGCCGGTTTGACGACTAGTCAGGGGTCCGGGGGCAGCGCCCCTAGGTCCGGGATTTCCAAAGGGACAGTGAACCTAGCGGGGTCCAAGGGGCAGAGCCCCTGGCTGGGGTCTCATGGGATCGAGGAGCAGCACCCCCGCGGGGTTTGGAGTAGCGCCCCAAAACCTCACCGAATTTTGCATGAGGGAACATATTGAAAAATTCAATTCCTTGAGGGTGACTATGCTAAAAGTAACGAAACTCGTTAGTTTTGGTAACCCTAATTCGGATTAACATTACTTGCCTCCAAAGCAACTAATGACGGCCCAACCCTAATGAAACCCTAATCTTGTTTAGCATATAAACGACTCTTCTTCTACAGAAGAGGGTTACGATCTTAAGCTCTCGTTTTTCATCATACATTCTGATGTGCACGGAAGTACCCACTAATTTTAATATTTATATCCTAACAAACTTAAACTAACTATGCACTTATAGGCAGTGTTGTGACAACCGTCAATTTTCGGTCAAGTCAAAGTCAACTAAAGTCAACAAGTCAAACCGGTCAACTCAATTTGCCGTGAGTACTAGAGTTTACGTTATGTAACTTCTAAACAACTCTCTATTCTAATGAGAGATCATAAATCGAAAAGTGCGTTCACCTAGATCTCCTTAACCTAAAACGATGGTACGTGGAGAGCCAAACCAATAAAACAATGTTACATACTCATCGGGAGTATGCAAGATCCCTAAACAAGGCTTAACGGGGTTTACGGACCTTGCAGTGCGTAGCCGGACACTCAAAAAGGTCACCAATGAAACCTCTCTCAATCGTTTTCACTCCATCCCCAAGTATGTCAAATCTCTCCCAAATCTCTCTAAGTATGTGAAATCTCTTCCAAATCTCTCTTTATATGTGAAATCTCTCCAAGAATGTCAAATCTCTCCCAAATCTCTCTAAGTATGTGAAATCTCTCCCAAATCTCTCTTTGTATGAGAAATCTCTCCAAGAATGTCAAATCTCTCCCAAATCTCTCTAAGTATGTGAAATCTCTCCCAAATATCTCTCTGTATGTGAAATCTCTCCAAGTATGTCAAATCTCTCCCAAATCTCTCTAAGTATGTGAAATCTCTCCCAAATCTCTCTTTGTATGTGAAATCTCCCCAAGTATGTCAAATCTCTCCCAAATCTCTCTGAGTATGTGGAATCTCTCTCAAATCTCTCTCGAAATCTCTCCCCAACTTTCTATAATCACTCGGGGCATCCCGACCCTCGAATTTGGCGAAAATAGCCCAAAAACGGAAGTCTACGCGAAAAATGGACTTAAGGAAACGAACCCTCCGAACCGAAAGTACTATTCATGAACCAAACCGAAAGTACTATTCATGAAGGTCTGAACCGAGAGTACTGTTCATCCGAGCCGAACCTCGCATAGAAGGAAGGTCCGAACCGAGACTACTGTTCATCCGAGCCGAACATCGCATAAGAGGAAGAACCGAACCCGAAGGTACTGTTCATTACTGTTCACAACAGTTCCTTCGGTTCTGGCTTCCCTTCGGACCGAACCGCCTGACTTCGCTTCTGACTTCTCTTCGGACCGAGCCTCGGACCAATCCTTGCTTCGCTTCTCGCTTCTGGCTCGCGTCTCTCGCCTCCGAACCCTGCACCCATCTGACCGAACTTCGGCCTAGGGACCGAACCTCGGCCTAGGTCCGAAGGGTCTCGCTGGGAAGCTCATTTTTCTCCCGGTTTTCGCGTAATTTTGCGTTTAAAGCCCGTTTTTAATTGTTTTAACATGGGATTTTCACCAAAACTTTATTTTAAAATATAAGACCCCTAAATTAATGATTTCATCATATTTTAAGGGTAAAATCTTATCCAAATAAGAGTAGGTAAAGTATAAAGTTAGAGTGTTGACTTTACCTTATTTTATGACACAAGCAACCCCATACCCACTCCATGATTAACCCACACTCCTCCCCACCATACCTTGTCACTTCCTTGTACTTTTTACCTCCCTCACAAGCCATCTCCACGTTTTGAGAGCTGGATATCCATCCTCTCTCCTCATTTTCTCTCATTTGCTCTCATTCCACAAGAAGATCAAATTCTTCTCTCTCTCACTTTCTCTCTCTAGAAATCCGAGATTCAAGGGCTGATCTTGAGTTTTTCCTCCACATTTGGTAAGCATAATCCATTTCCTTTATGATTATCTCAATTATTTCCACTCAAATCATGGATATCTTACACAAACTCCATTATATTTGTGTTAGAGCTTCGAATCTTCAAGAGATTCTTCAAGTGTTCTTGGGTTGAACACTTCTCTTCTTCAACACTTATCTACTAAAATCACACAAGGTGAGTTCATACCCCTACATTTTCATGTTTTCTCAAGTTTTTAGGGGGGGAATACAAGTTAAAACACCAAGAACATAACTAAATTCTTCTAACAGCTTTCATCAGAAAAGTTTGACTCCATTCACGGACTGTTTTGGACATCTTAAACATTTTAGTTTTCAAAACTGTTTTAGGTGCATGTAGCTCCACTTCTTAGCTTTAAAATGACTACTTGCACACTTCCATACGATTTTTCTACAATTTATGGTGATTTTTACAAAACTGCCTATCATTTCAAACACCAATCCGGACCAGTCTGTGATTATGGACTTTTTCACCTAAGTTACAGGTCATTAAAAATCATGATAAAAATTATGAGTAAACTAGAAACATTTTGGGAACTCCCAGAATTTACGGATTTAGTTTTCGACTTCGTATGATTTTTCTATGAATTTTTTAAAAACAGTGTAGAAAGGCTGAAAATTTGTTAACAGCTTGTAATTTTTATAACACTTTGTATTATGTTGAGCAAAGTGTATAATGTCAAGTTCTAAGTATTGAATGTGATACGTTGTAAATTTTATCATCATAAACTGAAAATAAGTCATTCATGATAAGATTATTCATTCATTTAGAACACGCATATATATATATATATATATATATATATATATATATATATATAAACTATAATAAGCATAGTTTAATGGATTTCATAATCCTAACGCTTTTTCATAAAAGAGTTCTTATATATTACAAACGTTTTGGATAAAACTATAATAGGTATAGTTTACGATACATCACATAACACACACGTACGAAAAGGGTACATTCATACAGAAAGATTTTTACACTCCCGCATACAACTTGTAAACTTGTTAACCTAGATTGTGAGACATTCTCTTTCCGTACGTCCGAGTGCGGAATATAAAATCCTGTACGTTATAATCAGAGTCTCCTGGAGGGAGAACGTGATAGTTGTGTATAGATCTATATTGGGTTTGACACCCCACACCTTGCTGCTAGCTACAGTTGGACCTGCAGGTCTACGGGTGACAAATGTCATTTCAGTTTTACGACGCCTGAGAAACGTCGTGGCAGGTTCATTTAGTCTTAAGTATGATTATAGCGGCTCACATAAGGATATAACAATACATAAAGTTTACGAGATTTTTATAAAACTTAAATGGGTTTTATGTCGATTTTAAAATCACTTTTATCTCAATAAGTACCGATATTACTGTCCACATTCGGTTTTTGGTATTTATGACTACACATCATTTGAAACCACATTTATAACGTTAAGTATAGACAATACTTGTTATTTTCTCGGTCCTGAGACTTGGGACTACATATACATAAAGTATTAACAAACATGAGAATTTGCGGGAACTTCATTTAATTCAAGCGCGTTTATGTCAATTTAAGCACATTTTATTTTCCTTTAATAAGAAAGGTTACTTATACAATTTGGTCGTCGGTTATAAGACTACATTACATAAATTTTATAAAGAAAATATCGAATTTTCTGAATACATATCATGTCATTTTTACAAGGAAAACGGTCTACTTCTCCAATAAAATCTCTTATGAACTCACCAACCTTTGTGTTGACACTTTTCAAAACTACTTGTATTCTCAGGAATTCAGTGAAAACAGGAAACCAACAACGTTTTGAGGATGGGACGATAAATCGTCAAACAGTTCATTTTGTTTCATAATGTAATTGATTTGAATCATGTAAAACATATACATTGGTGTAACTTTTTCAGTTATATTTATGATGGTTGTATTTACTTTGAGCACTATTATACTCGTTGTTGTGATACTCTACATGAAGTCCTCCACCCTCGAACGTTTCCGCCATCCTTGGTTTGGGGGTGTGACAAGTGTACCTAGTCAGATTATAGTATAGCTTGGGTAAGTCGGGTGTCGATCACAGGGAACGGTGTTACTAATTAATCTACTTGCTATCAAATTAACCTAATTATTAACAAGTTTAGAAAGGTTTTTATCTGATTTTACAAGATCAGACGAACTTAACTCAAATTCAATCAATAAGTAAAAACACTCGTCTAGTTCGAATCCACTTCGTCCTTATGGCTAGCTAATAATTATGGATTATCAAGTTGGTTTTAATTGTATTAGTAATTTAAGTCTAACTTTACCAATAATTAATTAATTCATGTCAAACTATGTATGGTCACACACAATTAAACACAGAACCAATTATGAATATGAATATGCTATGTAAGATTTATTATGTAAACGCAATTATAGTCACAATCCACATTCTCTAGCACAACGAAGTTTATTTACTCTAGTTACTAACTAAGATTGGTCAATCCTAGCTCCAAAAATTTAATGTTCACTAAATCATTAGGTAAACATGTTCATGCAGTTAATGGTCACTAAGCTACACAGAACATGAAATTAAGCAACTAGAGAAACAAACAAAAGCATGCTAGGTAACTATAAATCAAACACAAGCAATTTACCAACTAAAGAAATCCATATAAAATTAAGCTATTCATAAGTTGGAAGCTTCATCTAGCTAAACAAGAGTAGCTAGATTCAGCTACTCATAATAGCAACTAACACACTAACACAAATCAAAGTATAGTGAAACATGTTCCTAGGTAACAAATAAGTAAACTAAATTATGGACCTTCACTCTTTTGGTGTTGAAAACCTCTTTCCAGAACCTTAGTTGCTTATTTTAATAATTCATGTCGTGAATAATAAGATATTCACGTTATGAGTTTCAGATAACCGTGCCCGTCAAGGATTCCTTCACCCGCGTACATATCTTCTAGAACTTATTCTCACGTCGTGAATCTTCCAGTTCTCATGACGTAAAGACGTTTTTTCCTGATTTTCTTGTCCTTTAATCTTTTAACTCCCAAAGTTTCTTCCTTTAACGTTTTTAGTCTCTTTTCTTCAAAATGTCTTCTTTTTTGGCTGCAAATAAATTTTAAGCCCATAAGTATCATTATTCTAAACAAATTACCAACTTATATATAAAAATGTACTTAAATATTGCATAAAAATAGGTATAAATATGGCGATATCAAAATACCCCACACTTGGGCTTTGCTTGCCCTCAAGCAAATTTAAACTTAACCATTTATTACTAACATCACATAGAATAATCCGATTCCAGCTCAACCATTATGCCAAGACCTCAACGCATGCATTTGTGTCTAAAATTTTCCTAAAGTACCCCCCATACTTTAAATACTCACAATCTTCATAAACACTCGCCCACTTCTTTCGAACAATGCTCATTTTATGCAACCCTCCGAATCCATCCACAGAAATCTCACGTAAGCTCAAAGTATTTTTGTAAAGCTACGAAAGCATACATAAACTATAGAATTACAACTTTAAGATACCAATACTTGGAGCTCTTAAATTCTTCACTTCTTTGATAGTTTAATCTTGATTTGTTTGAATTCACTTCTTTCATGATTTCTGGCATCTTCAACTTTTGATTCCTTAGAACTTTGATCTTTGATCTTCATACTTTGATAGCTCCAAAATTCTTCAAGAATTCTTACTTTTCAGTAATTTCTCTTTCTTTTTTTACATGTATAACTCACTTTTTTCTCTCAAAACCTACATGCTTAATCAGGGGCGCTTAACTTCAACCTTTATTGGTTAAGACATAGCTTTCCTTGATACATTTCAGATTTAGGCTGCTAAACATATTGTATCACTCAAACCAAGCGGGGTTATGTTTTTGTTCCATGATTTCACTGAAACAGGGGAGGCCACAAATGCACTATAACGTGTATTGGCTCAACTAAACATTTGAACTTTTATCGAATCATCCGATATAACACTAGCAACTACAGTTCAAATTATTATTACTAGATATAATTATTAAAAATTTCAATTTTCAAATTTTCTAGTAATTTACTTTTTCTACCCATACCCCACACTTATTTCATACAATGCCCTCAATGTATGCATAAAATAAATCAAAATTAAAGAAAAAGGGAGAAAAAGGAATAGACTCCCCTGGAATAGTGGTGTGAGCATCTCCAAAAGTGTGGAAAACGTGCATCTTGAATATGGACTCTGAGAAATAGAAACTTGGATCTTAAACTCGCGAGATAAGGAATGTACCGGCAAAACATGAAATCGAGCCTTCAATCTTCTAAAAATGTGGTGGAAATCTTCAAAATAGAACGAACAATGTGGGAAAGCATACGTTACATTGTATAGTAGTGAAAATGAGCCAAAATAATCTCCAGAATAATGACAAGAAGAATGGTATCAACCCATGGAATAATAATATGTCAAGGGCCTTGAACTTGTGAAGAACACCAATTCACAGCGAGAGATAAGAAAAGTCACGATGTGAAGTCGCAATCATGCGTATCCTGGGAACCCCTGAGAACTGATTCACGACGTGACTAACAAGAGTTCACGTCATGAAAACTGGGCAATCAGAAAAACATTTAGCCAAATCTTCTTTTAATATGCACAATTCAACCCAATGTCTTAATGTATTAAGACTCTTCTAAATTCACCGGTTTTTGACTCTTTCGCTGACTATCGACTCTCTTGACTCACCCCACACTTATTTTAAAATATAGGTCTCGACTCTCGACTTTAAACACTCATGGCTAAAGACGTATGCACTTATATCTCGATATCCTATTTAGGCGCTCCTAGCAATTTCTGAGAAATAACCACCAAAGAAGAATTAAAGTAACATAATATCTTAATAGTTCTTACAATCCCAATAAAATAAACAAAACACAATAAAAACAAACCAAAACAAACCAAAACAAACCACACAAAATAAAAATAAACAAACAATCAATCATCCTCCTCCTCAGCGTTCGTTCCGCTCGTGCCCGCTCCGTCACCTCCACGTCCGCCATACTTCGTCCATCTTGGGCAAATTGGGTAATGATACCCCAAATGAGGCGGCTGCTCCACTCCAAGGTGTCGGATAAGATTCTCCATAGTACCTCTGATCCAATTCACACTCAAAGATAACTGGTCAAAATAACCAACCATGTCACTCCCAAAAGGTGCTCCCACCATGGATGCGGGTGGATGTATTGGCTGCCCGCTCTCTCCCCATCCTCTCATGTTCCTGCACCTCGGCCTCGGTTGTGGTTCAATTTGGTCGGCCGGATCCTCATCATCATCATCTCGAAGAATTCCCCAATGTGTCCCATAATTTTTTACCACCCTCATTGTTTCCAGATATCCTATACTGAACTCATTCCCCTCAATACATGTTAGAGAACGAGTGATGTCAGGAACAAGGAGGCCATAAGATCGGGCCAATCGTGTAACGAAATGCTCTCCACAAATGGGGCTTCCAGGACGAGCACTTGTCGCATAGTCCGCCAAATAACGTGCCAAGAAATATGGAATATTGCAGCAAACACCCGGTTGTAAGTGTAACGACCGAAAAATACAACCAATTTTAAATTTTTCAAAAACAACTTGATTCCATTAAATCATTACAAAAAGGTTTTCAATACAAAACATTTAAGTATCCCTAGAATCACATTACTACAAAATCATGAGGAGCGGTACGATCACGCCTTCGCCTTGCCACGGTCTCCTAAAGAACCTGAAAAACATAAAACCACAACTGTAAGCCCGAAAGCTTAGTGAGATATCCCCAAAATACCAACCACTTATACCATACACGCATAACATGCCACAACATATTTGATCACAGAACAGCCATGCACTTCGGGTCTACTGTGTGACTGGTCCGCCGCACCGGCCTACAGTCCACCTGGTCCACCCTCTGAGTCTAGCCATAAACCTCGAGTCTACAGTGTGATTGGTCCGCCCGAACCGGGCCTTCAATCCACTTGGTCCACTCTCCGAATCTAACCACATAGATCGAGTCTACATAGTGATTGGTCTGCCCGCGCCGAGCCTTCAATCCACCTGGTCCACTCTCTGAGTCTACAGTATGGCTAGTCCGCCCACACCGGGCCTTCAGTCGGCCTGGTCCACTCTCCGAGCCTCGACACGTCTGGTCCGCCCTCTTGGGGCCTACAGCCTATCCGGACCGCTCGCTGGGCCTTCGGAACAACCGGTCCGCCCTGGGTATCTTGGCCTACAGCACAAAGCAGGACCCGCCTCAACCCAACTCCAGTCCAAACAACCATGTGCACATATACATACAATCATATAGCAATTCACAGTCAACAAGCAGATCAACAAATTATATAACATATCATCATCCTAACCAGGATACCGACCTAACAGGTCACTAGCATAGCATCTACCTATCTCTCAAGATACCGATCTCAATCAGGTCTCTAACATATACCATCCTAGCTCTCAGGATGCAAACATATCAAAGCAATAACATAACAACAACTACCCGGATCTCAATCCGATAAGGGCCGGCCTTGGTGCCTTAGACCCTATTGATATAGTGAGGATAACTCACCTCGAAACTGCCGGCTGAAAGGATAAGATCCCGCTACTCCAAACTCCGACATGAACTCCTCCACTGAACAACAACAAAGCACTGAACTCAAAATAATAACCAACAATTACCAAAATGCCCCTGGAAACCACTGGTCAACCCTTGGTCAAAGACAAGGTCAAAGTCAACCCCTGACTGACTCTACTCGTCGAGTCAACCCGATGACTCGCCGAGTCCCCAAGCTCAAAACTTCCCTCAATCCGCGACCTAACTCGTCGAGTCATCCCGAGACTCGCCGAGTCCAACAAATCTGAGTCCACTCGCCTACAACTCACCGAGTCATCCCTTGACTCGCCGATTCTCGACTCAACCAGAATATATTGGGACTCTTCGACAAGACTCGCCGAGTCTAATCACAGACTCACCGAGTCTAAGGCTATCTTCAACCTACTCGCCGAGTTGTTCATACAACTCGTCGAGTTCCAGGCCATCTTCATCCAACTCGCCGAGTTGTCCTTCCAACTCGTCGAGTTCCATCCTATCTTCAAGCAACTCGTCGAGTCCACCCTTGTGACTCGCCGGGTACCATCGGTCTGAATCCATACAGAAACATCCCAGGCCATGCAATTGATCCAAAACATAGATCTAGCCTCCTACAACCCATCCATCACGTAAAGTGGCAAACTTTACGTGAATCCAAAGAGATCTATGCATTTTGCACATTAGGGCTAGGGTTTGGGACATGATAGCTTCACCCAACACTCAACACAGGGACTTAATGCACATTTGGACCATCACCACACCAGATCTGAGGTAGCAACGTCAGATCTAACTTCCAAACTCCAAAACATACCAAGATAAGCTCCCCACAAACCCCAAAATGATGATTCCATAAGAGTAACAGCCCAAGGACGAGATATTACCTCAAAAGAACGCCCCAACTGCAATGGAACTCAAATCCAAGCAAAGCCCCTTGCTCCAAGCCTCCTACCCTTCAAGATTTCCTCAACAATTGCTTCTCCAAGCTCCCAAATGCAACTTGATCCACTCACATACGAAGGTTAGGGTTTCTGGACTTGAGGATGAGTAAAGAGGCTGGGGGAATGGATGTTATGTTCTTTATATAGGGCTCAACCCCGAGAATTAGAGTTTTCTCCACTCAGGGCCTACTCGCCGAGTCCATCTTACTGACTCGCCGAGTCGGCTACTTAACACGCGACCAAGTCGCGACTCTACTCGCCGAGTCCACCCATGGACTCGCCGAGTCGCTCTTTCCCAATTTACTCTTTTAGCCCTTCAACTCTACTCTTGATATTTCGGGATGTTACAGTAAGATGCACAATAGAAAGAACAATTTACTTTTAGTAACTTTATCACCGTGGCGTTTGTGATGAATGGAGAAAGTGATTAAGCGATGGATGAGGCGGTGTATCGGGCTTTTGATGCTACTCTCGGGAGATACACTGGAATTAAACACTCCAGCGGCAATGCTGCTCCAAAACTCCGGCCCCAAAACCCCATCCGCATACACCCACGTGGCGTCCCTCAAAAATAAAATAAACTCATGAGTGATGGTCTCATGAGCTTCATATAGCCCCATACGGCGAGAAAACTCCACTAAACTGCACTCCCGATACTCCCCGCCTAAATGAAAGACCAAAGCTCGGGGAAAAGTAGGATCTCTAACATTGTCATGGAATGTCACCGTGGAAAAAAAACTCCACGCAAAGCTCCTTGTAAACACGCTCCTGGATGTTAAACAAGTTAAACCACCCCTTGCATGTTAATTGAAATCCATCGCCCAAAAAGATTTTTGTTAGGTATTGGGACATCCTATCAACCAAGCCAACCTCCCTCAGCCTTGCCCACTGAATAGTGGGAGCAACAGCAAACTCCCGATTGTAAATCCATCCCAACTGAGTATTCCATCGCGTGTAAACATCCCAGGGTGTAGTGGTTGGAAATTCGTAAAATGGGTGTAAACTCTCAATCCCAAGAAGTAAGTCTCTTTTAGATGCCATTTCTGCAAAAACAAGGAACAAACACAGCCAAAACAACAACCCGATAGTTTAGAAATAAAAGGAACAAAAAGACTGCACAACCCAGAATTCACGTCGTTAATTCTTAAAAATTCACGGTGTGAGTTCGTAGTCAGGTTTGAAGTTTCGTCTGGTTTCTGTACAAATTGACCATGATAGTGCTGGGGGTTTACTCCTATGACATTTTCAACCAATAATCAACTACATTCCAAGGGTAATTCACGATTCTTAGGGCATATTTTATACATTTTAACATATGAACAAACCCTAGCCCTAAATTCAACTATTAGAGTAAAAATTAAACATAGCAATTAAGAATTATTACCTTTGATGGAAGCATTACGTAAGCACAAAGAGAAATAGAGGAGTTGTCAGCCAAAATCAGAGCAATGGGGGCCAAGGGGGGACCAGATCTCGTTTTTACTTCGTGAGGAATAAACAAAGAGATAGTCAACTGGTTCTCATCCCTTTAATCTATGGTCCCGTGTTATTCAAAATTCACGTCGTCAATCGTGAAGGATTCACGTCGTGAGTTTAGTCTGGGCTAAATTTTAGGCTATGCACTCACGGATTGGTCTTGGGCCACTTATAAAATGGGCTAAACTATATCATTGACTTATTATCTGGTTTATTCACGATTCACGTCGTGAATTCTGAAGAAGTCACATCGTGAATGTTGTCTGGAAGGAAAAATTTATACTAAATCAAATTTGACTTTAAACTAAATTCTCAATTATTACTACTTCCATTTTAGGGTCCCCACATTCAGTGTTTAATTATGTTATAATCGAGTTGGATGACATGATTTATGTTTTTAAGACTAAAATGCAAAAAGAAAAGAAAGAAAAAAAATGCAAACCAAACTTGGGTCGCTTCCCGAGAAACGCTTCTTTTTTCTTGGAGTCTTGAGCTGGACTCCGTGCCTCCTACGTTGAGTCCTCGGAAGAATCCACCACTAGGATATTTTGTTCCTTGAAACGCCTCTTGTAAGCTTGAACTCGTCTTTTGTACGCCTTCTTCGAATTCTCTTTTTTAGCTTTGACGTCTTCTTCATCAAGCTTGCGTGTGGTCCTTTTAGTTTCCTCCCTGCACTCCATAGCATCCTTCTCCTCTTTCTCTACTGGCTTTGTCACCCTTGAAGTAACCTCCTCTTCATCACTTGTCATCTCATCTTCCTTGCTTACCCAAGAAGGTGGACTCTTGTAAGCAATGACTTCAACCAAATATGGAATATATGCTCGTGGTTTTGTTCTTTTGACTTGATGAACTGCCTTGAGCTCTTCTTCCATAAGCTTTTCTAGTTCTTCTAATTCATTGTCTTCATTAATTGTGAACACCTCTTCTTGAACAAGAGCTCCAGCAGTGTTAAGCAATGGACGACCAATGATAATTGGAACATCAGGATCTTCCTTCATATCCAACACTACAAAATCTATTGTAAAAACAAATTTTCCAATTTTTACTAGAATATCCTCCACACAGCCCCAAGGCTGTGTCACTGAACTGTTCGCCATATGAATAGTCATTCTTGTAGCCTTCATCTTCTAAATTTCCAACATCTGATAAAATGAATAAGGCATCAAATTAATGCTAGCCCCAGAATCAGCTAAAGCATTAACCTTCATTTTGTTACCAAATTCACACGGAAGAGTGAGGCGTCCAGGATCTCCCATCTTCTTAAGTGTCTCTCCCAACACAGCTTTTGAGCATTGCTCACTTAGAATCACCTTAGAATGCTTCTTTAATTGCTTGCGAGTGTCTATCAAGTCTTGTAGTAATTTCTGATGCTCGGGAATTTTATAAGGACTCGACAAAAGGAGTATTAATCGGGATACCCTTCACGTGCTTAACAAACTCTATATGCTCTCTTTCCAGTGAACTAAGGGTAGCTCGGGAGGGAAAAGGCAAAGGCGGCTGATGAAACGAGCAAGCTACAAAATTTTTCTGTTCATGACGGGCCCACGTCATGAACTTATATGGTTTACGTCGTGAATTCTTCAATTCAGCAGCATCTTGATTTTCGAGCTTGGGCTTCTTCAACTTTGGATCGGGCTGCTGTTGTTCAACTTCTAAGGCTTCTAAGAACTCAGAGATGGTCTCTTCTTCAGTATCTATGGCCATTACATGAGATTGGGCCTTTGTTTCGGGATTTTTCGGGGACAACTTCTCATGAACCAGAGTGGCTAGTTGACAAAGTTGTACTTCAAGGTTATTGATGGAGGCTTGCTGATTCTTTATTAAAGTTTCCTGTTCATTAATAGCAGAATCAGTAGCATCGTGTCACTTTTCCGAAGCTTCCATAAACTTCATCAACATGGTCTCGAGATCGGGTTTCTTCTCAGCTGGTGACTGCTCCTTTTGATAGAAGTCTCGACCTGTCTGCCTATACTTCTCTTCTTTTTGCTTCTTATACTCTTCATATGGCAGCCACTCCTTCTTTGGTTTCCTCCAGTCTTCATCAAACTTATCCCCACTCGAGTAGCACACTTGAGCTTTTCTGTTCCCAAACTCATCTAAATTGCAGTCCTTAGTCAAGTGTGGACCACTACACCTCTCACAACCCACTCTTATGGCATGAATTGAGTGCTCCATTTTGATGGGTTTTAGCCATAAGAACTTTCCTATGTGCGCATGCAAAACCCTAATGCTTGGATCTAGGCTTTCTAATCAAACATGCTTTGAATCCAAGACTTCTAATGACTATTTAGGTGTAATAACAATATTGAAACAGATCTAAAATCATACCTTTGAATTCCTTGTTGATCTTGTTGTCTTGGAGCTTCTAGAGTCACAATTGTCACTCCTCTAATGGCTTACAAACACCAACTAGCAAGGAGGATGATTTGGGAGAGAGGAGAGGGGAGGAAATCGGCCAGGGTTCTCTTACTTTAGATGAAGTATCGAATTCCTTATGCCATAGGGTCTATTTATACTTGTAGACTCCTTAAGGGTTACAGCTTAAACCCTAATTGGATAATCTTCTCTTAAAGCAATCCAAATCCATTCCTTAGATAGCCTTAGACGATTTTAAGGTATCCTTTAGCTTCTAGAATCCGTCCACCCCTATCCAATATGGATTTACAGTCTAAAGTTTAACTATCAAACAATTGACAGTTTATACCCTTTTATTTAATTAATCTCTTTAAGTCACCAAATTAATTCTAATTAATTTATGACTTATATTAATCAAATAACAATATATTATTCTCATAATATATTAATAATATTTACTCTCCCTTAATAAATCATCCTATCAAGTTTCTATAGTGAAGGCAACCCAAAAGGATCATGCACAACCGGGTCAAATACTTCCCTAATATAGTTGCAGCCTTAGACACTATTCCAACAGTCTCCCACTTGGATAAGTCTAGCAACTATATGTACAAGTACAATTCGGTTTGCAATCGTGGCTCTCAAAGACGCTGTCAAACTCTGATCTAATCAATTTTGTCCTTTAGATAAGGGATCGTACAGTCCTCTGTTAGATATCATGCTGACAATCCTATGGAATGGTTAGTCAAGCAATTAGGTTTCTCGATCTCTGATTTATTTGACATAGAACTTAATCGAACACATCAATTCAGTTCTGACCGGTCCCGGCACATAAGTCAAATCAAATCATCGAGCGGCCGAGATATCGCTTTTACCTTATTAGGTAAAAGTTACAGATAAACTTCGACTTATATGCATTTACTTATTTAATAATCAACTATACACAACAATGCGTTTTATAACATTGAGTTACCAATGCGTTTTCGCATTATCAATGTACAATCAATTAACAAATAACAAACCATATATCTAGGTTTTAAGACTATATGATATTATCGTCTTGCGATCACCCTTTTATATCATATTCCATAAGGTGATTCCAGCAAGCGCGGGTTTGTTCCAATGCTCAAAACTAGTTCATAAGCACTCATGAACGTTGTAGCAACCCTTTGCTATGTCTAACACCATTTAGACAATCTACATTCCAATTCATGACAATCTTCATTCATATCTACTTCCAACATATGAACGGTTGTGGACAATTTGAACAATTCGATTATTCCTAATAAACTCAATTATTCTGGAAGTCAAAACATGCAAAGTGAAACAATAGTTAAACAATTAACATAAGACAGTAACATTACTCATAAATAAAACTCCTTTATTTAATCATCAAATGTTAATTACATTTATCCATTACACGTTTCTAGCACTATCTAATCTATGCTAATATCATCCTTCAGCCCAATACTCCTAGCATGCTCCAAGTGCTTAACCCTACTCAGTCCCTTCGTAAGCGGATCTGCTGGGTTATCTTCTGATGATATCCTCTTCACTACGAGTTGTCCTTCTTCTACACGATGTCTAATGAAATGATATTTTCTGTCGATATGTCGTGATCTACCATGATCCCTCGGTTCCTTGGTCAAGGCAACCGCTCCTTTGTTATCACAGAAAATCTCCATGGGCTCCTTTATGGCAGGTACAACTCCAAGATCACCGATGAAGTTCTTTAGCCATATTGCCTCCTTCGACGCTTCGCTCGCTGCAATGTACTTTGATTCGCACGTTGAATCAGCTACGGTTTCCTGCTTGGAACTTTTCTGTCACAACTGTAAATTTTGAGCCATGTAATCTATACATTCAAGTTAATGTGAATCAAAAAAAAAAACTTCAATCAAACACAACATGCTAGTACTACAAATAGTCATCAAACAATTGGAGACCCTAAAAGTCCTTGTTAAGTCCATTTTGGATTAGGACTCCCTTATTGGATCCAA
The DNA here is from genome assembly GCF_002870075.4 of Lactuca sativa. Lineage (NCBI taxonomy): Eukaryota > Viridiplantae > Streptophyta > Magnoliopsida > Asterales > Asteraceae > Lactuca > Lactuca sativa. The sequence goes on along the minus strand of NC_056631.2, from coordinate 226,354,622 downwards.
ATGGACCAATAAGCTTCCAATTAGACTATCATGGGCTTAGAACCCTAATTGGGCTCTAATTGGACCCATATTTATTTATTTCAACATTTTAGGTCATGTTGGGCCTAGAATGAAATGGATTAAGAGCCTTGATACATGAATAACTTAAACTAGTCCAATAAAAACATAAAAATCCTACTACATTCTTTTAGACTAAAAACATACCCAAGGCTAACTCAAATATTGGGCTTAGGAGCAAAAGGCCCAAATTTCTTTTTTTTCCTCCATGTTTTCGGCCCAATACCCAAGCCCAAGAGGAAATGGAAGAGTTGACTTAATGCATGCCACCTCATTATTATCCAAAGGATATCCATGCAATATTTCCCATTCCTCCATGCACATCACCTCAAATATCACTTCTCTTCTCTCCTCTCTCTCACTCTCGGCCATACACACATACACACCCCAAAAATATCTCAACTCTCTCTAGATTCACTCAAGAACACTCCCTTCTTCCCTCTTCAAAAATCTCGAGTTCTAGGAAGCAATCAAGAGGAAATCTCCACAAAATCCTTCATCTAAGGTAAGATTATGCTTGGATCTATGGTTTAGATTCTTTTTGTTATCAAAATCCTTTCCTAATCTAAGCAAAAATCGTGATCTTGCATCTTAGAACCATCTCAAACTCGAGATCTACCAAGGAAAGGTGCTAAGGCCAAAAATCATCAAGTTTTCTTCCATCTTTTCTTCCAAAAACCGAAACCACACCCAAGGTGAGCTTCATACTCCCTATTTTCTGTTTTTATGAGTTTTGTGGGGGGGGGGGGGGGGAATACAAGTGAAAGTGTAGATCTATATGTGTTTTGTATGCCTTGTATGATTTCCATGCTTATATGTATGCTTTTATGTGTTTTAATGTTGGATCTAGCCATAAAACCCCTCAAAACCGAGATATAACTTATGTTTTATGATTTTAGCATGAAATGTATTTCTACATACAAAGTGTTACAAGAAAAATAGCTAAGTGGTTTAGCAACAATTTTCTTTAAGCTAACAACACAAATTTTGGGCCAAAAATGTGAAAAATACAAAACTAAGGGTCCAAATTGACATTCCACGAATTCTGATGGATGAAGTGTGTCAAAACAGTTTCCATAAAACAATTTCTGGAATTATACTCAATTAGAGGATTAAAAACATAAATTTCAAGCTTAATGGGCTAAAAATGACATTTTTGGCCCAATGAGGCCCATTATGCGAATTTTTCTGTTTTGGAGGGCCAAAACTGTGATTTTCTGTAAAACAGTGGACCATAAGTGATCCAAATCCTTTTCAAAGGTTTAAAATGCTTTTCAAATTTAAAAAGGACCAAAGTTGCAAAAGTTTCACAATTTGGGCCAAAATTGTCAAAATTGCGAAAAGAAGGGTTAAAACCGAGAAACCTGCATTTTCAGGGACTTAAACTGTTTTCTATGAAATATATGCTGAAAAATATTAATTTCAATAATTTTTGGTGTTAAAATGTCAAGAAAATTAATTTAAGGACCAAACCGGGAAGTATTTAATAAAAGGGTTGAAAATGTAAACTTTACAAACAATGACGGGCTGAAAACAGAAAATTCTCAAGGCTAATTCAATATACACAATTTGATCAAATAATGGCATCGCGGCTTTCGACGAAGTACAATACATTATAATACCAAAAGTCGTTGTTAAACGAATTGGCTCGGTCTCGAACCAATAGAAATCTACAACTACTAACACTACGACACTACTACACTACGGCTCATACAAATAACGTTTGGGAACTTAGCTTACATACGAGTGTGCACAGACGTCTACGCACCATCTTCGGGCCCCAAAAGTGTAAAATCTTGCTTGTTGGGCCTAGCTAGCCCAATGACCTGATCTTAAGGCCCGAAGACGCTTATTTTTCTACGAAGTGTTGAGTTTCACCGACTTGGCACAACGTAGAAGGACTTTCAATGGCTTGTATACCACTGGTCCCCAAGGGTCCTTTGGTATTGCTAGAAAAGTCTGCATATTTTTGCGAGGCGGGTCGGGGACCCCTCGTACGCATATTATCCCCAACCGATTAATAGAGTCATCGAGGCCTTCGTGTCCTCTTACTCTTCGGATGTGGGACGACACATAGTCAGGGCGGCTGGATAACGTGATTTGTACGAACGACGCCTTCGGGATCGTTAGTATTGCTATAAACTGGGCGTTTGTGTAATGCGGGTTTGTAGTAAATAATCATGCTCAAAAATAATCCAACGTCGCCTGGGAATGACACTTCTATTTTTGTAATGGTTTCAACGCAACATAATGAATTTCAAAGGATTAGGAAAACATCGGGTTTTCCTAAGTTTTTTCAAAACATATCGGATTCGAAACACATATAAATTTTGATAAACAATTTTCACAAGTATAGAAACAAACAGGCATACCTATGGATCTTCACAAACATTTTCGAAAGTTTTTCATTTCAGAAAATATCGGATTTTCTGGTGGTTTTCAAACAATACAAACATTGGATTTCAAACACTACTTATGAACTCACCAACATTTCATATGTTGACGTTTTTCAAAATACTTGTATTCTCAGGGAACCAGTGAATCAAAGGAAATCATATTCGGTGACGGTTGCAGTTTATTTATGTATGAATCAAACAATTTAATTTTTGGGAATGTAATGTTTAAACAATGTATGACATGTAAACACTACTGGTTGTAATATATTAATGCACGGTGACGAATGTTGTTATGTTTCATATATATTCAATGTTATGGTATTCAATTGAGTCACGACAGCCCCCGGACGTTTCCGCCGTCTGGTTCGGGGGTGTGACAGGTTGGTATTAGAGCTTTGTTTATAGTGAACTAGCATGTCTAACCATACATTGATATGTAACTATAAACCAAAAACAGGGACTAACATAACTCTGAACAAAACAAGTAAATAAAACCCACTTGCTTGCATTAGGGATAAGGACCTAACGCTGAATCAAACACAATAACACTGGTATCTCGGTTAATTCGGGACTGTTCTTAGTGATACCAAGGAGTGAATGTAGCCTGATCAACTACATTCTCTCCAAGGTAAAACTAACACACGTCTTGAGGAGATCGGGATAGCTAGGGAACCTAAAACTATACCCTTTATCACCAAAAAGAGAACGTTCGCTTAGCCTGTACAATAGTCATAGCACCTAGGAATAATGTTAGCATATTTACATACTCACGCAGACAGCATGGCTGGTTTTCATCACCCTGGAGACCCCTACTTCCCTAATCAGGGAAACAACGGGTGGCTAGAGGAGGAGGAGCCTGAGGAGGAGCAGCAGGGTATCCAGTATCATCAGGCCTTAGTAGCTCACGGGATGCTTGTGGATGAGCCAGGAGAGAATCCAGGTGAAGCACACGATGTCGGACCCGACGAATACGTAGACACTGACTACGAGTTTGGAGGAATCGACAGTGACGACGAGGAAGGTCAGGCTGGGGACCAGGACCCCATCCCGCCATGCGAGGACGAGGCACAACCAGATCACCCCGCTCCACCAGCGAACCTTCCAAGAGAGAACCGTTCCCTCGAAGCTGAGATCGCCGCACTGCGACAACAGCTGTATGCTATGGAGGCTCGGGCAGTGCAAGCAGAGCATGAGAGGGATGAGGTTATAGGAGACATGGCAGAGATGGCGCAGTTACTGGCACAACATTTCGGCATATGACCCCGACACCACCTCCTGACGCAGCTCATCGCAGTTAGGGATAGACTTATCATAGTAGGCCATTAGGAACTATGTTATGTACTCCGGCTCTATGTTTAAGTGACTACACTACTCATGGAGCCGTTATGCTGTCGGAATCATGTCACATATGTATGCTCCTACGAGCGAATTTTCTTGTATTAAATGCGGATAATATTAATGAACTTTTGTGTGTTTTGTTATAATATTACCAGTTGTTATGTGTTGAGACATTATTATTGTATGCCCGATGGTAGTAATGTTTAGGTTCGTATCATGCACCTAGTTAGTAGGATCGCAGCCTCACAGAAACCACGTACACTCAACATCTTTCCGTTTCATGACAGAAAGATGCCTCGCCCAGCTACTCGCGGAAATCCCGAACCAACCCCGCCCGAAGTTGACTCCACTGCTTTCCAGGCAGCCGTGTCTGCTGCGGTCACAGCAGCTATGGCACAGCTTCACCGAGGGAACAACGGAGGAGGTAACGGGAAAGGATCCAGAAGTTCGAACAACGGGATGAACCAAGGACCCACTAAAACGTGCACCTACAAGGATTTTGCGAACGCTAAACCCCGAACTTTCAACGGCACTGGAGGAGTGATCGCTCTGAAGCGATGGATCGAGAAGGTAGAGTCGGTATTCGAGATATGCGAGTGCCCCGAGCAGATGAAGGTGAAGTTCGTGGCCTGCACTTTCGTGGACCAAGCACTCACTTGGTGGAATGATCACGTAGAAGCTATGACACTCCCTGTCGCCAACTCTATTCCCTGGGCAGAAATGAAAGAGATGTTGACGGCTGAGTACTGCCCCCGAGGCGAAATACAGAAGATGGAACAGGAACTATGGAATCTCACGGTGCAGAATGGGAACATCGATGCTTACATATCGAGATTCAGCGAACTATCTCTGTTGTGCCCGGGAATGATCACATCAGAAGGAAAGAAGATCGAACGATTCATCTGGGGATTGACATCCCTCATTCAATGGAATGTGATAGATGCGAACCCTGAAACATTTGACAGTGCGAAGAGATTGGCAAAGAGGCTATATGATCATAACAACAAGAAGGGCGAGAAGCCAGTGGAGACGGAGAAGAAAAAGGAGGGTGATGGTAAGAAAGGGTGGAACAACAAGATAAAGGGGCGTCAGGGCCCCGAGACCTCTAAAAAGCAGCAAACGGTGGCAGTTAACGCTGTTACTGCACCGGTTCCAGTCACATCACATGCTCCAGCCTCAGCTGCTTCAAATGCTTCAAGACCCTATTCCGGTAATTCTCCCAAGTGCAATAAGTGCAGTTTCCATCACCATGGAGAATGTAAGGAGTTCCATTGCACCAGTTGCAACCGAAAGGGACACACTGCAAGATTCTGCAGGACTTATCCTTCTCATAACCAGAGTCAGGGAAACAACCAGAACAACAACAACCACCGCAATAACAACAACACCAATACCGGCGGCAACAACGCAGGGCCTAGCCACACCTGTTTTGGGTGTGGAAGGACGGGGCATTTCCGTCGAGATTGCCCTAACAACAACAACTCAGGAAACAGAGGAGCAGGAAGAATGCTGACTATGGGTCAGAGTGATGCAGTTCAGGATCCCGCCGTTGTGACCGGTACGTTCCTCCTAAACCACGCTTATGCATGCATCTTATTTGATACCGGAGCGGAGCGAAGTTTCGTAAGTGAGAAGTTTAAGCATTTACTAAAACAACAACCCCAGAAGCTAAATGAAACCTATACGGTGGAAATGGCCAATGGGAAAACCGAATCCACTAGGGAAATCTACATCGGATGTACCCTAACCCTCAACCAACACGTCTTACGAATAGATCTGATGCCAGTATCAATTAGGAGTTTCGATGTGATTATCGGCATGGATTGGTTAAGCCCCCACCATGCTGAGATTATGTGCCACGAGAAGGCCGTTCGCCTTCGTCTTCCGAATCACGAAACCCTAGTAATTTACGGAGACAAACCCAGTACGAATCTTCGTCTCGTCTCGTGCATCAAAGCACAAAAACACTTGCGAAAGAGCAATTTGGCGTTCTTGGCTCACATAGTGGACAAGGCCAAAGAAGAAACTAACATCCAAGACATTCCAGTAGCGTGTGAATTTCCGGACGTGTTTCCCGAAGATCTTCCAGGAGTACCCCCAGAGAGACAGGATGAGTTCCGAATCGACCTCGTTCCAGGAGCAACTCCTCTCGCTAAATCACCATATCGATTGGCTCCTGCTGAAATGCAGGAATTATCCAGCCAACTCAGTGAGCTTCTGGACAAGGGATTTATCCGACCTAGCTAGTCGCCATGGGGAGCTCCGGTGCTCTTCGTCAAAAAGAAAGACGGATCTTTCAGAATGTGTATCGATTACAGAGAGTTAAATAAACTCACTGTTAAAAACCGCTACCCACTCCCACGAATCGATGATCTATTCGACCAGCTCCAAGGAGCTAGTTATTTTTCTAAAATAGATTTACGGTCTGGATATCACCAACTCAAAGTCCGAGAAGAAGATATTCCTAAAACCGCTTTCCGAACCCGCTACGGACATTATGAATTCGTCGTAATGCCCTTCGGTCTAACAAATGCACCCGCCGCATTTATGGACCTAATGAATCGAATCTGTCGACCGTTCCTGGACAACTTCGTCATTGTGTTTATCGATGACATCCTCGTCTATTCTCGAAGCAAAGAGGAGCATGGCCAACATCTCCGACAAATCTTAGAGACTCTGCGAACGGAAAAGCTTTACGCCAAACTCTCCAAGTGTGAGTTCTGGCTCCGGAGTGTGAATTTCCTAGGCCACGTAGTTAGTCAAGACGGAATTCATGTGGATCCTTCTAAGGTCAAAGCTGTGGAAGGATGGGCAACTCCGACTACGCCCACAGAAATTCGTTAGTTCTTAGGCCTAGCAGGCTACTATAGGAGGTTCATCCAAAACTTCTCTAAGATCGCCAAGCCGCTTACCTTGCTTACGCAAAAGGGCGTGCCGTTCAAGTGGACCGACCGACAAGAGATTGCGTTTCGAACCTTGAAGCAAGCTCTCTGTAGCGCTCCTGTGCTATCTCTACCCGAAGGAACGGAAGATTTTGTAGTTTACTGTGACGCGTCGAATCAAGGCTTAGGTTGCGTTCTCATGCAACGTGGAAGAGTGATAGCATACGCGTCCCGCCAATTAAAGACGCACGAAGTAAATTACACGACCCATGACCTAGAACTGGGAGCCGTGGTCTTTGCTCTGAAAATTTGGAGGCACTACCTGTATGGTACAAAGTGCACCATCTTCACGGACCACAAGAGTCTCCAGCACATCTTGAATCAGAAGGAGCTGAACATGAGACAACGAAGATGGGTGGAATTGCTAAACGACTATGAATGCGAGATCAAGTACCATCCAGGCAAGGCCAACGTGGTAGCTGATCCACTTAGTCGGAAGGAGTACTCTAATCGCCGTACGAAAACACACTCGATAACTATTCAGTCTCATCTGGCCACTCAAATTGCACTAGCCCAGGCAGAGGCTATGAAAGCGGAAAATCGAACTAGCGAGGCATTGTGCGGAATGGAGAAGAACCTGGAAGCAAAAGAGAATGGGGTATACTACTTCATGAACCGTATTTGGGTCCCAAAAATCGGAGGATTTAGGGAGACCGTTATGAAGGAAGCCCACAAGACACGATACTCCATTCATCCTGGTTCGGACAAGATGTATTTGGACATTAAACAACACTACTGGTGGCCTAACATGAAGACGGAAATCGCGGCCTATGTTAGTAAGTGCCTTACGTGCGCCAAAGTAAAGGTGGAGTACCAGAAACCTTCTAGATTGTTACAGCAACCGGCAATCCCTGAGTGGAAATGGGAGGGGATTTCTATGGATTTCGTGACCAAGCTGCCCAAGACGTCGGACGGACTGGACACCATATGGGTAATAATCGACCGACTGACGAAATCTGCCCATTTCCTGCCAATCAAAGAATCCTACAAGATGGAGAGACTGACACGTTTGTACCTACGAGAAATCGTAAGACTCCATGGAGTGCCAAAATCTATCATCTCGGATAGGGACAGTAGGTTCACCTCGCGCTTTTGGCAATCACTCCACAAGGCAATGGGAACTCATCTCGATATGAGCACCGCATATCACCCACAAACAGACGGTCAAAGCGAACGAACCATCCAAACGCTTGAAGACATGCTTCGTGCATGTGTGATAGACTTTGGAAAGTCTTGGGATACCCACCTACCGTTGATCGAATTCTCATATAACAATAGTTATCATTCGAGCATCAAGGTGGCCCCTTTCGAAGCACTGTATGGGCGTAAATGTAGGTCACCGTTATGTTGGGCTGAAGTAGGTGACACCCAACTAGCGAGAACGCATACGGCAGACAGGGCACTAACAGGACCGGAGATCATTCGCGAAACCACATAAAAGATCGTTCAGATCAGAGCTCGATTGCAAGCATCACGTGACAGACAAAAGAGCTACGCCGATAAACGGCGAAAACCCTTAGAATTCCAGGTCGGTGATCGAGTACTGTTGAAAGTCTCACCCTGGAAAGGGGTTATACGTTTCGGAAAACGGGGAAAGCTAAACCCACGGTACATTGGACCTTTCGAGATCGTTGCCCGAATAGGTCTGGTAGCCTACAGACTACAACTACCCGCGGAGCTAGACGGTGTACACCCCGTGTTTCATGTCTCTAATCTGAAGAAGTGCCTATCAGATGAAACTCTTGTCATTCCTCTTGACGAAATCGAAATCAATGAGAATCTCCTGTTCGTCGAAGAACCGATCGAAATCATGGACAGGGAGGTGAAGCGTACTAAGAGTCGCATCCCGATCGTGAAGGTACGGTGGAACGCGAAGCGTGGGCCAGAATTCACGTGGGAGCGCGAAGATCAAATGAATCAGAAGTACCCTCACCTATTCTAGCATTCTCAAATCTAGCTTTCAAACAGAATTTCGGGACGAAATTCCCTCTAACGGGGGGATGATGTCACAACTGTAAATTTTGAGCCATGTAATCTATACATTCAAGTTAATGTGAATAAAAAAAAAAAAAAACTTCAATCAAACACAACATGCTAGTACTACAAATAGTCATCAAACAATTGGAGACCCTAAAAGTCCTTGTTAAGTCCATTTTGGATTAGGACTCCCTTATTGGATCCAAATGGACCAATAAGCTTCCAATTAGACTATCATGGGCTTAGAACCCTAATTGGGCTCTAATTGGACCCATATTTATTTATTTCAACATTTTAGGTCATGTTGGGCCTAAATGAAATGGATTAAGAGCCTTGATACATGAATAACCTAAACTAGTCCAATAAAAACATAAAAATCCTACTACATTCTTTTAGACTAAAAACATACCCAAGGCTAACTCAAATATTGGGCTTAGGAGCAAAAGGCCCAAATTTATTTTTTTTCCTCCATGTTTTCGGCCCAATACCCAAGCCCAAGAGGAAATGGAAGAGTTGACTTAATGCATGCCACCTCATTATTATCCAAAGGATATCCATGCAATATTTCCCATTCCTCCATGCACATCACCTCAAATATCACTTCTCTTCTCTCCTCTCTCTCACTCTCGGCCATACACACATACACACCCCAAAAATATCTCAACTCTCTCTAGATTCACTCAAGAACACTCCCTTCTTCCCTCTTCAAAAATCTCGAGTTCTAGGAAGCAATCAAGAGGAAATCTCCACAAAATCCTTCATCTAAGGTAAGATTATGCTTGGATCTATGATTTAGATTCTTTTTGTTATCAAAATCCTTTCCTAATCTAAGCAAAAATCGTGATCTTGCATCTTAGAACCATCTCAAACTCGAGATCCACCAAGGAAAGGTGCTAAGGCCAAAAATCGTGATCTTGCATTTTAGTTATATATATATATATATATATATATATATATATATATATATATATATATATATATATATATATATATATATATATATATATATTAGTATAGGGTTGTATTTTAAACATTTTAAAATCTAGGGTTTGAAATTTAAATTGTCTGAATTAAAACTTTTAATTACAAAATATAAATTTCAAAACTTGAGGACAAGTTTTAAACATTTAAAACATGGAGGATCAAATAACAAATAATTTCAATTAACAATTAATTTCCTAATTATCTATATTTGATTTATTCAAGATTTCTTTCAAGATAATTACGAAAATAATCAAAATAATTAATTAATTATCATATAAGGAAATTAAATATTTTATTAGTTGATAAATATCTTTAATTAGATCAAGATAATAGTCATATATATCAAAAAATCGGATTAGGGTTGATCTAATATGATTAAGGTAAGTTTCCATAAGATAATCATGAAGAAATCCCGAATCTGGCCATTCCTGATGCTTGGACTCGCCGAGTGCACCAAGGGACTCGCCGAGTCAGGCCAACTCGCCGAGTCCATGACTCAGAAACACAAAATCGAATTTTGCAGTTTAGTTTCAGACAACTAAGCAACAATTTAATGAAAACCAAGCTAGGCTGTGATACCACTGATGGGTTTTAGCCATAAGAACTTTCCTATGTGCGCATGCAAAACCCTAATGCTTGGATCTAGGATTTCTAATCAAACATGCTTTGAATCCAAGACTTCTAATGACTATTTAGGTGTAATAACAATATTGAAACAGATCTAAAATCATACCTTTGAATTCCTTGTTGATCTTGTTGTCTTGGAGCTTCTAGAGTCATAATTGTCACTCCTCTAATGGCTTACAAACACCAACTAGCAAGGAGGATGATTTGGGAGAGAGGAGAGGGGAGGAAATCGGCCAGGGTTCTCTTACTTTAGATGAAGTATCGAATTCCTTATGCCATAGGGTCTATTTATATTTGTAGACTCCTTAAGGGTTACAGCTTAAACCCTAATTGGATAATCTTCTCTTAAAGCAATCCAAATCCATTCCTTAGATAGCCTTAGACGATTTTAAGCTATCCTTTAGCTTCTAGAATCCGTCCACCCCTATCCAATATGGATTTACAGTCTAAAGTTTAACTATCAAACAATTGACAGTTTATACCCTTTTATTTAATTAATCTCTTTAAGTCACCAAATTAATTCTAATTAATTTATGACTTATATTAATCAAATAACAATATATTATTCTCATAATATATTAATAATATTTACTCTCCCTTAATAAATCATCCTATCAAGTTTCTATGGTGAAGGCAACCCAAAAGGATCATGCACAACCGGGTCAAATACTTCCCTAATATAGTTGCAGCCTTAGACACTATTCCAACAATCTCCCACTTGGATAAGTCTAGCAACTATATGTACAAGTACAATTCGGTTTGCAATCGTGGCTCTCAAAGACGCTGTCAAACTCTGATCTAATCAATTTTGTCCTTTAGATAAGGGATCGTATAGTCCTCTGTTAGATATCATGCTGACAATCCTATGGAATGGTTAGTCAAGCAATTAGGTTTCTCGATCTCTGATTTATTTGACATAGAACTTAATCGAACACATCAATTCAGTTCTGACCGGTCCCGGCACATAAGTCAAATCAAATCATCAAGCGGCCGAGATATCGCTTTTACCTTATTAGGTAAAAGTTACAGATAAACTTCGACTTATATGCATTTACTTATTTAATAATCAACTATACACAACAATGCGTTTTATAACATTGAGTTACCAATGCGTTTCGCATTATCAATGTACAATCAATTAACAAATAACAAACCATATATCTAGGTTTTAAGACTATATGATATTATCGTCTTGCGATCACCCTTTTATATCATATTCCATAAGGTGATTCCAGCAAGCGCGGGTTTGTTCCAATGCTCAAAACTAGTTCATAAGCACTCATGAACGTTGTAGCAACCCTTTGCTATGTCTAACACCATTTAGACAATCTACATTCCAATTCATGACAATCTTCATTCATATCTACTTCCAACATATGAACGGTTGTGGACAATTTGAACAATTCGATTATTCCTAATAAACTCAATTATTCTGGAAGTCAAAACATGCAAAGTGAAACAATAGTTAAACAATTAACATAAGACAGTAACATTACTCATAAATAAAACTCCTTTATTTAATCATCAAATGTTAATTACATTTATCCATTACACGTTTCTAGCACTATCTAATCTATGCTAATATCATCCTTCAGCCCAATACTCCTAGCATGCTGCAAGTGCTTAACCCTACTCAGTCCCTTCGTAAGCGGATCTGCTGGGTTATCTTCTGATGATATCCTCTTCACTACGAGTTGTCCTTCTTCTACACGATGTCTAATGAAATGATATTTTCTGTCGATATGTCGTGATCTACCATGATCCCTCGGTTCCTTGGTCAAGGCAACCGCTCCTTCGTTATCACAGAAAATCTCCATGGGCTCCTTTATGGCAGGTACAACTCCAAGATCACTGATGAAGTTCTTTATCCATATTGCCTCCTTCGACGCTTCGCTCGCTGCAATGTACTTTGATTCGCACGTTGAATCAGCTACGGTTTCCTGCTTGGAACTTTTCCATGTCACTGCTCCTCCATTCAGGGTAAAAACCCAGCCCGAATGCGAACGATAGTTGTCCCTGTCGGTTTGAAAGCTGGCATCACTATACCCTCGCACCTTCAAGTCATCACTCCCTCCGAGGACTAAGAACCATTCCTTTGTCCTCCGAAGGTACTTAAGGATATTGTTCACCGCAATCAAATGTGCTCTGCCAGGATTCCCTTGATATCTGCTAAACATGCTCAAAGCAAAGGCTACATCAGGGCGAGTACAAGTCATAGCGTACATGATTGAGCCAACTGCGGAAGCGTATGGAACTTGGCTCATTTCTGCTATCTCAGCTTCGGTACTCGGACTTTGAGTCTTACTCAACTTGGCATTACTTTGTATCGATAATTCTCCCTTCTTCGAGTTTTCCATACTAAAACGTTTTAGTACCTTCTCCAAGTAAGTATTCTCACTAAGTCCAATTAGTCTCTTACTTCATTCTCTTACTATCCTTATTCCCAAAATGTAAGAAGCCTGTCCAAGGTCTTTCATAGCGAAGCACTTCCCGAGCCAGGACTTAACCTCCTGCAGAGTCGGGATGTCGTTTCCTATGAGTAATATGTCATCGACATATAGAACGAGGAAGCTTACTATACTCCCACTGGCTTTGACATATAGACAAAACTCATCTTCGCTTCGTACATGTCACACCCCCGAACCAGACGGCGGAAACGTCCGGGGGCTGTCCTGACTCAATTGAATACCATAACATTGAATATATATGAAACATAACAACATTCGTCACCATGCATTAATATAGTACAACCAGTAGAGTTTACATGAAGTACATTGTTTAAACATTACATTCCCAAAATAAATTGTTCGATTCGTACATAAATAACTGCAAGCCATCACTGAATATGATTCCTTTGATTCACTGGTTCCCTGAGAATACAAGTATTTTGAAAAACGTCAACATTTGAAATGTTGGTGAGTTCATAAGCGGTATTTAAAAAACAATGTTTCGTGTCGTTTGAAACCCACCAGAAAATCCGATATTTTCTGAAAAGAAAAGCTATTGAAAACGTTTGTGAAGATCCATAGGTATGCTTGTTTGTTTCTATACTTGTAAAAATTGTTCATTGAAGTTGTATGCATTTCGAATCTGTATGTATTGAAAAACCCTAGGAAAACCCGATGTTTTCCTAATTCTTTGAATTTCCATAAATTTACATTGAAACCATTGCAACGCGTGAAGTTATCAATACCAGGCGACGTTGGATTATTTTTGAGCATGATTATTTGCTACAAACACGCGTTACACAAACGACTAGTCTATAGCTATACTAACGATCCCGTAGGCGTCGTCCGTACTAATCACGTTATCCAACCGCCCTGACTACGTGTAGTCCCACATCCGAAGAGAAAGAGGACACGAAGACCTCGATGACTCCATTAACCGGTTGGGGATAAAAAGGTACGAGGGGTCCCAGACCCGCCTCGCATAAAAAGGTAGACTCTACTAGCAATACCAAAGGACCCTTGGGGCCCAATAGTATACAAGCCATTGAAAGTCCATTTACGTTGTGTCAGATCGGTAAAACCCAACACTTCGTAAGATAGAGGTCTTCGGGCCTTAAGATCAGGTCATTGGGCTAGCTAGGCTCAACAAACAAGATTTTACACTTTTGGGGCCCAAAGATGGTGCGTAGACATCTGTGCACACTCGCATGTATATTGAATTCCCAAACGTTATTTGTATGAATCGTAGTGTCGTAGTGTCATAGTGTCGTCGTGTTAGTAGTTTCGGATTTTTATTGGTTCGAGACCGAACCAATTCGTTTAACAACGACTTTTGGTATTGTAATGTATTGTATTTCGTCGATAGTCGCGGTGCCATCATTTAATCAAATTGCATGTATTGAACTAGCCTTGTAATTTTTCTGTTTTCAGCCATCATTGTTTGTAAAACTTACTTTTTCAACCCTTTATTTAAATACTTTCCGGTTTGGTCCTTAGGTCAATTTTCTTGACATTTTAACACCAAAAATTATTGAAATTAATATTTTTCAGCATATTTTTCATAGAAAACAGTTTAAGTCCCTGAAATTTCAGTTTTCTCGGTTATAACCCTTCTTTTTCGCAATTTTGACAATTTTGGCCCAAATTGTAAAATTTTTGCAACTTTGGTCCTTTTTAAATTTAAAAAGCATTTTAAACCTTTGAAAAGGACTTGGACCAATTATAGTCCACTGTTTTACAGAAAAACACAGTTTTGGCCCTCCAAAACAGAAAATTTAGCATAATGGGCCTCATTGGGTCGAAAATGTCATTTTTAGCCCATTAAGCTTGAAATTTATGTTTTTAATCCTCTAAAGGAGTATATTTCCAAAAATTGTTTTATTGAAACTCTTTTGACACACCTCATCCATCAGAATTCGTGATATGTCAATTTGGGCCCTTAATTTTGTATTTTTCACATTTTAGGTCCAAAAATTGTGTTTTTAGCCCAAAGAAATTGTTACTAAGCCATTTAGCTATTTTTCTAGAAACACTTTGTATGTAGAAATATATTTGATGCTAAAATCATTTAACATAAGGTATACCTCGGTTTTGAGGGGTTTTATGGCTAGATCCAACATTTTAACACACAAAAGCACACATATAAGCATGGAAATCATACAAAGCATACAATACACATATAGATCTACACTTTCACTTGTATTCCCCCCCCCCCACAAAACTCATAAAAACAGAAAATAGGGGGTATGAAGCTCACCTTGGGTGTGGGGGTTCGGTTTTGCAAAGAAAATGGAAGGAAAATGAAGTGATTTTCGGCCTTAGCACCCTTCCTTGGTAGATCTCTAGTTTGGTGACTTCTAAGGTGTATGATCACAAGTTGGAATAGATTTAGAAGAGGTTTTTGATGGAATGAAATAGCTAGATCATATATATAAGTAAATACTTACCTAAGATGGTGATTAGCTTGAAAGATCCTCTTGAAAGCTTCTAAAAATCTCGAAATTATGAGGAGGAAAGGAGAGAGTTTTCTTGAATGTTCTTTGAGAGAATTTGTGAAATGTGTGTGTGTTTGAGATGTGGCCGAGAGTGAGAGAGAGGAGAGGATAGAAGTGATTTTGAAGTGATGCTTGCTTGGAAACATGAGTTGTGTGCATGGAAACCCAACAAATAAAAGTGAGGTGGCAACCCCAAAGTCAACTCTCCCTTTTTCCTTGGGCTTGGGCCGAGAATGGAGAGGGAAGAAAGGATTTTTGGGCTTTTTGCCCCTAAGCCCAATATTAGAGTTAGTTTGGGTGTTTATTGGCCTTATAAAATAAAATTGTGATTTTTATGCTTTAATAAGCTAGATTAGGTTAATCATGGATCAAAGCTTTTAATTTATTTCATTCTAGGCCCAATATGGCCCATAATATTGAAATAAATGAATGTGGGTCCAATTAGAGCCCAATTAGGGTTCTAAGCCCATGATAGTCTAATTGGAAGCTTATTGGTCCATGTGGATCCAATATGGGAGTCCTAGTCCAAAATGGACTTAAACAAGGACTTCTAGGGTTTCCAATTGTTTGATGACTATTTGTTGTATTTATATGATGTATTTGATTGAAGTTTTTGATGTTATAATAGTAGGTGTCAATCATGTTCTTAAGTTTTTGGATTCACATTAGCTTAAATGTATAGCTTACATGACACAAAATTTCCGGTTGTGACATCATCCCCCCCGTTAGAGGGAATTTCGTCCCGAAATTCTGTTTGAAAGCTAGAATTGAGAATGCTAGAATAGGTGAGGGTACTTCTGCTTCATTTGATCTTCGCGTTCCCACGTGAATTCTGGCCCACGCTTTGCGTTCCACCGTACCTTCACGATCGGGATGCGACTCTGCTTAGTACGCTTCACCTCCCTGTCCATGATTTCGATTGGTTGTTCGACGAACAGGAGATTCTCATTGATTTCGATTTCGTTAAGAGGAATGACAAGGGTTTCATCTGATTGGCACTTCTTCAGATTAGAGACATGGAACACGGGGTGTACACCGTTTAGCTCCGCGGGTAGTTGTAGTCTGTATGCTACTGGGCCTATTCGGGCGACGATTTCGAAAGGTCCAATGTATCGCGGGTGAAACTTTCAACAGTACTCGATCACCGACCTGGAATTCTAAGGGCTTTCGCCGTTTATCGGCGTAGCTCTTTTGTCGGTCACGCGATGCTTGTAATCGAGCTCTGATCTGAACGATCTTTTCTGTGGTTTCGCGAATGATCTCCGGTCCTGTTAGTGCCCTGTCCAACGTATGCGTTCTTGCTAGCTGGGTGTCACCTACTTCAGCCCAACATAACGGTGATCTACATTTACGCCCGTACAGTGCTTCGAAAGGGGCCACCTTGATGCTCGAATGATAACTATTGTTATATGAGAATTCGATCAACGGTAGGTGGGTATCCCAAGACTTTCCAAAGTCTATCACACATGCACGACGCATGTCTTCAAGCGTTTGGATGGTTCGTTCGCTTTGACCGTCTGTTTGTGGGTGATATGCGGTGCTCATATCGAGATGAGTTCCCATTGCCTTGTGGAGTGATTGCCAAAAGCGCGAGGTGAACCTACTGTCCCTATCTGAGATGATAGATTTTGGCACTCCATGGAGTCTTACGATTTCTCGTAGGTACAAACGTGTCAGTCTCTCCATCTTGTAGGATTCTTTGATTGGCAGGAAATGGGCAGATTTCGTCAGTCGGTCGATTATTACCCATATGGTGTCCAGTCCGTCCGACGTCTTGGGCAGCTTGGTCACGAAATCCATAGAAATCCCCTCCCATTTCCACTCAGGGATTGCCGGTTGTTGTAACAATCTGGAAGGTTTCTGGTACTCCACCTTTACTTTGGCGCACGTAAGGCACTTACTAACATAGGTCGCGATTTCCGTCTTCATGTTAGGCCACCAGTAGTGTTGTTTAATGTCCAAATACATCTTGTCCGAACCAGGATGAATGGAGTATCGTGTCTTGTGGGCTTCCTTCATAACGGTCTCCCTAAATCCTCCGATTTTTGGGACCCAAATACGGTTCATGAAGTAGTATACCCCATTCTCCCTTGCTTCAAGGTTCTTTTCCATCCCGCGCAATGCCTCGCTAGTTCTATTCTCCGCTTTCATAGCCTCCGACTGGACTGATGCAATTTGAGTGGGCAGATGAGATTGAATGGTTATCGAGTGTGTTTTCGTACGGCGATTTGAGTACTCCTTCCGACTTAATGCATCAACTACCACGTTGGCCTTGCCTGGGTGGTACTTGATCTCGCATTCGTAGTCGTTTAGCAATTCCACCCATCTCCGTTGTCTCATGTTCAACTCCTTCTGATTCAAGATGTGCTGGAGGCTCTTGTGGTCCGTGAAGATGGTGCACTTTGTACCGTACAGGTAGTGCCTCCAAATTTTTAGAGCGAAGACCACGGCTCCCAGTTCTAGGTCATGGGTCGTGTAATTTACTTCGTGCGTCTTTAGTTGGCGGGACGCATATGCTATCACTCTTCCACGTTGCATGAGAACGCAACCTAAGCCCTGATTCGACGCGTCACAGTAGACTACAAAATCTTCCGTTCCTTCAGGTAGAGATAGTACAGGAGCGCTACAAAGAGCTTGCTTCAAGGTTCGAAATGCAATCTCTTGTCGGTCCGTCCACTTGAATGGCACGCCCTTTTGCGTAAGCAAGGTAAGCGGCTTGGCGATCTTAGAGAAGTTTCGGATGAATCTCCTATAGTAGCCTGCTAGGCCTAAGAACTGACGAATCTCTGTGGGCGTAGTCGGAGTTTCCCATCCTTCCACAGCTTTGACCTTAGAGGGATCCACATGAATTCCGTCTTGGCTAACTACGTGGCCTAGGAAATTCACACTTCGGAGCCAGAACTCGCACTTGGAGAGTTTGGCGTAAAGCTTTTCCGTTCGCAGAGTTTCTAGGACTTGTCGGAGATGTTGGCCATGCTCCTCTTTGCTTCGAGAATAGACGAGGATGTCATTGATAAACACAATGACGAAGTTGTCAAGGAACGGTCGACAGATTCGATTCATTAGGTCCATGAATGCGGCAGGTGCATTTGTTAGACCGAAGGGCATTACGACGAATTCATAATGTCCGTAGCGGGTTCGGAAAGTGGTTTTAGGAATATCCTCTTCTCGGACTTTGAGTTGGTGGTATCCGGACCGTAGATCTATTTTAGAAAAATAACTAGCTCCTTGGAGCTGGTCGAATAGATCATCGATTCGTGGGAGTGGGTAGCGGTTTTTAACAGTGAGTTTATTTAACTCTCTGTAATCGACACACATTTTGAAAGATCCGTCCTTCTTTTTGACAAAGAGCACCGGAGCTCCCCAGGGCGAGTAGCTAGGTCGGATAAATCCCTTGTCCAGAAGCTCACTGAGTTGGCTGGACAGTTCCTGCATTTCAGCGGGAGCCAACCGATATGGTGATTTAGCGAGAGGAGTTGCTCCTGGAACGAGGTCGATTCGGAACTCAACCTGTCTCTCTGGGGGTACTCCTGAAAGATCTTCAGGAAACACGTCCGGAAATTCACACGCTACCGGAATATCTTGGATGTTAGTTTCTTCTTTGGTCTTGTCCACTATGTGAGCCAAGAACGCCAAATTGTTCTTTCGCAAGTGTTTTTGTGCTTTGATGCACGAGATGAGACGAAGATTCGTACTGGGTTTGTCTCCGTAAATTACTAGGGTTTCGTGATTTGGGAGACGAAGGCGAACGGCCTTCTCGTGGCACATAATTTCAGCATGGTGGGGGCTTAACCAATCCATGCCGATAATCACATCGAAACTCCTAATTGATACTGGCATTAGGTCTATTCGAAAAACGTGTTGGTTAAGGGTTAGGGTACATCCGATGTATATCTCCCTAGTGGATTCGGTTTTCCCATTGGCCATTTCCACTGTATAGGTTTCATTTAGCTTCTGGGGTTGTTGTTTTAATAAATGTTTAAACTTTTCGCTTACGAAACTTCGCTCTGCTCCGGTATCAAATAAGATGCATGCATAAGTGTGGTTTAGGAGGAACGTACCGGTCACAACTGCGGGGTCCTGAACTGCATCATTCTGACCCATAGTCAGTATTCTTCCTGCTCCTCTGTTTCCTGAATTGTTGTTGTTTGGGCAATCTCGACGGAAGTGCCCCGTCCTTCCACACCCGAAGTAGGTGTGGCTAGGCCCTGCATTGTTGCCGCCGGCATTGGTGTTGTTGTTATTGCGGTAGTTGTTGTTGTTGTTGTTCTGATTGTTTCCCTGACCCTGATTCTGGGGAGGATAAGTCCTGCAGAACCTTGCAGTGTGTCCCCTTCGGTTGCAACTGGTGCAATGGAATTCCCTGCATTCGCCAAGATGGTGGAGGCCGCATTTATTGCATTTGGGAAGATTACCAGAGTAGGGTCTTGAAGCATTTGAAGCAGCTGAGGCTAGAGCATGTGGTGTGGCTGGAACCGGTGCGGTGACAGCGTTAACTGCCACCGTTTGCTACTTTTTAGAGGTCTCGGGGCCCTGACGCCCCTTTCTCTTGTTGTTCCACCCTTTCTTGCCATCACCCTCCTTTTTCTTCTCAGTCTCCACTGGCTTCTCGCCCTTCTTGTTGTTATGATCATATAGCCTCTTTGCCAATCTCTTCGCACTGTCAAACGTTTCAGGGTTCGCAGCTATCACATTCCCCTGAATGGGGGATGTTAGTCCCTAGATGAATCGTTCGATCTTCTTTCCTTCTGATGTGATCATACCCGGGCACAACAGCGATAGTTCGCTAAATCTCGATATGTAGGCATCGATGTTCGCATTCTGCACAGTGAGGTTCCATAGTTCCTGCTCCATCTTTTGTATTTCGCCTCGGGGGCAGTACTCAACCATTAACATTTCTTTCATTTCTGCCCAGGGAATAGAGTTGGCGACAGGGAGCGTCATCGCTTCCACGTGTCCGTTCCACCAAGTGAGTGCTTGGTCCACAAAAGTGCAGGCCGCGAACTTCACCTTCATCTGCTCGGGGCAATCGCATATCTCGAACACCGATTCTACCTTCTCGATCCATCGCTTCAGAGTGATCATTCCTCCAGTGCCGTTGAAAGTCCGTGGTTTAGCGTTTGTGAAGTCCTTGTAGGTGCACGTTTTAGTGGGTCCTTGATTCGTCCCGTTGTTCGAACTTCCGGATCCTTGCCCGTTACCTCCTCCGTTGTTCCCTCGGTGAAGTTGTGTCGTAGCTACTGTGACCGCAGCAGACACGGCTGCCTGGAAAGCAGTGGTGTCGACTTCGGGCGGGGTTGGTTCGGGATTTCTGCGAGTAGCTCGGCGAGGCATCTTTCTGTCATGAAACGGAAAGATGTTGAGTGTACGTGGTTTCTGTGAGGTTGTGATCCTACTAGCTAGGTGTATGGTACGAACCTAAACATTACTACCATCGGGCATACAATCATAACGTCTCAACACATAACAACTGGTAATATCATAGCAAAACACACAAAAGTTCATTAATATTATCCGCATTTAATACAGGAAAATTTGCTCGTAAGAGCATACATAAGTGATACTAATCCGACAGCATAACGGCTCCATGAGTAGTGTAGTCACTTAAACATAGAGCCGGAGTACATAACATAGTTCGTAATGACCTACTATGATAAGTCTATCCCTAACCGCGATGAGCTGTGTCTGGAGGTGGTGCCGAAGATGTGGATGCTCCCTGAAGACGAGCCACTAGGCGTTCTGCGTCCTAAAGTCGAGACTCCCACCTTACCTGCCTCATGTGAAACTCCCGGAGGACGTCAAGCGTCTCCTATTCCGCACGCTCGACCCTAGTCCATAGCTGGCGTACTTGATCAGCAGTGCCCTGAGCAAGGTCGCCGGTGTCCCGTAATCGTCTCACCATGACCGGTAGAGCTCGATCGGCCGGTCCTCCGTCCCTCAGATCAAAGAACTCACGTGACATGCCAAACGGGAGTCGCTGTCCCTGATGTCTGCTCCATCTCCAAAGATCAATGCCCCAAGGAGGGGTAGGTCCAGTGGGACCCACACGATAAGCAGGCACCCTGATCGGGTAAGGGGGGTCGATGACCTCGACTCTGCGTCCGAATCACCCCCTTCGCTGTCATCGAGCTCCTCTTCGAAATGCTCTTCGTCTTCTTCGGGTTCGGCAAGCTCGCCCTCGACTTCTGCCTCCGGTTCCCCGTCAGATTCCTCTTCGGGGTCTTCCTCAGGTTCCTCTTCAGGCTCCTCCTCCTCTAGCCACCCGTTGTTTCCATGATTAGGGAAATAGGGGTCTCCAGGGTGATGAAAGCAAGCCATGATGTCTGCGCGAGTATGTAAATATGCTAACATTATTCCTAGGTGCTATGACTATTGTACAGACTAAGCGAATGTTCTCTTTTTGGTGATAAGGGTACAGTTTTGGGTTCCCTAGCCATCCCAATCTCATCAAGACGTGTGTTAGTTTTACTTTGTAGAGAATGTAGTTGATAAGGCTACATTCACTCCTTGGTATCACTAAGAACAGTCCTGAATTAACCGAGATACCAGCATTATTGTGTTTGATTCAGCGTTAGGTCCTTATTCCTAATGCAAGCAAGTGTGTTTTATTTACTTGTTTTGTTCAGAGTTATGTTAGTCCGTCTTTTGGTATATAGTTGCATATCAATGTGTGGCTCGACATGCTAGTTCACTATAAACAAAGCTCTGATACCAACCTGTCACACCCCCGAACCAGACGGCGGAAACGTCCGGGGGCTGTCCTGACTCAATTGAATACCATAACATTGAATATATATGAAACATAACAACATTCGTCACCATGCATTAATATAGTACAACCAGTAGAGTTTACATGAAGTACATTGTTTAAACATTACATTCCCAAAATAAATTGTTCGATTCGTACATAAATAACTGCAAGCCATCACTGAATATGATTCCTTTGATTCACTGGTTCCCTGAGAATACAAGTATTTTGAAAAACGTCAACATTTGAAATGTTGGTGAGTTCATAAGCAGTATTTAAAAAACAATGTTTCGTGTCGTTTGAAACCCACCAGAAAATCCGATATTTTCTGAAAAGAAAAGCTATTGAAAACGTTTGTGAAGATCCATAGGTATGCTTGTTTGTTTCTATACTTGTAAAAATTGTTCATTGAAGTTGTATGCATTTCGAATCTGTATGTATTGAAAAACCCTAGGAAAACCCGATGTTTTCCTAATTCTTTGAATTTCCATAAATTTACATTGAAACCATTGCAACGCGTGAAGTTATCAATACCAGGCGACGTTGGATTATTTTTGAGCATGATTATTCGCTACAAACACGCGTTACACAAACGACTAGTCTATAGCTATACTAACGATCCCGTAGGCGTCGTCCGTACTAATCACGTTATCCAACCGCCCTGACTACGTGTAGTCCCACATCCGAAGAGAAAGAGGACACGAAGACCTCGATGACTCCATTAACCGGTTGGGGATAAAAAGGTACGAAGGGTCCCAGACCCGCCTCGCATAAAAAGGTAGACTCTACTAGCAATACCAAAGGACCCTTGGGGCCCAGTAGTATACAAGCCATTGAAAGTCCATTTACGTTGTGTCAGATCGGTAAAACCCAACACTTCGTAAGATAGAGGTCTTCGGGCCTTAAGATCAGGTCATTGGGCTAGCTAGGCTCAACAAACAAGATTTTACACTTTTGGGGCCCAAAGATGGTGCGTAGACGTCTGTGCACACTCGCATGTATATTGAATTCCCAAACGTTATTTGTATGAATCGTAGTGTCGTAGTGTCATAGTGTCGTCGTGTTAGTAGTTTCGGATTTTTATTGGTTCGAGACCGAACCAATTCGTTTAACAACGACTTTTGGTATTGTAATGTATTGTATTTCGTCGATAGTCGCGGTGCCATCATTTAATCAAATTGCATGTACTGAATTAGCCTTGTAATTTTTCTGTTTTCAGCCCCTCATTGTTTGTAAAACTTACTTTTTCAACCCTTTATTTAAATACTTTCCGGTTTGGTCCTTAGGTCAATTTTCTTGACATTTTAACACCAAAAATTATTGAAATTAATATTTTTCAGCATATTTTTCATAGAAAACAGTTTAAGTCCTTGAAATTTCAGTTTTCTCGGTTGTAACCCTTCTTTTTCGCAATTTTGACAATTTTGGCCCAAATTGTAAAATTTTTGCAACTTTGGTCCTTTTTAAATTTAAAAAGCATTTTAAACCTTTGAAAAGGACTTGGACCAATTATAGTCCACTGTTTTACAGAAAAACACAGTTTTGGCCCTCCAAAACAGAAAATTTAGCATAATGGGCCTCATTGGGTCGAAAATGTCATTTTTAGCCCATTAAGCTTGAAATTTATGTTTTTAATCCTCTAAAGGAGTATATTTCCAAAAATTGTTTTATTGAAACTGTTTTGACACACCTCATCCATCAGAATTCGTGATATGTCGATTTGGGCCCTTAATTTTGTATTTTTCACATTTTAGGTCCAAAAATTGTGTTTTTAGCCCAAAGAAATTGTTACTAAGCCATTTAGCTATTTTTCTAGAAACACTTTGTATGTAGAAATATATTTGATGCTAAAATCATTTAACATAAGGTATACCTCGGTTTTGAGGGGTTTTATGGCTAGATCCAACATTTTAACACACAAAAGCACACATATAAGCATGGAAATCATACAAAGCATACAATACACATATAGATCTACACTTTCACTTGTATTCCCACCACCCCCCCCCCCCCACAAAACTCATAAAAACAGAAAATAGGGGGTATGAAGCTCACCTTGGGTGTGGGGGTTCGGTTTTGCAAAGAAAATGGAAGGAAAATGAAGTGATTTTCGGCCTTAGCACCCTTCCTTGGTAGATCTCGAGTTTGGTGACTTCTAAGGTGTATGATCACAAGTTTGAATAGATTTAGAAGAGGTTTTTGATGGAATGAAATAGCTAGATCATAAATATAAGTAAATACTTACCTAAGATGGTGATTAGCTTGAAAGATCCTCTTGAAAGCTTCTAAAAATCTCGAAATTATGAGGAGGAAAGGAGAGAGTTTTCTTAAATGTTCTTTGAGAGAATTTGTGAAATGTGTGTGTGTTTGAGATGTGGCCGAGAGTGAGAGAGAGGAGAGGATAGAAGTGATTTTGAAGTGATGCTTGCTTGGAAACATGAGTTGTGTGCATGGAAACCCAACAAATAAAAGTGAGGTGGCAACCCCAAAGTCAACTCTCCCTTTTTCCTTGGGCTTGGGCCGAGAATGGAGAGGGAAGAAAGGATTTTTGGGCTTTTTTCCCCTAAGCCCAATATTAGAGTTAGTTTGGGTGTTTATTGGCCTTATAAAATAAAATTGTGATTTTTATGCTTTATTAAGCTAGATTAGGTTAATCATGGATCAAAGCTTTTAATTTATTTCATTCTAGGCCCAATATGGCCCATAATATTGAAATAAATGAATGTGGGTCCAATTAGAGCCCAATTAGGGTTCTAAGCCCATGATAGTCTAATTGGAAGCTTATTGGTCCATGTGGATCCAATATGGGAGTCCTAGTCCAAAATGGACTTAAACAAGGACTTTTAGGGTTTCCAATTGTTTGATGACTATTTGTAGTATTTATATGATGTATTTGATTGAAGTTTTTGATGTTATAATAGTAGGTGTCAATCATGTTCTTAAGTTTTTGGATTCACATTAGCTTAAATGTATAAATTACATGACACAAAATTTCCGGTTGTGACAGTACAAATCCAAACTCTTTGACTTTCTCATCGAAGCAAAGATTCCATCTGCGAGACGCTTGCTTAAGTCCATAAATGGACTTCTCAAGCTTACACACTTTATCCGGATGCTTTGGATCCTCAAACCCCTCTGGCTAAGCCATGTAAACATCCTCAGCCAACTTTCCGTTAAGGAAAGCGGTCTTGACATCCATTTGCCAAATCTCATAATCATGAAATGCGACAATAGCTAGCATCACTCTAATAGATTTAATCTTCGCAACTGGTGAGAAGGTCTCATCATAGTCAACTCCGGGAGTTCGAGTAAAGCCCTTCGCAACCAATCGCGCTTTATATGTGTGTACGTTTCCATCCACGTCGGTCTTCTTCTTGAAGATCCATTTGCACCCAAGGGTCTTACGTCCGGGCACATAATCGACCAAATTCCAAACTTGGTTATCATACATGGATTGGATCTCGCTATCCATTGCCTCTTTACATTTCGCAGACTCCGGGCCTGCCATGGTTTCCTTATAGCTATTAGGTTCATCAAGATTTATTAGTGTACCATCACTAATATACGTGTCCCCTTCAGTAGTAATATGAAAGCCATAAAACTGGGGTAGAACTCTAACTCTATCGGAACGTCTAAGAGGTAAGGATTCGTCAATCGGTTCAACGGGAGTTTCCTCCTTGGGTTGAGTGCCAGCGGTAGAGGTTCCTTCATCTATCGACTCTTGAATCTCTTCAAGCTCGATTTGCCTCCCACTGTCTCCTTGGCCTATGAGTTCTCGCTCTCGGAAAACTCCTCTCCTCGCAACAAAGACAACATTGTCCTTCGGTCTATAAAAGAGATATCCAAAGGATGTCTGCGGGTAGCCGATGAAAATACATCGCTCACTTCGGGGTTCGAGCTTGTCGTGAGTATCTTGTCTTACGAAAGCCTCGCAACCCCAAACCTTGATATGTGCCAACGAGGGAGCTTTCCCTGTCCACATCTCGTGTGGTGTTTTGGCAACCTTCTTAGTAGGGACTCGGTTAAGGATATGGGCGGCAGTCTCTAAGGCATACCCCCAAAAAGAGATAGGTAGTGAAGCACGACTCATCATAGAGCGAACGATATCCAATAAGGTTCGATTACGCCTTTCTGCCACACCATTCAACTGCGGTGTCCTAAGAGGCGTCAATTGCGAAACTATTCCACACTCCTTGAGATAATTGTGGAATTCAAGACTTAGGTACTCTCCTCCTCGATCGGATCGAAGCATCTTGATTTTCCTGCCCAATTGATTCTCCACTTCATTCTTGAACTCTTTGAACTTTTCAAAAGTTTCTGAGTTTTGCTTAATTAAATAGATATACCCATATCTACTATAATCATCGGTAAAAGTCATGTAGAAGCGGTTCCCATCCTTCGTGGTTGATCAAAATGGTCCACATATATCGGTATGTATTAAGTCCAATAGACCCTCACCCCTTTCACACGTACTCGTGAAGGGTGATTTAGTCATCTTTCCAAGTAAACAAGACTCACACGTGTCATCTTCCCTAAGGTCGAATGACTCCAATACTCCATCCTTTTGGAGTTGGGCTATGCGTTTCTTGTTGACATGTCCAAGACGACAATGCCACAAGGATGCTTTATCCATACTAGTGGAAGAATCTATATTCAAAACATCATTTGCTAAGTTATGAACAATCATAATAGTTTCATGAATTCCATTACATGGTATAGCTTCAAAGTAAAAGACACCATTTAGATAAGCCAAAATAGAACCATTCTCATTATTAATAGAAAATCTAAAACCTTGTCTATATAAACCATGAAATGAAATGATGTTTCTAGCCATTTCTAGCGAATAGCAACAATTGTTCAAATCTAAATATAAATTATTCCTAAGCACTAAAGAATACACTCCAATCTTGGTCACAGGCGACGATCTTCTGTTCCCTATGATTAGATTGATTCTTCCTTGCTCCACATCCCTACTTCTTGTTAGTCCCTGCACATTAGGACAAATGTGATAACCACAACCGGTATCAAGAACCCAAGAAATAGCATGATTAGAATCGTTAGATTTGATTGTATATAAACCTGCGAAAGATGGCTTGATCTTTCCTTCCTTGATGGCTTGCAGGTATTCCGGGCAACTTCTCTTCCAATGTCCTATCTTGTGGCAATGGTGGCACTCTGCCTCCTTCGGGTTAGGGCAGGGCTTAGCGGGATCAACTTTGGTCCCACTAGAAGAGGCACCATCTCGGGCTTTAACCTTGCGATAGTTCTTAGACGAGGCCTTCCTCTTCTTTCCCTTTCCTTGACCAATAGCCAAGACAGGAGCAGCGGGTGGATTAGGAGTTGGTGCAACAGACTTGTCTTTGAAGTTGCTCTCAGCGACCCTCGAGAGACCTTGGAGTTTGCTTAGGGTGACCTCCTCTTTGTTCATGTGGTAGGTCATCCTAAATTGATTGTACATCGGAGGCAAAGAGTGAAGCACCATGTCGATCACCAAGTCTTCCCCAAAGTCAACATTTAACTTGCGAAGGCGGTCGACATACCTTCGCATCTTTTGCAGGTGCACGTTAAGAGATTGTCGATGACCCATCTTAGCGGAAATCATGTTAGTGAAAATCTCGTAACGCTCTTGTCTCGCGTTTTGGTGGTATCTCTCCAATAAGTCTTGATGCTACTCGTACGGGTACATGTCCTCGTAGGACTTTTGGAATTCGGAGTTCATGGTGGCTATCATGATGCAATGTACCTTCGTTGCATCTCGCTCATGAGTTTCAAAAGCGGTGATTGCAGCCGGAGTAGCGATTTCAGGGTTGATCTTCTCATCGAGGACATACTCCTTATCCTCATAGCGAGCAATGGTGCGAATGTATCTTATCCATTCGCTAAAGTTCGTTCCATCGAAGGTGACCTTTTGGCAAAGGCTCATCAACGTGAAAGAACTAGCAGCAGCGTTGTTTGCGTTCGACATCTACAAATAGAAAGGACAAAGATAGATTAGAATATGAATCCCAAATTATCACCCAATAAGAAAAATTAGGGCTAGGATCCAACAATAACATTTACATATGAGAAAAGGGATGCCGTAATCTAACATGCAAATAAATTGAAGGTAAGTGAATGACGATTCACTAATTCTCCACCATAAAACCTAACTATTAGTTATAAATGTATTGAGAATTCCTAGGTTCGGATGAGATTCATTGAAACTATGCAATGGCATGTTTAAATCTCGATATGCCCCTCTAGTTTGTGACTGGGATACTGAGGATCACAAAGCGGGTGTGCATTACCATGCAAATTCACATGGTGCCTTCATTGTAACGATCACCTATTCGATGTGCCGGTAAACCACACATGCTCCATCGAACTATGATAAACAATGAATCACCCTTTGCCACCTTTGCTTAGAACCAATTAGTGTGCTGGTAAACCACACACGCTCCACTAACTTCTTAGCAAAGGTGCAAAGTGTAATTTCATGGGATTGCATCAATTCACTTTTCCTAAAGTAACTAAGATTGGGAAATTATAAAATATGTGTAGTTACTTTGTATTTCCTATTATACTTTTAATGTGACGATGAGGTTGCCCTATCCTACCCGTTCGGCTAACGACCCTCCACCGATCAAGCAAGCGGTGGGTGTGAGTGTACACCCATTAAGCGCCATTTTATAGGCCGCAACCTTATACCCACCTTATAGATCGGCTTCGTGAATGAGGCCTACTAACGGTAAGACTAGCATTTTAGTTATACATATATATATATATATATATATATATATATATATATATATATATATATATATATATTAATCTTGTAATATTATATTAGTATAGGGTTGTATTTTAAACATTTTAAAATCTAGGGTTTGAAATTTAAATTGTCTGAATTAAAACTTTTAATTACAAAATATAAATTTCAAAACTTGAGGACAAGTTTTAAACATTTAAAACATGGAGGATCAAATAACAAATAATTTCAATTAACAATTAATTTCCTAATTATCTATATTTGATTTATTCAAGATTTCTTTCAAGATAATTACCAAAATAATCAAAATAATTAATTAATTATCATATAAGGATATTAAATATTTTATTAGTTGATAAATATTTTTAATTAGATCAAGATAATAGTCATATATATCAAAAAATCGGATTAGGGTTGATCTAATATGATTAAGGTAAGTTTCCATAAGATAATCATAAAGAAATCCCGAATCTGGCCATTCCTGATGCTTGGACTCGCCGAGTGCACCAAGGGACTCGCCGAGTCAGACCAACTCGCCGAGTCCACTATGGAACTCGCCGAGTCCATGACTCAGAAACACAAAATCGAATTTTGCAGTTTAGTTTCAGACAATTAAGCAACAATTTAATGAAAACCAAGCTAGGCTGTGATACCACTGATGGGTTTTAGCCATAAGAACTTTCCTATGTGCGCATGTAAAACCCTAATGCTTGGATCTAGGATTTCTAATCAAAAATGCTTTGAATCCAAGACTTCTAATGACTATTTAGGTGTAATAACAATATTGAAATAGATCTAAAATTATACCTTTGAATTCCTTGTTGATCTTGTTGTCTTGGAGCTTCTAGAGTCACAATTGTCACTCCTCTAATGGCTTACAAACACCAACTAGCAAGGAGGATGATTTGGGAGAGAGGATAGGGGAGGAAATCGGCCAGGGTTCTCTTACTTTAGATGAAGTATCGAATTCCTTATGCCATAGGGTCTATTTATACTTGTAGACTCCTAAAGGGTTACAGCTTAAACCCTAATTGGATAATCTTCTCTTAAAGCAATCCAAATCCATTCCTTAGATAGCCTTAGACGATTTTAAGCTATCCTTTAGCTTCTAGAAACCGTCCACCCCTATCCAATATGGATTTACAGTCTAAAGTTTAACTATCAAACAATTGACAGTTTATACCCTTTTATTTAATTAATCTCTTTAAGTCACCAAATTAATTCTAATTAATTTATGACTTATATTAATCAAATAACAATATATTATTCTTTATATTATTCTCATAATATATTAATAATATTTACTCTCCCTTAATAAATCATCCTATCAAGTTTCTATGGTGAAGGCAACCCAAAAGGACCATGCACAACCGGGTCAAATACTTCCCTAATATAGTTGCAGCCTTAGACACTATTCCAACAGTCTCCCACTTGGATAAGTCTAGCAACTATATGTACAAGTACAATTCGGTTTGCAATCGTGGCTCTCAAAGACGCTGTCAAACTCTGATCTAATCAATTTTGTCCTTTAGATAAGGGATCGTATAGTCCTCTGTTAGATATCATGCTGACAATCCTATGGAATGGTTAGTCAAGCAATTAGGTTTCTCGATCTCTGATTTATTTGACATAGAACTTAATCGAACACATCAATTCAGTTCTGACCGGTCCCGACACATAAGTCAAATCAAATCATCGAGCGGCCGAGATATCGCTTTTACCTTATTAGGTAAAAGTTACAGTTAAACTTCGACTTATATGCATTTACTTATTTAATAATCAACTATACACAACAATGCGTTTTATAACATTGAGTTACCAATGCGTTTTCGCATTATCAATGTACAATCAATTAACAAATAACAAACCATATATCTAGGTTTTAAGACTATATGATATTATCGTCTTGCGATCACCCTTTTATATCATATTCCATAAGGTGATTCCAGCAAGCGCGGGTTTGTTCCAATGCTCAAAACTAGTTCATAAGCACTCATGAACGTTGTAGCAACCCTTTGCTATGTCTAACACCATTTAGACAATCTACATTCCAATTCATGACAATCTTCATTCATATCTACTTCCAACATATGAACGGTTGTGGACAATTTGAACAATTCGATTATTCCTAATAAACTCAATTATTCTAGAAGTCAAAACATGCAAAGTGAAACAATAGTTAAACAATTAACATAAGACAGTAACATTACTCATAAATAAAACTCCTTTATTTAATCATCAAATGTTAATTACATTTATCCATTACACGTTTCTAGCACTATCTAATCTATGCTAATATCATCCTTCAGCCCAATACTCCTAGCATGCTGCAAGTGCTTAACCCTACTCAGTCCCTTCGTAAGCGGATCTGCTGGGTTATCTTCTGATGATATCCTCTTCACTACGAGTTGTCCTTCTTCTACACGATGTCTAATGAAATGATATTTTCTGTCGATATGTCGTGATCTACCATGATCGCTCGGTTCCTTGGTCAAGGCAACCGCTCCTTCGTTATCACAGAAAATCTCCATGGGCTCCTTTATGGCAGGTACAACTCCAAGATCACCGATGAAGTTCTTTAGCCATATTGCCTCCTTCGACGCTTCGCTCGCTGCAATGTACTTTGATTCGCACGTTGAATCAGCTACGGTTTCCTGCTTGGAACTTTTCCATGTCACTGCTCCTCCATTCAGGGTAAAAACCCAGCCCGAATGCGAACGATAGTTGTCCCTATCGGTTTGAAAGCTGGCGTCACTATACCCTCGCACCTTCAAGTCATCACTCCCTCCGAGGACTAAGAACCATTCCTTTGTCCTCCAAAGGTACTTAAGGATATTGTTCACCGCAATTAAATGTGCTCTGCCAGGATTCCCTTGATATCTGCTAAACATGCTCAAAGCAAAGGCTACATCAGGGCGAGTACAAGTCATAGCGTACATGATTGAGCCAACTGCGGAAGCGTATGGAACTCGGCTCATTTCTGCTATCTCAGCTTCGGTACTCGGACTTTGAGTCTTACTCAACTTGGCATTACTTTGTATCGGTAATTCTCCCTTCTTCGAGTTTTCCAAACTAAAACGTTTTAGTACCTTCTCCAAGTAAGTATTCTCACTAAGTCCAATTAGTCTCTTACTTCTTTCTCTTACTATCCTTATTCCCAAAATGTAAGAAGCCTGTCCAAGGTCTTTCATAGCGAAGCACTTCCCGAGCCAGGACTTAACCTCCTGCAGAGTCGGGATGTCGTTTCCTATGAGTAATATGTCATCGACATATAGAACGAGGAAGCTTACTATACTCCCACTGGCTTTGACATATAGACAAAACTCATCTTCGCTTCGTACATGTCACACCCCCGAACCAGACGGCGGAAACGTCCGGGGGCTGTCCTGACTCAATTGAATACCATAACATTGAATATATATGAAACATAACAACATTCGTCACCATGCATTAATATAGTACAACCAGTAGAGTTTACATGAAGTACATTGTTTAAACATTACATTCCCAAAATAAATTGTTCGATTCGTACATAAATAACTGCAAGCCATCACTGAATATGATTCCTTTGATTCACTGGTTCCCTGAGAATACAAGTATTTTGAAAAACGTCAACATTTGAAATGTTGGTGAGTTCATAAGCGGTATTTAAAAAACAATGTTTCGTGTCGTTTGAAACCCACCAGAAAATCCGATATTTTCTGAAAAGAAAAGCTATTGAAAACGTTTGTGAAGATCCATAGGTATGCTTGTTTGTTTCTATACTTGTAAAAATTGTTCATTGAAGTTGTATGCATTTCGAATCTGTATGTATTGAAAAACCCTAGGAAAACCCGATGTTTTCCTAATTCTTTGAATTTCCATAAATTTACATTGAAACCATTGCAACGCGTGAAGTTATCAATACCAGGCGACGTTGGATTATTTTTGAGCATGATTATTTGCTACAAACACGCGTTACACAAACGACTAGTCTATAGCTATACTAAGATCCCGTAGGCGTCGTCCGTACTAATCACGTTATCCAACCGCCCTGACTACGTGTAGTCCCACATCCGAAGAGAAAGAGGACACGAAGACCTCGATGACTCCATTAACCGGTTGGGGATAAAAAGGTACGAGGGGTCCCAGACCCGCCTCGCATAAAAAGGTAGACTCTACTAGCAATACCAAAGGACCCTTGGGGCCCAATAGTATACAAGCCATTGAAAGTCCATTTACGTTGTGTCAGATCGGTAAAACCCAACACTTCGTAAGATAGAGGTCTTCGGGCCTTAAGATTAGGTCATTGGGCTAGCTAGGCTCAACAAACAAGATTTTACACTTTTGGGGCCCAAAGATGGTGCATAGACATCTGTGCACACTCGCATGTATATTGAATTCCCAAACGTTATTTGTATGAATCGTAGTGTCGTAGTGTCATAGTGTCGTCGTGTTAGTAGTTTCGGATTTTTATTGGTTCGAGACCGAACCAATTCGTTTAACAACGACTTTTGGTATTGTAATGTATTGTATTTCTTCGATAGTCGCGGTGCCATCATTTAATCAAATTGCATGTATTGAACTAGCCTTGTAATTTTTCTGTTTTCAGCCCATCATTGTTTGTAAAACTTACTTTTTCAACCCTTTATTTAAATACTTTCCGGTTTGGTCCTTAGGTCAATTTTCTTGACATTTTAACACCAAAAATTATTGAAATTAATATTTTTCAGCATATTTTTCATAGAAAACAGTTTAAGTCCTTGAAATTTCAGTTTTCTCAGTTATAACCCTTCTTTTTCGCAATTTTGACAATTTTGGCCCAAATTGTAAAATTTTTGCAACTTTGGTCCTTTTTAAATTTAAAAAGCATTTTAAACCTTTGAAAAGGACTTGGACCAATTATAGTCCACTGTTTTACAGAAAAACACAGTTTTGGCCCTCCAAAACAGAAAATTTAGCATAATGGGCCTCATTGGGTCGAAAATGTCATTTTTAGCCCATTAAGCTTGAAATTTATGTTTTTAATCCTCTAAAGGAGTATATTTCCAAAAATTGTTTTATTGAAACTCTTTTGACACACCTCATCCATCAGAATTCGTGATATGTCAATTTGGGCCCTTAATTTTGTATTTTTCACATTTTAGGTCCAAAAATTGTGTTTTTAGCCCAAAGAAATTGTTACTAAGCCATTTAGCTATTTTTCTAGAAACACTTTGTATGTAGAAATATATTTGATGCTAAAATCATTTAACATAAGGTATACCTCGGTTTTGAGGGGTTTTATGGCTAGATCCAACATTTTAACACACAAAAGCACACATATAAGCATGGAAATCATACAAAGCATACAATACACATATAGATCTACACTTTCACTTGTATTCCCCCCCCCCCCCCCCACAAAACTCATAAAAACAGAAAATAGGGGGTATGAAGCTCACCTTGGGTGTGGGGGTTCGGTTTTGCAAAGAAAATGGAAGGAAAATGAAGTGATTTTCGGCCTTAGCACCCTTCCTTGGTAGATCTCGAGTTTGGTGACTTCTAAGGTGTATGATCACAAGTTGGAATAGATTTAGAAGAGGTTTTTGATGGAATGAAATAGCTAGATCATATATATAAGTAAATACTTACCTAAGATGGTGATTAGCTTGAAAGATCCTCTTGAAAGCTTCTAAAAATCTTGAAATTATGAGGAGGAAAGGAGAGAGTTTTCTTGAATGTTCTTTGAGAGAATTTGTGAAATGTGTGTGTGTTTGAGATGTGGCCGAGAGTGAGAGAGAGGAGAGGATAGAAGTGATTTTGATGTGATGCTTGCTTGGAAACATGAGTTGTTTGCATGGAAACCCAACAAATAAAAGTGAGGTGGCAACCCCAAAGTCAACTCTCCCTTTTTCCTTGGGCTTGGGCCGAGAATGGAGAGGGAAGAAAGGATTTTTGGGCTTTTTGCCCCTAAGCCCAATATTAGAGTTAGTTTGGGTGTTTATTGGCCTTATAAAATAAAATTGTGATTTTTATGCTTTAATAAGCTAGATTAGGTTAATCATGGATCAAAGCTTTTAATTTATTTCATTATAGGCCTAATATGTCCCATAATATTGAAATAAATGAATGTGGGTCCAATTAGAGCCCAATTAAGGTTCTAAGCCCATGATAGTCTAATTGGAAGCTTATTGGTCCATGTGGATCCAATATGGGAGTCCTAGTCCAAAATGGACTTAAACAAGGACTTTTAGGGTTTCCAATTGTTTGATGACTATTTGTAGTATTTATATGATGTATTTGATTAAAGTTTTTGATGTTATAATAGTAGGTGTCAATCATGTTCTTAAGTTTTTGGATTCACATTAGCTTAAATGTATAGATTACATGACACAAAATTTCTGGTTGTGACAGTACAAATCCAAACTCTTTGACTTTCTCATCGAAGCAAAGATTCCATCTGCGAGACGCTTGCTTAAGTCCATAAATGGACTTCTCAAGCTTACACACTTTATCCGGATGCTTTGGATCCTCAAACCCCTCTGGCTAAGCCATGTAAACATCCTCAGCCAACTTTCCGTTAAGGAAAGCGGTCTTGACATCCATTTGCCAAATCTCATAATCATGAAATGCGACAATAGCTAGCATCATTCTAATAGATTTAATCTTCGCAACTGGTGAGAAGGTCTCATCATAGTCAACTCCGGGAGTTCGAGTAAAGCCCTTCGCAACCAATCGCGCTTTATATGTGTGTACGTTTCCATCCACGTCGGTCTTCTTCTTGAAGATCCATTTGCACCCAAGGGTCTTACGTCCGGGCACATAATCAACCAAATTCCAAAATTGGTTATCATACATGGATTGGATCTCGCTATCCATTGCCTCTTTCCATTTCGCAGACTCCGGGCCTGCCATGGTTTCCTTATAGATATTAGGTTCATCAAGATTTATTAGTGTACCATCACTAATATACGTGTCCCCTTCAGTAGTAATATGAACACCATAAAACTGGGGTAGAACTCTAACTCTATCGGAACGTCTAAGAGGTAAGGATTCGTCAATCGGTTCAACGGGAGTTTCCTCCTTGGGTTGAGTGCCAGCGGTAGAGGTTCCTTCATCTATCGACTCTTGAATCTCTTCAAGCTCGATTTGCCTCCCACTGTCTCCTTGGCCTATGAGTTCTCGCTCTCGGAAAACTCCTCTCCTCGCAACAAAGACAACATTGTCCTTCGGTCTATAAAAGAGATATCCAAAGGATGTCTGCGGGTAGCCGATGAAAATACATCGCTCACTTCAGTGTTCGAGCTTGTCGTGAGTATCTCGTCTTACGAAAGCCTCGCAACCCCAAACCTTGATATGTGCCAACGAGGGAGCTTTCCCTGTCCACATCTCGTGTGGTGTTTTGGCAACCTTCTTAGTAGGGACTCGGTTAAGGATATGGGCGGCAGTCTCTAAGGCATACCCCCAAAAAGAGATAGGTAGTGAAGCACGACTCATCATAGAGCGAACGATATCCAATAAGGTTCAATTACGCCTTTCTGCCACACCATTCAACTGCGGTGTCCTAAGAGGCGTCAATTGCGAAACTATTCCACACTCCTTGAGATAATTGTGGAATTCAAGACTTAGGTACTCTCCTCCTCGATCGGATCGAGGCATCTTGATTTTCCTGCCCAATTGATTCTCCACTTCATTCTTGAACTCTTTGAACTTTTCAAAAGTTTCTGACTTCTGCTTGATTAAATAGATATACCCATATCTACTATAATCATCGGTAAAAGTCACGTAGAAGCGGTTCCCATCCTTCGTGGTTGATCTAAATGGTCCACATACATCGGTGTGTATTAAGTCCAATAGACCCTCACCCCTTTCACACGTACTCGTGAAGGGTGATTTAGTCATCTTTCCAAGTAAACAAGACTCGCACGTGTCATCTTCCCTAAGGTCGAATGACTCCAATACTCCATCCTTTTGGAGTTGGGCTATGCGTTTCTTGTTGACATGTCCAAGACGACAATGCCACAAGGATGCTTTATCCATATTAGTGGAAGAATCTATATTCAAAACATCATTTGCTAAGTTATGAACAATCATAATAGTTTCATGAATTCCATTACATGGTATAGCTTCAAAGTAAAAGACACCATTTAGATAAGCCAAAATAGAACCATTCTCATTATTAAAAGAAAATCTAAAACCTTGTCTATATAAACCATGAAATGAAATGATGTTTCTAGCCATTTCTAGCGAATAGCAACAATTGTTCAAATCTAAACATAAATTATTCCTAAGCACTAAAGAATACACTCCAATCTTGGTCACAGGCGACGATCTTCTGTTCCCTATGATTAGATTGATTCTTCCTTGCTCCACATCCCTACTTCTTCTTAGTCCCTGCACATTAGAACAAATGTGATAACCACAACTGGTATCAAGAACCCAAGAAATAGCATGATTAGAATCGTTAGATTTGATTGTATATATACCTGCGAAAGATGGCTTGATCTTTCCTTCCTTGATGGCTTGCAGGTATTCCGGGCAGCTTCTCTTCCAATGTCCTATCTTGTGGCAGTGGTGGCACTCTGCCTCCTTCGGGTTAGGGCAGGGCTTAGTGGGATCAACTTTGGTCCCACTAGAAGAGGCACCATCTCGGGCTTTAACCTTGCGATAGTTCTTAGACGAGGCCTTCCTCTTCTTTCCCTTTCCTTGACCAATAGCCAAGACAGGAGCAGCGGGTGGGTTAGGAGTTGGTGCAACAGACATGTCTTTGAAGTTGCTCTCAGCGACCCTCAAGAGACCTTGGAGTTTGCTTAGGGTGACCTCCTCTTTGTTCATGTGGTAGGTCATCCTAAATTGATTGTACATCGGAGGCAAAGAGTGAAGCACCATGTCGATCACCAAGTCTTCCCCAAAGTCAACATTTAACTTGCGAAGGCGGTCGACATACCTTTGCATCTTTTGCAGGTGCACGGTAAGAGATTGTCCATGACCCATCTTAGCGGAAATCATGTTAGTGAAAATCTCGTAACGTTCTTGTCTCGCGTTTTGGTGGTATCGCTCCAATAAGTCTTGATGCTTCTCATACGGGTACATGTCCTCGTAGGACTTTTGGAATTCGGAGTTCATGGTGGCTATCATGATGCAATGTACCTTCGTTGCATCTTGCTCATGAGTTTCAAAAGCGGTGATTTCAGCCGGAGTAGCGATTTCAGGGTTGATCTTCTCGTCGAGGACATACTCCTTATCCTCATAGCGAGCAATGGTGCGAATGTATCTTATCCATTCGCTAAAGTTCGTT
Source organism: Lactuca sativa (assembly GCF_002870075.4). NCBI lineage: Eukaryota > Viridiplantae > Streptophyta > Magnoliopsida > Asterales > Asteraceae > Lactuca > Lactuca sativa. The sequence goes on along the minus strand of NC_056631.2, from coordinate 226,316,604 downwards.
CCATCGAAGGTGACCATTTGGCAAAGGCTCATCAACGTGAAAGAACTAGCAGCAGCGTTGTTTGCGTTCGACATCTACAAATAGAAAGGACAAAGATAGATTAGAATATGAATCCCAAATTATCACCCAATAAGAAAAATTAGGGCTAGGATCCAACAATAACATTTACATATGAGAAAAGGGATGCCGTAATCTAACATGCAAATAAATTGAAGGTAAGTGAATGACGATTCACTAATTCTCCACCATAAAACCTAACTATTAGTTATAAATGTATTGAGAATTCCTAGGTTCGGATGAGATTCATTGAAACTATGCAATGGCATGTTTAAATCTCGATATGCCCCTCTAGTTTGTGACTGGGATACTGAGGATCACAAAGCGGGTGTGCATTACCATGCAAATTCACATGGTTCCTTCATTGTAACGATCACCTATTCGATGTGCCGGTAAACCACACACGCTCAATCGAACTATGATAAACAATGAATCACCCTTTGCCACCTTTGCTTAGAACCAATTAGTGTGCCGGTAAACCACACACGCTCCACTAACTTCTTAGAAAAGGTGCAAAGTGTAATTTCATGGGATTGCATCAATTCACTTTTCCTAAAGTAACTAAGATTGGGAAATTATAAAATATGTGTAGTTACTTTGTATTTCCTATTATACTTTTAATGAGAGGATGAGGTTGCCCTATCCTACCCGTTCGGCTAACGACCCTCCACCGATCAAGCAAGCGGTGGGTGTGAGTGTACACCCATTAAGTGCCATTTTATAGGCCGCAACCTTATACCCACCTTATAGATCGGCTTCGTGAATGAGGCCTACTAACGGTAAGACTAGCATTTTAGTTATACATATATATATATATATATATATATATATATATATATATATATATATATATTAGTATAGGGTTGTATTTTAAACATTTTAAAATCTAGGGTTTGAAATTTAAATTGTCTGAATTAAAACTTTTAATTACAAAATATAAATTTCAAAACTTGAGGACAAGTTTTAAACATTTAAAACATGGAGGATCAAATAACAAATAATTTCAATTAACAATTAATTTCCTAATTATCTATATTTGATTTATTTAAGATTTCTTTCAAGATAATTACCAAAATAATCAAAATAATTAATTAATTATCATATAAGGAAATTAAATATTTTATTAGTTGATAAATATCTTTAGTTAGATCAAGATAATAGTCATATATATCAAAAAATCGGATTAGGGTTGATCTAATATGATTAAGGTAAGTTTCCATAAGATAATCATGAAGAAATCCCGAATCTGGCCATTCCTGATGCTTGGACTCGCCGAGTGCACCAAGGGACTCGCCGAGTCAGGCCAACTCGCCGAGTCCACTATGGAACTCGCCGAGTCCATGACTCAGAAACACATAATCGAATTTTGCAGTATAGTTTCAGACAATTAAGCAACAATTTAATGAAAACCAAGCTAGGCTTTGATACCACTGATGGGTCTTAGCCATAAGAACTTTCCTATGTGCGCATGCAAAACCCTAATGCTTGGATCTAGGCTTTCTAATCAAACATGCTTTGAATCCAAGACTTCTAATGACTATTTAGGTGTAATAACAATATTGAAACAGATCTAAAATCATACCTTTGAATTCCTTGTTGATCTTGTTGTCTTGGAGCTTCTAGAGTCACAATTGTCACTCCTCTAATGGCTTACAAACACCAACTAGCAAGGAGGATGATTTGGGAGAGAGGAGAGGGGAGGAAATCGGCCAGGGTTCTCTTACTTTAGATGAAGTATCGAATTCCTTATGTCATAGGGTCTATTTATACTTGTAGACTCCTTAAGGGTTACAGCTTAAACCCTAATTGGATAATCTTCTCTTAAAGCAATCCAAATCCATTCCTTAGATAAGCTTTTGGATGATTTAAAGCTATCCCTAGCTTCTAGAATCCGTCCAATCCCTATCTAATATGGATTTACAGTCTAAAGTTTAACTATCAAACAATTGACAGTTTATACCCTCTTATTTAATTAATCTCTTTAAGTCACCAACTTAATTCCAATTAATTCTATGACTTATATTAATCAAATAACAATATATTATTCTTTATATTATTCTCATAATATATTAATAATATTTACTCTCCCTTAATAAATCATCCTATCAAGTTTCTATGGTGAAGGAAACACAAAAGGACCATGCACAACCGGGTCAAATACTTCCCTAATATAGTTGCAGCCTTAGACACTATTCCAACACATTTGTGTCAACCTCCGGTCCATATTATTTAGCATAGCCATCATGGCTGCTATTTCTTCAGTTTGGGCTCCTCCACCGCCTTTGATTCCATCTTGCCTAGGGTTGTGGTATTCGTGAGAGTGCTTCGTGAATTCTTCAATTAGCTCCTTAACCTCCCTTGGATTTTTCTTTGTCAAAGGTCCTTGAGATTCAAGGAGTTGTCTTGTCATAAAGTTGAACCCATCATAGAAAATCGACATCTCTTGTTGCACATTTAGATCATGCTGATGGCAATTTCTAATCAAGCCCTTGTACCGCTCCCATGCTTCGTATAATGACTCCCCCGGCTGTTGCAAAGTTGGCTATTGCCTTCTTGAGTTTAGCTATCTTGGATGGTGGGCAAAACTGGTCCAGAAATTGCTCACGCATTTGAGCCTAAGTGGTGATTGTACCCTGTGGAAGTGATTTTAACCGCTCTTTAGCAGCTCCCTTGAAAGTAATGGGAAGCATCCTAAGCAAGATGGTGTTTCTGTTGACATTTGGGACATTGAAGTAATCCACAATGTCATTGACTTCATCTAAATGCTTAAAAGCATCCTCATGATCTTTCCCAAAAAATGGGATATCCTTCAGTGCAGTCAAGATGTGCCCCTTCAGCTCGAATGTGGCAGTGGCAGTTATTGCGGATTGGACTAAACCGGGACCTACATCTTCTCGGATCCGCTTCTTGTAAGCTCCCATGGACATCTCTTCAATTGCTGCCATCTCGTTCCTTGGCTCGTTCTCGGGTTCGCTCGTTTGTTCTTCAAATTCAGGCTCGGTATCGTATTCGGATTCAGTTTGGACGAGTATTTGATCCAAGTGTTCAAGCTTGCTCTTGTTCTATGATGATGAGCTTGACTCTCCTGTCTTCTTTCCCGACTTTCTTGAAAATGATGACTTTAATTCTTGCAGTGGCGTCTTCTTATCAGTCTTCTTGTGAAGTGCAGCTTCTGGATCTTCAATCGGTGGCACCAAAGGTGTGGTAGATCCTCTGGTCATGAATTCCTATAACTCGATAAAATAAAAACGTAAAACTGAACTAAAATAAGAAAATACTAAAAAGTGAAAATTATAGCTCTCACGTTGTGAGTTTATAAAGCTCACGTTGTGAATTCTGTGACAGAAACAAAAATCAAAATTTTTGCTAAAACAGTATGCTACTAAGCTAATAAAAATAAATAACTAATTAACTTTTTACAGATTTTATCCCACAAAAAGGGTCGATTAATCTAATGCAACTAAATAAACTAATAAACTGGCCGTTCCCCGGCAACGGCGCCAAAAACTTGATGTGCACGGATGTACCCACTAATTTTAGTATTTATAACCTAACAAACTTAAACTAACTATGCACTTATTGGCAGTGTACCTAGTCAGATTATAGTATAGCTTGGGTAAGTCGGGTGTCGATCACAGGGAACGGTGTTACTAATTAATCTACTTGCTATCAAATTAACCTAATTATTAACAAGTTTAGAAAGGGTTTTACCTGATTTTACAAGATCAGACGAACTTAACTCAAATTCAATCAATAAGTAAAAACACTCTTGTCTAGTTTGAATCCACTTCGTCCTGATGGCTAGCTAATAATTATGGATTATCAAGTTGGTTTTAATTGTATTAGTAATTTAAGTCTAACTTTACCAATAATTAATTAATTCATGTCAAACTATGTATGGTCACACACAATTAAACACTGAACCAATTATGAATATGAATATGCTATGTAAGATTTATTATGTAAACGTAATTATAGTCACAATCCATGTTCTCTAGCACAGCTAAGTTTATTTACTCTAGTTACTAACTAAGATTGGTCAATCCTAGCTCCAACAATTTAATGCTCACTAAATCATTAGGTAAACAAGTTCATGCAGTTAATGGTCACTAAGCTACATAGAACATGAAATTAAGCAACTAGATAAACAAACACAACCATGCTAGGTAACTATAAATCAAACACAAGCAATTTACCAACTAAATAAATCCATATAAAATTAAGCTATTCATAAGTTGGAAGCTTCATCTAGCTAAGCAAGAGTAGCTAGATTCAGCTGCTCATAATAGCAACTAACACACTAACACAAATCAAAGTATAGTGAAACATGTTCCTAGGGAACAAATAAGTAAACTAAATTATGGACCTTCACTCTTTTGGTGTTGAAAACCTCTTTCCAGAACCTTTCTTCTGCTGAAAATCGCCTTCTGAGCCCCTTTCTCTAGCCAAAAGTCCCTCTTATTCGTAATGGTTAAGGATATATATAGTTGCTGATTTTAATAATTCACGTCGTGAATAATAAGATATTCACGTCGTGAGTTCCAGGTAACCGTGCCCGTCAAGGATCCCTTCACCCGCGTACATATCTTCTAGAACTTATTCTCACATCGTGAATCTTCCAGTTCTCACGACGTGAAGACACTTTTTCCTGATTTTCTTGTCCTTTAATCTTTAAACTCCCAAAGTTTCTTCCGTTAACGTTTTTAGTCCCTTTTCTTCAAAGTGTCTTCTTTTTTTGCTGCAAATAACATTTAAGCCCATAAGTACCATTATTCTCAGCAAATTACCAACTTATATATAAAAATGTACTTAAATATTGCCTAAAAATAGGTATAAATATGGCAATATCACATTCACAAAATCCTCTAGCATATTGGCTTACATTTTTTGTGCTTAGAAATGTAAGTGTCCACTTGGATTATCCTAGGATGAATTTCTTATAACCCAGACATAGGGTAGAAATATCAGTTCGGAAAGTGGTATCACGATCCAAATTGGTATCCAGATCTGCATCACATACCCTAATTTTTCCTACAATCGAACTGATATTTTATGTTTCTGGAGATGGGTGACTCAATCCGCGAGATGACCATTAAGTTTGCCAAGTTGGAGAAGTTTGAAGACGTTGATTTTAGGCATTGGAAGAAAAAGATGCACTTCATGCTGACCACTCTGAAAGCAGCATACGTGCTGACTACTCCAAGACCAGCAGAGCCTGCGAAAAGTGTTGTTGAGACGGCTGAAGCGACAAGAAAGAGACAAAAGTGGGACAATGATGACTACATCTGCGAAGGTCACATTCTGAACGATATGTCTGATGCTTTATTTGATATCCATAGTGAAGCCTTGTGTGCCAAGGAGTTGTGGGATACCCTTGAAATGAAATACATTACTGAGGATGCTTCTAGAAAGAAGTTTCTGGTTAGTGACTTTAATAATTATAAGATGGTAGATTCAAGGTTTGTCACTGAACAATATACGGATAGTTTAAACTGCACAAAATGAATATGGATAAATCCATAGTTGTGTCCACTATCATTGACAAACTGCCTCCGTCTTGGAAAGACTTCAAACATAAATTGAAACATAAAAAAGAGGAACTGTCATTGGTTCAACTTGCTAGTCACATTCGTATTAAAGAATCTCTTCATGCGAAGGAAAGTGACAAATATGAAAAAAACCCAAAGGAAAAGTTGAACCTGGATAGCCCTCGGTTCATATGGTTGGAAACAAACCAAGGAACCAGAACCACAAAGGACATGGAAAACGTAAGCAGGAACATGTCCCAAGCAACTCCAACAAAAAGACAAAGGATCTGGTTTGTTGGAGGTGCAATCAAGTTGGGCATTGCAAGCGTGATTGTCATGTGAATTTGGGCAACAATGGTGCAGGAAACAGTGGAACCAATGGGAAAGTGAACGCGTCTTCGGCCCAAGTTAAAGGAGGTCAGTTTTTGACTAAATTTGATAATTCTAATCAAAATTATGTTTATTATGTTTCATTTATCCCAGAATCATTCTATGTGCTGGATGATGATGTTGCTTGGTGGATCGACTACGGAGCAACGAACCATGCATGCAAGGATAAACGGATGTTTGAAACATTAACTCCGCTTGAAGATGGGTCGGTGCTGAAAATGGGAGACGATTCTTTTATTCCTATTTGTGGTTTAGGTGTCGTGTGTCTTGAATTTACTTCTGGAAAGACAATTAGGTTATTTGATGTTTTGTTTGTTCCCAAGATTCGCAAGAATCTTGTTAGCTCTAGTTGTTAGAATTCTGATGGTTTTAAACAAGTTATTGAGCCAGATAAGTTTGTTTTGTCTAAGGGTGGAATGTTTGTTGGCTTTGGATATTTAATTAATAGAATGTTTCGCTTGAATATTGTTGACAAATTATTACCTGTTCAGAATTCTACATTTGTATCTTCTGCTTCTAATGTTGATAAATCTATGCTTTGGCATGTAAGATTAGGTCATGTCAACTTTAGAAGGATGCATGAGATGTCAAAAGATGGATTAATTCCAGCCTTTGATATGACATCTGATAAATGTAAAACATGCATGCTTACAAAAGTAACAAAACAGCCCTTTCCTAGTGTCACTAGAAATTCAACTGCTTTGGAACTTGTATATAGTAACCTGTGTGATTTTCATTCCACTCCTTTTTTGGGATATAAAAAGTATGTAGTCTTTTTTATTGATGACTATACTAGGTTTTGCTATGTGTATTTGTTGCACTCTAAGGATGAAGCCTTAGATAAATTCAAAATATACAAAACCGAGGTGGAATTGCAATTGGGCATTCCGGTTAAATGTCTCAGGACTGATAGGGGAGGTGAATATATGGATCTCATATACTTCCAATCGGTGGGTATCATTAATGAGACCACGACACCTTACACGCCTCAACAGAATGACATTGCTGAACGCAAAAGTCGAGTTTTAAAAGAAATGGTAAACTCGATGTTGTCTTACTCGGGATTGAGTGAAGGATTCTAGGGAGAGGCCATGTTAACGACCTGCTATTTGTTAAATAGGGTTCCAAATAAAAGGAACAAAACAGTCCCATATGAACTTTGGTTCAAGAAAAAGCCGAATTTGAGTTATTTTCGGGTTTGGGGATGTCGAGCAGTTGTAAAACTTACTGAGCCGACAAAGAAAATTTTGGGAGAACGTGGAATTGATTGCATATTCATTGGATATGTTGAACATTCCAAGGCATAATGGTTTTATGTAATAGAACCTAATGACTCGGTTTCGAGTAACACTGTTATCGAATCACGCGACGCAATTTTTGATGAGATGAGGTTTTCGTCGATTCAAAGGCCCAAGGATCTGACGTTTGATGCTAATAAAGAGCAAAATTCAGAAAGTCAAGATGGTGGTATCATGCAAGAACCACAAGATATTCGTAGAAGCAAAAGAGGTCAAATTGCGAAAAATTTCGGATCCAACTTCCAACTGTACTTGGTGGAAGGTTCAAGGGATGAAATTAATCTTGAATACTCTTATTGATATAGTATTGAAGATGATCCTAAGACCTATCAAGAGGCCATAAAGTCTCATGATGGTGCCTTTTGGAAGGAAGCAATTGATGATGAAATGTCATCAATTCTTGAGAACAACACATGGGTGTTGTCTGATTTGCCTCTGGGTTCTAAACCACTTGGTTGCAAATGGATTTTAAAAAAGAAAATGAGTGTTAATGGGACTATTGACAAATTCAAAGCCCGGTTAGTCATTCAAGGTTTTAGAGAAAAAGCCGATATTGACTATTTTGATACATATGCTCCAGTTGCACGTATTTCTACTATTAGATTGTTGGTTTGTTTGGCAAGTATCTAGAATCTGGTTATTCACCAAATGGATGTGAAAACAACATTTTTAAATGGTGATCTTGACGAGGAAGTTTACATGAAACAACCAGAAGGTTTCATTATGCCCGGTAAAGAGCATGTGGTTTGTAAACTTGTCAAATCTTTGTATGGGCTGAAACAAGCCCCTAAACAATGGCATCAAAAATTTGATGAGGTGATTTTGTCTTTTGGTTTCAAAACAAACCAATGTGACAAATGTGTTTATAGTAGATTTGATGATGCTACTAGAACTGGAGTGATCATTTGCTTATAATTGTTGTAATAATTGGAATAAGAATTAAGAGGATGAACAAAAGATTGGCAATGAATCAAAGTCACTATATTGAGAAAATTCTCAAGCGGTTTAATTTTACCGAGTGTTCTCCTGTGAGTACCCCTATGGACCCAAGTGTGAAATTAATGCCAAATAATGGTGTTCCCATTTCACAATTGGAATACTCTAAGGCTATTGGTAGCTTGATGTATGCCATGACAAGTACCAAACCTGATATTGCGTTTGCTGTGGGTAAGTTGAGCAGGTACACTAGCAATCCTAGTTCTCAACATTGGCAAGCAGTGAATAGAGTGTTTAAGTATCTCAAGGGAACCATGAATTATGGTTTGAGTTACTTGGGGAGTCCTTCGGTTTTAGAAGGTCATTCAGATGCAACTTGGATTACCAACATGGAGGACCATTCCTCAACTTCTTGTTGGGTATTCTTGCTTGGGGGAGGTGCCATTTCTTGGGCTTCCAAGAAGAAATCTTGCATTACAAACTCGACAATAGAATCTGAGTTTGTTGCGTTAGCAGCTGCTGGTAAAGAAGCAGAGTGGCTAAGGAATTTAGTCTATGAGATTCCTTTGTGGTCTAAACCGATATCACCTATTTCTATCCTTTGTGATAGTGTTGCCGCTTTGGCTAAGGCATATAGCCAGGTTTATAATGGCAAGTCTAGACACCTAGGTGTTATACATAGTATGATTAGCGAACTAATCATGAATGGTGTGATTTCGGTTGATTTTGTGAAATCGCAACAAAATTTAGCAAATCACTTGACTAAAGGTCTGACAAGAGACTTAGTGCACAAGTCTGTAATCGGGATGTAATTAAAGTCCATTTAATTCTATAATGATGAGACACCCAATTCCCTCCTAATATATTGTTAGGAGTTAAATTCAATGTGGAAAGCTTATACTTATAGATTGGAACACATAAAGTATTCATCCTAGGTATGTGTTCGGTTCTGCAAGTTAGTCAGGTTGAAGTTTAACTTCTTAATAATTCCTTTGATAAATGTATGTGCAGATACATGGAAAGGAGTTACTTACGTGATTGTGAAGTGTAGTCGCATTTCAAGAGGTTGTGGACTTGACCTTGATACGATCATGAGAGGATTGGGACACACGGCTTATATAATAGTGTCAAGTTGTATTATGCTAGAAATTCAATAAACTAGTATGTATTTTACTTTCTGGTATTCAAATGGGTTGATGGGTTTAATTCTTAGAACACCCTGATTCTCGAGTATTTGCAAGTGTATGATACTAAGTGGAAATTCAATCGTTTTGATATTTTCATTATGTACTGGTTTGGTTTGTTTTGATAAGGTTATGTTTGTTCAAGGGTTACACTAAAATGGGGGAGGATTGTTGGTGATTTTAGGTTCACCATGTGATTTTAAGTAACTGAAACTAACATTTGAGCTAAGGGGCTTCATAATTGACTCTAATATATGTATGGAGTAGTGCAGAGTGCACGCTTGTATAAGATCGAATTAGAAGTCGGTTCGAAGACTAGTCAGGGGTCCGGGGGCAGCGCCCCCGAGTCCGTGGTTTCCAAAGGGGCAGCGCCTCTAGCGGGGTCCAAGGGGCAGAGCCCCTGGCTGGGGTCCCGCGGGGTCGAGGGGCAGCGCCCCAAAACCTCACCGAATTTTGCATGCGGGAACATAATGGAAAATTCAATTTCTTGAGGGTGACTATGGTAAAACTAATGAAACTCCTTACTTTCGGTAACCCTAATCCGGATTAACATTACTTGCTTTCAAAGCAACTAATGACGGCCCAACCATAATGAAACCCTAATCTTGTTTAATATATAAACGACTCTTCCTCTACAGAAGAGGGTTACGATCTTAAGCTCTAGTTTTTCATCACACATTCACAAAATCCTCTAGCATATTGGCTTACGTTTTCTGTGCCTTGAAACGTAAGTGTCCACTTGGATTATCCTAGGATGAATTTCTTGTAACCCAGACATAGTGTAGAAATATCAGTTCGAAAAGTGATATCACGATCTAAGTTGGTATCTAGATCTCCACCACACACCCTAATTTTTCCTAAAACAGACACACGGTATAAGAATGTATGTTTTTTCTGGATTGATTACATATTATTAATATAGCTAAATTATGGAGTTTGGCGTGGAATATCGAGGAACTTAAGTCATTAAACAAGAACATCAAGTACTCAAAGGTGTTGTATGTTTTTTTTTTCTAAAAAATCACTTCTCTCGATTTATTGTTGCGCGATGCAGTACTTTACCCTTTGTAGCTTTTTGTTTTTCAGAAGATTTCTGACTTAAAAACTGATGTGCGTGTGCTGCGTGGCGCAACACTTGACCCTCTGCTTCAAACATTTTCACACCTTACTTTAACTTATTTCAGAAGTCTGCAGATGTTAAAAAACAAATAGATTTTTTATTACATGTTGTAGCCGTTTGGTCTCCGTCTTGTACTAAATAAGGTTGCAAAGGTGGTCCATAGACTTCATACATTTTCGTTTCGAAAAAACAGAATGGTACCAAAGTTGTTACCGATTCTCATAATAAGTTATTTTTTCTGAGGAACAATCATAAACTCAAGTTGGTGTCGTGTTATTATTTTATGGATTGCATGTTACGATTATTTATATTGATAAATTTGTGTAAACTTATATTAAAATTAAATTTTGTATGTCGAATTTCATTGTTGGCAATCAAGATATTTTGTATTTAATTATTAAAACAAATCGCAGTCGTACCTCATTTGCATTATATATATTATATATGTTGATTCATAATAATAATAATAATTCAGTTTTTAAATACTCGACTTAATATTTTGTCATGTGGTTGATATGCACCGTCCTAATATTCTTATCTATTTGTTTTTTTTTTAAATCCATGCGATATTTGAGAAAAGATCTTTTAAACATACAAAAATATCAAGATTCACGATTACCGTAATATCAAAATTAAATATATAAAGAGAAGTATATTTAATATTGGATATTCAGTTGTTCCATACAAGTCAATAATGCGAATACAGTCTCTTATGACGCTTGTACAATCGTCAAAAAAACAAGGATAACGTATGGATTTATGTGCAGAAATAGTTTTTAAAAAGTTGTGTAGAGTATACATATACGATCACCGCTTTCTTTGTTTTCCTCTCCTCTCTAGAAACCCAAATGAATTATTATTATTATCTCCATCCGTTTTATTGTTATCTCAGATGCTCATGTCGGAATTCCCTCTTACTCCGGCCACTTGTTTATTTTTCCGATAAGAACAAGGTTTTTTCTACTCAATCTCTTCTCCTTTAATTTCTTTTTATATTCTTGGGTATTTTTTTTCTTAAGATGACATGTATTTGTTGAAGTCCATGTGGGATGATAAATACTATCTGCAAATTTTTTTGATACTTGTTAGTGGATGGGGATGGGTTGTTCGATTAGGAGAAGGGTCTTTTTCTGATTTCTCTTTTTGGGAAAAATTTATAGCTGGGTTTATGTTACTGCAAATGGAATAATGCAGTCACATTCACAGTTTCAGTTCTTGGAAAGAAGCTATCTTTCCAGATAGGATAAAAAGAAATGTGTATTTTTGAATATTCAAAGGTTCAATTTGTGTTAAAGATGACAAATTTATTCACTAATCAAACGACAGAATCTATGTGGATTGATGGAATTCCATGTCAAAAAGTTATATTCTCTGCTTTTTTATTCAGAATCTACATATATATTTACCCTCAAATATATAACTTTTATATTGTGGAAACAGGATTGTTGAGGATAGTGGATTAGATAGTAGCTATGGGGCGTTTCACATCCATGTTTAGTGGGCTAACAAGATCGTTTTCCACAACAAAGAAAGTGAAGAGTTCAGGGGATCACGGTGGAAAAGAGACATCAGAAACCATGGTAAAAGATGCAAAGAAGAAGGATTTGATCTTAAGATCTTCTGGCTGCATTAACGTCCATAATTTGGCTTCTGTTTGCTCCAGAAGAGGCGAAAAGGGGGTAAATCAAGATTGTTGCATCGTATGGGAGGTATATATATATATATATATATATATATATATATATATATATATATATATATATATATATATATATATATATATATATATATATATATATATATATATATATATATATATATATATATATATATTATTTATTATTTTTTTTTTCCAATCTTTATTATCGTAATTATCCATTGACTTAAAAACTTCATTTGTCACTCATGGGTGCAGGAATTTGGAGGACAGGAAGAAATGACGTTCTGTGGGATTTTCGATGGTCATGGTTCATGGGGACATTACGTTGCAAAAAGAGTATGTGAATCGATACCTTCAACATTGCTATGCAATTGGCAAGAAGAGATGATGCAAGTCGAAGCTTCACTTGACTTACAACCTGTTAAAGTTAAAAAGCTCGACAGATTCCATGTATGGAAGAATTCTTTCATAAGGACTTGTGCTTCTGTTGATCACGATCTACGAGAATGCCGTAAATTTGATTCTTTTCATAGTGGAACCACTGCTTTAGCTGTTGTTAAACAGGTAGGTTAGGTAGACTTGTTTTGTATTTATTGATCTCCTAACTAATAACCTTCAAAAAAGATCGACGAAACTTAATTACCAATTATATATTATTATTATTATTATTATTGTTTTGAATCCAGGGTGAACTTCTAGTGATAGCAAATGTTGGGGATTCACGTGCAGTACTGGCTACAACTAGCGATGATGGGTGCTTGGTACCAGTACAACTTACTGTTGATTTCAAGCCAAATCTACCTCGTAAGTATCTTTAGAGGCCCTTCACTTTAAAATTATCATATGCATTCATGTCATGGAGGATAATATGATAACTTATTCATTTACGTTTGTACAGATGAGGCTGAGCGAATAGTTGAATGCAAAGGACGGGTTTTTTGTTTAGAAGATGAGCCTGGTGTGCACCGGCTATGGTTACCAAATGAGGAGTCACCTGGTCTGGCTATGTCAAGAGCCTTTGGTGACTATTGTGTCAAAGATTTTGGACTTATATCTGTGCCTCAAGTAACAGAAAGACGTATAACTAGGAAAGACCAATTTATCGTGCTTGCTTCCGATGGGGTACTTATGATTATTTCAACTTACATACATATATACTATATTATACCGAACTATAGACCGAACTAGACACGATTGAACAAGAAAAACGATATCATCTTGTTACACCTTTTTAGATGGAAGAAAATATGTTAAGCTTTATCTATTTAACAATTGACAAGCCCAATGCTCATGTAATATATTAAGCCTTAGAGTGTAGAAATTGCTAGAGAAGATCTTAGAAAACTAATTGTCTATTTTATTTTTTGTGAATTAATTCGTGTAGGTGTGGGATGTAGTTTCGAATGAAGAAGCAGTGGAGATCGTGTCGTCTACCGTTGACAAGGCTAAATCGGCAAAACGATTGGTGGAGTTTGCGGGGCGAGCCTGGAAACGGAAGAGGAAAGGGTTTGCAAGCGATGATATCTCGGCTATTTGTCTCTTTTTTAATAATGGTTCACCTTCATCTCAGCAAATTCATCCTCTAGCTAGTAGCGACTCTTAACGATTATCTCATGTAAATCTTAATGAGATATGGTTGTTCTTATGGTGATTCAAAGCATTTTATCCAATTTCCTACAATTACGAGTTGGTATATTTTTGTCTTGCTTTTCATTAAACCAAACGACTTGAGTTGCCTACAATGTAGCATAGTTGATTCGTCGATAGATACTTACAAAAGTAGAGGATTAGAATCCAGTGTCTCATGCCGATCCACTTAGTGACAAAAATGGCTCTAATGTTAATGTATTCTTCGAAAATGGGTATCTAGGCTCACAGCTCTCATGTTGATCTGCCATCAACCATGCGTAATCTAGGCTTCCAACTCTCGTGTTGTTCCACAAACAACCACTCAATATAAGATATCCTACAATAAAACAATCATGCAATCAAAACCTATACTAGCCTACTGGCCTTATCATCATATTACAATATCACTACATCCTAACATACAAGGGATATATTTTGTAGTACATAGTATAGTGAGATAACTCACTTGGATCGAAAACTAAATAAACCATAGCCAAACGCACAAATCCCGCAGTAACAGTCTCACGAACCGTTTGAAGGCCAAATAAAGGCCATACCTTAGTCTATAACTTTTATATCCACCAATTTGTCCAAAAGTCAAATTTGTCAAGAAGTCAACGGTCAAAGTAAAAGCCAACAACCCTAAAAATCAAATAGGCACACTAAACCCTCATACAAGAGTGTCGTGCCCAATACAAAAAAATAAATGATATTTTCAACATAAGTCGCACCACGCCCCCATATATACGCGGTACGCTTAAGGTGATATTCAACCATTTAAAAAAACCTCTTAAACCCTTAAGCCAAAGGCCAATACTTTCATATCTCGTAATAAACAATTACCTAATGGATAAACTTTCCAACTTTATCCTTACACTAGCCACATACCAACTAAAAGCTAAACCCTAGATCATAAAAGTATCCAAAAATGGCTAATTCGTCAAGCATGGAGAAAAGAGAGCTTTTGCATGCACTCTGTGACGACCCTAAATTTCTATTTTATAAGTCAACCAAACCAATCAAAGGTCCAGACTCATTCTATTGTCATTCTAATTTATTAAGTGTTACATTATAGGTTTTTGAGCCTTGTACACTTAAGAGTTGTGTGTTATGAAGTATTAGCTTGAGATCAGAAGACTGCACCCGAGCCAGGAACACCATCATGTGAGGTTCATGGTCGTAAACCTTGTTTACGGCCGTGAACTCTCTGTTTGCCGTGATCTCCTCCCTATAAGTAGGTTTTTGCTTCATTTTTCATTCATTTCTACTCCTTCCAGCCGTGAACTTGAGTTCTCTCTCAAGTATCATCCATAAAAGGGCCTTCTATCACCTCAACAACGTAAGTAACTCACCCTTCTTCTTGTTGTTACTTGAAAGCCCTCTTCCTTTCATTTTGATTCATTATCTTCTCATCTAGAACTTCAAGATCTTCAAGGTTCTGGCCGTGAACCCTTCAAACATTCATCATTAGGCCATGAACCATTCATGTTGGGCCGTGAACATTAAAGTAGACCGTGAACACTTCATGTGTTCTTGGGCCGTGATCAATCCTTAGGGCCGTGAACCCTCATTCAACCTAATAACTTGCTTCCAACCCTCATTTGGTGAGTTGTTCTTGCATCCTAGGTTGATTCCCTCACACCTTTGTGGTTATAATCACTACTATCATGCCTATATGTATAATTATATGTTATTTAGGACTCATTTGTGCTCAGGAACTCCAATCATAGGAGTAACACTCTTATCCCAGTCTTCAATCGAATCACTCACATAAGGTGAGTTCATACCCTTATAATCTACCTTTTTAATGTTTTTAAATGCTTTTAAGGGGGGGGGGGGGGGGTAATGCAAGTTGAACACAATTAAATTGTGTTAATATTTACCTGTGATATCAATCACATAAAAGGTTTTCTTATGCTTTTAAATATTGTGTTAACAATAAAAGAGTACCAAATACTTCCAAAATGACTTAAAGTCATGTAAACTCTTTAAAGTCATGTAGACTCTTTTTAAACACTGTTAAACTCTTTTAATATTGTTAAACTCTTTTAATACTGTTAAAGTCTTTGAAAATGTTTTATAAACTCTTTTATGTTATATTTGTCAAAATCATGTTCATATATGTCTAGGTATATAAATAAGACTTAAAGGGCTTAGGACAAATGAGTTGCCTTATTTCCTTTTCCTTGCTTGGATGTGGGCTTAAGGTGATGTTATTTGTCCGAATGTCGTTCCCTTCTTATATATATATATATATATATATATATATATATATATATATATATATATATATATATATATATAAGGTTACTTCCATCAATACTGTTACCTTTGTATCACGTTGAGCAAAAGGGTACATTCATGAGAGATCATGCTAACGAACGTATGAATTATAATAAGTATAATTTATGAACAAACGAGAAATCTAATTTTACTAGATAAGTATACCAGTTTTAAAATACTTTGTTAAGAGAAGGATATAATTCAATCTTTACTTAAAACTAGATAAACCAAAAATGTGAGATACTACTTCACGGAATAGCATTATACTTGTTATGTCGCATTTTGTAACCAAGGTCTCTTGGAGGGAGAGCAGTCATTATGTGTATAGATCTATACGAGACTGACAATCCTACATCCCAACTGTTAGCTACAGTCCGACAGACAAGCCAAGGGGTGACAAATGTCACATCAGTTTCGATGCTAGAAGATCGTCGTGTTTATACTAGTTAATTAGCATGGTTATAACCTCATCATATTTTAACCCTAATTCACCAGTTTAATTATAGGGTAGTTGTTACACCGATAGTGTATTTTTAAGAAATACTATCATATTAATCATTTTCCACAAACGAAACAGAATGGTTTTATAGGATTAAAACTACTTTACAGAACGATTTTATGGGATTAAAACTACTTTACAGAACGGTTTTATGGGATTAAAACTACCTTTCACAAACAAAATGGAAAACATTCTTCTTATAATTTTATCGAGAGTTAAAATTATGTTAAACTATATTATAAGTACAATAATACTTAAACATAACTGTTTTATGAGATTAAAGCTACTTTTCAGTTGTAAAGCAGAAAATATAGGATTTTCTAAAACTTAATCAATCACCTTCTTAAAACTAAAGCAATAATAACTAATACTTATGAACTCACCAACTTAAATGCTGATCCTCTCTTTCAAAATAACTTGTATTCTCAGGAATCCAGTAGACAGGTACACTCCCAGAGCTTTTGAGAAGACATCCTAGTACCATGCTGCATCTTTTGTCTTTAACTATGTCTACTTTTGATGTTTGAATATGTAATGTTTAAACACTTATGTAAAACCTTATACATTATCAATGCAATGGTTCTTTGTACTTTGATAACTATAATGCATGTGTTGTGATAGTTGACATTACGTCCTCCGCTCCCGAACATTTCCGCCGTTCTGGTTTGGGGGTGTGACAAATTGGTATCGGAGCATTGTTCATAGTGAACTCAGTATATATCAGTCATAAAAGATATACAACTATAAATACATTGGGATAAAAACACTCTGACCAAGAGTTATACTTTAAAATATAGCAATATTTTATAAAAGTATAAATACATACAGAATATATATATATATATATATATATATATATATATATATATATATATATATACACACACACACACACACACACACTAGAACAAGTATCACAAGAAGAACAAAACAAAAGTATTTGGATGTTGGACACAACAGTTAAACCTGGACAGTTATGTAATCCTATGTGGGATCAATATAGCATGATCAACTATATTTATTTGAAATATGACCAACATGTGTTTCGGAGTGATTGTAGTGTTGCAACAAGTCTAAAACTTACCTAGGTACCAGAAGAATTCTAGAGCCAAACATAAAGGTTAAAATACTATAGGAGTATTTTAGGATGCTGTAACAACAAAACTGAAAACTTATCAACTTCATATATCTAGAAGTTCAAGAATCAAACATATAATTAAAATACTATAGAAGTATTTTAGGTACCATAAATAACTTTAGGGAATTGTTAAAAAGACCTTTTTGTGGTAAGTCTATAATTACTAGGTGTATACTTTAAGGTTATATATAGTTGAGATTTTATAGACTTAGAATAAGTGATTTTCACCCTACTTCATGTTCCTTGTTTGGATGTGGTTTTAGAGTAGAATCACTTATTCGAAGGTCTATTTGATCTGGATTATATATAATCTGTACACACTTCGTGATTATAGAAAGACCAGAAAGGATCATCTCCATAAAAAAATAATTTTTATTAATCTCATACATTCTGTAGACATTCCCATTCTCGTGTAAAACACATAGATAGATGCAACCACCTCACCACAACAACCAACAGAGGAATCAACAAGGATCTAGCAGAGTTTCATTAGGTGAATTCCGAGAAAGAAACATATGAAGAGTAAAGAAACTATAGAAACCACCAAATGGCTTTACCTTATTAAGGGCACCGATGAGAGGTTCGCATGAACTTCTGAGATTCAAAGTCTCCATTATGAAGTAATGGGGAGCAGTGTTGGAATCGGAAGTAAGATGACATAGGAACTCAATATACCCATGGAGGAGAAGGACACCATATAGATACCAAGAGAGAACAAATCATTACCACCCATAATAGAACGGAGAATAGAGGAAAACCATGTGTGTTACATACGAAGTGTTTGAGTGCCTTTTCGTCACATTAATAATTAATAATTAATGCAACCTAGTGAGTTAGTGATTACATTAGTCAGATTAGGTATTGAGCTTATCGTCTTTTCTTATCATGACTAATAACAATAAATCAGATCACGAAATCTCAATTGAGAGTGATTATTTCTCAATTTCATAAGTCTATTTTATGTAGACTCGATTATGAAATACTTTCAAATCTTTTCGAAAGTTGGAACATGATATCCATCAACCAAAGATAGCTTAGTTCCGATGACACTCGTCTTATAACCATTCTAGAAATTTACTTCTACTCTTTACCAGGACTTTATCATAGGGATGTAGGTCGAATCATTGAGAACAGTATAACAAAACAAAAAATTTATGTGTATATATATATATATATATATATATATATATATATATATATATATATATATATAAATGATTGGAATACATCTAGAGACAACCATCGTTGCTCACGAACTCATTTTCTTATCGTGTAACATAATCATGCCTCCCTAGAAACGTAACCAACCCACTAGCAAAACACCAATCCTTTAGATAGATTCGGCTACTTTTCAAGTTGCAGTCACAATTGTTGTAGCAGCTATCATGAATCACCTTAATGCTAACAATGCAAATGTTATCGACAATCGCAATCACAGTGATAACCAAGTACAACAATGAGTGCCTGCTTGTAAAGACACTCCGGACCTCAAATCTAAGAGCAAGAAATGGATTTTCTGGGATAAAAAGAAGTGCAAATCATATTAAAAGTTAGCCAGGAGACAACAACTTGTGGTAGCCTCTACGGCCACGCCATCTGTTGCTCCTACTACCGTTCCTACTGATGTCCCGGTTACCCCTATCCCAGCAAGGCATTATGCTGGAAATCTACCCAAGTGCAAAAAGTGCAACTTCCATCACCTGGGAGTCTGACGAGTGGTACATTGCATGAACTGCAACAGGAACGGGCACACAACCCATTTCTGTAGAAATCCGATCCGGCACCTTACTTCAACCACCAATGTTGGAACCAGTCAAATATCTCACCTTTGTGGTGAAATAGGACATTTCAAAAAGGACTGTCCATTAGAGAAAAATAGCGGGGGAGCAGGAGGAGTTTGACCCCAGAATATGGGGAAGCATCAAAGAACCATGCTATAATTTTGATATGCTTCAAAACCCCAAGAATTAATTATAATTATTATTACTCTCTCGTTCGAACCAAATTACATCACTCATATAAAACTCAGAACCCTAACAGGTCAAGCTATGATGGTTTAGTGTATACATTAGGGTCATTTATAATTAAGATTTGTGGACTTATAGTGAGTGATTTCGCCTCATTTCCTGTTCCTTGTTTGGTTGTGGATTTTAGGCAGCGTCACTCAGTCAACTGTCTTTCCAATCTTAATTATACATGACTAGTGTACACCAAACGGTTATAGAGAGACCTAATATGGATCATTTCATGAAAGTTCCTTATTTCAAATTATCAGAACCCTCGTTTAGTTTGTACTTGTTAATTTTGGTACAATAGGGTCATAGTAATAATACCAAGGATAAAACTAAAGGCACTGAAAACATATGTACATAGGATAGTTCATCGTCCTAGTCATTACTTATTCCAAATCAACTTAATATCTATTACGTCGAGGTGTTCCGACATCATCATCCGACATGGTTTGGCTTGGTCCTTACCATGCAAAATATCTATGCTGTGTAAAGGAACTTTTCCCTTAATCAACCGTCAGATGAAATTGTACCAATCCATAACACAAACCCTTATATCACCTCTCGCTTCAGAACTTCAGAAGTACCGATGTGAGGGGCTACCACGCCTTTCTAGCCTACCCAGTAGTCAATAGCCTTAAAGAGAAAAACACCAAAGAAGTCTCAGAATCTCACACCCCCGAACCAAAGGCGGAAACGTACGGGGCTTGGGTGACTTCATCTTGTAATATCATTACAATGTATATAATTGAAACACGACAGCACCATCATCATATATATCAAAATACAACCAACATTGTTTACATCAAGTATAGTATCATAAATTACATGCCAAAATATTCAATGTTTGATGGTAACAAGATATGACAAATTCTACATGTTCTTGTTGACCTTTCCGCTTAACGATTCCATGAGAATACAAGTTATTTTGAAGATGTTAGCATATATAATGTTGGTGAGTTTATAAATATGTTTGAATGAAAAGTTTTGTATTTTTCGTAAAAGACCAGAAAATCCGATATTTTCTGTAATATGGTTTGAAATTGATGTATCAAGATCAAGTATTAATGCATGTGTGTATTCTGTTTTTGGAATGTATATAAAAATGTAATCCGGAAAAAAAAATCATGTATTTCCTGTTGTAAGTAGAAGATATTGTTTAACTGTATGTTTCTCTAGAAAATCCGATATTTTCTGTTTATAAAAGTGTCGTGGTCTCAAAACCCTAAGACCGTTTATCAGTGTATGTATGTTTTCGTATCGACAAGATTTTATAAGTGTTCCGTAAAATTATAATGGAGAGAATCTCTATGTGAGTCATTTTAACCATACTTGATTATGATGAATTTGTCTGTCGTGGCGTTTTCAGGTGCCGACTTGTTAAGTTAAGGTTTGTCACCTTAGACTGGCCTAGTCTAACTGTAGCGAACAGCTCAGGTGTCGGGTGTCACCCTGTATAGATCTATACACAAACTCTGGCTGTCCCTCCAGGAGACTCTGGTTATAACTACAGGCTATGATTGTACACTCGAGAGGTGTCAACCAACATGTCTCACTAGATTGTTAACTGAGTTTATGTGAATATTGTATTATGTTATGTATAATGTTTATGTGTATGTTTTATGATTGAAAAGTCCAACGAGTATGTATGTGAATGTACGAGGCCCAACAGACATGTAAAAGGATAACTAGGGCCCACTAAACATGTAAGTTATTTCTAGGCGCAATAAGCATGTAAATGGACCACTAAGGCCCAATAAACATGTAATGTGTAGTCCATTCCCAATAAGCATGTAAATGGACCACTAAGGCCCAATAAACATGTAATGTATAGTTCAGGCCCAAATTTGTTTAAAATGACAATTTAGTCCACAAAAGTCATAATTTTTCCAAATTTGGCCCATATAATCGTGAAGGGCCAATTTAAGCACATTTTGTGAAAAATTTACTCTTTTGGCCCTTTTTTAAACCATAATATCATAAAGACCCATTTTTATACAAAAATGACTCTTTGGTCCTTGAAAAAAACCGTAAGTATCATAAAAGCTTCATCTTTTTGTTCATTTGTCAAAAAATGGTCCCTTTACAAGATTTTTTTTAGTTTTTCAACATCCTTAACATATTTAACACTTTCATCTTTATGGTAAGTTGCATAAAGTGTTTTAGTCTACAAATATTATCAAGATTTGATAGGATGTTCGAGATTTATGATGTTTCTTCACATAATCACAACATATAACTTAGAAAACAGACATAAACATGCACAAATACATATATCAATCACATAAGCAACTTGTATCCTCCCCCAAAACATAGTAAAACTGAAAACAAGGGGTATGAACTCACTTTGGGGTTTGGACTCGGTTTTGATGAAGAGATGAGGGGAAATGATGTTGTTTTCGGCCTAGTCTACCCCCTTGATGAGTTTTTCGAGTTCTAAGAGCTTCATGGTGCATAGATCACGGTTTGAAGAGAAAATGAGTAATAATTTTTAACAAAATCATGAAGTTAAACTTCTTGAGTAAGAATAGCTTACCAAAATGGATGAATTCTTGATGAAGTTCTCTTGAAACACAAACACAAACTCACGAAATTTTGAGGAGGAAAGGGCGGGGAGGGGGGGGGGGGGTTCTTGAGAGGATATTTAAGAGAGTTTGAAAGAAAACTGAAGGTGGTGAGGGGTGGGTTCGGCCAAAGATTAAGAAAAAAAGTGGAAGAGGTTAACTAGGTTATTACATGTAGGGTTAACATATGCTTAGATACATGATGTGCAATGGCTTGGTTATCTTCTAAACAAGAATGAGGTGTCACCATTTAACTCCATGAATTTTTTTTATAGTTGGGTTGAGAATGAAGGAGAAGTGAAGAAAAGAGAAGTGGTTTGGGCCTTACATGCTTGACTTCGATACTATGAGGCCCTAATGGATGGTTCTCGGCTCATTGGGACCTTAAGAGGGTTCACGGCCCAATAGGATAAAAGAAACGGAGTTTATGGCCCATTAGCACTTATGAAACCAATTATGGCCCATCATGGCCCATTTGAAATAAAACGAACCATTCTAGGCCCAATATGGCCCAAAAGACTATATATTAATGAAAGTAGGTCCAATTAGAGCCCAAATAGAGTTTCTTGGCCCAACATAACCAAATTGAAGGTTTACTGACCCATTAGGCCCATTAATAAGATCATGGCTCATTTTGAGATTGAGTTGAAACAGTAGGGTTATGATCCAATGTTGAATGTATAACATGCATTGAATTTGGTTCTTGGAATGAACGTAATATATTGTCAAGATTAAAGTTGCAGAATACATCAAAAGTTGGTTACATGTGGACAAAATTTCATAGCTGAGAGTACTAGTTGTGACACAGAAGTCAGTAACTACCCGAAGTGTACCCAATAGATCTCCGAGGAAGACCACTTGTACCATAGGTCAAGTTCAAGAATAGGGACTAAGAACTCATTAGGTTAATCTATTGCTGCCAAGTGTATATGCGAGAGTAGTATATTGAAGGGTTTTGAGCATTCTAACACTCCTAAGGTGTACATGCAACCCTAGAAACCTTGGATGTATGTTTTACTAAGATACATGCAAAATTGATTTCCAAGGTTCTTAACCTATATAACATAGCATGGGGAACATGAATCATAAAAGATAGTAAGAAAACATACCTTTCTTGATGCTTGGATTCCGTGAGAACCTTGTGAGCCTATCACCTCAAGTGTGATGTCTCAAATGTCTCACACAACATCACAACACTTGGAATAACCTTGAGAGAAGTTGACTTATCACTCAAAATCGGCTAGCCCTTTAGTTCTCTTCTTCGTGGCCGATTTTGCTTGCCTTGGAGTTTCTTATATAGTGTGCCACAAGTAGGGTTACTCCATGTAAACCCTAATGTGCATGGCCTTTTCATATTCCATGATCCATGGGTTTATAACCTCCATGGATTATCCATGGAGCACCTTATGTGTCATACCCCAAAACCAGAATGGTGGAAATGTTCGGGGGTAGAGGACGTCATGTTTAGTATCACAAGACATGTATCATAGTAAGCAAGTAATGAACAACCATTTCATTAGAAAGAAAGTGTTTACAAAATATGTGTTCACAAAACATAGAGTACATAAGAAAATAACAAAACAAGACATGAATCTATACTACTCCATCTTGTGAATTCCCAGAGGGAGTACCTGTCTACTAGTTTCCTGAGAATACAAGTTATTTGAAAGAGTTGATCATCAATTAAGCTGGTGAGTTCATAAGATTTTAGTGATGTATGTAAGTTATAGAAAATTTAGTAAGATGTAGTAAGTTATAAGTTCTGTTTTAGAAAAGTTCGCCTGTTCCTCTTGAAAATCCCATATTTCCTACTTTGATAAAAGATACGTAAGAATGGTTCTACAATCCTTTCTATGAGTACTAAATGGATACAAGTTATATAAAACTCAGAGTAAACAAACAATCGACTGTGCGCATCTGTCCTAAGCCCACAACCAAACAAGGAACAGGAAGTAAGGCAGATAGCACACATCCCATTGTTTGTTAGGTCCTTGTTGTATATAACCCTGGTGTATTCACTTGTTACTCATGGAGTTAATTGTAATAGTTCCTTTATATTTAATTAAAAGATTCTTTAAGAAAACCCTTATTTCTTATAATAAAATGGTGACCACAGTGATTACTTCTATAATCACTTAGTTTACACTGGCTATATATGATCTAATATCGAATAGATAGTTAATTGGGTGAATCGGCCCTAAGCCCACAACCAAACAAGGAACAAGAAATAAGGCGGAAAGCACATATCCAAATACCTGTTGGGTATTAATGATATATAACCATGATGTATAAACTAAGGTATTATAGAGTAAATCACCTAAAGTCCTTTAAGTTTATACTGGTTTAATAAAATGGATTAAACCCTTTACTGGTAAGTTTCTAGTTTTATATACCAAAAGTTCTGATTTGGAAAGTATGCTTTGTACTAGAAAATTGTGCATTGAATTAGTGTCCTATGACTTGACCCATACCTGGTACCCCTTATGATGAATTAATGTATACAAAGCATATATATAACTAGGATCGAATAGATAATAGGCTGGGTGAACCTGCTCTAAGCCACAACCAAACAAGGAACAGGAAATGAAGCGGAAAGCACACATCTTATTTCCTGTCGGATCCTATTAATATATATATCCCTTGATGTATACATTAAAGAATCATAAGGTTAGCGTTATGGTCGCTTTCTACTGAATGTACTAGACCGACTGTTTTTTTTTTGTCGTTTGTAAAATGTAAGTTTTTCCCTAGTTTATAACTATCTTGACTAGAAAATAGTTTGTATTAACTTTCAAGTGGAACTGTCACTTTATGAAAGTAATGGCAAATTATAAGTAATTAGTTGTCTTATGAATTGGCATTCTGACGTACTAATTACCTTAAAACATGTTTGTTTTATTAAGTTCAAAATGTGAAGGCTAGTTCCCATACTATACGCTCTCCCTGACAAAAGATTATGGGAACCAAATGCGACCCCAACAACTAGTTGCTAGCCGTGTAATCCACATTAAGGTTATATGATCATGTATACCCAATAAGTTATCACCTTTTGTTTAGAACAATGAGTTAGTGATTATTGGTATAGTTAGATCTTGTAAGTGTTCCATGCTATAGCATATTAGTGGGTTCGTACTGTTTATAGTATCTTAGTATCTTCTCTTGTTATAGTATCTTAGTATCTTCTCGTTATAGTATGAAATGAAGCCCTAAACTATACCCCTTATAGTTTACTAGTATTTTACTTGAATTGTTATTGAGAAGACTCGTTTTACTACTAAGTTATACTTGTACTTTATTGAGAAGAATTGTTATTGAGAAGACTCGTTTTACTATAAAGCAACATAACTTTAAAAGAGTTTTTGAATTGTTTTGATCACTTATAAAAGGCATAAGCAATCTTTTGAAATATGTTTATAACAAACATTTACACAATTATCATTGTGTTCAACTTGTATTCCCAACATTAAAGGCACTTTAAACAGTTAAAAGATTCATTACGGGGTATGAACTCACCTGATGTGGGTGATTCAAACGAATACTTGCGCGTAAGGATGAGATGTTCCACGAATGATGTCCCGATACACAAATGGGTCCTAATGATATATATTGGTACATATATGTGTATAGTTAGTGTAAAAACAACTAATCATGAAGGAAACAACCTAAGGGACTAAGGAACTTGGACATGAAGTGTTGAATCACATGTGATTGATCAAAGGAAAGTGTGTGGCCACACTTAAGTGTGTTTATGGCCAATACACATGAGTTTAAAGCCAAGAAAGGAGTTTACGGCCGTAAACTCATGAAAATTATGCATAAGTGAGTGATTTAAGGTCCTATTAACATCAATTAAGGGTTCAAGGTCAAAGGTTTGCATGATGGAAGAGTTTAAGGCCCAAACATGCCATAACATGGAGTTTACGGCCAAGGAAGATCTTGGGCCATAAACTCATGATCTTCATGGGAAAAGGCATGTTTCAATGTTGTAATTCGACGCCTCCTACTAGATATGAAGTGTAAGGAAGGGTAATTATGATATAGAGGCTTGATATGGTTGATTTTGGCCAAGAACACTAGTGTGTGTTCTTGGTGTTCTTGGTGAAACTTGAAGATCTGAGATAACATGATTTTCATGGATGAAATCATGAGATGATGCTAGTTAAGAAGCATTAACATCAAACTAAAGGAAGAACACTTACAACTTTTGATGATCTAGGATGAAAATCAGGATGATACTTTAGAGGAGTTGGAAGTGTTCTTGAGTTGGAATGAGATAATGAATGAAAAGTGAAGGAAATGTGCTTATATAGGGGAGTTTACGGCCCAATTGGAGTTTACGGACGTAAACTCTAAGTCTTGTGGTCGTGAACTCATGGTGGTGATGGTTAAGGCTTGTATGTTGTTCAGTGGCTCTAGCAGGTACTTCCTAACACTCATTCCTTAAGTGTACAAGGATTAGAACACTCAAACAGACTCCAAATTGTGCTAATTGAGAGCAGGAGTGAGTCTGAAACTGCGTTGAGTTGACTGACTGAGCTCTTAAAGTAAAAACTTTT
The DNA here is from genome assembly GCF_002870075.4 of Lactuca sativa. Taxonomy (NCBI): domain Eukaryota; kingdom Viridiplantae; phylum Streptophyta; class Magnoliopsida; order Asterales; family Asteraceae; genus Lactuca; species Lactuca sativa. Next base: position 226,289,753 of record NC_056631.2, on the reverse strand, counting down.
GGGTTGTCACATTATGGGTTTAGCCCAATTAATATAAACCATGGATCATTAGCCCACTGTACAAGAATGGATGATTTACACAATCAATCCCATATTAATTAGTCTCTTTTTGATCACTTAATTAATTCCAAATTAATTATTTGATGAATACTAATTAAATAATATTAATAATATATTAGAACTTAAAATATATTAATAAACCTTAAGTGTCATTTCTCTCATTTAGTCTATCCAAGTGTTGCAATGCCATGCAATCCAAATGGACCATGCTAATAGGGTCAAGTATATTCCAGAAATAGTTATGAACTTAGACACCTAATCCAACAGTCTCCCACTTGGATAAGTCTAATAACTATAACTGCAAGACTGACTTCAGAAACCGATCAGCAATCGTAACTTTTTCAAGGTCTCGCGGAACTTAGATGATGATGATACGCCATTTAAGATAAGTGATCATATAATCCTCTGTTCTGGATATCAGCTGGACAAATACATGGAACATAGACTTACTTATTGTCCAATAGTTTGTTTCCCGATTTCCGATTTGTTTGACATAGAACTTAATCGAACAAATCAATTTAGTTCTGACCGGGCCCGGTACATAGGTCACAACAAAATCATCGAGGGGCCCAGATATCGGTTCTAATCCAAGAGGGAACAGATAAACTTCAACTCATACGCTTGTTCTAGTACTTGTTGAATCATACACAAAGGCACATTTTATAACATCGAGTTACCAATGCGTTTTCGTACAATCAATGTAGAAGCAACTCATAGGCAACAACTCATATCTCTAAGTTTGAAGACTTATATGATATTACCGTATCACGATCACTCGAGATAAATTCCATGAAGTGATAAAAGTGAGTGTAGGTTGAATCCAATGCTCATAACTTATGAGTACTCATGAGTGTTGTAGCAAGACTTTGCTATGTCCAACATCTTAGACATCTATAAGCCAACTCATTAAAACCTTGATTCATATCTACTTCCAACATATGACCGACTGTGGAGAATTTGAATAATATGATATACCATAACATAATTATTCTAGAGGTCAAAACATGCAAAATGAAATGATAGTAAACGATTGACAAAAGATAGCAACACTTTACTCATAAATAAACAACTTTTATTCATCATCAAATGTCAATTACACTTAACACATTTCAAAACTATCTAATTACTAAAACTAATATCATCCTTCAGCCATATGCCCCTCGCATGTTGGAGATGCTTAACCCTACCCAGTCCCTTCGTGAGGGGATCTGCTGGGTTCTCATCCGATGATACCCTCTTTGCCACGAGGAGTCCTTCTTCTATTTGATGTCTGATGAAATGGTATTTTCTGTCGATGTGTCTAGATCTCCCGTGATCCCTTGGTTCCTTGGCTAAGGAAACTGCACTTTCACTATCACATAAAATATCTATAGGCTCCTTTATAGATGGTACAACTCCAAGGTCTCTAATGAAGTTCTCTTGCTATATAGCCTCCTTTGCTGCCTTGCTTGATGCTATATACTCTGATTCGCAAGTTGAACCAGCCACTGTCTCCTGCTTTGAACTTTTCAAAGAAATTGCTCCTCCGTTTAAGGTAAAGACCCATCCTGACTGAGAGCGGAAATTATCCCTATCAGTCTGGAAGCTAGCATCACTATACCCTAATACTCTCAAGTCATCACTCCCACCGAGGGTAAGGACCTAGTCCTTATTCCTCCGCAGGTACTTGAGAATGTTCTTTACCGCAGTCTAGTGAGCCTTGCCAGGGTTCCGCTGATATCTACTGACCATGTTCAACGTAAAGGCCACATCAGGATGAGTACAAGTCATAGCATACACGATCGTGCCTACAGCGGAAGTATACGGTACTCGACTCATCTCTGCTAACTCATTCTGTGTACTTGGGCTCTGAGTCTTAATCAGTCTGGTGTTACTATGGATCGTTAACTCTCCTTTCTTGGAATTCTGCATGCCGAACCTATTCAGCGCCTTCTCCAAGTAGGTACTCTAACTAAGTCTAATTAGTCTTTTACTCCTATCTCTCAAAATCCTTATCCCTAGGATATAGGTAGCTTCTCCAAGGTCCTTCACAGAGAAACACTTCCCAAGCCAGGATTTCACTTCCTGTAGAGTTGGGATGTCATTTCCTATAAGTAGTATGTCATCCACATACAGAACCAAAAAGCTAACTATCCTCCCACTAGCCTTGATATATACACAAGATTCATCTTCACTCCTCGAAAAGCCAAACTCTTTGACTTTCTCATCAAAACAAAGATTCCATCTGTGAGGTGCTTGTTTCAATCCATAGATGGATTTCTCAAGCTTACACACTCTATTAGGGTACTCTGTACTGACAAAACCCTCTGGCTGACTCATGTAAACATCCTCAACCAACTTTCCATTTAGGAAAGCAGTTTTGACATCCATTTTCCATATTTCATAATCATGAAATGCAGCAATGGCTTACATAACCCTAATAGACTTAATCTTTGCTACTGGTGAAAAGGTCTCATCATAATCAACTCCCAGAGTTTGAGAAAAGCCCTTTGCAACCAGTCGCGCCTTATAAGTGTGTACATTACCATCCATGTCGGTCTTCTTCTTGAAGATCCATTTGCATCCGACTGTCTTACGACCAGGTACATTGTCAACCAAGTTCCAAACCTGATTGTCATACATGGATTGTATCCTGCTGTCCACAGCCTCTTTCCATTTAGCAGCCTCAGGGCCTGCCATGGATTCCGTGTAGCTGTTAGGTTCATCCAGACTTACCAGTGTGCTATCACTGATAAATGTATCACCTTCCGCAATAATATCGAAACCATAGTAATGCTTAGATACATTCCAAACTCTCGTGGAACGCCTCAGAGGTGCAGACTCTTCTTTCGGAACAATAGGAGTTTCGTCCTCAGGTAGATTGCTAGGGTTTAAGGTTCCTTCACCACTTGACTCTTGAATTTCTTCAAGGTCAATTTTCCTCCCACTGTTTCCTTGACTGATGAACTCTCTCTCGGGAAAGACTCCTCTCCTTTCTATAAAGACCACATTATCACTGGGTCTGTAGAAGAGGTAACCAAAGGATTTCTGTAATAACCCGTCATTTTAGGTCATTGAAAATCGAGTCTTGTAACCTCTTTGAAAAAGTAATTAGAGTATCATCGAAAAATGAAGTATTCAAAAGCTCTGTTTGGTTTCCAAACATATAAAGAAGATATAAAGAACACTAAAATCCGAGTTATAATGAAGAAGTTATGACCATTCTAAGTTTTCCGACAAAAACCGGCAATACGAAGTTACGTAAAAACGCAAAGTTTCAATAAAATACTTTTTGACCTTAGTTGTCTATGAAAGTCATAGATATCGTTAAACTACAAACGTACATAAAAATAACGCCCAAAACGGACATCGTATGAAAAAGTTATGAATTATTAACGAATTTTCTTACCCCGACCTTTTAAAAATAAATAATAAAAATAATTTCAGAATTTGCCGACGGAATCTAAACGAAAGTTGTAGATCTTAGTCTCACCTACGCGTGGATATAAAGAACGTCGAAAACGGAGTTCGTATGAAGGAGATATGAATTTTTGAAGTTTAATATATAATTAATATATAAATTTAATTATAAACTCTTGGTAATATCCGAAGAGGAGTCAGCAGATAGGGCCGAAGTACGCCCTGTGTACCCTCGTACGCCCCGCGTACTCAAATCTAAGGCCTCGGTTCGTCCACGTCGCCCCCTATGCGAGCTACACCCCGTCCCATCCGAACTCCGGGGCAGTTGAGGACTCGGTCATGCATGACGCACGGGTACGCCCCGCGTATGCCCGTACGCCCCGTGTACCGAGGCCTCTCAGCCCCTATAAAAGGGATGCGAGGGTTCTGGGAAAACTTGCTCATTTCCTCTCGTTTCTCTTGCGTTTTGCCTCGTTTTCCGTGCCCATGCTAACCTGAAGCCCTGGTCATTTTTCCCAAGTCCCGAAGATCGTTTTTACTCCCGAGATTCCCGAGAATCCCGAGAAAAATCCGTTTCCCGAGATGAAATTCTGCCCGGTTTCCATCTCGCTTTCTTCAAACCTTCAGGTGAGTTCATACCCCTACAAACCCACTGTAAATACATTTTAAATGTTTTTTATACTCCTTTAGGGGGGAATACAAGTAAACATATGGTTATTATCGTGTATTTAATAAAGTTTCACTGTGCTCGTTTTTATCAAATGAATCACTTGTGATTCACTACTACTATGTGAAAACTCTTGTCATACTTTGCATGCACTAGATTTATACAAAGTATTTAGTAATTCCAAAGTATACTTCGTTGCTAAACCGTTTTAATACATTTTAAAAACTTATGATTTATGCATTGTCAAAACTTTGTGAAAAAGGATAATCTTTGCATACAAAACTATTACTTTAATACAGACTTAGTTGAGAATCCATGAGACAAGTACATCTTCAAATACTGCCTTTTTGCTAGAAGGTATCGCTATAAGTCCTGTCTATAACCAGAGTCTCCCGTTCGGAGAACGTGTCAAATGTGTATAGATCTATACGGGAAGTCATGATCTCGCGCCCTGACTGTTAGCTACAGTCCGTCCTTTGGGGTGACAGTTTGTCATAACGCTACGACGCCTGAAGAACGTCGCTACAGGCATATTATGTTTAGTATGGTTATAAAACTCATCGGATATACAATTATTATAGTACTTCTGATTGATGAATGAGTAGTTATTAAAACTATTCTTCATCTAACAATCTGAAATCTTCTAATAGGTTTTATTATATAAATCTATGCTTCAACCTTCTAAAGCATGTCTTTTGCTTTCGGTTTTTAGTCTGGGACATTAGGCTAACTATTACTTTAGGAAAATATGGGATTTTCCCTGTATACAAAACAAACAACTAATAGGAAAATAAGGGATTTTCTTGATTCAACTATCTATATTATTCAATACATATATTCTCATGCATTTCACACTTTTATAAGAAAATAAGGGATTTTCTTGGAAAACATACACTCAATTTGGAATGGCATACAAACTTTCTAAACCACTTATGAGCTCACCAACTTAATTGTTGACACTTTCTCTTTGAAATAACTTGTATTCTCAGGGAACCGCTAAGCAGGTTTGGAAATCAACTTTTGGGGATTAACGCGCTGGCGTTAATTACTTCTTTTGAAAGATGTTTATGCATTTATCTTTTGAGCATGTAATGAATACAATGATGTAAACATTTTTAAAACCTTTATATATGTATGGTGGTGTGTACTTTCCTTTCTATGAACTGTTATGATACTGAATATGATGTCCTCCGCCCCCGAACGTTTCCGCCGTTCTGGTTTGGGGGTGTGACAATTTCTGTGGGTAGCCGATGAAAATACACCACTCACTTGGAGGTTCGAGCTTTTCGTGAGTGTCACGCCTCACGAAAGCCCCAATTCTTGATGTGGTCCAAATTAGGAACTTTTCTAGTCCACATCTCATGAGGTGTTTTGGCAACCTTTTTGGTAGGGACTAGATTAAGAATATAGGCGGTAGTCTCTAAGTTATACCCCCAAAATGAGATTGGTAGCGAAGCTCGACTCATCATGGAACGAACCATATCCAACAAGGTTCGATTGCGCCACTCAGCCACACCATTAAGCTGTGGTGTTCTGGGAGGTTTCAATTGTGAGACAATCCAACTTTCCTTAAGATAGTCAAGGAACTCTGTACTAAGATACTCACCACCTCGATCGGATCGAAGCATCTTAATGTTCCTGCCAAACTGATTCTCCACTTCCTGCTTAAATTCCTTGAACTTTTCAAAGGTTTCTGACTTGTGGTTGATTAAGTATACATATCCATATCTACTAAAACCATCAGTAAAAGTTACATAGAAGCGGTTAGCATCCCTTGTGGCGGTACTGAAGGGTCCATACACATAAGTATGTATGAGATTCAACAAACCCGCACCCCTAGCACAAGAACCAGTGAATGATGACTTTGTCATTTTCCCAAGGAAACAAGATTCACAACTATCATCTGACTTTAGTTCAAATGACTGCAAGATGTCCATCCTTTTGGAGTTGGCCTATGCATTTCTTCCTTACATGTCCAAGACGACAATGCCATAATGATGCTTTATCCAAGCTAGTGGAAGAATCAATACACAACACATTATTTCCTAGGTTATCTACAACCGACACAGTTTCGTACACACCATTACAAGGTAATGCTTTAAAATAAAGAACATTATTAAAGAAGGCATTAATACCACCACATTCATTATCAAACGAAAAGTTAAAACCTTGTTTGTACAAACCATGAAAGGAAATAATATTTCTCGCCATTTCGGATGAGTAACAACACTTATTCAAATCTAATGTAAACCCACTAATTAGAAACAAAGAATAAACTCCAATGTTGGTGACAGGTGAAGCTTTCCTATTCCACATGATCAAGTTTATCTTTCCGTGCTCCACATTCTCACTTCTTCTTAGCCCCTGCAAATCAAACATATGTGAATGCCACAAACTATATCAAGGACCCAAGAATTAGAATGGGGTGAGTTATTATACAATATAGTGTAACTACCAGCATGGTTGGGTTTCACTTTCCAAACCTTAGCATCTTGCAGGTACTTTGGGCAGTTTCGCTTCCAGTGCGACTTTTCAAGGCAATAGAGTGATTCAGCCTCTTTAGGGTTGGAAGAAGGAGTGACAAAACCTTTCTTGGTTCCACTTGAAGAGGAGCCATCAAAGGACTCTCCTTTGGTGCCCTTCGAAGGGATCTTCCTCTTGTTTCCATTACCTTGCCCGATTGCCAAGACAGGGGCCGCGGTAGGAGTAGGACTGGTAACAACCGATTTACTCTTAAGACCACTTTCGACGGTCTTCAAGAGTCCTCGAAGTTTGCTGAGTGTAACTTCCTCCTTGTTCATGTGGTAGGTCATTCGGAATTGATCATAACATGAAGTTAAGGAGTGCAAAATGATGTCAATTTCCAACTCCTCGGGGAAGTTCACATTAAGTTTCAGCAAACGGTCCACATACCCTTGCATTTTCTGCATGTGGCCCATGATGTGTTCACCGTCCTTCATTCGGTTTGTTATCATGGAGGAGATGATTTCATACCGCTCTTGATGAGCACTCTGATTGTAGTGGTCCATCAAGTCCTGGTGCATCTCATAAGGTTAGTAGTCCACATAGGACTTTTGGAGCTCCGCTTTCACTGTGGCCGACATGATACATGCCACTTTGGTGGCATCTCTCTCATGTTCCTGGTATTCAGCGATCTCCTCAAGAGTAGCAGACGAATCAAGCTCCTTGTCGAGGAAATATTCCTGGTCCTTATACCGAGTGACCATCCTGATGTTCCTGATCCAATCCATAAAGTTGGATCCATCCAATATGGCTCTCCCATAAAGGTTCATGAGAGAGAAGGAGCCGGTAGGGTTTGAGCCAGAAGCAACATTGTTGGAAGACATCTGAAAAGAAGAAAGACAAGTTTAGACTAAATATAAAGATAGTCCTTAATAAGGCACCCAAATGTAATATTAATTCTAGGACCCAACACAATGTTTTATAACTTAGAAGAGGGATGCCGTAATCCAAGCTATAAAATATTTGAAGGTATGTGAATGACGATTCACCAATTTTCAGCATGAAAAACGAAATGTATTAGTAGGTTCTAATTGGTTTTGAAACTCCTAGATTCTTTGAGATTCATTGAACTCTTAAATAGCATGTTTCAATCTCGAGTGTGCCCTTTAGGTTTTGTGACTGGGATGCCGAGGATCACAAAACAAGGTGTGAAGTAACCATGCAAATTACTTGGTACTCTTAGTGTTTATCACTCAACCAATGTGCCGGTTAACCACACGCGCTCCACCGATCTATGATAAACCTTAAGCCACCCTTTGCCTACCTTGTTAAGTGCAAGTTAGTGTGCCGGTTAACCACACATGCTCCACTAACGACTTAATCAAAGTGCAAAATGCAATTTCATGGGTTAGCACCTTATTCACATTTTCCTAATGTATCTAAGATTGGGAATTTATAAAAACATTTAGTTACTTTATAATCATCATACTTTTAATGAGAATTAATGTTATTGTCATACCCGTTCGGCTAACAACCCTCCACCAGTCAAGGAAGCGGTGGGTGAGAGTGGACACCCATTAACCTGCAATTTTATAGGCAATAACCTTATACCCCCTTATAGACCGACTTCATGAATGAGGCTTACTAACATTAAAACAAATTGTTCTTATATATATATATATATATATATATATATATATATATATATATATATATATATATATATATATATATATATATGTATGTATGTATAAGAATGCAGAAAACTTGAGCTTTTTCAACAATTTGCATCAAGTATCTAGAAAATAAGCCTAGGCTCTGATACCACTGAATGGTTTTGAGCATTCTAACACTCGTAAGGTGTACATGCAACCCTAGAAACCTTGGATGTATGTTTTACTAAGATACATGCAAATTTGATTTCCAAGGTTCTTAACCTATCTAGCATAGCAAGGGGAACATGAATCTTAAAAGCTAGTAAGAAAACATACCTTTCTAGTTGCTTGGATTCCTTGAGAACCTTGTGAGCCTATCACCTCAAGTGTGATGCCTCAAATGTCTCACATAACACCACAACACTTGGAATAACCTTGAGAGAAATTCACTTATCACTCAAAATCGGCTAGCCCTCTAGTTCTCTTCTTAGTGGCCGATTTTGTTTTCCTTGGAGTTTCTTATATAGTTTGCCACAAGTAGGGTTACTCCATGTAAACCCTAGTGTGCATGGCTTTTCATATTCCATGATCCATGGGTTTATAACCTCCATGGATTATCCATGGAGTACCTTATGAGTTTAGCCCAATTCATATAAACCCTGAATCATTAGCCCACTATACAAGAATGAATGATTTACACAATCAACCCCATATATTTAATTAGTCTCTTTTTGATCACTTAATTAATTCCAAATTAATTCTTTGATCAATACTAATTAAATAATATTATTAATATATGACAACTTAAAATATAGTAATAAACCTTAAGTGTCATTTCTCTCAATTAGTCTATCCAAGTGTTGCAATGCCATGCAACACAAATGGACCATGCTTACCGGGTCAAGTACATTCTAGAAATAGTTATAAACTTGGACAACAAATATAACATATATAATTTAGACTCAACAAGATTTAGGATGTGTGATTCCACCCTATCTCCTGTTCCTTGTCTGGTTGTGGACTTGGGGCAGAGCCACCCATCTGAACGTTTTGTCAATCTAAATTATATACGACTTGTATACCTAAGGTGATGGTGGATGAGCTAAGTATGAGTCTTATCATGAACTTCAGAGCAAAAGCCTGCAGGCTTTCTACAACAACCGTAGATACCAGAGTGGAAGTGGTAGCGGATTGCAATGGGCTTCATAATCAAGTCACCCAAGGCAACATGTGGACTTGATACCATTTTGCGTGATCGTCGACAGATTAACCATGTACGCACGCTTCCTGCAAATTGAAGGAAACATGAAAAAATAGAGAAGCTAACTAGAACCTGTGTCCGAGAGATTAGTTAAACTGCATGGTGTTCCAATATCTGTTATCTCCGTTCCAGATAGTAGAATCATCTCCCAGTTCAGTCAGTCACTTCATAAATCTCTAGGAACTAGGCTAGTCATGAGCATAACCTACCATCCACAAACCGACAGACATAATGAAAGAACGATTTAAGCATTGGAAGTCATGCTGAGAGTATATGTGATCGACTTTGGTAAAGCATGCGATACCCAATTACCAACTAGTCGAGTCCTTTACCATGCTGGCCTTTAAAGTTGCTCCATTCGAAACCTTCTATGGTCGCAAGTGCAGACCCTCCCTGCACTGGACTATAGTAGGTGACACACAACTAGCTAGAGACCCAATTTCCAGACGACACCTTCGATGTTCCGGGATTCATTTGAGAAACTACGAAGTAGAGAGTACGATTCCGAAAGCGACGTAAAGCTTCTAGAGTCAGTCAGAAAAGCTACGCCTTCAATAAGAGAAAACCCTTGGGATTTCAGGATGATGACCACGTCAAGTGAAGGCCTCACCTTGGAAAGGCAGGATGCGTTTCAGAAAGCATGGAATACTAAATCCAAGGTACATTGGACCATTCAATATTCTTGATAAAATTTGGTCAAATAGCTTATAGGCCCTGATTACCTAGAGACTTTAATAAATTACACCCTACCTTCCACGTATTAACTTAAAAAGGTGTTTGTACAACGAGACTCTTATTATCCCACTCGATTAGATAAAGGTAAACGAGAGCCTCAACTTGTGGAAGAATCCGTAGAAATCATAGGCAGTGAGGTCCAGAGAACGAAAAACGAAATCGTACCCCGGTAGTGAAGGTCCGCTAAAATGCATAGAGAGGACCTGATTTCACTTAAGAACGGGAGGAGCAAATGGATCAGGAGTATTCGTACCTTTCACCTTCGTCCATGTGTATCCTTTAGACTTAATTTTGGGACGAAATTTCCTTTAACGGGGGGATGATGTGACGACCTGAAATTTCTATCTCATAAGTCAACCAAATCAATCAAAGGTCCATACTCATTCTATTGGCATTCTACTGTATTAAGGGTTACATTATAGGTTTTTAAGCGTTGTACACTTAAGAGTTGTGTGTTATGAAGTATTAGCCTGAGATAATAAGACTGCACCTGATCCAGGAACACCATCATGTGTGGTTCACGGCCGCGGACTCTCTCTTGGTCATGATCTCCTCTCTATAAGTAGGTGTTTGCTTCATTTTTCATTCATTTCTACTCCTTCCATCCGTAAACTTGAGTTCTCTCTCAAATATCATCCACAAAGGGCCTTCTATCACCTCAAAGACGTAGGTAACTCACCCCTCTTCTTGTTTTTCCTTGAAAGCCCTTTTCCTTTAATTTTGATTCATCATCTTCTTATCTAGAACTTCAAGATCTTCAAGGTTCTGGCTGTGAACCCTTCAAACATTCATCATTGGGCCGTGAACCATTCATGTTGGGCCGTGAACATTAAAGTGGGTTGTGAACACTTCATGTTTTCTTAGGTCGTGATCAATCCTTTGGGTTGTGAACCCTCATTCAACCCCCTAACTTTCTTCCAACCCCCTTTGGTGAGTTGTTCTTGCATCCTATGTTGATTCCCTCACACCTTTGTGGTTATAATCACTAATATCATGTCTATATGTATCATTATATGCTATTTAGGACTCATTTGTGCTCCTGAACTTCACTCGTAGGAGTAACACTCTCATCCCAGTCTTTAATCGAATCACTCACATAAGGTGAGTTCATACCCCTATAATCTACCTTTTTAATGGTTTTAAATGCTTTTAGGGGGGGGGGGGGTATGGAAGTTGAACACAATTTAATTGTGTTAATATTTACCTGTGATATCAATCACATAAAAGGTTTTCTTATGCTTTTCAATATTATGTTAACAATAAAGATTACCAAATACTTCCAAAATGACTTAAATTCATGTAAACTTTGTAAAGTCATGTAAACTCTTTAAAGTCATGTAGACTCTTTTTAAACACTGTTAAACTCTTTTAATACTGTTAAACTCTTTGAAAACGTTTTATAAACTCTTTTATCTTACATTTGTCAAAATCATGTTCATATATGTATAGGTATATAAATAAGACCTAAAGGGCTTAGGAATAATGAGTTGCCTTATTTCCTTTTCCTTGTTTGGATGTGGGCTTATGGTGGTGTTATTTTTCCGAAGGCTGTTTCCCTATTAAATATATATATATATATATATATATATATATATATATATATATATATATATTATACATATAGGAATATAATAGGTATACTTTATGAACAAACGAGACATCTATTTTTACTAGATAAGTATACCATTTTTAAACTACTTTGTTAAGAGAAGGATATAATTCAATCTTTACTTAAAAATAGATAACCCAAAAATGTGAGATACTACTTCACGGCATAGCAATATACTTGTTATGTCGCGTTTTGTAACCAAAGTCTCTTGGAGGGAGAGCGTGCATTATGTCTATAGATCTATATGGGACTGAAAATCCTACATCCCAACTGTTAGCTACAGTCCGGAAGGCAAGCCAAGGGGTGACAAATGTCACGTCAGTTTCGATGCCAGAAGGTTGTCGTGTTTATACTAGTCAATTAACATGGTTACAGCCTCATCACATTTTAAACCTAATTAAACAATTTAATTATAGGGTAGTTATTACACCGATATTGTATTTCTAAGAAATACTATTTTATTAATCATTTTCCACAAACGAAACAAAACAGTTTTATGGGATTAAAACTACTTTACAGAACGGTTATATGGGATTAAAACTACTTTTCACAAACAAAATGGAAAACATTCTTCTTATAATTTTATGAAGAATTAAAATTATGTTCAACTATATTATAACTACAATAATTCTTAAAATGAACGGTTTTATGGGATTAAAACTACTTTTCAGTTGCAAAGCAAAAAAAATATAGGATTTTCTGGAACTTAATCAATCACTATCTTAATAGTTAAGCAATAATAACTAATAATTATGAACTCACCAGCTTAAATGTCGATCCTCTCTTTCAAAATAACTTGTATTCTTAGGGATCCAATAGACATGTACACCCTCGGAGCTTTTGAGAAGACAACCTAGTACCGTGCTGTATCTTTTGTCTTTTACTATATCTACTTTTGATGTTTGAATATGTAATGTCTAAACACTTATGTAAAAACTTATACATTCTTAATGCAATGGTTGTTTGTACTTTGATTACTATAATGCATGTGTTGTGATACTTGACATGATGTCCTCCGCCCCCGAACGTTTCTGCCGTTCTGGTTTGGGGGTGTGACAGACTCTCTACTCCACCACAATCTCAAATCTGAACCCAATTCCAAACTCTGCAATTCGACAAACTGCATGGGAAAGAAACCAAAGGGAACAAAACTCACTAGAAATGACTAAAATCTCATCAGACTCATAAATCTATGGATGAAACCATAAAAAGCAAGTATCTTTGACACTTACAAAGGTCCAAAATTGTAGTGAATGTTAGAATCTTAAGTTTTCTTGCTTCCTCGTATTAACTTTCTTGAATCAGGTATCAAGAACACTCAAAATGCATAAAATGTGAATCAAGAAGAGAAACTCAGCTAAAAACACCTCAAAGAGGTTAGGGTTTCTGTCACAACGTATCTATAGAGATGGAAGATAGTAAATGATGAAGCCTTATCGTTTTATGGTCTTAAATAGGCTCAATTCTAGAGGCCTTTAGGGATTTGGCCCAAAGGCCAGCCAAATATCACAAATCTTCTAGGCGCGTCGCGCTTATGAGCCGAACTCCATAAATTGAAGTCCTTCTTGATTCTCCACCTACCTCCACACATCCATCCTTCATTAGACTTTAATTCACTATTCATGGGATGAAACCACAATCAAAATTCCAGGTATTATATATGTATTTAAGCAAACAATGTAAAATCTGTTATATCCCTCAAAATACAAATGTTCACATTTTTGTCTCATGATATCACTAGAACTTAGAAAGCCATAAATATATGAAAACCAAAAATTAGAGTATTTAGCTATATTCTATTTGATAGATTAGAGAGTTTTGGGCACAACACCTATTAGTGAAATCAGGAAAATGAAAAGATGAAAGAACATGACACGTTCTTTAAATGGACGCGATACATCGATGTGTCCTGGAAATGAACACGTGTCACCAGAACATGACACATGACAAAGGATAAGATTCCTTGCAAAAGACACAATGTGACAACAAGGTAGTCACATAGCAAAATTTTGATACATGGCAGGATGCTTGACATGTAACACCCCTCACATGGGCCTATTTGAAATTGCCTTTAATAAAAAATTTAAAAATGTTTTCAGAGTTTTAGTTTGTGGATAAACAGTCCCAAAGTTTCATTTAAAAGATTTTATAGAGTTCAAATGCGGCTGACGGTCCCAATTAAAATTTTCAAACATTTAGTGGTTTCATAAAAACATATATATTAAGGGAGTGTGTTACAACATACATCAAAACATGGTTTAAGACACATTACAAACCAAAGGTCTTCTAACTATCCACAACTATTGAGTCCTCTATGCTTCTAACAAAATCTATTAACCATAAAAAATTCTTTAACAAGTAACTAAGGCTCTGGGGAGTCTAGTGAGTACAATCATGAGGTTTAACATTATATGGATAGTGTATGAGTGAACGCTCAACTCATACACAAATGTACAAACCCATACCTTCTTAAAACAATAAACATAAATATTTAATTGTAGACAAAATATAACTTTTAACAAAGTACATTATCATAATTGAAAATGTCCATGCAAACTTGACCGTCAAATAAACAATACCAAGTGAGTATACCTTGAATAGTACCTTTCAATAATAAAATCCAAAGTAGAAATAATTCAGCAAATAAATACTCTTGTGAGCTAAAACATGATATAAATTCAGTTTACTATATTCAATATTTCGAAAACATCCAAAAGAGCATATATATTGACTCAGGTTCAAAATCCAAATATAACAAAAGGATTTCATATACCCATAAGGTTTCCTTAAAACATTTATATTTTCAAAAATAGAGACTTAAGTCCCAAAATATACAAAAAAGGTAAAACAAAATCAATTTCAAATAAGTAATATGCAATGCATGCAACTACTCCCAACCCCTTGTCAATCTCAAAGTCCAGCTCACCACAAACGTCGGATGTGCAGTACTCATGACTGAAGAAACTACCAACTTTATCACTCACATCCGACAACAAAAGGTTGATCGCCAGGTTTGAAGAAATCATGATAGGAGAAACTAATCAACTTTTTCCTTTACACCCATAAACATGTACTAGGGGCTATCAACCTACGCCACATGAGGAGTAGCAAGCCTTTACTCTTATATATGAGGATTATCCAGAAATATACTCATAATAAAATAACAAACAACAAACAATTGTCCATTAGGTGCTCGGGACCACACGATCACACCCATCCTAGTATGATATGCATGTGTGCAACAAATAGGATACCAAAATCTCTTTCCTCAAAATAATAATTTTTAGATTTATATCAACCAAATTATTTGTAAAAAAACTAATTTCATGAATGCATAAATTATCCCCATATAGGCAACTAGCAATCAAATATATTATATAGTTTCTATACAAAAAACCAAACATAAGAGATGTACATTTCTAGAGGTTATAAGGCATGAAGTCAAGAGTATATGAATTCTTACAATCAAAGAATAAGATAAGGCCCCATAATGCAAAACATTTCCAAAACATACCCTTTATTTAATGAAGGCGTCCCTTGATTATAAAATATAGTATAAAGTAGATGAAAAGAGTTAATGGATACATAGAGCCGTAATCATATTTATATATGTACTTTTACTTCAAATATTGGGAAACCCATATAACATAATTATATAGTGAGGACAATGTTTTAAGGTAAAAGTACTCACTTTAGATGAATTCTTAGAAAACGATGCACTACTTCCTCAACTCTAAGCTTACGAAGCTCCCCTAATGTCATTTAGTTATTTCCCTTTCACATCAAGTTCACAAATATCATCCATGACTCCTTCCTATAAATTTATATATTTTATTATTTTCAATACTAAAAAATGGTCCATTAAAGCACTTATTAAGTGCTTAAATGCAAAACTTAGTTTTTATGGTTTCAAAACCTTCCTCATGTTAAAAAAGAACATAGGCGAAAACCAAGCACGATTTCAAGTCATGATGAAAAAGTTATATGATCAAAACAAGTTTTCCCGTTTGTGACTTGAAAGCAGAACACCAGACACGATCCGTATCGTGTGCAACATTTCAAAAATGGCCAAAATTTAACTTTTAAGCATCCTACTTTTGTCCTAGTGCATCTAAACATCCTACAACTTACCTAAATGATTCAAAGAGATTCAAATACATGCTAAAACACATTAATTAAGATAATAAAGTTTCCCTAGAAGGTTCATATCCTTGGAATACAAAATGAAAGACTAAGACATCCTACAAACTCCACTTAGAAGCTTAATGAGGTTAAGGAACTCAAATTTTCACTAGATCACTATGTGTGAAAGGTAGATGTAACCCAAAAGATCAAAAATGATTTCTCCAACTCAAAATACATAGAAATATGAAGTTCTGAAGATTATTGACTCCTCCATTGAGCTTTAAACTTCTTATGGACTTTAAAGAAGCTCAATTTCTCATAGAAGCTTAATAAACACCAATTCATGTATGAACCCATAAAGTGAGTTGAATTTAGATTAGAAGACATCATCTAATAATGAAAATAGTTTCATAATGTCATTTGATTCAATTCAATTGGATCTATACACTCTAAGCTCAAAAACACCAAATCAACACCACAAAACTAGATTTGAACCAACCATCAAGGAATCTCACCATTGGTCATGAATTGACAAATAAATCATAGATTTGAATTCAAATATATTCATTAAGCATAAAATCAAAATCAAATCTAGATTAAAGTTAGTAGATTTGGATTCAAAACTCACAACTAGTAGCTAGTTGGAGATTGGAGGTAGATCATGGATTGAAACTAAGATATAGATTTTTTAAAAACACCATTTATTAAAGGAGAAATTAGACTTATAAGATCCATAAGTATCACACCCTCCCCGACCAATGGCAGAAAAGGCCAAGTGGTGACAGTACATAGATTTCTCGAACACAGAGCGTCAATCATAATTACTTTGTCTAAACGAAAATCTACATGTCTTCATGCTGATAATCCTTTCCTAACTTGATCTCTAATCCATCCTAGGAACACATGAGATTTTTTAAAACAATAACCTCTTTTGAAAACTTTTAGAAATATTTTGGTTCTTAGCTTCCAAGCTTCCTATGTTTTATTATGTCACCTCTTTATCTTTTTAGGACATTCTGCTAATCCTATCTTATTATCTTCTAGGATGTATTATTAATTATAATTTACTATCTTTATAGGATATCTAACGGTCCTATCTTATTATCTTTTTAGGATATCCATCAATCCTATCTTTTTAACTTTTAGGTTATTTTATTAATCCTAAGTTACTATCTTTGCAGGATGCTTAACTAATCCTAATGTACTTTATCTACAACTATAAGGCGTCCCTAATGGTAGTCAAATCTTTAAGGCTTTTATAATGTATTACCATTAGTCCCCACAATCGTCGCTGTTTGACTAATCATTTTCCCTGCCACGATGCTTAATCGGACATCGAATAGTGAATAATAAGAAAGTTATCATTTGGTTATTGTAGCTAGAAATTGCAGGTGGGGTGTCAATCCCCGTATAAATCTATACATATCTTTCTAGCTCTCGCAAGATTAACGATTATATGTATCGGAGAAAGCCAAATTTAATCAAGGCCTTTGGAATATTAATAGCTCACTAACACAATAATTATAACTTTTGATCTCATAATTATTTTGTACATATGTGTGTGTGTGTGTGTATATATATATATATATATATATATATATATATATATATGGGGATAAGGAATGTACTTTAGAGCCTCACCCAAGCTTAAAATTATGTCATTTAACGTAGTAAATTCACTTGGTTCTGTTTTCACTTTGTAAATATACCATCCCCATAGCTATTCTTTCCTCTATTATCGTTTAACCATCCTCATGCTCTTTCTTCTATTATCGTTTACTACTTCACTCTTTGCGCATCAATAAATAACGAGAAGAAATTTTTTTGGATAAAAAGTTTTTTCAGGAAATCACATAATTTTTAGGAAGGATACGATTTGTTAGGAAATCACGTAGCATTTTTGT
Organism: Lactuca sativa; assembly: GCF_002870075.4. Taxonomy (NCBI): domain Eukaryota; kingdom Viridiplantae; phylum Streptophyta; class Magnoliopsida; order Asterales; family Asteraceae; genus Lactuca; species Lactuca sativa. The sequence continues at coordinate 226,271,875 of NC_056631.2, read as the reverse complement.
CCAAGAAAATCCTTACGTACAACGCACTTTAATGAGGTTTGGTACCTAAGCTTAGATAGGGCTGTAATGTATATTCACTTTTCCTAATATATATATATATATATATATATATATATATATATATATATATATATATATATATACACACACACACACACACACATATATATATATATATATACACACACACACATACACCCTGATTATGGTCATTTGAAAATATGATATTTGGACATAGGAACAACTAAGTACGACACATATTCTTATATTTGACCAACATAACTACTAGGTACTACCTTATCTTACGGATTTGACCATTATAACATGTAGGTATTATCTCTTCCTAGACTATCAAGCATCATAACTCTTAGGCATGATATCATAGCTTACAACTACGTACAATATTTATAGCTACATTATCCTAAGGCTTTAAGCTTTAAAAGGATTTGATATTTATAAATATAAATATATTTCGATAAAAACATTTGATAAGCATGTATCCCCCCACTTGATAAACATTTAAAATAGTGAAATATAGGCCGTGAACTCACTCTAGAAGCATATTCTGAAGTATCCCAACTATTGCATCTGATGTTTCGCGTCATCGAGAGGATCTCTGAAACAGCTTGAGAGGTATAGAGAGAGTGTTGGGAATGAGAAAAATCAGAAAGTGAGAACGTCTATTTATAATGGTTGTGTACTCGGTGCACTTCATGTGCTACATACACTTGCTTCGTGGCTCCATTGGATCCACTGCATCCGATTGCTTCGCGCCATCGAGAGGATCTCCAAAATAGATTCAAAGGTATAGAGATAGTGTTTTGGATGAGAAAATCAGAAAGTGAGCACCTCTACTTATAGTCCTTGTGCTTGCGGCGTACTTCATGCGTGACGTACGTACACTTGCTTTGTGGCTCCATCCAGATCTTGCCACATGTCACGCTTTTGATGGTCCACATCTCCTTAATCTTCGACGAATCTAGGTGTCAGGCATGAACGATGGGCATGGTGCGCACTTGGCGTGCATCCATAAATCTTTTATAAAAATACATATCTTTCTTATATGAATTTTGTTTCTTACCGTTGTTATATGTTTGTGTAGGTTTCTACTAGTACTACAAGTTTCATTATGGTCACATTATTGAATTTTTCCATTCATTTTTAACCTGTATTTTATATTTTTCTAAAAATTGTATCTCCATCATACAAATTCCGTTTTTGACCCTTTTTCCTTTTGAAGTCCTTATCTCATGGGTTACTACGTTTTTCCTTTTAGTGACGTTAGCCGAAACTCAACCGATTTCTTTATGCTATTCTGATGTTAATTGCGTTATTAACGCGATTTTTTTATCTTTAAAAAAAATCATAACTCCTCCAATTTGAATCAAACTTTTCCAATGCTTATATCCTTGGAATCACTTTATTGTGTACTTTCCAAATACACTAACTATCATAAAAATATATATATATTTTTGGTCACTCATTTTTTTAGTCAATTATTATTATTTAACTGATCATATCAGGACCAAAAATTTCATTTTTACTTTATTAATTTATAAAACATTTTATTAAAACATTATCAATATCATATCAACCCATAAACCCATACGTCAATGTCATAAAACATGTCATTGAATAATAATGTCAGAGTACAATCCCAAGAACATCATAGTGCGGAAGATAGTGGTGTGATGCGCTGCTACCGTGCCGACTCCTTTCCCTTAGAAGAAGAAGGACCTAAAATAAAAATTGATAACCATAAGCACAAAGCTTAGTGAGTTCCCACCATGATACCACATACCATATAATCACATAATGCCTAGCATATCTGGGTGCTAGCCTCCCCTTTGATCTCTTTTAAACTAACACAACTGAGAATTTTGATGCTTTGTAAACATTTAACAAGGATAACATTGTAACTAAAACTTGAAAGCATGTATGATGCTTATTCAATGACAATAAAAATTCATCAAACACCTTGTACAAACATTCAAATAGTGAACAAATGGTTGAAAACCCTAGAAATCCCGGTTTAAGTCCATTAAGGACAAGGATTCCCTTATTGGGCCTAATGGACCAATAAACTTCCAACTTGACTATTTTCGGCCTAGAACCCTTAAATGGGCTCTAACTGGACCCAATTTCGTAAAATTTAACATTTTGGGCCATAATGGGCCTAACATGAAATAAACTACCCTAAATGGGCCTTATTGGGCCATAACAAAATCCAATTAGCTTTAATGGGTCATAAATCCATTCTTTTATACAAGATTGGCCCGTGAGCTACCCTAAGGGCCCAATGGGCCGAAAACCATCAATTTGGGCTTCACATTATGGGACTCAAGCACTAAAGGCCCAAATCCTTTCTACTCTCTTTCCCTCTCGGCCCAAATAATATAGAAAAAAAGAAAAGAGAAAAGAAGTATTATGGGGAGAATTAATTAGGAAGTTCCACCTCTATATTACCTTTCATATTCCCATGCATGGACCAACATACATCCATGCACCATCATTTCACTTCTCTCTCTCTCTGCTCTCTCTTCTTACCTTCGGCCGAGAGGAGACACACACACACATTACACAAATTCTCTCCATTTCTCTCAAAGATCATCTCCCTTCTTCCTTCAAAGAAAACCTCGAAAATTTAGCTTGGATTCAAGGATCTTCTTCAAGTGTTGTCAATCTTTGGTAAGTGCTATCAAACACAAATATCTTCTTCGATTACAACATCAAGAACTCTTTCTTACAAAGTTTTATTCCATAAACACCTTATAAGCTTCTTAAGTTCGAAATCAACCGAAGAAAGCTTGTTAGGGCCAAAAATAGCATCAAACTCTTCCACTTCTTTCTTCAAACCAAAACAACAAGAAAAGGTGGGTTCATACCCCCCTCTATTTTCAGTTTTCACATGTTTTATGGGGGAGAATACAAGTAAAATGTGTAGATCTATGTGTATTTGTATGTTATGTGTGATTTCTTGTGTTTATACGATAAATATGTGCCAAAAATGAAAGATATTTCGAGATCTACAGTTCAAGGAGGAAAAATATGTGATCTAGGATGTATTACACTTAACAAGTTAAGAAAATTATCATCTAAGGTTATAATAAGCATTTTACAACATAAAACTCATTTTTGGACTATGTTTTTCAAATAAACAAAAGTTGGGAAAAAGGTTGTCATTTACAGCTTTTACAAGGATCAAAAGGGTCAAAACAGTTAAAGAATAAGTTTTTATGAATATTATGCTTTTCAAAAGACTAAAAATGTAAATTGTAGCCTATGGTAAATTTCTCAAAACAGTGGGTAGAAAAGTAAATAAATTTATTTCAGGGGTTAAAATGACCTTATTTGCCAAAAAGGTTTAAAAATGTAAAGTTTTTGGATTTTGGGTCAAATTTGTAAATGTTGCGAAAAGTTTCGATATTAATTGAAAATCTTTTTACTAAAGGGGCTGAAACTGCCAAAAAGTAAACATTGGGCTGAAAACATTATTTAAATAAGTCCTTAGGCCAAAATGTCAAGAAAAATAGTTTAAGGACCTAAAATGTCATTTTTTACAAAAAGGGGCTAAAATTTTCATTTTTATTAAAGAAGGGCTGAATAGGTCAAACCAATATTTTTGAGTCAATTATTTTATTATTAAGATATTGGGTCAAAAAAATACCAAATTATAACTTATGAATTTACAATGAAAAATATACATATATTTAAATATCGTTATAACACAATCGACAACTTCGTGCCTTTGTGATTTAATGATTGTTCAAGCAGACTTTCCGACAATTATACTATACCTAAAAAACGTAAATATTCAAATTGTTTGGCTTGAAAGATTCTAATCATGCTTATTGGGCTTTCGTGACCCACTAACATGACTTTTGGGCCTAACAATAATAATACATGTTTATTGGGCATCTTGTGACCCAATTACATGTTTAAGGGACCCTCAATGACATTTACATGCTGTTGGGCCTCAGTGGCCCACTAGCATTGCTAGTAAGGTCCAAATAAATCATATGCAAAATAGGCCAACGCGCCCTTCGTATACTCGACAACCTTAGATAACATACATGATTAGTGGGACCTCGTGGTCCTCTTCTCCTCGTCTATAGGCTTACCTTCTATTTAAGTAAACAAAAAATCAGGTCATTAATTAAGGGTAATCAAATTCATTTGGATTAAGTGAGTAATAACGGGCGACACCATTAAGTGCCGGTCGTAGTCTGTAGTTATAATCAAAGTCTCCTGGAGGGAGAGCGAGAGTTATTGTATAGATCTATACGGGGGTGACTCCCCCACACCTAAGACGTTCGCTACAGTTAGACTCGGCCAGTCTAGGGTGACAAAATCTTAAGTTCAATTTCGGCTTTCACTAGAATGCCAAGACAGACGAACTAGGCATTATCATGCATGATTATAACGACTCACATAAAAATCCAATACCATCTAAGTAACTAGGAGAAATCATATTTATTCGTTGTGACAGTATAATAATACAAAACGATCATACTATTTGTCGGAAAACATCTGGTTTTTCAGAGGAAATCAATATTATTCACTTGTATTTTCAATAACTATAATGCAAAACTTCTCATTTATACACGTTTTGAAATCATTCATGCATATACCTCTGGGTCTTCACATTTTTTGTATAAACAATTGCTGGTTCAGAAAATATCGGATTTTCTGGGTTCTATAAACTACACAAAACATTTTCATATCAAACCTGCTTATGAGCTCACCAACATTCTTTATGTTGACATTTTCAAAATAACTTGTATTCTCAGGTAACAGATAAACTGAAGAACAATACCTAGTGTATTAGGATGTTATGTTTTGAAAACTCTCAAGCAATTTATGCTATGGAAATGTAATATTTAGACAATCTACTTGATGTGAACAATGTTTGTTGTCATTTATTAATGCATGGTGATGTTTATGTTATGTTTCATGTATATTCATTGTGATGATATTTCAATTTAAGTCACGCTAGCACTCGGACGTTTCCGCCGTCTGGTTTGGGGGTGTGACATAAACGGTATCCAGCCTAGCATATTTGGGTGCTAGCCTCCCCTTCGGTCTCTTTCAACTTGTAACCGGGGAAGATTTTACCCCTACCACTAAGACATAATAATCTAGCATAAACATATCAATCATATACAACCTAGCATATGTAGGTGCTGGCCTCCCCTTCGGTCTTTTTCAACCGGTAATCGGGGAGTATTTCACCCCTATCTCTACCACATAATAACATAACATACTGGCACATAAAACATATCAGATAGTGGCATACCAGGAAATTATCACAAAGAAAATCATCTCATCCATAATCACCTACTAGTGGCCGACATTGGTGCCTTAGACCCACTTCTACTGGAAGGTAACTCATCTCAATGTCGTGCAGTAATTGAGTTGTCCTCGTTGCTGGGATCAACTCTCCTCAAACTCCTACATATAACACTCTCCTTTAGTTACTCCTTCATATTCATATCCCCTTTAAGGGTTAATATTGGGTAATGGTCAAAGTCAAAGTCAAAGTCAACACCCTAGTCAAAGTCAAGATTCAGGTTGACTCAACTCGCCGAGTTGGTCCATCAACTTGTCAAGTTCCACAATTCAAAGGATCTCAAATTCGCGATCCGACTCGTCGAGTTAACCTCTAACTCGCCAAGTTTCTCCTTATGACAGAATCGGGATTTTTCATTTGAACTCGTCGAGTTCTCCTTCATACAGTCATGACATTTGCTCACTAACTCGACGAGTTTATCCTTGGACTCGTCCTGTTCTTGACCTTTAAGTCCAAAACACGTCTAACTGGCTGATTCATCTTCTAGACTCAACAAGTTGCTAAGTAACAGGGAAGGTTGGGGGAACCACGATCCGACTCGTCGAGTCCTAAGAACGACTCGTTGAGTCCCCCATGATCCAAAACTATATACAGTCGATTTTAGTCAGGCTTAACACATCTAAAACATAGATATGGCATCCTAGGGTTGATATAACACGTAAAGTTTCTAACTTTATGTTCATGCATGGGTTATTTAGCTTAAAAAGCCCTAAAAAGTGGTTCCTAGGATGCATGGGACTCCCATGGCCATAAAGTTGGCACCTTTATGCCATGTACTCCCTCAAAGACTCTGGATCTGAAGTCAATACCCCAAACCATGCTTGCATCCATGAATGGTCCCAAAAATGGCTCCTTAAAGCCCTTAACTACTCCAAGAAGAGATCTAATAGATGAATGGACAAGGTATAAACTTTATACCTCAAATAAGATGGAAATGGAACACAACCTCTGGATCTACTTGCTTCTTCTGGAACTCCAAAGCTTCTCCTTCCTTCTCAAGTTTCAAAACCACAAAAACATACAACAATGGAACGAGAACACTCAAAATGGGTTAGGGTTTCGAATTAGAGTTTTCTGGACTAAGGAAGGCGATGAGGGAGGCCACAATGGGGGTGTTAAGGTGTTTAAATAAGGTGCAAACCCTAAAAATTAAGGTTTCACTCTGGCAGGCCTACTTGCGGAGTCGAGGCTCCTCGACTCGTCGAGTAGACTTCAAGTCCCACGTCCACATATCCAATTCCTACTCGACGAGTTTGGGGCCTCTAACTCACCGAGTCCCATTGTAAAAATGTATAATTTCTTATTTAAAATAAATACCATGAACTGCGCGTTATATCATATTTCCTTTAAGGGTTCATGCTAATCTTTAGTGACAATTGGTGACGGGAAATTCTCAATTGTTACATTCTCCCCCTGTTTTAGAAATTTCACCCTGAAATTCAGACCTTATGGTAATCGTATTTGGGGAGACTGGTTTCTTAATCAAGAAGTCGATTCCTTTTTCCTTTTTGTTGGGACAAATAAATTTAATTTTTCATTTTCTACTTCTAATTCTTCAACTTTTATCATTTACATCAAATACTTGTCTTTTGAAATCCTATTTGATCTTATCCTTATTTTACACCAATAGGAAACCTAAATCTTTTATCTTAATATTGGTGTGGATTTCTGGAAGGATTGCTATTTTTATTTGCCTATCAGAAAATGAGCTCAAAACAGACCTTAATATATAATAATGTTGAGTACAACTTCAAGGGTTTCAAATTGCCTTCTCAAAACCTTACATAATCATTCCCACGAGTCAATTTCCTAAACCGCTTTCTTTAAATATCCAGTATTTCCTTCTACTAGCCTTGGTTGAGCCTTGCAGACATTGGCGATGTACCCTCGCCTTCCACGGTTGTTACACCTAAACTTATCACATTTTCCTAGATGATGAAGTCCACAATTACTGCACAAGGGGAGCCTTACCAAGTATCAGCTTGATGAAGTGGTTGATCTCTCATGAGGTTTCCTTTCCTCTATTTCATTACAAGGGTTGAATAGATTTTCCCTTCATGATTCGTACCCACTTGTTCTTAAGATCTTTGGACTTCTTCTTACTCCATCTTGGATTCTGTTTCACATGATCCTTGAGACCAAAGGCTAAATGTTTAGCTTCCTCGTAGGTATTTGGCTGGCGTGACTGCCCTTCTACTATGATATTGGGAGGTAACCCTTGTAGATATGCATTGATCTTCGGGATCTTTAAGTTGACCAATTCAGGGCATATGGTGACTACATACTAAAATCATACCGTGTAGAAATGTAATCCTACCTCTTTAGTGCTCAAATGATTGAAATCCTGATCGGCTCATGCCAAATTTGTTGGGTCTAAAATATGGTTTATACTTTTCTTTTCTAGGAAATTGGGTCTTCGGTGAATGTGGTGTGTGCGGTTAAATGTATTCACTGCCCGATGGGTCTTCGGCCCTATATATATATACATACATATATATATATATATATATATATATATATATATATATATATATATATATATATATATATATATATATAGGTGTTAGATGGTAGAGAGTGTGACTATGTACGGCCAAGAGAGAGAGAGAGAGAGGATCTTAAGTGTGCAATTCTAGGTGTGTTTTAGAGAGAGAAAGTAGAGAGAAGAAGAGGGTGTGTGAATCTCTTCTAAGGATCTTCATTCATATCATCAATACATTAGATTCATCTTATTCTTCTTCTCCTTCTTCTTATTTTGAGCTTGCTTCATCCAATTGATTGGGATTCCGCACCATCAATTGGATCTGATTGATACGTCAAGCAAATTTGGGACTTACAATTGGTATCAGAGCTTGGTCTGTATCAATCATTAGGTAAAGGGCATTTTTGATAACAATGAGTTCTTCAAGCGTCTCGATCAATGAAGTTTCATGTACTCTATCTTGTAAAGCTATGATTAAATTTCTTCGTGAACAAAATGATTTACTAAAAAGGGTAAATGAAGACCTTAAATATGAGGGGTACCAACTTAGGAAAGGTCAGAAACCATTAAAAGAACAACTAGAGGCCAAGACTAAGTACTTCAGGAAACTACATGAGGATTACAGTAACAAGTTTGTCAATTATTGATATCTTCAGAAAGAACTTGCTGCTGTAACTGAAGAACTTGACACATTGAAGATCCATTTTCAAAATGCTGATTTTACCTTTAAGAAATCTAAGGTTTCAAGTGAGTTAGTTGCATCAATGATTGAAAAACAATTAACTTTTAAGGATAATCAAAATAAGGGTCTCAGGTATCATAGTGTGCCACCTCCTTTCAATGACAACTATAGCCCAACCCTTGAGACTAACGAGGTAAAGACGCCTACTCAGTTTGGCCCTCTCCCTGAACCAACACCAGCTTCAGTTAAGACTGAACAATCAGGGCCAAATGAGGGTGTTGAGACAAAAGATTCTAATGATTCTAATTCCTGTGCAGGTAAAGTAGCAGAAGATGAGAACAAGGAGAACATAACTACCTCTAATTCTGCTGTTGCTATTGATTGTCAAACAAATAACTACCTCTAATTCAATTTCTACTAATCAACCTGTTGTTGGTATATACAGGTCACCAAAACAGGCAAATCATAAACCTGCTACAACTGCGCTTATGGGGACAATAAGAGACAAGGCATGGTCACGCCACTAGGGGCAGGAAAAACAATTCCTATGTGCAGAAACATACATGTTTTCACTGTGCAATACTTGGACACATTTCCTGAAACTGTCCAAATAGCGCATATGTTCCCTACTACGCACAAGGGTGGCAGAACATACCACAAGGGAGATTCTCCAAAGGAAATCATTCGAGGTCACAATCACGAAATGCTGAGTAGAATGCAAAGAAGGCGAAGAATCCAATTCCCAAATTCAAGAAGGGCATGCTAGCCAAGAAGTCCAATCCAAGAGATACTCTAGTGAAACTAAGTTCAGTTAGTTCAAAGTCATCTCGAAGATTGGATTCAAATTTAAACTCAAGTACCGGGGCACCCATCGATTGAACATGAAATGGGTTAAACCCAAATACAGATGGGTACCAAAGGTTGATTCTCCCAAATCAACTAATGATTTTAATATTTCTACATCATCTTTTTGTGATAAGCATGATATATCATAGGAGAGAGTACCTTGCAAAGATGACAAAAGTCAACCCAGTTTCAAAATGGACTGGGTTCCAAAGACCAACTAATCTCGCTCTGTTTTGGAGTAGCTGTGGAGGCATATCATCAGACTTCGGTTTGTTGATAGTGGCTATTCTAGGCACAGGATAGGAGGCATCTCTCAACTATACAACACTCAGAACTTTGTTTGAGAGTATGTGTCCTTTGTCGGGAATGAATAAAGGAGAGGATCACACATGAGGTTTTGTGCATAACGATATGAAGAATTTTCGGATCTGTTCTGAGATTATGCGTGCTGTTCTCAGACCTTCTGGATGCAAATTCAATCGCTAACTTACGGTTTGACTTTTCTTCTCAATACTCCTAAGTTTATCTTAAACTGATTCATTTTGAAGACAATTTTTTTTCTATCTTATAGTTTTTTTAGTAGGTGTTGGTTGGGAAGTGATATCAACAGAGTGATAACAGGCAGTCTAAACATGTGTAAGGGACTGAATTTGAATTGTCTAGACTCTGTGTTCAATGTGCTGGTAGGCACGAAGGATTTGACAATGTGGATTTAGATAAGATTGTTTGGACTGACCATACGACGCTCGGGTAGATTGAGCAGTGAGATAAACACGGGAACCCACGAGATACACTAAATTAATACGCATCCAGAATAGTAGTTCAATTTTTCCTTGATGTACAGACTCATGTCCTTAATTCTGGTTCTGATAGGGCAACTGGGGGGTTTTGATAAAGTAGGTCTATAGGAAATTATTTTATTGATTTCTATCTGTCAGTCATATGTTGCTTCCTCTACGTGGTTGGAAGAGTCCTGACCTGGATTGCAACATATACAACTCTAATTCTACGCACCTCCTTATCTATGAAATTCTATCTATCTGTTAGCCATATGTTGTTCCCTCTGTGTGATTGGAAGATCCGACCTGGGACACAACATATGCAACATTCTACCTTTCAATCCCTCTATCTTTGTTAGTCATATGTTTTCCCCTCTGTATGATTGAAAGAGAACCGACCTGGGACACAACATATGCACCTATTTCTAAATCTGACTTCCTCCTTAATACTTGTCTATTCACCTAAAGTAAGGAGTTATTTGGAAGCTCTTGATAATCAGGGTATATCGGGAAGTGGGGAACACGTTCTAGTGCACCTAAAACTGAACCATTTAGAGGTTGTCGGTAGATCTCACTGCTTAATTTATGTGGACAACAATACTCGTGGTCGTTGTCAGCTAAATGGTATATTTATAAAAGTTTGTCAATATTCTTCATGTTTAAGTGGACCACAATACCGACAATTGACCAGATTTATTCATGAAGGTGGAGGTACTAATAAACAAAGTTAAGAATGTCTCACAACTTTGATCCTAATTATTTTTTGTTTTTGTTAAATTTGCTCATAGTTTTCCTCTATGCACAAATTAATGGGGGAGAATAAAAAAATTCAAATATCAAACAAACATCTGAAAATTCAAAAATCAAACGGAAATCAGAAAATTAAAAATCCAAAAAGAGTGTTATTTCTGTTTTATTTCTTGTTCAGAAAAACAAAAATAAAAAATTCAAATTTTTTTTTCTGTTTTATTTTTTCAGAAAATATGAAAAATCCAAAAATATTGTGTGCTATGTTTTCTTTTAGTTTAGTTTTGTTTTATCTTGAAAAGTGAATTCAAATGTAGAAGAGACTCATGGAGACTGTATCGAGATTTTTTGAGCCAAGGCTTCGTTAGTGATCATCGAAGAATTCTCATTCGAAGGAACAAGAAAAGAAGACTATTCTTTCAACATGAATCTTTTAACCCCAGAAGCAAGGTAAAGCTGACTTGAAAATTATGTGACAGATTGCATTGAATCCTCCTAAATCAATTTGCTACTATTCATGAACTTGCTGAAGTGATCCAAAAGATTAGCTCTCTCCGTTGTTCTCTTTGAAGATTCTCAAGCTGAAAGCGCTATCTTTCAAGAATCAGTACATCAAGCCTCCTCAACCAATGTGCGTTAAGAGTTCAATTTTGAAGAAAAGCCCAACTGCTCAAGATGAAGAAATTTATTGAAGATTTATCAAGTTCATCTTAAAGCTGTGAAGAAATCGCGAAGATAAACGCTGAAGCCAAGCTCCCATTGAAGATTGACAATAAAAGCCAACTACATTTTTAGGGGGGGTTTGTTGGGTCAAAAGAAAAGAAAGCTATAAACCAAAGGAGAGATTGTTGGGTCTAAAATATGGTTTATACATTGCTTTTCTAGGCAATTGGGTCTTCGTTCGTTCACATTCGTGAACCTGTTCACAGCCCATGTGACTTATATATATATATATATATATATATATATATATATATATATATATATATATATATATATATATATATATATATATATATATATATATAGGTGTTAGATGGTAGAGAGTGTGTGAAACTCAAGGTGTGTTTTAGAGAGAGAAAGTGAATCTTGTGTAAGGAACATAATTCTAATGATCAAATCATTAGATTCATCTTATTCTTCTTCTTATTTTTCTCTATTTTGATCTTTCATCATCCAATTGATTGGGATTTTGCACCATTAGTTGGATATAATTGATACACAAGCAAATTTGGGACTTACAACGTCTCTGCCAAAACGAAATTCCTTTATCATCTGTTTCTTCAACAATTCCCAGGGTTTTGCATAGGCTTCGTCTACTCCCAAAGCCTTGACCTGGATACTCCACCAGAGGAGAGCTCTTCCCATGAGCATGCAAAATGTGAATTTAACTCTATTTTCACTATCACACTTGCTCTCTATCTCTTTCTCCAATGTATCATACTATCTACTCCTATGTCTCCATAGTATGATCTCGGTTTATTGTTGAGAAAATCTTGATAGGTTCTTGTCAATTGACGACCTTCCTTATTGCTTCCTTCATCGTTTTTAGCTTCGAGATTACCTAATTCATCAGAGACTTGACATTGAATCATGGCCTGAATGGTGTTCGGGTCAATCAAGGTTAGCATTGCAGGTTTGTTGTCTTGAAATAACAACAAGAAGGTTATTTGATGTTCCTAATGGGATTAACACTACTCTTTCCCATTGTAGTGTACTAAAGTTGCTTTCCTAGCAACATGTCTCCTTATTACTTGATATAGACTTTACTAGTATGTTTTCTTTTCTTATCATTTTCTCTTTTATGACCAGATGCTATTGTTTCTTTCCTATCAACTCTTATTATGAACAGGGTTCCCGTATTACCGTTGCTTTCCTAGCAAATTTTATTACGAATGAATTTTCTTATTATTGTTGCTTTCGTAGCAACTTTTATTACAAAAGAAATTTCCTATTACTTCAAGGAAATCTCTCTTCCCCTCTCTTAATCTTCTATTTAAATTAAACTCCTAAAGGTTTTTAGTATGTATAGTATCTAATGGCTTTTGGGGTTGAAAAGTGTTATTTTTACAAATCTTGATCATACGTGTCAGGTATATGATACGCGTATCGCGCACTTCCAACAAATCAACATTAAAGTCGAATGTTTGGCTTCATTCAGAACTTTTTGCAAACATTCCTTCTGTCCGCATCTCGTTTTTCTCGACTGGGTCCCACATACATGACGCACACTTCACGTGCCTACCTCCGAACTCCGATTTCTTCATTTCATTCGATCACTCTACTTCCAGGCAACTTCGATGCCTAATCCTAACTTAAGTTTCGAGCTAAATTTCGAGTTTGTAGGGTTTTTGTGGTTTTTATATATTGATGAATTTGTTTTAGTTTTTGTGAAATAGATGATCAACAATGCAACTTATACTACCTATTTTACTTTCTATATACTCAATTTGAAGTTTAATTCATCCATTGATCCTCATTTTGAGTTTTTGAGTTTCTGAATTTTTTTAACTAAATCTGCAAATTCGTAAGGTTTTAGACGAAATGGGATACCTATTTGTATTCTAGAGGATTATTCAAACATCTCTATATGGTTTTTATGTTGAAAATTAGACAGAGTAACATGTTGCTATGCGTATTGTTCTTTATGTTCTTGGAGCACGACATATGAATGCATGTGCGCTACATGCACTCACATTAAGCGTGAATCTGGTGTGTCCATCCCATTTCAACACCTAAATCAACTTTTATCTTTTCTATCTTAACCCTAATTGCTTTTTTGCCTATTTTTCTACAAGTATGGCAAGACGAGGTCGACAAGTTGCAAGTCAGTTATCTTCAAACTGATATTTGCATCCTTTTCTAGAGTTCCGCAATGATCTTCCTGAATGGAGCTCTTTTGTGTATCGCCTGACTGCTCTTCTTTCGAAAAAGATCAGTATTCCCCATGCTCTCTCCTGGAGAGTGGTGAACGATTTTGGGCTAACGGCTCCACTGGCATCATTCCTTACCCATGTATTGTCGGATGATGGCGGTCTTGAGCATTTTGTATACCACGGTTGGAAGAGGGACTTTGGGGTTGAGGAGGTGGTCTACAAAGAGCTCTGCTGAGAGTTATTTTTGACAGACCGCTTCGACAAGGAGTCGACGAGATGGGCTGAGAGATCGGTCTTTACTTTTTGCCTGGGAGGCGTATCCTGCTCATGTAGCCTTATCGACCTGGGGAGGCATGTAGGGATTTATACTACTAAGGAGACTTCGATTCCACATTTTTATCCTTATCTTTATAGCTATATTATTGCGCCACCACAGGAGTAGAATTACATGCAGGCCTGCGGTCACGCTCGGGGAACTATATTTCCAGGACGTCCAAGGAGAGCGTCTCCATTCTCTTATCTAACTGTTCATTCACCGATTGCTCACTTCTACCATTTTTCATCGATAGGAGTGTTACAAAGTTCCATCTTGAGAACTTTTCTATATGTGGGGCCTCAGTCAGACGGAGGTTTTCCTTCATCTTCCCTTTGCCCATTGCTCTATACTTATCTAGCATGGCTCTAGGTTCTACACCTTCAAGAAAGATCTGTGGGGGTCATCGGGTTACTAAGTTGGCCTTATCTTATGAGGTTGACACTAGTGGGATGGTTACTATGCCTATCCGGGAGATCTGTACTACTGTACTTGGGAAGATGCAGGTGTTGGTTCAGGGAGTGGGGCATAAGTGGAGGATTCTGGAGGACAATATCGTGGAGTCGATCTAGGAGGTGGATCCAGAGCACATCCCTGATCCTGCCTTCGTGAGGCGTCAGAGGCCTAGGTATGTGGAGCCTGACCATCCAGAGACAACTTAATTGGATGTGATGCAGTTTCTTATTTGTGCTTATGAGGAACATCTTTAGATAATGGGTTCGATTGTTGGGGTGATGCGGCATCTAGGGATGGACCATCCACCTTTTCCTAAGGCAGGTCCTGCTGTTCCACCGCTTCTTAGCCACAGGTGTTGGTCATGATGGTGCGGGCACTTCATGCACTCATACCAACGATAGTAATGATGATATGGATGTGGGAACGAAGGACGAGGAGGCTGAGTATGAGAGCATTGATGAGTAGGTTGAGGTTCTTTGTGTTTGATACTTTATTTTTTGATACATACGATGTATTTTGATACACTTTATGTATGCTCTTTGTATTTGTATATATGATTTCTATTTGGTCGTTTATCTTTCGCTAATTCAAACGACGTATTGGTTCAGTCAAGACTAAAGATAGTTGATTAGGCTATGTTTATGAGTGACTCAACCTTTGCTTATTGAACTATCCTAGATTTATGTCTTGTGTATTGTGTTTTAGATTTGTATATGTTATTCGACATTGGCGATTATTGTTGTTTTGTACTTCTAGACTAAGTAAGGATCGGCCACGTAGGAAAAGTCAGAGGACAGGACCAATTTGGGTGTATAGATGCTCTGAAATCCAACAACCCAAGGCGACACTTCCAGCCTATACATCTTTTTAGTATGTAGTCTAACAGTAGGGTAATTAATAGTAATACTTTTATTTATAGGTTTGAGTACAAATGTAATTAGAGTATATTTCCTAAGATATAGTCGTAATTCCTAAAGAAATACCAATTCACTATAGCAAATATCTCTGATACCATTCTATCACACCCTCCCTGGCCGATGACGGAAAATGCTGAGTGGTGACGGTACATAGATTTCCCAAATCATAGAGCGCTAATCATAATTACTTATCGAAGCGAAATATACATGTCTTCATGCTGATAATCCTTTCATGACTTGATCTTGAATTCATCCTAGGAACACATGCGATTTTTGAAAACGTCAACTTGGTGTTGGTGAGTTCACAGGCTTTGAGGTAAGGGTATAATAAAATCTTTTGAAGAAGTTAAGAAATGTATATGATTCTTAGCTTCCTATCTTCCTATGTTTTATTATATCACATCTTTATCGTTGTAGGTCAGTCTGTTAATCCTATCTTATTGTCTTCTATGATGTATTATTAATCCTAATTTACTATCTTTATAGGATATCTAACGATCCTATATTATTATCTTTTAGGATATCTGTCAATCCTATCATTTTATCTTTTAGGATATTTTTTAATCCTAGTTTACTATCTTAGTAGGATGATTAACTAATCCTACCGTATTTTATCTACCACTCTAAGGCGTCCCTAATGGTAGTCGGATCTATAATATCTTGTAATGTAGTACCGTGAGCCTTATCGGACACGACGCTATTTAACTAATAATTTTCCCCGCCACGACGCTTTATCGGACATCCAATAGTGAATTATAAGAAAGTTATCAGTTTGGGATTTGTAGCTAGTAATCACTATGTCCAGTCCCATCCGGAGTCCGAAGCTGTCGAGGATGCGCTCATGCATGACGCACGAGTACGTCTAGCGTACTCGCGTACGCCCAACGTACCGAGGCGGTTCCCAGCCCTTATAAAAGGAATGCGAGGGTTCCGAAGAAAGGGCTCATTTCTCTCTCAACTTTCTTGCGTTTTGCCTCGTTTTCCGTGCAAGTGATATCCCAAAGTCCCAGTTACCTTGCTCAAGTCCCAAAGGTCATTTGTGCTCCAAAGATTCCCGAGAATCCTAAGAAAATCCGCTTTCTCGAGTCGAAGTTCTGCTCGGTTTTCATCTCGCCTTTTCCGATCTTTCAAGTGAGTTCATACCCTTATAATCCACACTTTTAAATATTTTATAAATGCTTTTATATACTTTTAAGGGGGGAAATACAAATAAACCATACGATTATTATCGTGTGTTACATAAAGTTTCGTTATACATCTTTTTATCAATGAAATCATATGTGATTTATAACTATTATAGGGAAACTTTCATATGCTAAATATATCACGATAACATCATATCTTTGGAAATGAAAAATGTTGTTATATATGTACAAATCAAACCCTCTGCTTAGACTGTATGTATATCTGTCCATCTTAGACACTATAAAAATTTATACTTTCATAACAAGTGATTCATTTCTTTCTAGGGATTTCTATACAAACGAGACACACTTTTAGAAAACTATAATAGGTATAGTTTTACGAGAACATCACGAAATTTTACATACTAGAAACACTATTTAAAAAAGTTTACTTTCACCTACAAGAACAAACGAACATTTTCCCAAGTAAATCTTTTTTATACTAAGTTTTTTGAGACATTAACTTCACGTACGTTCGAATACACATTTCAAGTCCTGTATTATATAACAGAATCCCTTGGAGGGGGAGCATGGTGTTTGTGTATAGATCTATACGGGCTTGACAACCCGCGCCCTGACTGTTAGCTACAGTCCACCATTTGGGCTGACAAACGTCAGAACATTCCAACACCTGAAGAACGTTGTGTATATGCATTTCTAGTCAATAGCATGGTTATAAAACTCATATGGAGTATTAAAAACACATTGATTTACGGGGTTTTTCAGACGTATTGGAAATTTTATACGTACGTACATTTTCTAGAAACAAACATTGGTCTTGATAGAAGGCTACATTTACGCTAGTAGAAAATATAGGATTTTCTAGGAACAAACAAACAAAAACAAAACATTTCATTTCATACAAACATTGTCATTTAATACTTATGAAACTCACCAGCCTAAATGCTGATCTACTCTTTCAAAACTACTTGTATGTCCCAGGGATTCAGTAATTACAGGTAACAAACAGCTTTTGAAGCAGGAACGCTGCGGCGCCAGTTTAAATTCATATTTTGACATCATATTGTAATTGGTTTTTGAACATGTACTTTTTAACAATGTAAACTTTCAATTATATATATGATGGTTGTATTACTTTCTTTACTATGTATTCATTTGTTACGTTACCACATGAAGTCATCCGCCCCCAAACGTATATGAAATGCCTTGCTATGAGTTAGGTTAGATTAATCATGACTTATATGATAAATTATTTATTGAAATTGATCTAAATGTTTTATTGACTTCCATAACTTGTCCTCGGGTTATGGAACATGAAAAGTCTCTTCCATTAAAATATTATTAACTCATAAGTTATGGAGATCAAGAGTTTTGGAGAGTTATAAATTTACCATCAAAGTTTTGGAACTCAAAGGTTTTAAGGAGTTAAAAAATGAGTCATCAAATTTGGAACTCAATACGATTTAAAGAGTTTTGGAATCCAAAAGTTTTCTAGAGTTACAAAACTTGCCCTCAAGTTTAGGTATTTGAAAAGTCTCAAATTATGAAACATTGAATTCTATAAACCTTGGGTTCATAACTTAAAAATTAATTAAATAGTTTTAGTTTTGAATTTTTAGAACCTTGATGTGTTTTGAATAGTTTAATTACACCATTATGAACTTTATTAATAGTTAATTAAGTGTTTCATTAAAATAGAAGTTTAATAAATCCATAATAAGATGGTTTAATATTAATTAAATTAAGAGTATAATTTATTAATAGATTAAACCACCAAATATTTTACATGTTTAAAATACACCCTTATACTATTATAATATT
The DNA here is from genome assembly GCF_002870075.4 of Lactuca sativa. Taxonomy (NCBI): domain Eukaryota; kingdom Viridiplantae; phylum Streptophyta; class Magnoliopsida; order Asterales; family Asteraceae; genus Lactuca; species Lactuca sativa. Next base: position 226,253,461 of record NC_056631.2, on the reverse strand, counting down.
AGAAGCTTAATAATTATATATATATATATATATATATATATATATATATATATATATATATATAAGACAAGTCATTCTTACCATTAGTAGACCTCATTCACGAAGTTGGTCTATAAGGGGGGTATCAGGTTACTGCCGATAAAATGGTGGTTTAATGGGTGTCCACTCTCACCCACCGCTTCCTTGACTAGTGGAGGGTCGTTATCCGAATGGGTTTGACATGACATTTAAATCCTCATTAAAAGTATAATGAATTATAAAGTAACTAAACTTTTATAAATTCTCAATCTTGGTTACTTTAGGAAAAATGTGAATTTGGTGCTAACCCATGAAAATGCACATTGCACCTTATTAGTCGTTGGTGGAACATGTGTGGTTAACCGGCATAATAAGCTGGGACTAATACAGGATGGCAATGGGTAGCTCGGTGTTAATCATGGATCAATGGAGCGTGTGTGTTTAACCTGCACATTGATTGGATGATTTGTAACATAAAGTGTACCAAGATAATTCGCATGGTTATTCACACATTATTTGTGATCTTCGGCATCCCAGTCACAAACTTGAAAGGCATAATCGAGATTTAAACATGCCATTGAAAAGTTCAATAACTATCAAAGAATCAAGGAATTTCAATTCATTTAAAACCTAAAATTCATTTTCAATTTTCATGGTGGAAATTGGTAAATCTTCATTTACCTACCTAAAAATATTTTGCAATTGGATTACGGCATCCCTCTTCCAAATTGTAGAATATTGTGTTGGATCCTAGCCTTAATATTTAATTTGGGTGTTATATTACGGACTTAAATGAACTAAATTGAATTTCTCCCATGTAGATGTCTAGTTCAGACAACTATTGTCTTCCCGAATCTTTTGGAAAAAGCTTTCCACATGAAGATGATATTCCTCAATATCACACTTCACTTCCTCCACCTCCTCCAATAATTCTTCCTTTCCCACAAGTTCAAAGAATTGAAAAGTTAAAGTCACTCAAGCCCTATTGGCTAGCAAACACCACGATGGCAGGTCTATGTGTGCACATGTCTTGGAGATGAAGTCACACATTGACAGGATGGGAATATTAGGAGTCGTTGTGTCGAGGAAGTTGGTTGTTGACCTGGTTCTTCAATAATTTCCTAAGTAGTATAGTGAGTTCATTAAAGATTACTATATGACAAACCACGACATGTCCCTTATCGATCTTACCTATTTGCTAGTTGTTGCTGAATCAGCAATGATCTGGCGCACCGGTAATGCAAATTTGAATGGAAGATCTACTTCCCAAACTTCCATGGACATTGACAATGGTAACATGGGATGTCCATAAAAGATTTCTCTTTCCAAGGGAAAGGTAAATGCTAAGTCTAAGATTTTACCATGTACCATTCCAAAAGAATCTGTTTGCTTCTATTGCCAAGAGAAGGAGCATTGGTTGCGAAGCTACCGTAGCTACCTGAAGGACCATAAGAATGGCAAAGTTAAAATGTATGACTCTGCTTCAGGTTAGCTCATTATCTAACTCTACTAAGTTCCCATTTATTGATTCTTATTACATGATGTAAAGTTACATTTTGATGTTTTGCAGAATAGAAGAGAAAGAAAGAAGCTTAAAGGAAATAGTAAGCTGAATTTGTTCACGAAGAGATTGATTTCGATTGCATGGTTCGATGATCAAATTTTTGAGCTGATGCTAGGAGTTGTGATAAATTGCTTAGAAATATGTAGTATCATAGTTTTCGTTTGTAGTTGCATTGTAAGGAAAAATTGTTCCACGTTTTATAAATAAAGAATAAAATTTTGAATTTTATCTTATTTTATATTTCCATGCAATGACATTTGTGGAAATTGATGTGTGTATGTTTCTATTGTTAGCATGTTAAAAATGGATTTGATTCTTTTGTTTGTGGTAGTCTCATAATTTACCAAATAAGTAAAGATTCTCATCACCCAAGTTTCAATTGAATAGAAACTTGGAATCATGCAACATGTATTGTATGATGGATGAGAACCTTCGTCTTTGGAAAACTTAAGACTAATTCCTTGTTCACATGTATATGTGAGTCAAGTGAAGGACTAGGGGATCAGGTACACTTGGTTGTGTGCTAGTCAGGTCCACCACAAAGAATAATAAGACTATTCATCATGATTTACTAAATTTTAGTAAATGTGGTTATACTTACAAGATTAAGTATAATTCTGAATCATTTTGAAAGGTTTCAATGTATAGCAGATCGAATAAGAAGAATCAAATTAGGCAGAACGATAAAAGTTTCTCCAATCTGAAAAGAAGGGAGAGTACTTTAGTATCATGTTTTATGATCATCCTTATGATTATGAAAACCATGTCACAATTGATCCTGTAAAGTGCACTTGTAGGGCTGAATCGGGGATTGTTGTAATGGTTAAATTAAAAGGTGAATCATACTTCATTCAAAAATCAAGTCTTATAGTCATACTCCAAGATTGTAACTTGAGTGACATAATCGTAAGAAAGGTTTATAACACTTATTAAATGTAGAGTAAAAAGTTTCTTACTCTTTTACATTTTAAATATGTAACAGCCCGGAATTCCAGGTATCGTTATATTTATGATTTTGGGCGTTTTAAGAGGGGACTCAGCAAGTTGGAGCTCAGACTCGCCGAGTAGGATCGCGGATCTGGTTGCGGGTTCGCGACTGGACTCGACGAGTCCGGATATGGACTCGGCGAGTCCGCGCTGTTTAGCGAAACCCTAACCGTCCAGGTTTGGGACGTATATAAGGGGCCTTATGGCCGTCATTGTTCACCCTAGTCCTCTGAGAGAAACCCTATCACAATTGTGAGCATCTGGAGCAAGGTAGAAGACCATTATTGATCTTGGAAATGTTATCTTGCAAGGAGGAGGAGGCTTGGTTAAGGGAACAACAAGAGAAGCCACATTCTGAGGATTTGGAGACACAGAACACGTTATTTAGGTAATATTTCGAGTTGCATTCTTCTATGTTGATGTGTATATGGATTTAGGGTTTATTGAACCCTTTTGTGGCTAGATTGAGTGTTTCCTTAGTCCCCCAAGCGATTGGAACCCTATATTGGGACCCTTGGAAGTCCAGAATGTCCCATGCCTGAGCTTTTTGGGAATCAATGGAGGTTTTCGATTGGAATCCTTATGCCTTAGGTCAAAACGTAAATTATGAGTCATGGGGTGTATTATGAGCACCGAAATGAGGACTTTACGTGATGAGTCAGTCTAGGAAGGCCAGACCTATGAATGGTCGGAGCAGATTTGACCTTAGAAAGCAGTTTGAGCGGTTGCATGGCATGGACTCGCCGAGTCCGATGAACAGACTCAGCGAGTAGCTTGAAGATTAACTAGGACTCGCCGAGTTGTTCTTCAGACTCGGCGAGTTGAGTCGGGGTCGCCCCGCGATTCTTCCAGGAGGAACTCGTCGAGTCAAGGGGGATACTCGACGAGTAGAAAGGGAATCGTAGAGAATTGATGAGGACGTCTAGACTCGCCGAGTCGCCCTAGCGCTCGCCGAGTCCGGTCAAGTTGACCGTTGACCGTTGACCATTGACCAGAGTTGACCTATGTTTGACTTCTTAGGGATAGTCAAACTTAGAAGATAAAAGTGTTGATAAGAGATGTATGATGTTATAGGGAGATTGTAGCTCGGCGGATTGAGCACGAGTGATTTTGGGATTTGCTAGCTTTCGATATTCACGAGGTGAGTCTTCTCACTATACTGTACCCGGAAGGGTTTGACTGTATGACCGAAAGGTCGGATATGATATGTGATATATGTGCTATATGTGATAAGTTAACTGTTATACGTGTTATGTATGTTATGTGGGCTGGAAGGCATTATGTTAAGGGCCGGAAGGCGATTATGTTATGGGCCGGAAGGCGATTATGTTATGGGCCAGAAGGCGTTGTGTTGTGAACCGTAAGGTTGGCGTGGGTAGGACCGGAAGGTTTACCTAGCAGGGACGGATGTCCCTTGAGACACATGGACCGGAAGGTCAGGGCTTGGAAAGGCGTATGTGCGTAAGTTGTATATTGGGGAACTCACTAAGCATTTATGCTTACAGTTGTTGTGTATGTGTTTCAGGTACTAGCGATGACCGTGGGAAGGCGCCGGCATGATCTATTCACACTGATAGATGTTTTGTGATCTTGGGATTCATATGATTTGTATTTTGACATGACACTTGGAATGTTTATGCCATATTTTGAATGAAAATACTTTATTTTGAAAGGAAAAATTTGTTTGAAAATTTACGTTGTTACAAATTGGTATCAGAGCCTTGGTTTGAGGGATTCGGGTGCATCTTCGGGCGTAACTGAACTCAAACCGAGGATTTGAAGAAAACTTTTAAAATAAAGGCATAAACTTTTATAAATAATTTTGTGGTAAACAAGAAAGAAGCAGTGTGTACGATCAGTCAGCGCCCGAACGGTAAAGACCCCCAAAATACCTTACAATGTTATGTTAAGAGATAAGATATGATATGAATTGTTATGCATGCTAGAAGACTAGGTATTCATGATAGGACTAGAGTGGCCTGATTTGTGATGCCTTAGTCTAGGGAGGATTGTCGATATGAGATGCGTTGATAGCATGCGGGTAGATAGTGCATAACAAAAGTAGAGTGCTCACTATCTGGGGTTTGGGGAGGAAGACTTGGGATGAATGCTGATGCGGTGTGGTCGGTAGTATTGGGCCCGTACTACCGAAGACACCGGGTCAGTGGGAGACCCAAGTAAGAATCCCTGGATATCGGAGACTGAGTAGGGTTACGTTATCGAGTGCGATTATACTCGAAAGAGTCTCTGATAGTTTTATATTGTATTTCAGAGAAATCATGGTTAGACCACGCCACGGAGCGAGTACGAGCGGTGTGAGTGACGAGGAGATTCGTCAGATGATTCATGAGGAGGTGGCTGCAGCGATCCGGGCTGAGATTCCGGAGATGTTTGGGTCTATTAAGACCACCTTGATGGAGACTTTTGATGAGCGGTACGCCGCATTGACCGAGGCTGCAGCCACTGCAGCTACCACAGCTGTGGCCGCTGCCAGGCCACAAGGGGGTGACTCGTTGCTGTTTCGGGAGTTCAGCAACACGAAGCCACCGGAGTTTGATGGGACGCAAGATCCGATTGCTGCAATGAGGTGGATCACTGACATTGAGGGGTGCTTCTATACTTGTTCATGTCCGGAGCATCTGAGGGTACGGTTCGCTTTGAACCAGCTCCGTCTGGGAGCGAAGGATTGGTGGAAGTTCGTGACGGCGAACTTCACTTTGGCAGAGATTTCAGCAGTGACATGGGAGGGGTTTACCTCTATGTTCAGAGACGAGTACGTTCCCCGGTGGAGAGAGAACGATTGGTTCAGGAGTTCTTGACCCTCAAGCAGGGTACGGATTCGGTTGCGGTGATCACGCGAAAGTTTCATGAGAGGGCGATGTTCTGCCCCGAGCTGGTGTCCACAGAGCAGGCTCGGATGAGCCGGTACTTGGGTGTTTTGAGGAGGGATATCCGGGAGTTTGTGTCAAACTCCACCTATCATACCTTTGCTGAGATTCAGGTGAATGCCAGGAAGCGCGAGATCGAGTTGGAGACCCAGGCCAGGGCAGAGGCCGAGTCTCGGCGGGTGGACCGGCGGCCGGCTCAGTCTCAGCCGGCAGCCAAGCGGACTAAGTCCGCCGATTCGAGGACGGGAGGTTCGAAGGGCCGCACTTGCGGAAAGTGCGGCAAGGGTCATGAGGGGGCATGTCGATCTGGTGCTTGCTACAAGTGTGGCAAGGAGGGGCACATCGCTAGGGATTGCCCCAAGGGGTTTACGGTTTGTTTTCATTGCAACCAGACAGGCCATCGGAAGGCCGAGTGCCCTCAGCTTCTTCAGGGATCTGCACTTGCTGCCACGGATACTGAGACTAGACCGGTGAAGGCCGAGGCCCCGAGGGCTCGTGGGAGAGCCTTTCAGCTGACTGCGGAAGAGGTCCGCGCTGCGCCCGATGTTGTGGCATGTATGCTTTATTTCATGTATTTATTTTGATGTCGAGATGTTATGCTTATGTTATGATATGCGTAGGTACTTTCCTTGTGAACTCTGTGCCTGCTTTAGTGTTATTTGACTCGGGTGCGAGTAGGTCCTTTGTATATTTGGCTTTTAGTCAGCATATCAGCGTTAGTCGTGAGTCGATGAGTCGGCCTCTGAGAGTTTCTATAGCTGACGAGAGAGTGATTTGTGCCACGGAGGTTCTCCGGGGATGTGTGTTAGAGATTTTCGGGGTTAAGTTTCCAATTGATCTGATTCCTATTGCGATGGGTGATGTCTGTGTCATTGTGGGCATGGACTGGTTGAGCCGATTCGGCGCCGTCATCGACTGTGAGCGTCAGCTGGTGACTATACGAGACCCTAGTGGGGGAGTTCTTTCGGTGTACGGCGAGGGTACCCGTTCGGGATCAGCTTTTTGTTCGGCCGCTAGAGCGAGGCAGTGTCTACAGCAGGGCTGTAAGGGTTTTGTGGCGTATGTGATGGATACGCGGAAGGTTTCCGAGAGACCGAGATCAGTTGAGGAGGTCCCAGTGGTGCGTGAGTTTCCAGATGTTTTCCCCGAGGAGCTGCCGGGAGTACCTCCTGTGAGGCAAGTAGAGTTTGGTATCGATCTGGTTCCGGGGGCCGCACCTATCGCTAAGGTGCCTTATCGTCTTGCACCTCCAGAGATGCAAGAGTTGTCCTCGCAGCTTCAGGAGTTGCTGGGGAAGGGATTCATTCGGCCGATCAGCTCGCCGTGGGGAGCACCTATTCTGTCCGTCAAGAAGAAGGATGGTTCACACCGGATGTGCATTGATTATCGGGAGTTGAACAAGTTGACGGTCAAGAACCGTTACCCGTTACCGAGGATCGATGACTTATTCGATCAGTTGCAGGGAGCATCTTGGTTTTCCAAGATCGATCTGAGGTCAGGGTACCATCAGGTGAGAGTGCAGGATGAGGACGTCCAGAAGACAGCGTTTAGGACGCGATATGGGCATTATGAGTTTGTGGTGATGCCTTTCGGGCTCACCAATGCCCCGGCTATGTTCATGGATCTCATGAACAGGGTATGCAGGCCGATGTTGGATCGGTCAGTAATTGTATTTATCGATGATATTCTAGTGTATTCGAGATCTAGAGAGCAGCATGAGGAACATTTGAGGGAGGTCCTTGGAGTTTTAAGATCGGAGAAGCTTTATGCAAAGTTTTCCAAGTGTGACTTCTGGTTGCGGGAGGTCCAATTCCTAGGACATGTTGTTAATCGGGAGGGGATATTGGTCGATCCGGCCAAGATTGAGGCGGTGATGAGTTGGGAAGTGCCGAAGTCACCCTCTGAGATCAGGAGCTTCCTTGGGTTGGCAGGGTATTATCGGAGATTTATTAAGGATTTCTCCAAGATCGCAGTGCCGCTCACCAGATTGACCCGTAAGGGTGTTGTATTCTCATGGGGACCCGAGCAGCAGACCTCCTTTGAGACACTTCACCAAAGGTTGTGCGAAGCCCCGGTATTAGCTCTCTCGGAAGGGATGGAGGATTTTGTAGTATATTGTGACGCATCGATTTCGGGGCTGGGTGCAGTGTTGATGCAGAGGGGTCATGTGATAGCTTATGCGTCGAGACAGCTGAAGCCTCATGAGGCGAGATATCCCACGCATGATTTAGAGTTGGGGGCAGTAGTGTTCACTCTCAAGATTTGGCGTCACTACTTGTATGGGGTTCGATGTACAATATACACGGACCATAAGAGCTTGAAGTATTTGATGGATCAGCCCAACCTAAATATGCGTCAGAGGAGGTGGTTGGATGTGGTCAAGGATTATGATTGTGAGATCCTGTACCACCCAGGCAAGGCTAATGTGGTAGTCGATGCATTGAGCCGCAGGACGGAGAGCACTCCACTGCGAGATGTATGTTTGAGTTTGACTGTGATAGCTCCAGTATTGGATGCTATTCGTGGGGCACAGGCCGAGGCTGTGCGACCAGAGATGCAGAAGAGAGAGCGGGTCGTCGGGTTAGTTTCAGAGTTCGTTACGGATGGACGAGGACTTATGACATTTCAGGGTCGGATTTGGGTACCGTTCATGGGTGGTACGCGTATTACTTTGATGGAAGAGGCTCATCGATCAAAATTCTCGATTCATCCCGGGGCTACGAAGATGTATTTGGATTTGAGGAAAGAGTATTGGTGGCCCTGTATGAAGAGGGACGTCGCATGGTTCGTTGAGAGGTGCTTGACCTGCCGTAGGGTTAAGGCCGAGGACCAGAGACCACATGGCAAGTTGCAGCCATTGGAGGTCCCTGAGTGGAAGTGGGAACAGATCACTATGGATTTCATCACCAAATTGCCGAGGACTGCCAGAGGAGTCGATGCAATTTGGGTGATTGTGGATAGGTTGACGAAGAGCGCTCACTTCCTTGCCATCAGTGAGAGTTCTTCAGCGGAGAAGTTGGCGGAGATATATGTGATAGAAGTGGTATCTCGGCATGGGGTGCCGATCTCGATTGTTTCAGACCGTGATGTGCGCTTCACTTCTAGATTCTGGAATAAATTCCATGAGGAGCTGGGTACTAAATTGCATTTTAGTACCGCATACCATCCCCAGAGAGACGGTCAGAGCGAGCGAACGATTCAGACACTGGAGGACATGCTTCGAGCGTGTGTGTTAGATTTCGGGGGTAGCTGGGATGCGTATTTACCCTTGGCAGAGTTTTCCTACAACAACAGCCATCATTCGAGCATTGGTATGCCACCCTTTGAGCTGTTGTATGGTAGGAGGTGTCGGACCCCCATTTGCTGGGGAGAGGTGGGACAGAGAGTGATGGGCAGTACAGAGATCGTGCTTCAGACGACAGAGCAGATCCAGCAGGTTAGACAGAGGTTATTGACCGCCCAGAGCCGACAGAAAAGTTATGCAGACAGACGCCGGTCCGAGCTTGAGTTTCAGGTTGCCGACTTCGTACTCCTGAAGGTCTCTCCTTGGAAATGAGTGATTCGATTCAGGAAGAGGGGCAAGTTGGGGCCCCGGTATATTGGGCCTTTTCGTGTGATTGCGAGGGTAGGCCGGGTGGCCTACCGTTTGGAGTTTCCAACGGAATTGAGTCACATCCATGACACTTTTCATGTGTCGCAATTGAAAAAGTGTATAGCCGATGAGTCGGCAGTGATTCCATTAGAGGACATTCAGGTGGATGCGAGCCTGAATTATGCCGAGAGACCAGTGGCCATCAGAGATCGGAAGATCAAGGTTTTAAGGAATAAGGAGATACCTCTGGTGTTAGTTCAGTGGCAGCACCGGAAGGGATCGGAAATGATCTGGGAGCCGGAGCGTGAGATGCGGGAACAGCATCCGGAGTTATTTTCAGAGTGAGACTTCGAGGCGAAGTCTAGTTCTAGTGGGGGAGAGTTGTAACAGCCCGGAATTCCAGATATCGTTATATTTATGATTTTGGGCGTTTTAAGAGGGGACTCGGCGAGTTGGACCTCAGACTCGCCGAGTAGGATCGCGGATCTGGTTGCGGGTTCGCGACTGGACTCGACGAGTCCGGATATGGACTCGGCGAGTCCGCGCTGTTTAGCGAAACCCTAACCGTCCAGGTTTGGGACGTATATAAGGGGCCTTATGGCCGTCATTGTTCACCCTAGTCCTCTGAGAGAAACCCTATCACGATTGGGAGCATCTGGAGCAAGGTAGAAGACCATTATTGATCTTGGAAGTGTTATCTTGCAAGGAGGAGGAGGCTTGGTTAAGGGAACAACAAGAGAAGCCACATTCTGAGGATTTGGAGACACAGAACACGTTATTCAGGTAATATTTCGAGTTGCATTCTTCTATGTTGATGTGTATATGGATTTAGGGTTTATTGAACCCTTTTGTGGCTAGATTGAGTGTTTCCTTAGTCCCCCAAGCGATTGGAACCCTATATTGGGACCCTTGGAAGTCCAGAATGTCCCATGCCTGAGCTTTTCGGGAATCAATGGAGGTTTTGGATTGGAATCCTTATGCCTTAGGTCAAAACGTAAATTATGAGTCATGGGGTGTATTATGAGCACCGAAATGAGGACTTTACGTGATGAGTCAGTCTAGGAAGGCCAGACCTATGAATGGTCGGAGCAGATTTGACCTTAGAAAGCAGTTTGAGCGGTTGCATGGCATGGACTTTCCGAGTCCGATGAACAGACTCAGCGAGTAGCTTGAAGATTAACTGGGACTCGCCGAGTTGTTCTTCAGACTCGGCGAGTTGAGTCGGGGTGGCCCCGCGATTCTTCCAGGAGGAACTCGTCGAGTCAAGGGGGATACTCGACGAGTAGAAAGGGAATCTTAGAGAATTGATGAGGACGTCTAGACTCGCCGAGTCGCCCTAGCGCTCGCCGAGTCCGGTCAAGTTGACCGTTGACCATTGACCAGAGTTGACCTATGTTTGACTTCTTAGGGATAGTCAAACTTAGAAGATAAAAGTGTTGATAAGAGATGTATGATGTTATAGGGAGATTGTAGCTCGGCGGATTGAGCACGAGTGATTTCGGGATTTGCTAGCTTTTGATATTCACGAGGTGAGTCTTCTCACTATACTGTACCCGGAAGGGTTTGACTATATGACCGAAAGGTCGGATATGATATGTGATATATGTGCTATATGTGATAAGTTAACTGTTATACGTGTTAGGTATGTTATGTGGGCCGGAAGGCATTATGTTAAGGGCCGGAAGGCGATTATGTTATGGGCCGGAAGGCGTTGTGTTGTGAACCGTAAGGTTGGCGTGGGTAGGACCGGAAGGTTTACCCAGCAGGGACGGAAGTCCCCTGAGACACATGGACCGGAAGGTCAGGGCCTGGAAAGGCGTATGTGCGTAAGTTGTATATTGGGGAACTCACTAAGCATTTATGCTTACAGTTGTTGTGTATGTGTTTCAGGTACTAGCGAGGACCGTGGGAAGGCGCCGGCATGATCTGTACACACTGATAGATGTTTTGTGATCTTGGGATTCATATGATTTGTATTTTGACATGACACTTGGAATGTTTATGCCATATTTTGAATGAAAATACTTTATTTTGAAAGGAAAAATTTGTTTGAAAATTTACGTTGTTACAAAATTGATAAGTTGTGATGTCTTGGATAAGACAGACCCTAACTATGACCAATTGTGTGAAGTGTTTGTCTTGATAAGAAACTACACTAAATCTTGAATATTGGTTTTTCAAGTAATGTTTCTAGACAAAGAGAATATTATATGTCAAGAGGTCATTGGGAGTCTTAAAGATCTTGAAAAGTTTCAAGAACTAATCAAGAGTAAACCCATTGTTAATCACCAGCACACAACTTGAGGTTTGTAACCTATCGTGTTGACATATTCTTATTTTGTGCCCATTCCAGTTGGTTGACTATGCATGTGAGTTCTATGAGCACTTAATTGTTTTCATAACAACTTGGAAACAATGGTAGGCCCTCGTGCTGCCAGATGGCAAGAAATTAAGATTGAACAAGTTCAGTCATATGAGTTTGGATTTGTCACTAACCTTGTCTTGTGATTATGGTTATGACAAATTCACATGGATAAGAACACATACACCATAAAATCTAAGTGTCATACGATTTCTCTCCAATTCATGGAAATGATCGATTGTGAGGAAATGCTTTAACTATGTAGATTTTAAGGAGATAGCAAGTGTAATATTTGCATTCTCAAATTTGATTATGACTACGACATCCATCTTTATAGTTCAAATTATGAGAAATGGTAAAAGTTATAAACATTTGAGACTTATTGTCTTATGTTCTAAAATTGTTTAGACACACATGTGAGCTATCTAAAAAATTGTGTATGAGTTTGAGAAGCTTAGATAAAGGCTTACCAAAGCATCTTGTATCAGAAATTTGAACTTTGGTAAGAAAGTCAACAAGTATTGATTTCTAGAAGTCCAACTTATTTCTGGGTACATGTCAAAGCTAGTGGGAGCATAAGTGTTATGATAGTAAGATAATAATTATTATGCTAGTGTGAGCATAATTATTATGGTAAGTGCTGCGATTTAGAAATGTTAATTATAGAAAACAAAGGTTTGAATTCGCAAAGTTGCAGGGTTTGAAAAGTTGTTTTCCTATAATTAAGGGAGAGGAACTTATACTTCATTTCAAGTCTAAAAGCTTAGATTGTGAGATTTTAATCAAATTTAGTAAAGGACATATATGAATGTTATGTTGAAAACATTCGACATAAGGAAATTCTATATATGGAAATGTTATAGCAAGAGACTGGTAAAGTCTTACATAACAGTTATGTAAGACATTATGAATCGTGTCCCATATGCTTCATATATATGATCGATTGCATGTGCTATAATATTCTCTTGTTCTAATTTTCCAAATGCCTAGGGCATTAAGAGAGAAAAAGGACTAGAACCGGATATGACTAAAGTTATTAAACAACTGTAAAGGACGATCTGAAGTTCTCTAAGGATTGGTTACTTAAGGACCATTGGAAGTATAGTAACGAATGGACCATATTGATATAATTTTGAATAGATAGGATTCTGTTAAGAATGGATAGTCATATGGTAATTATGGAAAAGTTTCCATAATGGGAGTTGGATATCAAGAATCTATGAGTAAGTTAGAAACTTTTATGCAAGAAGGATGTTCAAAGCAATGTGCTTTAAATATGAGACTTCATATCTATGGAATTGTCTTGTAAAAATATCCAATGGAAAAATTTGTAATTGGCAAAGTCTCTGTGACTTGTGTACATAGCCAGTACAAAAGGATCACTGCATATAATCTTAGAATCTAACATATTATAGTAAGTGGCAAGGACTTTGTATTCTTACACTTACAATAAGGATTTGGAATTTGTGAAATGAGTGGCATTGGAAATGTTTACAATTGATCTATTTCACAAAGTAAGGACCATAGGTAAACATATTGTGCATGTCTGGAGTATGATATTACTATTGTTTTAATTCAAGTGTAAAGTTGATAAATCGAAACATTATACAATGAATAATATGTAATCAATATGGTGACTAAATAAAAGGTGTTTTATTTATATTCAAAAGTTTTGAGACCATATTGGATTCGATTATTCTTGTGTTTCACTTTGCATGTTTTGACTTCACAGATAACTAGGTTAATCAAACCATCCACAGTCAATCATACTTTGGAAGTAGGTGCTGAAGCTAGACTGTCATAAATGGGTTTGTAGATTGTCTAAAGGCGTTTAAACATAGCACAAGTTTGTTGCAGTGTTCATGAGTACTCCTGTAATAAGATTTGAGTATTGGATTAAACCTACGCTCATCTGAACCACTTCATGGATTTTATCATTAGTGATTATGAGACGATAATATCTTATATTCTTTAAACCAAGACATGTGAGTTGTAGTTTACAAGTCGGTTGCACATTGACATATGTAAACACACTAGTAACATGGTGTAATAAAACATATTGTTGTGTGTGATATTATGAGTAAGTACAAGCAAGCATTTGAGTCGAAGTTTATCTATTCCTTTTACCCAATGTAGGATAAAAGCGATATCTATGGTCCCCTCGATGATTTAGTGATAAAAATCATAAGTGCTAGGCCAAGCCTCGACTGATTTGATTTGTTCAATTAGTCAGTTGTCATAAATTGGAAATCGAGAAACAACACAAGAACAGAAAGAATGATTATAATCCATGTCTCAGTTCATACGATATCTAGAATGGAGGAATATATGATCCCTTATCTAATGGACGCGTCATTGACTAGTTCATAGTTCGACAATGTCTTTTGAGAGCTATGATTGCTAGTCTGGATTTTGGAGTCGTACTTGCAATAATAGTTATTAGACTTATCCAAGTGGGAGACTGTTGTATTAGGTGTCTAAGCCCATAAATATAATTGGTATGTACTCGACCCGAGAGTAGCATGGTCCATTTGGGTTGCCTTCACCAGAACAATCTGATAGGATGGATATTGGAGAAAGAGGTTATTTATGATTTATTAATATATTACAAGTATAACAGATTAATTGTGAAATGATATTATTTAATTAGTATTCATGAAGAATTAATTTGGAATTAATTTTGTTATCAAAAGAGACTAATTAAATTAACGGGGATTGATTATGTAAGTCAGTGATATATATATATATATATATATATATATATATATATATATATATATATATATATATATATATATATATAGTGTTTGGGCTATTGATCCATGTTGGGCTAAGTTTTATGTAAGTATCCATGAAGAGTTAGCCCACATGAGATATGGATCATAACCCTAGTGTATGGATAATGGTTTACCCATGACTCTTGGAATCCTACACTATATATGTGATTCCCCTTAGCCAAAATCGGTTACCCTAAGCATACTAAGACCTATAAGTGATTTTAGTGTGCTCCATACTCTCTCTCAAATTCCTCCTTTGTTCATGGTGTTTTGTGAATCATTTGAGGCATCACACTTGAGGTGCTAAAACTTTCTAAGGCCTATAACTACAACTACATCAAGAGGTATTCATCTAACTATGAGTTTTATATTGTATATCATCTATTGTATGCTAGTTAGGATGTATGCTTTGGAAAATTAAAATTGCATGTATAATTAGAGAAAACATAGATCCAAAGCATCTAGGGTTGCATGTGTACCATATGAGTGTTATAATGATTAAAACCCAACACTCATCTCTTTATTTATGTTGATTTTCTTCTTATATCTATGTGTTTTGTTTTAGTATCATTCCTCGTAAACTGTATATGTGCTTTGGTATTGTCTGATTCTAGGGCAACCTGATCCTTTGTATCTCTTCCCCCTTAGTAAGAGGTTTATTGATGCTCCGGGGGAGTTGGATTGTCCATTAGAGGTTGAGATTGCTAATGATCGTTGACGGTTCATTAAGGATGTGTACTGGCTAGGTTTAGTGAGCGGTACCCGATTGATTTGGTTCTTATTCCTTTACATGGGAACAATGTTATTATAGGGATGGATTAGTTGAGCCCCAATGGCATAGTGATTGACTGCGAGCTTCACATGGTATGTGTTCAGACCCTAAGTGGGGGAGAGTTAGTGGTCCGGGGAGAGAATGTTCAGGGCGGGCCAGTTTTATGTTCAATAGCTAGGGCCAAGCGTTATCTTAAGCACGATTGTTCCAGATTTATCGCCTATGTTATGGCTACTAGAGAGAAGGGTAAGGAGACTATGGATGATGTCCTGGTTGTTTGGGAATATCTAGATGTGTTCCCTAACGACTTTCTTGGAGTGCATCCGAAGAGGCAAGTGGATTTTTGGATTGACTTGGTTCCCGGTTCGGCTCTAATGGGCAAAGCATCATATCGGTTAGCACCTCGAGTGATACAAGACTTGTCTACATAGTTGTAGGAGCTGTTAGACAAAAGGTTCATTCGGTTGAGTAGTTCACCATGGGGAGCACCAATCGTGTTTGTGAAAAAGAATGATGGCTCACATCAGATGTGTATCAACTACTGGGACCTGAATAAGCTAACGGTGAAGAACCGTTATCCACTCCCGTGGATTGAAGATTTTTTTGACCAGTTTCAGGGTGCATCTTGGTTTTCCAAGATTGATCTACGTACAGTTAGAATCAGATGAGCGTCAGAGAGGAGGATACGTAGAAGACAATCTTTCAGACTCGTTATGGTCATTATAAGTTCGTGGTGATGCCCTTCGAGCTCACCAATGCTCCAGCCGCATTCATGGATCTCATGAATCGCGTATGTAGACCAATGTTCGATCGGTATGTAAATGTGTTTATTTACGACATCCTGGTCTATTCTAAGACTCAAGAGCCGCACGAGGAGCATTTAAGGGAGGTATTCGAGAACTTAAGGAGGGAGAGACTGTATGCGAAGTTTTCCAAGTGTGAGTTCTGGTTGTTCGAGGTTCGGTTTTTAGGGCACATTTTCAACCATAATAGTATTCTACTTGATCTAGCTAAAGTCATGGTAGTGATGAGACAGGATGTTCCAAGGTCTCCATCTGAGATTCAGAGTTTCCTTGGGTTGGCAGGTTACTATCGAAGGTTTATTCAGGATTTCGCCAAGATAGCGGTTCCTCTGACTCGATTGAAGAAGAAGACTATCACATTTCGTTGAAGGTGTCACACCCCCAAACCAGAACGGCGGAATCGTTCGGGGGCGGAGGACGTCATATTCAGTATCATAACAGTTCATAGAAAGGAAAGTACACACCACCATAATATAAATATGTTTGAAAAGTTTACATGATTGTAGGTGTTACATGTTTGCAAAAGAAATCAAATATAAGATGGTGATCCAAAATATGTTACTAACGCCAGTGCGTTAGTCTTCAGAAGTAGTTGCTACCTGGCTAGCGGTTTCCTGTGAATACAAGTTATTTCAAAGAAAAAGTGTCAACATTTAAGTTGGTGAGTTCATAAGTAGTGTTTTGAGAAGATGTATGCCATTCGAAAGTGTTTGCATGTTTTCCAGAAAAACCCTTATTCTCCTATAAAAGTATGAAATGCATATGAATGCTCGTGATGTGAATTGCAACTAATTGTACCGAGAAAATCCCTTATTTTCCTATTAGTTGTTTGGTTTGTATACAGGAAAAACCCTTATTTTCCTGACATAACTGGCAGTCTTTAAGACCGAAAATCGCAAGCAAGCGACGTGCTTGTAAGTCGTGTCATAGTTTTTCATAGTAAAGCTATACGAAAATTGCCCTTATTAAATGAAGAATAGTTTTAATGACTACTTGTTCATAAAAGCATAATACCATAATAATTGTATATCCGATGAGTTTTATAACCATACTAAACATAATATGCCTGTAGCGACGTTCTTCAGGCGTCGTAGCGTTATGACAACTGTCACCCCAAAAGACGGACTGTAGCTAACAGTCAGGGCGCGGGATCATGACTTCCCGTATAGATCTATACACATTTGACACGTTCTCCGAACGGGAGACTCTGGTTATAGACAGGACTTGCAGCATTATTTTCTAATAAAGAAAGTAACGTTTGAAGATATACACGACTCATGGATTCTCAACTAAGTCTGTAATAAGGTAGTAGTTTGTATGCAAAGTTTAACCTCTTTCACAATGTTTGACAAAGCATAAATCATAAGTTCTTTTAAATGCATAAAATGACTTAGTAAATCATAAGTTCCCCAAAAAGAGTATAAAACATTTAAAATGTATTTAAAGAGTGTTCGAAGGGGATATGAACTCACTTGACAGTTTGAAGATTGTGAGGTGGAAAACCGAGCAGAGTTTCGTCTCGGGAAACTGATTTTTCTTGGGATTCTCGGGAATCTCGGGAGTAGAATCGGCCTTCGGGACTCGAGCCAAAAAGACCAGAGCTTCGGGTTTGAACGGACACGGAAAACGAGGAAATGCTGAGAGAGAGAGAGAGAAGAGAAATGAACCCTTTCTTTGGAAACCCTCGCATTCTATTTATAGGAAGGCAGGTCTGCCTCGGTACGCGGGGCGTACGCTCGTACGCGCTGCGTACGCGTACGTCATGCATGACCGAAGCCTCGACTGCCTCGGTTCGGATGGGACGGGTTCTTGGGTTCTCGGGTCGGATGGGACGGGTTGCTGGGGAGGTGGGTCGGATGGGACGCCGGGTCGGATGGGACGTCGGGTCGGACGGGTCGGACGGGTCGGCTTCCTCGGATATGGCGACGTGGACGATCCGAGGCCAATCCTCTCGGTTACGCGGGGCGTACAGGAGTACGCAGCGCGTACTTCGGAGAAGGACGCTGACTCCTCTTCGGATAATATCCGAATTTTGAATTAAATAAATAATTAATTTATTTAATAAACTTCAAAAATCCATATCTTCTTCATACGAACTCCGTTTTCGATGGTCTTTATATCCACGCGTAGGTGAGACTACGATCTACAACTTTCGTTTAGACTCCGTTGGCAAATTCCAAAATTATTTTTATTTATTTATTTTATAACTAATCGTTTTTAAGGAATTTCTTTGAAAAATCATAACTTCCTCATGCGAAGTCAGATTTGGACGTTCTTTTTGTGTACGCTCACGGTTTAATGTTATCTATGACTTTCATTTAGATACCTAAGGCTAAATGTTATCGTATTAAAACTTTGCATTTTTCGTTTGATCGGTGTTGTCGGTTTTGACAGAAATCTTAGAATGGTCATAGCTTCTTCGCCATAACTCAGATTTTAGTGTTCTTTATTTATTTGGAATCTTTAAGACGATATCTACTACATAGCGTACTCCAAATCAGAGCTTTTGAATAATTCATTTATCGATGATATTCCCATTACATTCAAAAGGGGTTACAAGACTCGGTTTATAATGCCCGGGATAACGGGTTGTTACATCATCCCCCCGTTAAACGGAATTTCGTCCCGAAATTTAATACAAGGTAAGAGTTTTAGGGGCTGAGGAAGAGATGCGGATACTTCTGTAGCATTTGGTCTTCCCGTTCCCATGTGAATTCGGGTCCTCTCTTAGCATTCCATCGAACTTTTACTATTGGAATGCGACTCTGCTTGGTCCTTTTAACTTCCCTATCCATGATCTCGACGGGTTCTTCCACAAAGTTGAGATTTTCGTTTAACGCGATTTCATCGAGTGGAATTACAAGTGTTTCGTCGGACAAACACTTTTTCAGCTTCGACACGTGGAATACTGGATGCACTTTGTTAAGCTCGATTGGAAGTTGGAGTTTGTAGGCCACTGGACCAACTCTCGAAATGATTTCGAAGGGTCCAATGTACCTGGGATTTAGCTTTCCACGCTTCCCAAAGCGTATCACGCCTTTCCAGGGTGAGACCTTCAGTAGCACACGGTCGCCAATCTGAAATTCCAAGGGTTTACGTCTCCTGTCGGCATAGCTCTTTTGCCTATCCCTTGAGGACTTCAGTCGTTCTCGTATTTGCACGATCTTTTCGGTAGTTTCTCTGATGATCTCTGGACCAGTAAGGGTGCTTTTAGTGACTAGACCTTTTGCCAATTGGGTGTCGCCCACTTCCGTCCAGCACAGGGGTGATCTGCACTTACGGCCGTAAAGGGCTTCGAACGGAGCGGTCTTGATACTAGTATGATAACTATTGTTATAAGAGAACTTGACCAAAGGCAAGTGAATATCCCATGCCTTGCCAAAGTCGATTACACATGCTCGCAACATGTCTTCCAAGGTTTGGATCGTCCTCTCACTCTGTCCGTCAGTCTGAGGGTGGTATGCTGTACTCATGTCCAACCTTGTTCCCATGGATTTTTGCAGTGATTGCCAAAATCTGGAAGTGAACCTGCTGTCTCTATCTGAGATGATGGACATTGGTACTCCATGAAGTCGTACGATCTCCCGGATGTAGGTTCTTGATAGTTTTTCCATCCTATCGGTTTCCTTGATAGGTAAGAAATGGGCTGACTTGGTTAATCTGTCGACGATTACCCAAATAGTATCTTGGCCACTCTGAGTTTTGGGCAGTTTGGTTATGAAGTCCATGGAAATCTGCTCCCATTTCCACTCAGGTATTTCAGGTTGTTGGAGTAGGCCTGAGGGTTTTTGGTGTTCTATTTTTATTTTGGCGCAAGTTAAACACTTGCCCACATACGTAGCGATCTCCGCTTTCATGTTTGGCCACCAGTAGAGTTGCTTGAGATCTAGATACATCTTGTCTGACCCTGGGTGTACGGAGTATGGGGTCCTGTGTGCCTCGCTCATAACTACCTCTCTGAATCCCCCAAACTTTGGTGTCCAGATCCGGTTCATGAGGTAGCGTGCTCCGTCACTCTTGATTTCTAAGTTCTTGTCCATTCCCCTAAGGGCCTCACCTGCCACGTTTTCGGGTTTCAAGGCCTCTAATTGAGCTTCCTTGACTTGCGTTGATAGGTGCGAATGGATCGACATAGCTAATGACTTCACTCTCCGGCCTGAGTACTCCTTTCGACTAAGGGCATCGGCTACGACGTTTGCTTTTCCCGGATGATAGCGAATATCGCATTCGTAATCACTGAGTAGCTCGACCCATCGCCGTTGTCTCATGTTGAGCTCCTTCTGATCGAAAATGTGTTGTAAGCTCTTGTGGTCGGTAAAGATAGTGCTCTTCGTTCCATACAAGTAATGTCTCCAGATCTTCAGAGCAAACACTACTGCTCCTAGCTCAAGATCGTGGGTCGTGTAGTTAACCTCATGTGTTTTCAACTGTCTCGAGGCGTAGGCGATGACCTTACCTCGCTGCATCAGAACACATCCGAGTCCTTGGTTTGATGCATCGCAATAAACTACGAAGTCTTCTATTCCTTCGGGAAGGGATAGTATTGGTGCGGTGCACAAGGCTCGTTTGAGCGTTTGGAACGCTCTTTCTTGTTTCTCTTCCCAGTCAAAGGCCACACCTTTCTGGGTTAGGGTTGTAAGAGGCTTCGCTATTCGTGAGAAGTTCTGAATGAACTTGCGGTAGTAGCCAGCGAGACCTAGAAATTGGCGAATTTCCGTAGGAGTCTTCGGTGCTGACCAGTTCTCAATGGCCTTAACTTTGGATGGGTCCACATGGATTCCCTCTTCGCTTACCACGTGTCCTAAGAATTCGACTCTTCGGATCCAAAATTCACATTTCGAGAACTTCGCATAAAGTTTCTCTTTTCTTAATGTCCCTAGAACTTGTCGCAGATGATCGCCATGTTCTTTCTTACTTCGGGAGTAGATCAGGATGTCGTCAATGAAAACGATGACGAACTGATCCAAGTAAGGTCGGCATACTCTATTCATCAGATCCATGAAGACTGCGGGCGCATTGGTCAATCCGAATGGCATCACCACGAACTCGTAATGTCCGTAACGAGTTCGGAAGGCGGTCTTCGGCACATCCTCCTCTAGCACTCGTAACTGGTGATACCCGGACCTCAGATCAATCTTAGAAAAATAGTTCGCCCCTTGCAGTTGGTCGAATAGATCATCTATGCGTGGTAGGGGATAACGATTTTTGACCGTCAGTTTGTTGAGTTCTCTGTAGTCGATGCACATCCTGAACGATCCATCTTTCTTTTTCACAAACAACACGGGTGCTCCCCAAGGTGAGAAGCTCGGTCTGATGAATCCTTTTTCCAGTAGTTCATTCAGTTGACTGGATAGCTCCTGCATCTTTGCCGGGGCTAATCGATAGGGTGCTTTGGCTACTGGGGTAGCTCCGGGAATCAGATCGATTCTGAATTCGACTTGTCTTACGGGTGGTATCCCTGGAAGGTCCTCGGGGAACACATCGGGAAAATCGCAAACGTCGGGCACATCCTTGATGTTCCGGACTTCGCGTTTCACGTCTACAACATGTGCAAGTAATGCGTGACACTCCTTTCGTAAGTGCTTCTGAGCTTGGATACTTGAGATGATTCTAAGAGTGGTACTAGGTTTGTCGCCCAAGACAAGGAAGGTTTCGCCGGTTGGCAGATTAAGGCGAACGGCCTTATCGTAACATAGAATGTCCGCACGATGTGAACTCAGCCAATCCATGCCAATGATGACATCGAAACTCTTAATCGAGACTGGCATGAGGTTGATTTGAAAGGGATTATCGTTTAGAGTTAGGGTGCAGTTTAAGTATATCTCTTTAGTGCCTTCAGTTTTCCCGTTGGCCATTTCTACTATGAACGGTTCACTTAATGATTGTGGTATTGGTTTTAGCATGCTTTTAAAGTCGTGACTCACAAAACTCCTTTCCGCTCCACTATCAAACAAAATGCATGCATACGAGTTATCGAGAAGAAACGTACCCGTAACAACAGTAGGGTCCGCAATGGCTTCATCTTGTCCCATTGCGAAAACTCGGCCTCTTCCGCCGGTATTCCTGTTGTTTGCCTTCGGGCAGTCCTTGCGGTAGTGCCCTGTGCTCCCGCACTCAAAGCAAGCGCGGCTTACTCCGGTATTAGCAGTGGGGGCGGATTGTTGGGTTGGCTCCTTGCAATAGCGGGCTGTATGACCCTTCTTATTGCACCTGGTGCATTGAAGGCCATGACAGAGACCGTGATGGTGGAAGTTGCACTGGTTACATTTCGGTAGCTTTCCATTGTATGAACTTGTGGGGGCAGAGTTGGTAGGTACAGTAATAGCGTGGGTCGCTATCACTTGTTGTTTCTTGGGGTTCTCCTGGAGGATTTGTCCCCTCCTCTTGTTCCAAGGCCTACTCTGTCCCTGAGCCTCCCTAGGTGGAATTGCGGCTGTTGTGATGGTACTCTGTTTCGCTCCGTGATCGATGAGTCGTTGCGCCAGGCGTTTAGCGCTGTTGTAGGTGATAGGGTTGGAGGCTAGGACATGCCCTTGAATCTGGGGTGACAACCCCCAAATGTACCTTTCGACCTTCTTTGATTCTGGGTTGACCATGGTAGGGCACAAAGCAGCGAGATCGTTGAACCTAGCTGTGTAAGCGACTAGGTCAGACCTGACCATTTTCAAATTCCAGAGTTCCTGCTCAAGCTTTTGCACTTCACCCCTTGGGCAGTATTCTTCCAGTAGTAGTACCTTCAGTTCTTCCCAACTCATGGAGTTAGCGACAGTGAGCGTCACTGAGTTCACATGGCTTTTCCACCAAGTGAGGGCTCAATCTATGAAGGTGCAAGCAGCGAACTTAACCTTGCTTGTTTCTTGGCACGAGCAGATCTCGAAGACCGTTTCGGTCTTTTCGAACCATTGCATTAGTGCAATGACTCCGCCACTGCCATTAAAAGTCTTTGGCTTCGAGTTGGAGAACTCCTTGTAAGTACACTCTCTAACCTGGCCCTGGCCGGTGCCACTATTGGGATGATTCGTGCTGCTTCCTGTACCTCCATTGGCATTGGAGTTTATTTGAGAGAGGGCTGCTGCTACTGCTGCTGTGATAGCAGCCTGGACCATTGCCGGATCATAAGTTAGTGGTGGAGGTGGTGGTGGGGTTGCATTGGTACGTGCTGATCTACGAGGAGGCATTGCTCTGTCAAAAGGAAAAATGAGATATTATGAGTTTTGGTGGTTGTGAGTTGAATGATATTGAGTTAACTGCCTTAAATAGATTAAGAATTTGGTTTGATCAACAATGGGTTTTGAGCTTGATTTAGTAACGTTTGAATGGATGCACTTATGAGTTGAACGGAATACACATATTTAAAATCAGAAAAGGGGGGGTATGCCCTATATATATAAAACATATAGTTGTGTTACATCCGAGTTTAGACAAAACTTTTTGACCTTTCTAAAGGTCTCCGATTACAGAAAGTTTTAACGAAAAGAAAATTCTTATCCGAAGTCCTAATTTATAACAAAATTTGAAATCCTGGCAGGCACTATTTGCGACGTAGGTTGCGCTTGGAGCTTGACTCCGCATCTGATTGCTTCGATTCCATTAAGCGCCGATCAAAAGCGGCTTGCTGCTCCCTTAACTCGGCTAGGGCTGCAATTATCTGTGCCTGGAATGCCTCAGACTGGAGTTGAACATTATCTTGTATCTTGTCCAGCCTACGGATATCAGAAGTGTGAACCTGCACTTCCACGTTGATATCCCGGAGTCGGCTTGCTTGTACTCCGGACTGATAGGACTGATTGGCTAACTTACCCACCATTATCGGGAGTGCTCGATCAGCCGAACTGCCACCGCGGACATCGTAGAAGTCCCGACACATGCCGTAGGGAGGGCGTATGCCTTGTTGTTGGCTCCAATGATGTAGGTGACTTCCCCAGACGGGAGTGGGTCCTTGGAAGTTCCTCACATGGACAGGAGGTTGAATGGGTGGTGGATCGATCACTTCAGGCTCTGAGTCAGTACCGGAGTCATCACCCAATTCTATGGGTTCCTCATCCTCTTCTGGATCATCTTCGATCCATCCTCCGTTGCCTTGGTTGGGAAAGTAGGGGTCATTGGGGTGGTGAAATCCAGCCATTTGACTGTACGAGAAATAGGGTCATAAGAATTGAATAAAGTCGGAACATGCAAAACATGTAAATTAGTTTAAATAGCAATTACTCCTATAGCATTTAAATTATTGTGTTTGATTCTAATAACGGTTTGGTAAGTTTTTAAAATTTGTTGTCCACTGCAGACACCCCTCGGCACACGTTAGTCGGCTCTCGGACAAATATAGTTGATCAGGCTATATCCTTCCCAGTTCCGATTACGTGTCCTAAGGCGTACCTGTACTGTACAACTCATTAATAATACTTCTAATATGGTACGATGTGGAACTGTTATTTATTACTAAATGAATGCATGCTTACTTACAAAAACTAAATAGATTTAATTTCAAAAGTATGACTCTTCTCAGAGTGTTTTTGCCCAGTTGAGTTTATAGTTGTATATAAAAAAAAAATGGTTTTGATATACTTAATTCACTATAAACGATGCTCTGATACCAATCTGTCACACCCCCAAACCAGAACGGCGGAATCGTTCGGGGGCGGAGGACGTCATATTCAGTATCATAACAGTTCATAGAAAGGAAAGTACACACCACCATAATATAAATATGTTTGAAAAGTTTACATGATTGTAGGTGTTACATGTTTGCAAAAGAAATCAAATATAAGATGGTGATCCAAAATATGTTACTAACGCCAGTGCGTTAGTCTTCAGAAGTAGTTGCTACCTGGCTAGCGGTTTCCTGTGAATACAAGTTATTTCAAAGAAAAAGTGTCAACATTTAAGTTGGTGAGTTCATAAGTAGTGTTTTGAGAAGATGTATGCCATTCGAAAGTGTTTGCATGTTTTCCAGAAAAACCCTTATTTTCCTATAAAAGTATGAAATGCATATGAATGCTCGTGATGTGAATTGCAACTAATTGTACCGAGAAAATCCCTTATTTTCCTATTAGTTGTTTGGTTTGTATACAGGAAAAACCCTTATTTTCCTGACATAACTGGCAGTCTTTAAGACCGAAAATCGCAAGCAAGCGACGTGCTTGTAAGTCGTGTCATAGTTTTTCATAGTAAAGCTATACGAAAATTGCCCTTATTAAATGAAGAATAGTTTTAATGACTACTTGTTCATAAAAGCATAATACCATAATAATTGTATATCCGATGAGTTTTATAACCATACTAAACATAATATGCCTGTAGCGACGTTCTTCAGGCGTCGTAGCGTTATGACAACTGTCACCCCAAAAGAAGGACTGTAGCTAACAGTCAGGGCGCGGGATCATGACTTCCCGTATAGATCTATACACATTTGACACGTTCTCCGAACGGGAGACTCTGGTTATAGACAGGACTTGCAGCATTATTTTCTAATAAAGAAAGTAACGTTTGAAGATATACACGACTCATGGATTCTCAACTAAGTCTGTAATAAGGTAGTAGTTTGTATGCAAATTTTAACCTCTTTCACAATGTTTGACAAAGCATAAATCATAAGTTCTTTTAAATGCATAAAATGACTTAGTAAAGAATGTTACCCTTGATATGATGTTTTTGTATGTAAACGTATAAATAAAACATATTTCTATTTATAAACATATTATATCCCAAGAGGGTAAAGCTGTGTTGTGAGGGGTTTTGTATCATAATATCTTCACAAGATAGTTAAAACAACAGTATGAAAAGTATATCAAAAGGTTAATGTTTCACACGATTTTAGTCATGTGTTTACTTGTATTCCTCCCCAAAAAGAGTATAAAACATTTAAAATGTATTTAAAGAGTGTTCGAAGGGGATATGAACTCACTTGACAGTTTGAAGATTGTGAGGTGGAAAACCGAGCAGAGTTTCGTCTCGGGAAACTGATTTTTCTTGGGATTCTCGGGAATCTCGGGAGTAGAATCGGCCTTCGGGACTCGAGCCAAAAAGACCAGAGCTTCGGGTTTGAACGGACACGGAAAACGAGGAAATGCTGAGAGAGAGAGAGAAGAGAAATGAACCCTTTCTTTGGAAACCCTCGCATTCTATTTATAGGAAGGCAGGTCTGCCTCGGTACGCGGGGCGTACGCTCGTACGCGCTGCGTACGCGTACGTCATGCATGACCGAAGCCTCGACTGCCTCGGTTCGGATGGGACGGGTTCTTGGGTTCTCGGGTCGGATGGGACGGGTTGCTGGGGAGGTGGGTCGGATGGGACGCCGGGTCGGATGGGACGTCGGGTCGGACGGGTCGGACGGGTCGGACGGGTCGGCTTCCTCGGATATGGCGACGTGGACGATCCGAGGCCAATCCTCTCGGTTACGCGGGGCGTACAGGAGTACGCAGCGCGTACTTCGGAGAAGGACGCTGACTCCTCTTCGGATAATATCCGAATTTTGAATTAAATAAATAATTAATTTATTTAATAAACTTCAAAAATCCATATCTTCTTCATACGAACTCCGTTTTCGATTGTCTTTATATCCACGCGTAGGTGAGACTACGATCTACAACTTTCGTTTAGACTCCGTTGGCAAATTCCAAAATTATTTTTATTTATTTATTTTATAACTAATCGTTTTTAAGGAATTTCTTTGAAAAATCATAACTTCCTCATGCGAAGTCAGATTTGGACGTTCTTTTTGTGTACGCTCACGGTTTAATGTTATCTATGACTTTCATTTAGATACCTAAGGCTAAATGTTATCGTATTAAAACTTTGCATTTTTCGTTTGATCGGTGTTGTCGGTTTTGACAGAAATCTTAGAATGGTCATAGCTTCTTCGCCATAACTCAGATTTTAGTGTTCTTTATTTATTTGGAATCTTTAAGACGATATCTACTACATAGCGTACTCCAAATCAGAGCTTTTGAATAATTCATTTATCGATGATATTCCCATTACATTCAAAAGGGGTTACAAGACTCGGTTTATAATGCCCGGGATAACGGGTTGTTACAGAAGGCCTGAGCAGTAAGCAACTTGTGAGACCTTGAGACAAAAATTGTGTGAGCCGCCGATCCTGACCCTGCCGGGGGGTGTTGAGGATTTTATGGTTTATTGTGATGTGTCAATCACAGGTTTGAGTGCAGTACTGATGCAAAGGGGCCGCGTTATTGCTTACGCTTCGAGGCAGTTGAAGCCTCATGAGGCGAAATATCCTACGCATGATTTATAGTTGGGGGTTGTGGTGTTTGCCCTCAAGATTTTGCGGGATTACCTCTATAGGGTCCGTTGTACTATCTACAAGGATCACATGAGCTTGAGGTATTTGATGGATCAGGTGAATCTGAACATGAGGCAACGTATATGGTTGGATGTGGTGAAGGATTATGATTGTGAGATCCTTTATTATCCGGGGAAGGCCAATATGGTGGCCAATGCTCTTAGCCACAAGGAGGTCAATGCTCCAACCAGAGATGCATTATTGAGGATGACAGTGATTACTCAACTCTTGGATTAGATTTGAGATGGTCGAGTTGAGCCTATGAGCGAAGAGCACCAGAAGAGTAAGTGCATAGTCGAACAGGTTGCTTCCTTCGATGATGATAGTCGGGGGTTATTGACCCTTTTTTCGAGGGTGTGTGTTCTATATTGGCGTGGTGCACAATAGGTTTTGTTGGAAGAGACGCACAAGTATATATTCTCTTTTCATCTCGGAGTGACAAACATGCATATAGATCTTCGTCTTGATTATTGGTGGCCATGTATGAAGAGGGATGTGGCATGGTATGTAGAGAGGTGTTTGGCTTGCAATAAAGTCAAGGCCGAACATCAGCGAGCTCACAGAAAGATATAACCGTTAGACATTCATGTTTGGAAAAGGGAATAGATTATCATGAATTTCATCACGAATTTTTATTGGATAGTGTGTAAAGTGGATTTGTCATTGTGGATCGATAGTCCAAGAGCATGCATTTCGTTCCGATTCAGGAGAGTATCTATGGAGAGAAGTTGGCCGACGTCTACATCAGGGAGGTTGTGGCACGTAATGGGGTATCAATTTCAATGGTTTTAGATAGGGATGTCAGGTTTACTTCCAGGTTTCGGAATAGGTTTCACGAGGAGTTGGGTACTCAACTGCATTTTCCGCACGGCTTTCCATATGCAGACTGATGGCTAAAGTGAGCAGACTATCCAGACTAGGGAGGATATGCTTTGAGCATGTGTATTGGATTTTGGTGGGATTTAGGACATGTATCTCCCTTTGGCGAAGCTTTCGTATAACAACAGTTATCACGCCAGCATTGATCGACCTCATTTTGAGATGCTCTATGGGAGGAAGTGCAAGACCCCAATATGTTAGGGTGAGGTCGGTCAGCGAGTCAAGGGGAGTACTGAAGTGGTACTCAAGACTACCGAGTTGATTCAGCAGGTTTGAGGTAGGCTTCAAACAACACAGAGTCGGCAGAAGAGCTATGCCAACAAGTGGCAATCTGATATAGAGTCCTAGGTTAGGGATATGGTTCTCCTACAAGTTTCACCTTGGAAAGATGTTATCTGATTCAGGAAGAGGGGCAAGTTGCGCCCTAGGTACATTGGTCCTTTCAGGGTTATGGCCCGGGTGTGTCGGGTTGCTTATTTCTTGGATCTTCCTGAGGAGCTTAGTCAGATCCATATCACATTTCACATCTCTCAACTATGGAAATGTTTGGTTGATGATTCCGCGGTGGTTCCTTTGGAGTATATTCAGGTGGATGACCATCTCAATTATATCGAGAGACTGATTGACATCCCTGACAGGAAGACGAAATATCTACGGAAAAAATCGGTGGATCTGGTAAACGTGCAATGGTAGACCGCAAGGGTTCAAAGTGGACGTGGGAGCCCGAGGTCGACATGAGGGATCATTATCCGAAATTATTCGCAGCAATGGAATTTGAGGACGAAGTCTGATTCAAGTAGGGTAGAATTGTAACATTTTCATTTTCAGGTATTTTCCATTATTGCCCTTATCTTAAAAACATTGACATTTGGTCCCTAGCCTAGTATGCTAGGCGTACTGGCTCGATATTCGTATTGCGGAGGCGCCCTCGTACGTGGGTCGTACATGCAGATACGTGGGGTGTACGGCCACCATGGGCAAATCCTCATTTTTAGGGTTTGTGCCCTATTTAAACACCTTAAGTTGCTCCGAGACTCTGTTATGACCAACCTCCACCTCTCCAAACCCTAAGAACGAAACCTTAATTTCCCTTTGAGTGTTTTGAGCTTAGAAGTGAACTTTAAGGGTGTTTTTGGTGATTCTGAAGGAAGATGAACTCTTGGAAGTTACATTGGTGTGGCTAGAGCTTATTGATCCAGAATCATCATCAACTTGGAAAGCTATTTGAGGTATAAAGCTCTTAACTTGATGGTTCATTTTTTTAGATCAAGTTAGGACTTGTTTTTGTGCTTTTTATGGTCCCCTAAGTCCTGCATAAGTGTATGAGCTACCCCAGAAGATAAGGATGATATATCTTAGCATTTTTAAGTCCCTTATTCATAAAAATGCAATGTTGATGAGTTATAGTGGACCATGCATGAGTTAGAGTTCTTATTATGGATTTTATTGAGTATTGGGTACCATTAAGACATGCAACGGAGTAAAGTTGTCAACTTTAGATGTTAAGACATCATTTAGGATCAGATCTGAGAATTTGACATAGAGGC
This sequence comes from Lactuca sativa, assembly GCF_002870075.4. NCBI lineage: Eukaryota > Viridiplantae > Streptophyta > Magnoliopsida > Asterales > Asteraceae > Lactuca > Lactuca sativa. Next base: position 226,223,970 of record NC_056631.2, on the reverse strand, counting down.
TTAACCAATTAAGCACTTAATGGCAAGTTGGCATTGTTGCGGAGTACACTGGGTGTACCCAGCTCATATGCAGCGTGTACTGGCCAAGGATGGTGACGTAGGGCATAAATCTAAATACGCTGGGCGTACTCAGCAGCCTTGACTTTTGTTGACTTTTGCGATTTGGGCCATATTTGGACTCTTAAGGTTTTGGGCTTTGTTGGGACAATAGTCTTTCTGACTTTGGGCCATTGTTAGACATTGGGCTTTCTTGTATTTAGGCCCATAATGGGCCTTAGGCCTCATTTAGAAATTTCGGCCATATTATGCTTTTGGAGCCATTCGGTTGGGCCTTGGTTATTGGGCCAAGTGAGGACAGGGTAAAATGGTCTTTTACCCTTGGAGTTGGAAAAATGAATGTGTAACACCCCGAGTTTAGAAGTGCAAGTTCAGGGTTCTTAGTGTAAATGAGGAATGCCGACTCGGCGAGTCGAGTCGCGATTTTGGTCACGCGTTAAGTGACCAACTCGGCGAGTGGGAGGCTGGACTCGGTGAGTTGGTGCTGGAATGAGAAAAACCCTAATCTGGAGTTTGTGTTATATATAAAGAACATAATACCCTCTCTTCAGCCTCTTTACATTCCCTTTGAGTCCCAGAAACCCTAATAGCCGTGAGTGAGAGCTTGGAGAGTGTTTGGATCTTTGAGAAGTGAATTTGGTGGAGGAGACTTGAAGAGCAAGAGGCAACCATCAAGGATTTCATGTGGATATAGAACCCACTCCAGTTTGGGACACATTTGTGAGGTATTAAGGTGTTACCTTGACCTTTTCTTCTAGAATCATTCATTTGTGGAGGCTAGGGTTTTCCTTGGTTAAAGGGATTGTTATAGAAGCTAGATCTGAAGCTGAAACTTCATATCTAAACTTCTTTTGAGTCCTAAGTTCCTAAAGTTTTAGTCCTTGGATGATTGGTGAAGCCCCTTTTGTCTAAAACCCAATCCCTAGTGTGTTTTGAGTTTATATCTCCTTGATATCGTGTAACGTTTGCAACTTTACGTGAGGGATGGCCTGAAGAAGGACAAATCTATGGATTTGAGCCCCAACACGGCTTAGAAAGCCACTGCATGGGTTAAGAGCTGGAGATACTCTGTGAGTCGCATGGGTGGACTCGGCGAGTTGGATGAAGATAGGAAGGAACTCGATGAGTTGGAAGAACAACTCGGCGACTCTGTTGAATATTGCCTTGGACTCGGCGAGTCTGTTCGAGGAGTCCTAACCTTTTCTGGTTCAGTCGTGAAGCGGTGAGTGGAAGGATGACTCGGTGAGTTGAGCATAAGGGGATTCAGAGTTTGTTGGACTCGGCGAGTCTTGGGGCGACTCGGCGAGTTGAGTCGTGTTATGGGAATTTTCAGAGCATAGGGACTCGACGAGTCAACGGGGTGACTCGGCGAGTAGAGTCAGTCAGGAAGTTTGACTTTGACTGAGGACTTTGACTTTGACCAAGAGTTGACCAGTTGACATCCAGGGGTATTTTTTTAATTATTGGTATTTATTGAGTTCAGTCTTTTGGTATTGATCAGTGGTGGAGTTCGTATCGAAGGTGGGAGCAGCGTCATCTTATCTTTTCAGTCAGCGGTTGCGAGGTGAGTTATCCTCACTATATAAACAGGGTCAAAGGCACCAAGGTCGGCCCTTTATCGGATGGGAATCCGGGTAGTTGTGTGTTATGTTATTGCTTTGTTATGTTTGCATCCTGGTAGTTAGGATGGTATATGTTAGAGACCTGGTTAGGGTCGGTATCCTGGTTTATCAGATGATGCTATGCTAGTGACCAGTTAGGTTGGAATCCTGGTAGGGATGTGCTATGTATGTGATCTGCTAAGATCGGTTTGATTAGTTGTGAATTGGTATTTGATTATATGTTTATGTGCACATGGTTGTTGGACTGGGGTTGGGTTGAGGCGGGTCTTGCTTTGTGATGTAGGCCAACACACCCAGGGTGGACCGGTTTTCCCGAAGGCCCAACGAGCGGTCCGGATAGACTGAAGGCCCAAGAGGGGGGACCAGACATGCTGAGGCTCGGAGAATGGACCAGGCCAACTGAAGGCCCGGTGCGGGCGGGCCAGTCATACTGTAGACTCAAAGAGTGGATCAGGTGGATTGAAGGCCCGGTGGTGGCGGACCAATCACACTGTAGACTCAATGTATATGGCTAGACTCGGAGGGTGGACCAGGTGGACTGTAGGCCCGGTGCGGCAGACCAGTCACACAGTAGACCCAAAGTGCATGGCTGTTCTGTTATGTGTATGGTATATGTGGTTGGTATTTTGGGGGTATCTCACTAAGCTTTTGGGCTTACAGTTGTTGTTTAATGTTTCAGGTACTTCAGGAGACCGTGGCAAGGCGAAGGCGTGATTGTACCACTCCTCGTGTTCATGTTTTATGATATGGTTCTGGGAATACTCTGATAATAAATGTATTGGAAACCTTTTTGTAATGAATTAATGAAATTGGGTTGTTTTTGAAAAGTTTAAATTGGTTGAAAATTTTTGGATGTAACAAGTTGGTATCAGAGCCTTGGTTTGAGGGAATTGGAGGAACATTCGTGTGAATCCAGTCTCAAATCAAGGAGAGTTTTCAAAAGAGAATTTAAAATGGTTTCCAAAATGAGTAAAGGAGGACGCGGAGGTACGATCAGCCGGAGCCAGTAAGTTAACCCAAAATTACCATACAAGTTATTTGATTATGTGATATGTTAGAACAACATGCTAGTGTTAGGCTAGGGATCTTTAGGGAGTGCATGATAGAGTTGCCTGATTGTGATGCCTGCTAGCCTAGGATCTCCTTTTACGAGATTTTCAGTGTTCCTCTAGGGGAGAGGGTTGATTGCTTGTTATGTATGTTCATCTCTAGGGTGTTGTGGTGATACTTGATATAAATATGGGTAAGTGTGGAAGGTAGTATGGGCCCGTACTACTGAAAGCACAGGACCCATACGCGTATCAAGGAAGTCACAACCCCTAGGGTTGGGTTGGGGGTTGGTTCCCGGGTCGGTGGGAATTATTTGATGTTTTGCGGTGTTTTCAGTATGGTGGTTACGAGGCATGCTAGGAGTGGATCCGGGTCAGGATCGGGAGCAGGAGGGGGCGGTCAGGGTGGATTGGTGCCAACCAAGGTAATCGGTCAGATGATCACGGATGAGTTTAACGCTAGGATTCGTGAGATCCTGCATGATGAGGTTGCTACTATGTTCCGGGTCGAGTGCCGGAGCTGTTTGGGTCGATCAAGACCGCCATGGTCGAGTATTTTGATGAGCGCTATGCAGCTCTTATACTGACGGATGCCGCGAAAACTACAACAGCTGTAGCAGCTGCAGGGGGAGGAGCCGGTAAAGGTTTTCAGTATCGGGACTTCGATAATACGAAGTCCCCTACTTTTGATAGAGTTGAGGATCCGATTGTTGCTATGAGATGGTTTTCAGACGTGGAGGGATGTTTCTTCACGTGTTCATGCCCTGCGGATCAGAGGGTGAGGTGTGCGCTGAACCTATTAAGGCTCGGGGCGAAAGATCGGTGGAGGTTGACTACGGGATCTTATTTGGATGCGCAGCGGGCTGTGGTTTCTTGGGATCAGTTTCGGGAGATGTTCAGCACTCGCTATGTTCCACGGGTTCAGAGAGAGAGAGGTTGGTACAGGAGTTCCTGGAGCTGAAGCAGGATTCAGAGTCGGTGACGGAGATCACCAGGATGTTCACTGAGAGGGCGATGTTTTGCCCGGAGTTTGCTTCGAAGCAGGCCCAGATGTCCTGATATCTTAGTATGCTCAAGAGGGATATCAGGCAGTTTCTGTCTACGCAGATGTGCGATACCTTGTTAGAGTTGCAGGAGGCCGCCAGGCGGCGTGAGTTGGAGCTTGAGCAGCAGCTGAGAGAGTAGAGGCAGGCCCCCATGCAGTCGCAGCCGGTGCCGAAATGGTCCAAGGACGTTGATTCTAGGTTGGGTGATCAGAGCAGCCGCACTTGTGGGAAGTGCGGGAAGGGTCACACCGGAGTTTGTAGGTCCGATGGTGTGTGCCGCAAGTGCGGGATGGAGGGGCATTATGCGATGGATTGTCGTCAGTCAGCCCCAGTTGAAGATATGAGGATTTTTTATTAGTGCCATCAGGTTGGTCACATGAGGGCCAACTGTCCACAACTTACTGTAGGACCAGTGCAGGCTCCAGCACCAGCCACTTTGAGGATTACGGGTGGAGTTCAGGGTGGAGCTAAGCCCCCAAGGGCTCTAGGACGTGCTTTTCAGCTTATAGCATAGGAGGTCAGGGTAGAGTCGGATGCAGCTGCGGGTATGTTTCCTTCTTGATATCTTGTTATCTTATGGTTGTTATGGAGCATTTTATATCTGCTAGTCTTGTTCGCATGATTCATTGTATTGTATTCGTTCGTCCTTTCTTCTGTTATCGTATGATCAAGGGTCTTGGTATTGGGAGTGTTAGTATCTGGGAGTTGTAGGCGGTTAGCATCCAAGGGCTTGATGGTCAGAATTTGGTTGCATGGTCTTGTTGTCGGGAATAGCAATTGTGTTTTGGAAAGTGTTCAGCGGGAAGTCGAACTCCCTTAGAGTTCGTGATGGGCGATGTCGGGACGTGATTTGTGGAGGTTGCTCGTTTCAGAACCAGTTCAAGTATAAGAGAATTTGTCGAGTAGGATTGTTTAAGTGATGTCGGTTGGGTCACCGGTGGTTGGTAGTCAGTGCTCTAAGTGGGGAGAATTGGAAAATTCTCAGGGGGATCGACAGCCCGAGAGGTCAATTAGCTGTTCGGGTTTCAGCAGTGTTCAGTCAGCCAAGAGTGTGGGCTAGTACGAGTATGTGGCAGACGAGTGGGGCGGGATACAGACCAAGGTTGGGCCTAGGGATAGGCCAGGATTTGAGTATAAGGAATGGAGTTAGAGTTTGAAACCCGAAGAGGGCTAGAACATTATGTATGGGAGAGATTCCCGGAAGGAATGGTTTAGGGTGACGTAAGACAGTTTGAGCGATCCAGAAAAACTGAAGGCTGGAAGGCATAACAGTCAGATCAAAGGCTCAGGGAACGGTCCAGCCAGGTTGAAGGCCGGGAGGGCGGTCTAGACATACTGAAGATTCTGAGAGTGGTCTAGATAGGCTGAAGGCCTGGTAAGGCGGTCCAGTCATGGTGAAGACTTTGTATGTGTTAGTGGATCGGTTCGAGGAGAGTGAGAAAAGGCGTCACCAGGGGATGATAATTGATATGGTCTGGCCCCAAGTATTGATCATGTTAGTTGAAAGCAATGCAAGCAGATTCAGAGTTTATGGAAGTTCGAGAATAGCAGTTGCTCTACATGGATAATGTAGAGTGAAGTATAGCTCAGTGGCACATGCAGGTGCAGTAAGGGTTGTTGAGTAGATTTCCTGGAAAAGAAAGGCATGTAGCTCCGGAAGGAGCGTAGGTACTCCAAAAGAGGAGGAAGTGGAGTGAGTGGATTATCAGCAATACTTCAGCTATTGGTAGTAAGTACTGAGATGGTACCAGTGGTATGGGAACACATCCGGGTTGGGTGTCCGTTGAGGTTGCGGAAGGATTTCTGGAAGTGTAGAACCAGAAGAGTTCAGAGGGGATGCAAGGAGGGAGCCCTGGATTTTGCAATATGGTTGTGATCAGTAAGCTATGTATGTAGCGATAATTCATCCTGGGGATGTGTGAAGGTATCGTCAGTGTGCCGGGTTTCAAGCCCAAGGATGTTAGAGCAGGTTCAACATGCGTATGTGACTGCAAGGGAGAGCTCATGGGAGTTGCTCAAGAGCTAAAGAATGTGCCATCCTGTCAGCTCAGAAAGAAACGAGTTGGTTTCGAAAAGGAAAGCGGGGTGAGTCCCAGGAGTGAATTCGATAAAGGATATGCCAGACAAGGAAAGGGGGTAGCAATTTGGTACCGGGTCAGGACCCGGTGGTCCGGGGTAATGTCTAGCTTTGTAAGGGTTAAGTGATTGTTGTGATTTGGAGTGATGAAAGTATCATCGGGTGATCATTTGTTTATGAGGGTTGTTATCAGAGAAAGAAGTCGGTGGCTGGGTTGAATCAGTTGTCGAAACTCTGGGAGAGAAGAGTTGGACTTTATAGAGGCGATCGGAGGAACCTGGTTTGGTCGATACCAGGAAGAGCGTTGTGGGAGTATTATCGGGAATTGTGTGCTGCAGCAGGCTTCGACAACGAAGCCTAATTTAAGTGGGGGAGAATTATAACACCCCGAGTTCAGAAGTGCAAGCTCAGGGTTCTTAGTGTAAATGAGGAATGCTGACTCGGCGAGTCGATGGATAGACTCGGCCAGTCGAGTCGCGATTCTGGTCACGCGTTAAGTGACCAACTCGGCGAGTCGGAGGTTGGACTCGGCGAGTTGGTGCTGGAATGAGAAAAACCCTACCTGGAGTTTGTGTTATATATAATGAACATAATACCCTCTCTCCAGCCTCTTTGCATTCCCTTTGAGTCCCAGAAAACCTAATAGCCGTGAGTGAGAGCTTGGAGAGTGTTTGGAGCTTTGAGAAGTGAATTTGGTGGAGGAGACTTGAAGAGCAAGAGGCAACCATCAAGGATTTCATGTGGATCCAGAACCCACTCCAGTTTGGGACACATTTGTGAGGTATTAAGTTGTTACCTTGACCTTTTCTTCTAGAATCATTCATTTGTGGAGGCTAGGGTTTTCCTTGGTTAAGGGGATTGTTATAGAAGCTAGATCTGAAGTTGAAACTTCAGATCTGAACCTCTTTTGAGTCCTAAGTTCCTAAAATTTCAGTCCTTGGATGATTGGTGAAGCCCCTTTTGTGTAAAACCCAAGCCCTAGTGTGTTTTGAGTTTATATCTCCTTGATATCGCGTAAAGTTTTCAACTTTACGTGAGGGATGGCTTGAAGAAGGATAGATCTATGGATTTGAGCCCCAGCATGACTTAGAAAGCCATTGCATGGGTTAAGAGCTGGAGATACTCGGCGAGTCGCATGGGTGGACTCGGTGAGTTGGATGAAGATAGGCAGGAACTCGAAGAGTTGGAAGAACAACTCAGAAAGTCTGTTGAATGTTGCCTTGGACTCGGCAAGTCTGTTCTTGGACTCGACGAGTCTTGTCGAGGAGTCCTAACCTTTTCTGGTTAAGTCGTGAATCGGTGAGTCGAAGGATGACTCGGTGAGTTGAGCATGAAGGGACTCAGAGTTCGTTGGACGCAGCCAGTCTTGGGGCGACTCGGCGAGTTGAGTCGCGTTATGGGAATTTTCAAAGCATAAGGACTCGACGAGTCAACGGGGTGACTCGGCGAGTAGAGTCAGTCAGGAAGTTTGACTTTGACTGAGGACTTTGACTTTGACCAAGAGTTGACCAGTTGACTTCTAGGGGTATTTTGGTAATTATTGGTATTTATTGACTTCAGTCTTTTGGTATTGATCTGTGGTAGAATTCGTGTCGAAGATGGGAGCAGCGTGATTATCTTTTCAGTCAGTAGTTGCGAGGTGAGTTATCCTCACTATATCAACAAGGTCTAAGGCACCAAGGTCGGCCCTTTATCGGATGGGAATCCGGGTAGTTGTGTGTTATGTTATTGCTTTGTTATGTTTGCATCCTGGTAGTTAGGATGGTATATGTTAGAGACCTGGTTAGGGTCGGTATCCTGGTTTATAGGATGATGTTATGCTAGTGACCGGTTAGGTCGGACTCCTGGTAGGGATGTTCTATGTATGTGATCTGGTAAGATCGGTTTGATTAGTTGCGAATTGGTATTTGATTATACGTTTATGTGCACATGGTTGTTGGACTGGGGTTGGGTTGAGGCGGGTCTTGCTTTGTGCTGTAGGCCAACACACCCAGGGCAGACCGGTTATCCCGAAGGCCCAGCGAGCAGTCCGGATAGACTGAAGGCCGAAGAGGGCGGACCAGACGTGCCAAGGCTCGGACAGTGGACCACGTCGACTGAAGTCCCGTTGCGGGTGGACCAATCATACTGTAGACTCAAAGAGTGGACCAGGTGGATTGAAGGCCCGGTGCGGGCGGACCAATCACAATGTAGACTCAATGTATATGGCTAGACTCGGAGGGTGGACCAGGTGGACTGTAGGCCCGGTGCGGCGGACCAGTCACATAGCAGACCCAAAGTGCATGGCTGTTTTGTTATGTGGTTGGTATATGCGGTTGGTATTTTGGGGGTATCTCACTAAGCTTTCGGGCTTACAGTTGTGGTTGAATGTTTCAGGTACTTCAAGAGACCGTTGCAAGGCGAATGCGTGATCGTACCGTTCCTCATGTTCTTGTTTTATGATATGGTTCTGGGAATACTCTGATAATAAATGTATTGGAAACCTTTTTGTAATGAATTAATGAAATTGGGTTGTTTTTGAAAAGTTTAAATTGGTTGAAAATTTTTGGATGTAACAGAATGAGATTCCTAGTTATGGTTTATGGCCCAATTATTTATTACGGTTTAATTTGATTGATTAGCACAAGGATTTTTCTGAATCAGTAGTCAGAGCATTTATCTGATTTTCAGCAGTTTGAGGTCAATCTCCTCACTATGATTAACGGGTGGAAGGCACCAATGTCGGCCTATGATTTATTGTGTTTAGGATTCTAGTTGTTTGTGTGACTCTTCTATGTCTAGTATGTGATATGTATATCGAGTAAGGTCCAATGACAGGCGATTTTTGATGGGTGTATTGTATGCTATTTATCTTACTAATTTTTGCATGTGTTTATGTGTATATATGAATGTCGGGCGGGGCCCAATGCTAGGCGAGGCCTGATAAATGTGATGGGCGGGGTCCATTTAATGTTCTGACAGACCTGTTCCCAGCAGGGCCCGATGGTTGTTGGGCATGCACCACTACAAAAAGCGCTAAAAGACCCGGTTAAATAGCTTAAAGAAGCCGGTTTTGCAACCGGGTTTGATGCTAGCGAGTCCTATGTGAAATCTGGAATAGGACCCGGTTCTAAACCGGGTCTTTTTATTACAAATAGAGCCCGGTTTGCTTTTACATAACCGGGTCATATAACACTCCCTGTGCTAACTATGTAGGAATATTAGAACCGGTTTTCTCCAATATAACCGGGGCATATGAAAACAAAATATATACCGGTTCATACAAACAACCGGGTCATAATAGACTTTTACCCTTTTTTACACAATAGGTTTAGAACCTGGTTTCTAAATAAGCAACCGGTTCCTTTTAACACTCTTATATATTTTTAATATCATTTTATAAAAATAACAGTACAATACTTATAAACTATCAATTTATAACACATACTGTAAAAATAAACAATGTTTTTATGTGGAAATGTTAAATAAACCATAATAGTCATTGATTAAAATATAATCAAACAAAGACAATTGTCTAAGTAGCAAAAGAAATCATGGATTTGGTAATTTCATACATCATACAACTTGCATGAAAAATTACAAATAAAAAAAGAAAAAAAAAACATTTGTCATGACTTGGCATAGGGATTGTCCAAAAAATCAATTGTAGTGAGTTTCTTCTAAATTCCCTGAAAAATAAACAAATGAAAGTAAAAATGTAAGAACTCCAACAAAAATAATTAAACCAAAATTAGGAAGTTTTGGAATTCATTAACTAACCATATATGTTTTTTATAGGACCACATCATTCATAAAGTTATTCAAAAACTCTCTAGACCAGATAGCAACAGTTGCAACCAACATCTTTTCTTCAAAGGGACTTTTGTCATCCCAAATGCTACCGGACTATATTAAATGTAAAATTAAACATATTCATTAACAAACCAAATATTTTGTTGCAATAAAAAAAATCAACAAATATTAAAAAAGTACTTACTTTACTTGGAAATCCATGTTGTCTTGTCGTCAAGAAATCAAACATCCAGCGCATAACATAATGTCCGCTCTCTAAACCACCAAGTTGTTGGTTGCACTAAAAATTGTAGCAAAAAGTAAACACTAATCACACAAATGAAACTACAACTATTTGTTTTGGTATATAACAAGATGAATTACCTCAGCAAAAATCCAGCCAATTGGAGTTGAAGTGTTTTTTTCATACCTCATGAAAGCCCTTAAAAGAAATAAACAAGTGTTGTGTTCAAAATAATAAAAAGATTTATATATTGCTTTGACGTAAGTAATTTCTTACATGTCCACATGTTTTTTGAGCAGGTAATGGTAGTCGGCAGACTTTTCAATACGATCCTTAAGAGAATCCAAAATATAGACAACACGATTGCGAAAGGAAATCACCAAGAGCACCCAATGCTTACTAGAAATGTTTAAACATTTAGTATAAATAATAAGGAAAAAAAACAAAAAAAAAATAATAATAAAGATAAGAAATTATTGTACTTTTGCAAATATGGTGCAATGAGAAACAATTTTCCGTGGTGCAAACGAATGGAATCAACAAGATAACTAACGACACCCTCTGGGTTTTTCTGGCATGCCTCTCCTAGAATATTATAAGGGTTCAAGAAAGCACATTTGTTCATACGTGTCCGAACCATTGAATGAAGAATCCTACAAACAAGAAAACAAAAAATGTTATGGTCAACTAATAATAGCAAAATTTTTATGTACTTACAATTGCCAAGCAGTTATGATGGAAGCATCAATTGTTTGTTTTCTCAGCAGTCGAAAATATTCTTCACATGTAACCGAAAAATCATATGTCCCGACTTCCAAAATCCCAGAATCGGCTACAATGTTAACCACTTGGTTGGTCTTCAAGCAATCACGAAGATATTCAATCGGCCTCGCCTTGCTGGATGTTTGGTTGGGTATATTCTTTTTTGTACCAGCCCTTGAAATTGTTGGCACCAAACTTGTGGTTGGGATTTGTTTCTTCGCTCTTTGTTCCTACATTTTAATTCATTTAACGATCAAATACAATTATAATTTGTTGTTTACATAGTAGCTTAAAAAGTAAAGGATAATGCATATATACGTTTGCAGGAATAATTGCAATCCGGGGCCATTGAATTACAGTGCCAACCGCCCCTTGTAGGTTAGCAACTTCTTTTGTCATCACAGGAACAGGAAAATTTTCATATCTACTATCGATGTCGTCTATCAGAACCTTCAGGTGATTTTCTCTTAAAGGCAATGTGTGTATTAACCCATTCCCATATGGAAAGACCAATCCCTTGGCACATTTTTGGTCCAACTCCCCATAGGGTAACACCAATTCACAAGGGGTAGGCATCTGTACACATAGTAAAACAATAATAAAAATAAAAGCTCTCTGAAGGATAATAAACAAAAAAAGTGCATAATAATATAATAACTATATTTAAATTTTTAACCATTTTAAGTATATCTATTATTGTTCAAAACCTTCTAACAAAACATTTTAATTAAATAAATAAAGTCTTTTGTCTAAAACATAATTCTTACAATGTTGCATTTTCTATCACAAATATTATATTAAAATAATTTGTGCAATTATAAGAATATACAAAGAAATACATTACCACTTCTAATGATATGGAATAAAAAAATATTTAACATCCAAGAAAAAAATATTAGTTAAATCAGTTAAACAAGTATACTATCACTAAAAAAAACAATTAGATAAACATTAGTATTCAGTTTTGTTGCTCATCCCTAGTCCTAAGCATAATTTCTCTACAAACAGGTTAACAGGTTTAGTTTTTATTGTTTCTAGATGTTACCGGAAAACAAATACACTCAATTACCTTTATCGCATCCAAAGCATCTAATGTTGGAGTCGAGCCACAATTATTTTGTTGAACCCCTAAGCTTACATCATCTGGGGCATGGTTCCTAGACCCCTGTTGTAAGTCAAAGTGTGCTTGTAGCTTTGCCAATTGGGAGCCCATCAGATCTATCGTTGTCTGCAGTTTAACAATAGTTTCGTTTTCATGTTTTTTCCTCTTTTTTTTATCAGTCCCTTGCATCCCTTTTCTCAATCCAACATCATGACCAACAGCCCTGGTACGGCCCGGGTGCTCCGGTCCTATTACCTTTGTCAACAAGTCCTCTCCTGGACTGAGCTCCAAATCTCCTTCAGAGATTTGAGTCTGGACATCGACCTGTTAACAAAATCAGCAAACCAGTGAAAGTAATTACTTGAATATAAATGAATAAAAGAATTTACTTACAAGCTTGTCCACTATGGGTTGTATGGTAGGCGGTATTATGTTCAACCCCAACTCATTTTTAGATCTTCTACCCAAAACATAATGCAGTGAACGCTCGCTTTTTATCTGATACAATTGAGGTGTCAATTGACCAGATGCCATCTCTTGTTCCCACTCAGCTTTCTTGCCCCTATAACCAAGTGGTCCTACACGAGCAGGATTCTTATTATGCATCGAACTCGCCCTCGCTTTCTCACTTATCTCCTGCAAATGAAATTAATTAACACAGTTAAAAAATGCAACACAATAAGTAATATAATTACGTGCAATTAAAGTCCAACACACTTGGAACTCCTCTGATGATATTCTCTGTCTAAAGCTCTGCAATGTACTTCTTTCCAAATATGAGTAGGTCTCAAGTGGATCTCTTTGGTTATCACATTTCTTTTTAAGCCTTTTCTTGAAGGCTCTCCACTGGCTGTTGCATGTTTTAAGCACATCTTTTTTACGGTTGTCATTCGGAATATTCCAACGTTTCTGTTTTTGTTTTAGAATAAGGATACTAAGTATTAATAACACATCTTGATTAGATGAAAGTACATGTAATGGGTCTTATGTAGATAACAAACCTTAATCGCCAACCATAGCATATCTTTTTGAGCAATTGGCACTTTCTTCCAACTCGTATATTCAACAGAAATCATCGACCTCGTAATAACACCACACTCATTAGCAAACTTACTTTGTTTCTTCCCAACATGCTGACCAATATTATTGAAATCAACTTCTTGTGGCTCTTTATGGTCGACTAGTCTTGTGGCTGTTCTTTTTTTCCTCATTTGTGGTTGTGGCTGTGGTTGTAGTTCTGGTTCTTGTTGTGGCTGTGGTTGTGGTTCTACTTCTTGTTGTGGCTGATCATTCATCATGTTTATTCTGGAGGAAATATATACAACATAATATGAGACATCATAAATGTTACACTTCATGTGTTGTTACAGTAACTGCTTTTTAGATAAGTGTCAAATTTTCAATTGTTCACATGGTCAAATAAAATTTAGTTCTTGATTGTAAATATAAGAAAAATATTGTGTTTTGATCACTAGGGTCAAATAAAAATGAAGGAAACAGCTTTGAAAAGCTCTGAAAGTTCATTTCATGAGAAAGAGAAAGATCTTCAACATAAAATAAAAGAATTGGAAACAAGATTAGAGGATCTTGATCAGAGCATTGTGATTTCACAGGTAAATAATCTTATCATTTAAAACAATAAAGATTGGATTTTTATATTTAAATGTTAATATATTATATTGGAACACAGGCTTCAAGGGCTGAGGAAATTGCGTTATTAAAGAAATTAAACTAATCCATGGAAGAACTGTTGGAAATGCAAGAAAGATATTCAGAAATAAGTCTGAAATTTGCAGAAGTAGAAGGTGAAAGGCAAAAACTTGTGATGACTTTAAGAAACGTCAAGAACGCAAAGAAATCCCAGCGATAATCAAATGTTGTGATGTGGGTTGTAAGCTAGAAAACACTCAAATATTGTTATTCTTGATCAAAGAGACCCAATTTGTTTCGATCTAGTCATATATTTACCATTTTCCAACAATAATAATTGCCCACATGACTTGAAACTTATCAACAAGAGATTGATCATGAAAAAATGAAACAGCAATACGAGGTTAAGATTGAGAATAGAAGTGGGATAGAAAACACCAACAAATAATCAACGGTAATCAGAAAACGCATAAATTAAACCAAAAAAAAGGATCGGACATTCCTGTCACGTAAATGGATTCCATAACTTCATATAAAGAACGAGTTTAAGTCGAAATTATACCTCAATAGCGTAGCCTGGCTCTAGTGAATATAGCAGCGATAGAACTTCGATTTCAAGTTGCTTTAGAGAGTCTGTGTGTTCGATTGCAGTTTTCCAAAGTTGTATCAGATAGTATCTTCGAAATCGTGTACAGGGTCAAAGAGCGGGATAATGAAAATTGATGGCGGGATAATGAAAATTGTTGGCGGTATTGTTTTATTTGGAAAACAAAAGGCAGATGGTAGCTATAAATGGTAAAATGGCAAATATATATCAAAGTTTGATTTTGTTTCAAATAATAAGATCACTAACTTTTATTTATACCTTAACACCCCGTATGGCCATATAAAGTTGAAAATTACCAAAAGAAAGTATATAAAGTTGGGAATCTTCAAAATAAGAAGTGTGTAATATTATATACATGTTTTTTAAGTTTTGTAGACCAAAATAATATTTAAATATTTAATTTTATGTTAACATCTTACATAATTATGTTATAAATAATTGTTTATTTAATTTAAACATGAAATTATTTTATTAAAAAAAATATCGTACAAATATAAGAGTTGACAAAACAATATTGCATCGAAATCCTATTATACTAAAACTATTGACTAGGGATGAGCAAAACGACCGCGGAACCGGTTGGAACCAGAACCAGAACCGGAACCGGTCCGGAACCGGTCCGGAACCGGCACCCGATGGAACCGGTCGGGCCGGGACCTATACTAGAATTTTGTATTTTTTGGAACCGGGACCCGGTAAGAACCGGCCGTTGGAATCGACCCAAAACCGGGAACCGGACCGGATACAAACAAAAAGGAATGCCATAAATTTAAAAACCAGCAATGCCATAAATTGAATCGCAATAACACTGATTTGAGACAAAAGAGAAGTTAGTCTTTTAATTAGGTAACTTAATTAGATACGTATAAACAAAAAGGAAGATATGACACTAACTTAGGGGTGTTCTAAAGCTTAGTTCACCATTTCTGTCCAAAAACCATCACTAACCCATTGCTATCAGTTTCTTGATTTCTTTCATACTAGTTTACAATCCTTTAAGTTTTAAACATATAAATGGCATTATTTCATCTTAAATATATTATTAGCAACAACTACACATCTACAAATGTCGTTTTAAAGTGTGAAACTATCTTTAGGTCAAAATTTGACTAATTTGAAAAAATCCCAAATTTTATAAATTTCAAAAAGATGGTGATTCATATCCTTCATCATTTGTGTACTCCCGACATATTTTATTCCAAACTTGTTCAAAAGACACCTACTTCTTTAGGGGTATTTTAGTCTTTTTTATTATTTTCTTTGAACTTTGAATAAGTAAAGGCCATGTTGGCCATTAAAATTTAGCTGGTTCAAAACTCGAAAAACGGCAAAAACCGGACCCGGAACCGGAACCGGTAGAACCGCCGGGCCGGTTCGGTTTTTCATTTTGGCCGAAGCCGGTTTCCCGGTCTGCTTCGGTTCCGTCCGGTTCGGTTCTTTTGCTCATCCCTACTATTGACAAAGCAAAGTAACGTGTTCAAAGTCAAAACTGAGTCTGGAATATTGAAATACATTAAATAAAATCTAAACAAACTGACTAGCTAGTTCGGAAGACTGTGTTGCACGTCTTCGTTATTTTATATTCTAATGTATTTTTTTTTGTCGTCTTGTCCTGCAAACAAAACAAAATATGTTAATACAATGGGTGTACTAGATTACTACAAATTTATAATCATATTTGTGTGTTTTGTATCAAATAATTGGTTTATTACCTTTCAAAGTACATGGTTTTACGACATCCATAATCCTTCATTGTGATCCAACCTTAAGTAAGTAGTGTCATCAACACCATCATTTGAAGATGGAATGTCGATAGAAAAATGGGGGTAGCTCATCAAATTGATCGTACTCTTCCCCATCCACAACACTATCATCACCAAGTATATGTCATTTGTCATGCATCGTGATGTGCTTTCTCAAGTCCTTTGGGTCCTCAACATAGAATATATGGCTAGGTTTTTTAGTTATAATGAATGGTTCTGATACATAGTCATTTATGGAAAGGTCAAGAATTGTGAACCCATCATTGTCAACTTTAACACCTCGTTGGTTGTCAACACCTTTGCACTTTAGCACAGGCATAATGATGGTATCAAATATCAATTCATATATGTAACGTCTGGATCCTGGTATGTATTTAAAACCCTAACTTATTCATTTTCATAGGGCAACTCGATGATTTGCTAGCCCCAAACTTTTCGAGTAGAGATTGCTTGGGTCACAGGTTTTGAGGAACCTACTCGACGAGTCGGTAGCCTCAACTCGGCGAGTTCAACGAGGGATCTCTAGGAGTTGGTTCAAAAAGTCCCGATTCTATTGAATAGGAAGAACTCGGTGAGTTTGGGGATAACTCGATGTAACAACGTAAATTTTTGAAACAAAATTTTCAATTTAAAACTCATTTAATTCAAACCAAAAATCATCAAGCATCATATTATCAAATCATCACATCACATATCCATGAACTATAAGTATCAAACACCAAGATCCTCTCAGAACATAACTCGAAGCAAGGTACCACATTCAAAGTCAAACTGAAACTAAAATATTGAAGTACATTAAATAAAATCTAAACAAACTTAGTTTGGAAATTTTGTTACGCATATTTGGTATTTGATATTGTAATGTATTCTGTCGTGATTTTTACCTGCAAATAAAAGAAAATATGTTAATACAATGGTTGTACTAGATTACTACAAATTTATAATCATATTTCTTTGTTTTGCATCAAATAATTCGTTTATTACCTTTCAAAGTACATGGTTTTATGACACCCATAATCCTTCATTGTGATCTGACCTTAAGTAAGTAGTGTCGTCAACCTCATCATTTGAAGATGGAATGCCGATAGAGAATGGGGGTAGCTCGTCAAACTGATCGTACTCTTCCTCGTCCACAACATCATCAACACCAAGTATATGCCGTTTTCCATGCATGACGATGTGCTTTTTAGAGTCTTTTGGGTCCTCTACATAGAATATCTGGCTAGCTTGTTTAGCTAGAATGAATGGTTCTGATACATAACCGTTTGTGGAAAGGTCAACAATTGTAAACCCATCATTGTCAACTTTAACACCTCGTTGGTTGTCAACCCATTTGCACTTGAGCATAGGTATAATGATGGTATCATATTTTAATTCCCATATTTCGTGAATGACACCATAATATGAATCTTTAGCTATCCTTGACCTTGCATCATGATTATCTCCATATAATTCTGTTGAGGCTATTAACGTTACTCCACTATTTTGAAGCGTACTTTTTTTATCTTGTTGATTAGTGTAGAATGTATAACCATTAATGTCGTACCCTTGGTACGTTGCCACAACATGTTCGGGACCATTTGCTAGATGTGCCACAGCTTGATCAACATTGTTCACGCCATAACTTGCTTTCACTTTGTCTTTTAACCATTGTGAGAATGTTTTGTTATGTTCTGTAATCAACCATCTTTTGCTCTTACCACCATTCGACATTTCTATATATCTTTTGTGCTCGTTCACGTATGGAGCAATGATCGTCATATGTTGTAGGACTGTAAAATGTGCCAGATGCAAGTCTTCTTTCTTTGGAGTTACCCGTTTCAATCCAATTGTCCCATATCCTACAAGTCTACCCTCGTGTCGAGATTTCGGTATGCCAATACTTGTAACACCTTGTAAATAGTCAGTACAATATTCAATTACCTCCTCTGTAGCGTATCCTTCAACAATACTACCCTCTGGTCGAAATTTATTCCTTACATACCTTTTTAAGACACCCATATATCTCTCAAATGGATACATGTATCGTAGGTATACCGGCCCACAATACTTTATCTCTCTAACAATATGAGATATTAGATGAACCATGATATCGAAAAATGAAGGTGGGAAATACATCTCAAGCTGGCATAACGTCAAGATGATATCACTTTGCCATGAATCTAACACTTCAGGATCAATAACTTTTGAATGAATCATGTTAAAAAACAAACATAACTTTGTGATTGTGTGTCGAAGGCGATCTGGTAATATTCCACGAATTGCAATAGGAATCATGTGGGCCATCAAAACATGACAATCATGCGACTTCATACCAAGAAGTTTTAGTTCACTCATCGACACTAACTTCTTAATGTTAGCAGAATAGCCGGATGGAACCTTCACACCATGCAAGCACTTGCAAAAATTTGTTTTCTCAGCCTTTGACATGGTATAACAAGCTACTGGAAGATACGTGCGCTTTCCAATATTCTTAATAGGAGCAAGCTCGGGTCGAATCCCCATTTCAACCATGTCATCTCGAACATTAACCCCATCTTTTGTTTTTCCCTTGATGTTTAACAATAAGGCTATCAAGCTTTCACAAACATTTTTTTCGATATGCATAATGTCAAGACAATGTCGAACCTGCAAGTGCTTCCAATATGGTAAATCCCAAAATATAGATCTTTTCTTCCAAATATTATTTTCTAGAGGAGTTGTACCTTTATCTTTACCATTACGTTTATGTTTTCGTTTCCCTTTACCTTTGGTTTTTCCGAATGTAATGTTTAGATTTTCAACACGGGAAAATACAATTTCTCCTCGTAATGGTGGCCTTGCTATCGTGCTCTCGGTTTTACCATTAAACACTTTTTTTTTCTTACGATACGGATGGTTTTTTGGAAGATATCTTCGATGATCCATGTATACATTTTTCTTGCAATTTTTCAACCATAACGACTGTGTGTCATCTTCACATACTGGACATGCCTTTGATCCCTTTGTACTGTATCCAGATAAATTCCCATATGCTGGGAAATCACTTATGGTGCAATAAATCATGGCCCGAAGTTGGAAATTTTCCGCACTGTATGCATCATACACTTCGACACCTGGACTCCACAACTTTTTCATGTCCTCGATTAATGGAGATAAATAAACATCAATGTCATTTCCCGGTTGCTTTGGACCTTGAATTAGCAGTGACATCATGATGTATCTTCTTTTCATACATAACCAAGGCGGAAGATTGTAGATGCAAAGAAGAACTGGCCATGTACTATGGCGGCTGCTCAAGCTTCCAAATGGATTGATGCCGTCAGAACTAAGTCCAAATCTAATGTTTCTAATATCCTGACCAAATTCTTCAAACTTAGAATTGATATTTCTCCATTGAGGAGAATCTGCAACATGCCTTATTTTGTCGTCTATTGTACGCTCCTCGGCATGCCATCGCATCAACTTTGCATCTTTAGCGTTTGCAAATAACCGTTTTAATCTTGGAATGATAGGCAAGTACCATAAGACTTTAGCAGGCGGTCCACTCATTCTCATAATATTGTTTTCTTCTGTAGGATTTTTCCTTTTGTATCGTGATGTACCACATGTAATACAACTATGTAGATCTGCATAGTCGTTTCGATACAACATACAATCATTTGGGCAAGCATGTATTCTTTCAATTTCCATTCCCATCGGACACATCAATTTTTTTGCTTGGTATGTGGACACAGGTAGCTCGTTATCATCCGGAAGCATCTCATGCAAAATCTTTAGAAGACTTGTGAAGCTTGTATCACTCCAACCGTTGTTTGCTTTTAAGTTAATCAATTTCAACACAGCTGATAGTTTGGTAAATTTTGTACACCCAGTATACAACGGTTTCTCTGATTCATCAAATAATTGTTGAAATTTTTCATAATCATCTTCAGCAACATTGTCTTCACAATCATGTAACATTCCAGATAAGTTATCATAGTTGTTATCGTCTGTATCAACAATATCATCATTATACTCTAAAGCAGTTGCATTATGATCAACCAATATCTCACCATGTCGTGACCAACACGTATAATCTCTCATAAATCCACGAACTATCAAATGCTCTTCTATTTTGGCAGAATCAGTGTACATACAACAATTCTGACAATCTACACAAGGACACCATATGTAGCTTTCTCCTTTATTCACCCGATTCTCCTCTGCAACTTTAAGAAAACCACTCAGACATGCCAAATATTCATCGCATGAACGTTTAAGTCCATACATCCAGTAACTACGATCCATCTGTTATTACATAAAAGATATATATGAATAACATGCATGTAGGATAACATATGCATTTAAAGGCATATGTAATGTACATAATACAAAGTTAATCATACAAAAATATTATCGAGCGCTTGAAAGTAATAAAAATACATTGTTTTTATTCGTTAGATAAGATGAAGAATATATTTATTACGGTTCAATAAGCTTCAATATGTATTCATATGATTCAAATATAATGACGTATATTTAAAAAAACCAACATACTTAATTATAAAATATAATGAGTTATTATGTAAACCAATATATTTTTCTATACCTTTATAAAATTTTATAACATTTTGTCATAAATTTTTAACATTTGCATCAGTTAAAAATATACCACATTTTACACATAACAATATACCATTTTCATACATAAGAATATAAATAGTTTTCTAGAATTAAACAAATAAACTAATAATCATTATTGATGATATTTTGTAATATATTTGTTTTTATATATTTATAGACGTGCTTAATGTTTAATGTTTTGTTATTATTATCTTTTTAATTTCAAACAAATAATTTTTTTTAATATTTTAAAACAACTTGATGAAATAATATAATATTTTAACATAATTCCTATTATCATTATAATTGTGATATATTAAACAACAATTAAAATAAAGACGTTAATTAAGAAAGAAGTCGTAAAACATTATATAATTAAAATAAAGACCTTAATTAAGAAAGAAGTCTTAAAACATTATATAAGTCAATATAAATATTAACTTTAGTGTTGTTTATTATATATATTAAGGGATATATGGGATAATCTAAGCCTAATAGATGTTATGAAATTATAAACAATTATTTAATATTTAATAAAAATAAAAAGAAAAAAATATGACAAGTAACAAATGAATGATACGTAATGTAGACTTTTATAGATATCACAAATTCGAAGGCGGGACTTTTACCGGAAGGCGGGACTTTTTCCGCCAAATATTTCATCGTCTTTAATCCTTTATAAAGACCATTCTATACATGATAATGAAAAAAGTGAGAGAGCGAGACGAAAGGCTGATAGCGGAAGAAAGATTCATCGTCTCTGTTAATCTACTCTCCTAGTAGAGTCTTTATAAACTCGGTCCTAGGTGTGAATATAAGGAATGCAGAAGGATCATGAATCTTACATTGATTTGAGGTAATAATACTTCAGTGTATGTCGTATTCAACTAAAATCATGTTTATTGAAACCAAATTTAGGTTTTATGGTATCTAGTCAACACAATTTGAGATTTTCAGTCTTAACACTGTTTTGGATTTTCAATTCTACTTACATGTAAAGAAAATTTATTTTCTAATTTGAGAGTTACCTTTGAATGTGTTGTTGATTGTTGGTGCCAGAGATGAAAGAGATTGTGTTGATGATATCTTTAATTCCAAGGGATATTGCGAAGGCTACAACGAGACTAGAGATAACTTCGATTGTTGAGGAAACTGAATCTTTGCAATCTTCTATGCCCTTAACAGCTTCAGATTCTGTTAAACTTCATCTGTAAGTTTTCAAATTTAAAACATTAACCGACTCAGATGTGAAAATTTGAGTAGAATAGGGTTAAAAATACATACTTAAGACTTAATGAAGAAGAGTATGTGTGCTGTAGCATACGGTTTTCTTCTCCTTCATACAAGATTTATCTATTTTCTGCATATATAACTAAACAGTAAACTTATGTTATCATATAATTGAATGTAGCTTCAAAGAAGTGGAATCAATTAGAAGTATGCACCTAATTAGGATTAGAGATACTTACAAATCAACTTCTATCTTTTTGTTCACTTGATTTATTGCGTATGCTAATTGATGAACAAATACAAGTTTGTTGATGTGTCGTCTCTTCTTTTTACGTGTGTGTAAATGGAAGAATAAATAGCAACTAATTAGATAATCATATGAATCAGCAATAGTTATCTTTCAGATTTTTTTTATCAATATCTATAACTTTAAATACAAGTTTATTCTTGATCGGTTTATCTTTTGAGTGTAGCTTATCTATTTTTTTGTAGAGTACATAAATTTCAAAAGAGATAAGGATATCATTAAACAGAGAGCAAACATAGGTCTCATCTGTCAAAGAACCCATTTTTTTTGTTTAGTATCCGACATAGAAACGCTCGTAAAGATGTTGATTATTACTATGCTGCTACTGCTTAAAGTTTTTGATTGCTGACTTTTCAAGTAACATTGGTGAATGTTTACTAAATAGTTATTGAGTTTGCTGATTTTCCTTTGGATAGACGCCCGTTCATGAGAGTTTGTTGCTTTTTCATGATAGTTGTTGTTCTGGTGCTACTAATTGGGTGGCTGCGAGATAACTTCATCCCTTTAGATTCAACTTGACCATTTTGCCCCTAGTGTTATTTTTTTGAAATTCAACTGTTTTCTTGGTGCTGCCCTGTTATTAGTTGAAAATGTATATATCTACTTGTTGACAGGTGGTGATTATGATGTTTGTTTATTGTTTTGTTGTTTCAGCTACAACAATATCAATGGAGGGATTGATGGTAACTGATGTAGTATTGTTGTATTTATAACCATCAAAGTACATCGGAGGACATCGTTTGTGAACTAAGTTCAATTCTTTTTAATATGTAGTCCTAATTTGATGTAATTTATTGAACATGACTATTTTTTCATGTAATTCTACACCATTGGTCAAAAGTAATATATACATGAAAGTAAACTGATGTCTATACATCAACTGTTCAAAAAAAAACTGTTCCCTATACAAATAATAATACAAAATGCAATATAATCATCACATGAGTGATTACTTATGTTCTAGATGAAAAAACTAATATAAAAAAGAAACAAGATATGAGCATTAACTTGACTAATTGGAAGATAGGGGGTGATATGACCACTGTTTACTGTAAGGGTATGTAGTTTTTATACCAAAAAAAAGTCAAATAACTTGCTTTCATAAAAAATGGGTAATATACACTAATAGAACCCGGTTCTTCTTTTAAGGCCGGGTCATATACCCATACAACAAAAGTCCCAGTTGCTATGCAAGGGACCGGGTTACTTTAGTGTAATATATAGCCCGTTTTTTTCAAATGAACCGGGTCATATTGCTTGTCCTGTTTTAGATCCCGGTTTTTCCATTATATAACCCGGTTTTTCCAAAAACCGGGTCCTAATTGGCGACTTGTATACACCGTTTTGTAGTAGTGATGGCCCATCACATGTTTGATATGTATGGTATGAGGTATTTTGGGGAACTCCCTAAACTTTGTACTTACGGTTTTCAGTTTATGTTTCAGATACTTTCGGATCGAAGGAGAAGGGCTCAGGACAATCGCATCGCACACACCATGTTTTTCCGAATTTTGTTGACTTGATGTATTTGGATGATTATTGGCATACTCTGATTTTCTTTTATGGTTTTATGAACACGTTTTGGATGATGATTTTATTATTATAAAAATGAAACTTTTGACCTTAAATTTTGGGACATACTAGAGTGATATCAACAAGTGATGATAAAAAAGAAGGCTTCTGGATATGAAATTGTGGGGTTTGAAGTATTCCCTAGTAGTGTCAAATAAATTGCGTTGGAGCTCTTCTTGACACTATATGAAAGAAACTTGCGAATTTATTATAAATTGAATAAAATTTTATTATTAATTTGTACATTGGCTAATGGCGTTGTCATTTAATCACGACAGTGATCAATCTCGGCCTAATATTTGCACAAATTCTTTCGTTTTCATCAATATTAAACAACAATTTTTACCACTTTGATGCAAGAGGAATCTGATTAATTTAATGAATTCATTTTTATTTTCGTATGATATGTAATTATTTGTAAGTGAGATCAACAAGAGGAATGATAATATGAAATATCAGAAGAAGAGGTATGAATTATTAATCTTTTTCTTATTATTTTTAAAATCAAAGATTAAAACAAGTTTCTCTTCATTTGTCGTTGAGCTTAAGTTATGGATTTGTCAAACCTTTTTGTTTATGCTGGAACGGAGATTTCATTGTATATTGCAGGCTGTAAATGTAATTTTCAATTTCTACTCATAATAAGTTCTTCTAACACCTTTCATACAAAAAAAATCTTGACTATATTTATAATTAATTGACACTACAAGAAAATTCCTTTTTAATGACCAAGTTTCTGATGACAACTTGAAATCTGGTCACTAACAACATTATTTAGTGACCAAATATTAAGTGGTCACTGAATTTTGGTAGTGGTATATGTTTAGTGACCAAATCTGAGATTGTTGTCACTGAGTGGTCACTAAAAATCATTATTATTGTTTAATTTATAACAAGTATTAGTGACTAATATTAGTGGTCATTGATTTGACGTTTAAAGACCAAATATAGTTCTCACTATATTGGAGACTTAGTGACCAAAAATAGTGATCATTAAGCACTATTTGATTTTCAAACCTACGCATTGTGACGATATAATAGTGGTCACTGTATGGAAAGAGTTTAGTGACTAGAAAATAGTGGTCACTGGCACAGTAAAAAAATTAATTGATTTAATTACTTTTTTATTCAGGAAAACAATATGAATTTATGTTTTTTTACAAAAAAATTTCTAAACAAATATAAGAAAAAAATATATAATTTTTTTTTGTTATACAAAGAACTATAATTTTTAATTTGTGTCACGTATAGAATTCTTTTTTATTACGATAGCTTCCAACTTAAATACTTAATAAAATCACTTAGTTTAAAAATGTATTTAATTAAATTGCTAAGGTTAAAAATGATAACCGAAGAAGCTGACATACATTTGTACAAATCATGATTTTAAGTATATACTAAAATAATCAATTATTCTCATCAATATATACATACTACATATGTATGAATTGGGAAAAAAAATGATAATTATAACATAATTCTCATAAAATATAACAAAATCATTGGGGCCGATTGGCCAAACTTCATAAAATCATTGTCGACGACTAAGAAATGGAAATATATAAAGGAACAAATTAATATGATAAAGTTTAAAAAGTGTGGTCAAATAGGTGAATTGTGCAGTAATAAAAAAGTAATACGTGTGGGGAAAAGGGGGAAACAAACAAATTAATATATAAACTATTTTAATTGTATAATATAAGTTCTTCTTGGGGACTTAACGTAGTGAAAATGACTTATCAAGGTAATTAATTTTTGGGTATGTTTACATATAGGTAATTATCTTTTTTTTTTGTACATATCTAGGTAACAAAGTTGTTGGAAGTGTTCACATATGACTATTATGACCTGCTATAGCAGGTTAAATTCTAGATGTGAACACTTTCAACAAGTTCGTTACCTATACGTGTACAAAAAAATAGTTATCCAAATATGAACAAAACGAAAAGTAAAAGTAAATTACACGAATGGTCCCTGTGGTTTGGGGCAATTTATGTTTTTTGTCTCTAATTTATTTTTTAACTTGGATGACCCCTAGTGTTTATTTTTATTGCGTGTTTGGTCTCTGTTTTATCTAAAAAGACTATTGTGTCCTTATTAATTTATTTTTTAATTAATTTTCTTATTTATGTATTTATTTTTTACATATTAAAAAAATAAATAGACCCCACATATTTGTATCTCCTCGGATGATCTTTACTGTTTATTTTTTAATTAATGTATTTTTTAACTCGGACGATCCCTACTGTTTAATTTTGTTACGAGTTTGATCCTTGTCTTACCTAAAAATACTATTGTGCCTTTATTATTATTATTTTTTAATTATGTATGTATACTTTATATATTTAAAAAAATTAATAGACCCTACATATCTGTATCTCCTTACAATCTCATCTCTCATCATCCTCAACTTCTATTTATTTTCCATCTTTAGTGATATCAACGTCTTCACCATCCCTTCTTTTTTCGGTCCTTCAACTCCATCGAATCAACACCACAACCACTAAAGATGAAGAAACATTAGGTTATGGTGTTGGTTCCCAAGAGTTGAAGTACCAAAAAAAGAAGGATGATGAAGACGTCGATGTCACTAAAGATAGAAAAGAAATAAAAGTTGGGGAGGATGAGAGATAGGATGGTGACCGGTAAGACCCACATTAAATTTCTCAAAGTTGTTTCAGATTTATAGTGAGGAGATACAGATATGTCATATGTGAACACTTATCAGTTGATTCCACAACCCTGTTACAAATTCTAGGGTTTATTTACTTCGATTAATTTGTTCCTTTTTTGCGAGTCCTTCAAGAAGATATGCTAATTTGGTATCGGCTTCCTTTCTTTAATCATGGTTCGAAATGTAAAAGGCGAACCGAGTGGTAGCGGCGGTAAGGTGAACAGTGCTAGTCGCAGAGACCGGGGAGCGAGTGATCATAACGAAAAGAGATGATCAAAACGAGGGAAATGGATTGGAGCGCAAGGTTCTTCGGTCTCGTTATCTTGCTGTGAAGAATCTAATAAGCGGTAATCCCCGTTCATTTTGTTACGGTTTTTTATTGATATCTACACCATCGTTTTTGCATATTGTTTTATAGAACCTTATGAGATTCAAGTCAATCGTGGGGGTTTTCATTTGCTTTCATATTTTTTTTTGTTGCAGACAAGAGAGATGATATAACGAAGGTAGATTCGGAGAAATTTAGGTTCATTTTTTATGAAGTCGAATGCCTGCATCAACTTGGTATTTTATGCCACCATATTACTTCGTTGATGTGTTTTTGCATATTGTTTTATAGAACCTTATGAGATTCAAGTCAATCGTGGGGGTTTTCATTTGCTTTCATATTTTTTTTTGTTGCAGACAAGAGAGATGATATAGCGAAGGTAGATTCGGAGAAATTCAGGTTCATTTTTGATGAAGTCGAATGCCTGCATCAACTTGGTATTTTATGCCACCATATTACTTCGTTGATGTGTTTAAACATATACAACGTATACAATTAGCTCATTTTATTGGTATCTTATCACATTGCTCTTCCTAATTTATGCCACCCCTAAGAATGATAACACTACAAGCAATAAATAATTGTTAACCAGACATGTATTTTGAACAAATATCTTCATATCTACATAATCTGTTTCTTGTGGCTCTGATAGACCACATCTTCTGTTTTGTTTTGTTTTCAGTTCAGAAGCCTAGGGAGCAAGTTGCTAATGCAGAAGTGTTATTGGACATCACTAATACACTCATGACTTCTGTTAAAGCACAGAGTAATGAAGGAGTGACTCCATCTGACTTTGTATCTTGTATACTAAAGAACTTTGGTAGAATTGGTAGTGGAAGCGATGATGCTGATGAAATTAGGAACTCTGTTAGGTGGAAAGACATTGGTATTAAAGTGTCTCATGTTTTTCTCAAGGCTGATGGATGTTGTACAATGTAAGCACCAATCTCTCTCTCTCTCTCTCTCTCTCTCTCTCTCTCACACACACACACACATATTATCTCTAAAGTTATGTTTGTGTATTGCAGGCTTGGGCCAATGACTCTGAAATCAAGCAACAAAAGGTTGTATCTATATCTATATTTGTATCTGTTTTTGTTATTTGTATTGATTAATGTTGTGTGTTGGATGGACTTGGAGTGTGTGTAAAGTATGGTGGTTCTGTTATAAAACCATAAAACCACTATTTGGAGGTACATAATACATATCATCGTTTGTATTTTATATTTACTTGATTATTTTTAATATTATTACTTCAACTTTTGTACATTGTTTTTTATTTTAAGAGGCTCTCTCGAGGCTAAATGTTGTAATAAGACACTATAATGTTCTTCATCCTGAGAATGTGATTGCATATGATGATGCAGTTTTCGCTTTGGGGAAAATATGTCATTTTCATTGCAATAGTATCGAATTAGCTCAGGTATGTTCATGATTTATTTTATGAATTGTGATAACTGTTAAATTTTTTTTCAATAAAATACATATATAATTTGAAATTTGCACAGATTATTACTGTATGCTTAAGTTGTTTTCTAATTAAAGGAGATCTTATTAAGGCTAAAGTTGTCAATGAGCTACTTTGTGCAATGGCTGAAAGGTATGTGGGTGTATATGATACTCGATAGCAACAAACTTTCAATTTTTTTAATGTTTATAACCAAGTCAACTCTTTATACTACAGTTCAGACACTACATCTCCCTAAAATTGTATTTGTTGAGGTCAGTTGCCTCTAATACTCATTTTTCGTCCTTCCTTTTTAGGGTTAAATGCAAGAAATAGCAATGTACTTCCTTTGATTCATTTGTTATAGCATTCTATCTTTGTTTTTTTTCTATTACATCATTGTACTTTGCAAAATCTACTAGTTATAGGAATGTCATCCAGATACAAAGAAACTCATTGCCACAATTCAAGAATTTGGTAGATTTTTAAAAGTATAATGTCCTAATAAGACAAAATTTAGTACAATGCTATATTGAGATAGATTTTCAAAAGTATAATGTCCTAAAAAGCTTCTTTCTTCCTTGAGTGAAGACTTTGTAACTTTACTATGTCTTCCTCTTTTGCTATGTTATTGTTAGAAAAATATTATATTTCTATTATGATTTATCATTTGACTTTTCCCTTTTAAGTTTGTTGTTAGCTAAGAATGATTTCATGTTTTGATGCAGATTTACATACATGATATATGGTTGATGATGTGAAGTCATTAATGAGCTCAAGTTGATTTTAGAGAGTTCTGACCTTGACTTTGACTTGAATAATAAAAAAAGTTTGCATTGATGGAGAGGTAAGCCATATGGCTTTTTAACTATTTATAACCAAGTCAACTCTTTATACTACAGTTCAGACACTACATCTCCCTAAAATTGTATTTGTTGAGGTTAGTTGCCTCTAATACTCATTTTTCGTCCTTCCTTTTTAGGGTTAAATGCAAGAAATAGCAATGTACTTCCTTTGATTCATTTGTTATAGCATTCTATCTTTGTTTTTTTTTTCTATTACATCATTGTACTTTGCAAAATCTACTAGTTATAGGAATGTCATCCAGATACAAAGAAACTCATTGCCACAATTCAATAATTTGGTAGATTTTTAAAAGTATAATGTCCTAATAAGACAAAATTTAGTACAATGCTATATTGAGATAGATTTTCAAAAGTATAATGTCCTAAAAAGCTTCTTTCTTCCTTGAGTGAAGACTTTGTAACTTTACTATGTTATTGTTAGAAAAATATTATATTTCTATTATGATTTATCATTTGACTTTTCCCTTTTAAGTTTGTTGTTAGCTAAGAATGATTTCATGTTTTGATGCAGATTTACATACATGATATATGGTTGATGATGTGAAGTCATTAATGAGCTCAAGTTGATTTTAGAGAGTTCTGACCTTGACTTTGACTTGAATAATAAAAAAAGTTTGCATTGATGGAGAGATAAGCCATATGGCTTTTTAACTGTTATTTTTTTTATAGAAAAGCTTCCACTCTAGAATAAATGAACAAAATGGATGGCAAGACTCAAGACCTCATGGAAATTAAAGACTGATTTTTTTTCCTCTTTTCCTTTGTTTTCCACACAATTCATATTTCTTTCAAACTTATCAGGTTATATTTGTGGAATCTAATACATTTTTTTTTTCTTATAGGTGATTCTGAACCTACAAAGATGTTGACAGAACAGCTAATCTATCAAACGATCAGATAATCAACTACAAATGTGATACCCCTCAGATAAACAATCAGCTTTGTAGAGAAACAGTTAAATATGTTTCCATAGGGGAATATCTTGTTAGCATTAACTTGTTACCCAATGAATATATTAAGCTAAAAATAAATATAAATTATATTATTGTATTATTATTTGTAGATTCAGTAGCGGATGTATTCTTCTTTCTAATTGACAAATCAATTTGTAAATTGGTTAAATACAAGAATTATCAACCAAAATCAGTGACGACTTTTTATGGTCACTATTTGGATATTGTAGTGACGACTGTTTATGGTAACTAATTGGACAAATCAGTGACGACTTTTTATGGTCACTAATTAGAGAAAATAGTGACGACTTTTATTGATTAGTGACAACATTTAGTGACGAAACGGGTCGTCACAGATTAGTGACCAGTATATTCTAGTCACTATTTAGTGACCACTTATATATTTTGGTCACTAAATCAATTTTGTGACGGACCTATAGTGACGAAAAGTGACGACCATACTTTTGGTCACTAAATGAATTTGTGACGACTCTTTCTATTGTTAGTGACAATTTCGTTTTTGTCACTAATTGACACTTTTTTTGTAGTGTGATGAATACTATGAAATTTGATTTTTTTTATTTGAATGTGAGGGTAAAATATATGGTCAATCAATGGTGGTTCTTGTGTTGACAACAACAAATTTCATATAGAACATGAGTAGGAGTTCAGGAGTCGTGGCTTTCTCCTAAATCAGATGGTCCAAGTGGAGCTATTTTTGCCCTAACAAACCTAACATTTACCATCAATTTTCGAAATTAAAATGTTCATTTCATTACTATTTTTCATTATAATTTGTTAAAGATAATATCCTTTTACTTCAGTTACAATTTATGGGAGGTAAAGGTTTCCTGTCAATATAAAAAATGTATTATTTTCTATTTTTGCATTTGTAGTGATATAATGCAACTATTACGTTTGATTTTACTTTAAAAGGCTGTTTATTATTGGTTTGCCATGCAAGGACACCATATTAAAAGATGCAAATTCAAAAAATAACAATATATTTTCATTTCTTTGGGCTATAACATCCTTTCATTTTTTTTCTATTATAGTATTGAATATTCTTTTATTAAGGCATTATACATTGAAAATATACTAATTTCAAGTATTAATGTAGTTTCATTTTTTTTTTGTTTGGATATTATACTTTCAACAATCTATCCAACAACTGTGGAAATTGTTTGGCATTTGGATGATGCTACTACAAGTGAGTTAGATTTCTCAAAGTTAAAGTTGTAAACTTGTGATAAAAAGAAATGAATGTATGATGTTGTAATAAATAAATCAATGAAACTACCTTGCCATTTTCTACATTCTCCCAAACAACACCAACCTCTCTCTCTCTCTCTCTCTCTCTCTCTCTCTCTCACACACACACACACAAACTTATTTATATCCGATTGAACTTTATCATGGTGATTATCTTTATATCTATATTATGCCCAACGTGATTTTAGAATAATTATGTTAGGTCAGTTGAGATGATGTTTTAATTGAGAAAATTGCAATTTAATTGAGATGATTTTTTAATTGAGAAAATTGCAATTGGATTGGTGCGTCAGTTGAGATGATGATCAAGTAAGTTTATTTATACAATCCTGCAGCAACTTGCGCGCGGTTTTTACTAGTTATAAAAAAAAAAAAAAAAAAAAAAAAACCGTGATAAGAAAGATTGTTATGGATTGGCTAAGAAATCAAGCCATTTAGCCCCGATTATTGAGTTAAGTTCTTTAAGTAAAAAATAATGAGTAAAATTCGTAAGTTATTATGAATTGTTTAAACAAAGGCTTATTACAAATTTGAATTATACCTATCAAAAGTTAAAAAGTTAATAATTAAAATAATGATTGACAAAGTTATTGTGGTCTAAATAATTATTATGGGTTATTTAAAAAAGTTACCTAGTAAAAAATTAAAATTTTAGGAATCAAACATTCTTCGTTTATTATGGATCATTGGATCGTATATATAGTAAGGCTTAAATAATCCAAAAATAAATAAGTCGAGAAAATAAATAGAAAATTTTATACATATAAAAGATTTTCATTATGTATTCAAAAGTGTGAATTTGGGTCTCAAATGTGAAAAGTAAAGTTTCTAAATAGGAAGTGTGGAAAAAGGTATGAAACTTTGAAAATAGAATAGTTTTCAATGTGGATTAAGTCTCAATTGACCCATAGAAGAAAGAATGCGAACAGATTTCACTGGTTGTGTGTCAAACTTTAAACTCATTTGAATCATAGCTCAAACCCCACTTCAAGACCTGGTTTATTCCTAGTTTAAGGTCATTAAATAATTGTTTTGCATACTGGTTTTTACTAATTTAACCTTGCTCTAGTCCAAAAAAACACAATTCCAAAAAACCACCAAGGGTTTTTGGTTGAACATGTTAAATATGAAACCACATGGTTTCCTGTTATAAATTCTGTACTGATCATGTCTTGCTACAAACGTTATAGCAAAGTATAATAATCTCAGAACGTTTTCTTACGTTCATAATACCAACACCTCGAAAACAAAATTTTACTTGCAAATTAGGGAATAAACTAAGTTAAATAAGGATTTCATCTTAATTGAGCCGCAAAAATAGTTAGTAACAAAACCCTAACTTCCGTTAATATATAAATTAATTAAAAGAATATATGAAGATAATGAGGCTTAAAGAAAGTTATAATAACTGCGCACTTGAAACTCATTGTGTCTATCATCATCTTCTGGAGGTAAGTTCAAATCACAACACTTAAATTCTTCTCGTGGCACCACCGCAGTAGATTCTTTAGCTGTCTCCACCATCTCATGATCCTCACCGGACGTCTGTAAATACTTCACAACTTCCGCCGGCTGCCTTAACTGTTCATCGACCGTATCATGCAGCGCACAGTTGACCTCATGCCGCCATGAGTTATCATAATTATCAATATCCTCGTCCTTTTTCTGCTGTAGCTCATTATCCACCTCCACCGTCGTGTTGTTTCCCAGTTTCAGTCCTTGGTGCCGCCGCATGTGTCCTCCCAAGGCCTGTCCAATAGCAAACTCCACTCCACAAACCTTGCATCCATGCAACTTTTGAAGGGACGTCCAAGAAGATGAATTTTCTGAACCGCTTAGCTTAACCTTCTTGTGGCTTGCCCGATGACCACCGAGAGCTTGGAATGTATCATACTTCTTATCGCAGTCTTTGCACTCATAAACACGACGACAAGGCTCAGAAACACTAGGGTTTCCATTCATTTGCTGGACGACGATTGAACTCAAATTTTCTCTAGCCAACTTCTCTATCGCTTGCCCATCGCATATGCTTCTCTTTGCCTCCATTGATTATGAGAAATTTTTGTTTCGTGTATATATATGTGTACCAAACAAATTATAAGTATATAATATAAAAAAAGTGAGAAGTTCAAACTAGAATTAATACGTACGTACTGGAGAAAATTTATTGGTTATCTATTTAATTGTTTACTGTGATTCGGTATAATTAGCAAACTGATAATTATCTTTTGAGGTTTACATGTATCACTAATATCTGATATCGATGAAGGAAAAAAATATTACCAATTCTATATTTGTATTGATTATATTTCTTATTTTTATTTATTTTTTAATCGTTATTAATATAAACAGTTAGAGATTTTATATTTTTTTTATTAATTAGGATCTCATTTTTCGACACGAATTCTTTAATTCATCAAATTTATATGCGCTACCAATTATGCTCCTCGTTTAATTGAAAAGATAGAGAAAGATCCACCATTTTTTGTTCTACACCTAGCTGCTTACATACCAAAATTATGAAGTAACATTTTTTTCTTCTATCTTTTCTTCTTTTACACTACTATCATGTTAATATTTAATTTTTTTAATCACTACTAGAAAATTGGGCATTACCGACAGAATTTTAGTGACGGACAAATCAGTTGGGAATAGCAACGGAATACTGAAGGATTTCCGATGGACGAATAGTTAGGATATTAGTGATGGTTTACCGACAGAAAAACAATAAATTCGTAATTCAGTCGCTATTTCGTTAGTAAAATAAACACTTATTATTATTATTTATAAACTGTGGGGCATTTTGGTAAATATACAAAGAGAAAATGACAAATTTAGTCAATTACACTAATTACATTACAAATTTAGCAAAAAAAATCGAAATTACAAATTTGGCCACTGATTTCACAGATGAAATAGCCCCATCTGCGATTTGGGTTTTCCATCTGCGAATGTACAAGCGGCTAAAACACAGTTGTGCTTTAGATGCTTGTACATTTGTAGATGGAAAAGTCCATCTGCGATTTACTGTAGCTATCTGTGATTTTATGCCGATTTTCTTATATAAGGTTTTTTTTCTTCATTTTTCACTCTTCATTACAGAAAATCTCTCTCTCTCTCTCTCTCGTGGATTCCTTTGGACGATTTTTTTGAAGAAAATGGAGGATTATTTCAACAATCCCGCAAATATGGTTAATTTTAACTCTTTTAATATTTTAATTAACTTTTATTTAGGATATGTCTTTATTATTTTATTATTTATTGTAATAGTCAGTGTAAAAAAAATGAAATTATAATGCTTGTGAAAGGATAATTTTATTGTATTTGATAGTTTTAATATTTGTTATTAGTAAACTTGAAGTTTAAATGCTATTTTGTTAGTGGTTGTATGAATATACAAGTAGAGACTGCATAGAGTGTGCATCGTATGGTTGTACATTTAGTAAAATGGTTAGAATATTCTCATTTTTCTTTAGTTATTAGTTAAATAAATTATTAGAATAATGTTTACAATATATTATTTGTTGTTTGTATAGTTGTTGCATAACTTGAAAAATTATATATTCTTCTCGTGTAATTGTTTTTATAAATTGAAAAATGGTTAAATTACAGTACGTGTACAATAGTCGTTTGCATATATATATTTGTCGTATAAGTTGAAAATTTGTATATATTTGTTTTGAAGTATAAAAATTTTTATAGTATCGTTAGAAATTGTTTTTATTTGTCATATAAGTTGAAAATTTGTATATATATTTGTCGTATAACTTGGAAAAATGTTAATTTAGTTGTCGTTTTATTTGAAAAATTATTTCTTATATAGTTAGAAAATGTTATTTTATATAATTAAAAAGATAAAAATTGTTTGTATATTTGTCGTATAACTTAGAAAATTGTTTATATATTTGTCTTTTAAGTTGAAAAATTGTTATACTATGTGTATGTTATTGTTTTTTATCGTAAATATATAAATTATTTATTAAATATTTGTATTTGCATTGTTATTATTGTTTATGTTATTATTGCACTTAATAATCATATATTTCAAAACAAAATATTTGTTTAGTTCTCTAATATGTTTTTTGTGTTTTGTGCAGCATAATTTTAATTATTTCAATGTGAAAACAATTGTAAACTTAAAAGCCTTGGGCTGTAATATATGAGAATTATTTGAAGTGTTAGATAGTGTCAGACGTGACATATTTAGAGATACCGTATTTGGTTATTTGTTGGATGTCTCTCGTTTACAAGGGGACAGATTGTTGTTCCATAAAATGTTCCTTCATCAGATCCGGCCGGACGCTGTTTTATCTCCAGATGGAATAAAACGGTTATATTTTAGAGTAGGCGATACGAAAATAGTATATGAGCTGGAATTAGTTACCTTTTAATGAATCGCTGGTACTTGAAAGGTAGGACGAGTAAAGAAAAGAAAAACAAGACGAGTAAAGAATGGTGAAACTGATCACCTCTATTTATACTAGGATTTAAGGCTGATTTGACTATTAACGGCTAGTTATCCATCTGTTGGATTTAAAAATTACCTAGCCATTAAGGGTTAATTTTGAAAATTACTTTTGTTGAGAGAAATACTTGAGACACACTTGAACAAATGTTAGAAAAAGTATAGTTGCGGAATTAGTTAATCTCAAAGGATCTAAAAGCTCAACAATAATAAGTTAAGGAGTTAGATAGTTAGATACTTAGTTGCGAAAATGTAAGGAAATATAAATGACAACAAAATATATATCAAGTAAACACATAAGTTGATTCATAACATGGAATGCATTCAAACCAAGTTAGTGATTGAGATCAATCTTAGTGATAAAGCCATGAATGTCTTTCTCCGAAGAGAAGTATTAATCAGTTATGTTCGAGAGGATTTAGGGAGTAAGAAAGATATGAGATGCATAAGGAATACTTGAAGATAATTAAGTTTTTTTACATGAGTAAAGAGAGATATGTTCTTGTGTCAATGTATTCTATGTTTTCATCATCCGAATCCGAAGAAACGTTTGATGGTTGAAACTCTCTGCGGATTGGAGCTTCATCTTCTGATACTGGAACCTCGATGGTTCTTGTATGGTCCGAAGTGGAGTTTTCCCCCTCAACCGGCGAGGTGGAAGTATTTAGGGATACTTCTTCGGACACTGTTGGACCAGATACATCTGCATGTTGTTGCTGAGCTACTAGAGACACGAGAACTTTTGATAACTTAGCTGTATCTATCAGATCAATGAGACCATCTTAGTTTACTTTAAATAGATTTAATGAACCCGAAGAGGCAAGAATATCACTTTCTAGAATTGTTGTGGTTTTAGTTGATGGAGTGGAGTTGCGGATGTGATAGTCATCAAATTTCACATCGAAGCTTTCAATTATCAACCTTGTGCATCTAATGAGAAATCGATAAGCAACCTTGTTAGTGGAGTAGCCAAGAAAGATACCTTCATCAGACATCGGTGCGCATTTATTGAGGTGATCTCTGTTGTTGATTGTGAAGCATCTACACCCAAATATATGAAAGAATCGAACATTTGGCTTGTGGTTGTTAAGGCCCTCATATGGTGTTTTGTTGAGACGTTTGCACATAATGCTTCGATTTTGTACAAAACAGGTTGTGGCCACTGCTTCGGCCCAGAAGTAGAGAGGAAGGTGTGCAAAACTGAGCATAGATTTGGCATCTTCTACTAAAGTGCGGTTCCTTCGTTTTACTACCTCATTTTGTTGTGGTGTCTATGGAGCTGAGAAGTTGTGTGTAATCCCTTTGGAAACCAAGAAACTATTTAGAAGGTGGTTAGTAAACTCGGTTCCATTATCACTTCGGATACGTCTGACTGGTAACATGATCTGAAGTTCGATTTCCTTGATGAAGTTGATCATCACCTGCGTTGTTTCTGATTTGAGTCGAAGAAAGAAGACCCATGTGAAACGTGTGAAGTCATCCACAATAACCAGTATGTATTTTTTGTGATGTAGACTGGCTATGGTAGATGGACTGCATAGATCAATGTGTAAAAGTTCTAATGGTGCAGAAATTGAGGAATCAATCACCGTGGGGTGACTTGCGTTGAATTGCTTTCCACACTCACATGTAGGACAGAGAGTATCATTGCTGAACTTGAGGATTGGTAGACCTCTGAATAGTTCTCTGGTGACCAAATTGTTGATGTATCTGAAGTTAAGATGAGCGAGCTTGCGGTGCCATAGCCAACTGACTTCGGATACGGCCTTGGATAGAAAGCATAACTGTGGTTTGACTATGATCAGAGATACATCCAGAGGGTACATAGTACCTTCAGATCTGGACTTGATCAAACAAGTACTCCTATCGCTTGTCATTACATAGCAAAATTGGTCATCAAATTCAACACGATGGTCTGCTTTACATAGTTGACCAACACTGATGAGAGTGTGTTTAAGGCCTTCTACATAAGCAACCTTTTGAATAGAGAAGTTTCTCGTAGTGAGAACACCATAACCTCATATGTGACATCTCCACCGTTGCAAATTGGCCTGAAATTTCGAAGGTATTCTAACCATCAGGTCATGTGCAAGGAGCAGGTACTGTCGATTAACCATTCTTCTTCTTGTTCCTCCTTGCATAAGGCCTGAAAATTACACGGTTAGTTTAGGCATCCAAACTAGTTTGGAGCTTGGGACAATAGATGAGTTTCTGATTGATTAAGCTCCATACGAGTTCTACGAGCTTGAGTCCCATGGGACTCAAGCTCCACTCCAGAGGCACGGACAACATGGGACTCAAGCTCCACTTGGGACCATATGACAACCATCGAGGTTCCAGTATCAGAAGATGAAGCTCCAATCCGCAGAGAGTTTCGACCATCAAACGTTTCGTCATATTCGGATGATGAAAACGTAGAAAAAATTGATATAATAACATATCTCTCTTTACTCATCTAAAAAATCTGAATTATCTTCAAGTATTCCTTACGCATCTTATATCTTTCTTACTCCCTAAATCCTCTCGAACATAACTGATTAATACTTCTCTTCGGAGAAAGTCATTTGTGACTTTATCACTAAGATTGATCTCACTCACTAACTTTGTTTAAACGCATTCCATGTTATGAATTGTTGGGTCAAAATATGGTTTATACTTTGCTTTTCTGGGCAATTATGTTTTTGTGTAATATTTTATGAGCTTACAGTCTAGTTTACAGTCAGGTTATGTTTACGGTTAAGTTTATGGCCGTAAACAACTTAAGGCCGTAAACCCATTTACGGCCCAAGTTCAGTTAGCCCATATTCCCAAGTATAAATATAGGTGTTAGGGTGTGAGGAACTGATTGATGAACGTGAGAAGAGAGAAACTAGAGAGCATTTTGTGTGTGTGAATCCTTTTATCCTGATTTTCATTCTAATCAATTAATACATAGATTCATCATATTCTTCTTCTTCTTCTCTTCTATTTGATCTGACATCATCTGTTTGATTGGGATTCGCACCATCAAACGGATCTGATTGATACACAGACAAATTTAGGTAGACAACAATATCCCTGGTTGTAGTCAGTTAAATGGTCTTAAGAAAAATTTATTTAAGATTTAGGGCCAATCATGATGATATAGTTATAATTAGATATATGCATGTATCATGTCATTGGTAAATTGTCCAAAATTGTCACAAATCTTTCGTGTTTAAGTGGACCATAATACTGGCGATCGATCAGACAAAGATGTGGAGATAAGGGTACCGACAAGTAGACTAAGATTGTCCAATAACTTTGATCCCAAATCACTCTTAAAGTTAGCTATTATTTTTGTCTTTGTTAAGTTTGTTCATAGTGTTCTTCTAATTTAAATATTAGGGGAGAAATAAAAAAAATCAAAAAATTAAAAATTAAAAAATAGTGTTATTTCTGTTTTATTTCTTTTTCAAAAAATATGAAAAATCTAAAAATATTTTTGTTTTTGTTTTAATTTGTGTGCTAAGTTTTCTTTTGGTTTTGTTTTGTCTTGAAAAGTGATTTCAGGTGAAGATGAAACTCATGGAGTTTGTGGTGAAGATTTCTGAGCCAAGGCTTCGTCTGTGAGCATCAAAGAATTCTCATTCGAAGGAGCAAGAAATGAAGATTATTCTTTCAACATTCAATCTTTCAACCCTAGAAGCAAGGTGAAGCAGAAATTGAAGATTATGTGACAGATTGCATTGAAGCCTCTTCAATCAGTTTGCTGCTATCTATGAACCTGCTGGAGTGATCCAGAAGATTTGTTCTCTCTGCTGTTCTCTCTGAAGATTCTCAAGCTGAAAGCGTCATCTTTCAAGAATCAGTACGTCAAGCCTCCTCACCCAATGTGCGTTCAATGCCAAATTCTGAAGAAAACCTCAAGTGCTCAAGATGAAATCATTCATTGAAGATTCATATGTTCATCCTGATGCTGTGAAGAAATCGAAGGTTAAAGCTGAAGCCAAGCTCCCATTGAAGATTGACAAGAGGAGCAAGCTACTTTTTAGGTGGAGCTTGTTGGTTCATTAAGAAAAGAAAGCTATAAACCAAGGCGGAGATTGTTGGGTCAAAATATGGTTTATACTTTGCTTTTCTGGGCAATTATATTTTTGTGTAATATTTTATGAGCTTACAGTCTAGTTTACGGTCAGGTCATGTTTACGGTTAAGTTTACGGCCGTAAACACCTTACGGCCGTAAACCCATTTACGGCCCAAGTTCAGTTAGCCAATACTCCCAAGTATAAATATAGGTGTTAGGGTGTGAGGAACTGATTGATGAACGTGAGAAGAGAGAAACTAGAGAGCATTTTGTGTGTGTGAATCTTTTGTATCCGGATTTTCATTCTAATCAATTCATACATAGATTCATCATATTCTTCTTCTTCTTCTCTTCTATTTGATCTGACATCATCTGTTTGATTGGGATTCCGCACCATCAAACGGATCTGATTGATACACAGGAAAATTAGGGACTTACATGAATCAACTTATGTGTTTACTTGATATATATTCTTTTGTTATTTACATTTCCTTACATTTCCGCAACTAACTATCTAACTATCTAACTCATTAACTTATTATTGTTGAGCTTTTAGATCCTTTGAGATTAACTAATTCCGCAACTATACTTGTTCTAACGTTTGTTCAAGTGTGTCTCAAGTTTTTCTCTCAACAACTTTTCTCTCTCCCCTTATCTCTTTAATTTAAGTTATTCGTTTAATATTCTCGAAATTAACTCCTACATTTGTAGGAATAACTTGGGGGCAATTATTAGGACTAGGATCCTCAAAGCACTCAGGATCCTCAAACCCCATCAGATATTCAGGATCCTCAACTATCCCAAGATCCCGACTATCACCGTTATTATTATTTACTAATGTTTATGAAGGTTATATTTCGTTCATAACTAACACATGTGCAGAAATAGTCAAGAGAAGACTTATTCTTAACAGAGTTTCATCTCAACTATGCTAAAGACCAGAAATACCAAGTCAAACAACGTTCGGAAAGCTAGTCATAGAGGATCCTGAGAATATCAGACATTTTGCTAGCAAGTTTAGACTATAAATTGAGACTTATATCTCGCACACGACACACTCTGCTTACTCTGCATACTTTTTTCACTTGTTCTTACTGAAATACTCCCTGCAATCATTGTTTTATATTAATAAAATAATCAAGGTTGGTGATCATTATCACCTTCTAAGGTTTTGTGCCGGAGATCTTAGAAAGGATCAAGGGCTTTCCTTGTAAACAAGCGTGTCATTATCTTTACCTTTTTTCAATTGCACAATTTGAACATCAAAACCTCTCATTCAATTTGGTTGATCAATACTTGTGTAATTTTTTACCAAAACACCTATATATCAATCATATAAAAAAGTGTCAATCAATGTATTACTTTTTATACTTGTATTTAATGTAGTCTCCTAAGTGCAAAAATTGTGTATTGTTTGTTATATTTAGAAAAATGGAATACATCAGAATCCCTGTAGGTGGAGGGTATTGTGAGTGGGTTGGGTTAGGTTTTTGGGATGGAGGTATCGCTGGTGGTCGTTTCCAATCACCTAACGGTCCCTCAGCTGATGCATTTGGTGATTTATGGAACCTGTAAGTTTTGATGACTTTTTCTTTATTCACTCCATTCTTCATATAAATTTTGAACAACTTCTAATCCTCCATTACTTTGCTAGTGCCTCAACCTTAACAAACGGGCAATTTCCTTGAAGGTTCCGTATAAGAAAATGTTTGTTTATGTGTGTTAATGGTGACCTTGAGAGGAATTATCCTTTTTCTTTCAAAACAACATGGGATGCAAGAAGTCAGAGAAGTTTCAATACGCTACAAAAATGCAACTCAACAATGCATCAAATAGTGTATGAAAGCAACCCAGACTCGTTAGATGACTATCTGAATATGCTAGAAAGGACTTTAAGTCAAAGTCTTCAAATTTCTACTATGGTGTTTTACAAATATCTAAGGTCGGATATTTATAATTCCCAACATCCACCAACATTCAAATTTTTTACGAAGCACATGAAACAAGACATAGATTCCCTGGAATGCTTTGTAGAATTAACTGCAAACATTGAGATTAGAGGAATTGCCCATCAGAAT
This sequence comes from Lactuca sativa, assembly GCF_002870075.4. NCBI lineage: Eukaryota > Viridiplantae > Streptophyta > Magnoliopsida > Asterales > Asteraceae > Lactuca > Lactuca sativa. The sequence goes on along the minus strand of NC_056631.2, from coordinate 226,182,398 downwards.
TAAGAGGTTAATACATGAAGGGTGATCATGTGTACCCAACAGTGATACTAAAAGTGGTGGCGTCACAATGTTTATGGTATTAGTATGCATTTTATGGCGTCGCTAATTCAAACAATGAGTTGAACGTCCTGTACCAATCACCATTGTTTGACGAGATATCATGAAACAACACCTGCAACTTCATTTTATATGAATGAAGGACACTACAAGCATGGTTAATATTTTTCATATGAAATATATCCAACCTATGTTGTATTATTGAAGTCATATCCACATCCAATAACCAACAAAAAAATGGTTCAAGACGGTACAAGAATCAGAAAGAAAGTACATAGAACATGCTTTTGGTGTCCTTAAAGCACATTAGGACATATTAAAATAATTCGCACGAGCTATGCCAGTGAAGAAAACAAGAGATATAATGTACACTAGTCTTTTACTACACAATATGATACTTCCAGATAAGGGGGTTAAGCTATCTCATATGCATCAGCCTGATCACCCCCCCCCCCCCCCCCTAATGAGGGATTCATTAACCAAGAATTACTACACGAATTACTGAATGTTGAAACCTACAAACAACTTCTATCATATGTTTTCTATTACACTAGGAATACATACATTCCATATCTAGATAACTAGTTAATATTAATTTGTGGTTTTAGGATTCTAACTAGGTATTCTCTTTAATTGTGTTTTTTTCAATTATCGTATTCTTTTTATTTGTACTAGTTTTGTTTTATTTAAAAATGTTTTGTTTTATTTTAGTTTTAATTTATAAATTTATAATTTAGTTAATAACAGTAGTTATGTGGCAAGTGGGTTGAGTGAGTTAGCAATGATCGGTTTCTATGTGTTGTGGGTTGGGAAATATGGAAGAAATAGGAGAGAGAAAAGATGATGACACAATGATGTAGTAAGTAGGTTGAGTGAGTTGGAGGGGTCTATACCCTCCACCCTAAAGGGTATCCATGGTATTGTACAACTACTACAATCCTTTTACATGCGATAAGAGTTTTGACTTATGTTTTAATCTATCTTTCAAATACTTTGTATGTTTTTTTTTCCATGATCATGAGTACTCCATCCCTATCATCGAATGTCGTTCATATTCATCACCAACTTGTATATGATGTCACGGACGTTTACTCCTAATTTAGCTTTAAACTTACTGTTGGCAGTTCCAAATACAAACTATGAAACCATGTTATTTAGACATTAATGGTGCAAAAGTGGTTGATAATAACAATGGCAGGTCCACACCATCTGGTGAATATGAAAAAGATGGGGAGTATATGATCACCCTCCCCCCCACCCCCAATGGTGGAGCCGTTAACATATAATTATTGCATGAATCAATGAATGTTGAAAGCTACGACCATATTCTATCAAACTTTTTCTATTACACTAAGCATGCCTCCATTTCATATACGGGTAACTAGTTTATTTAAATTGTGGGTTTAGGATTGTAATTATGTACTATCTTTTATTGTGTTTTTTAATTATTGTGTTCTTTTTATTTGTACTAGTTTTGTTTTATTTAAAAATGTTATGTTTTATTTTAGTTTTAATTTTAAAATTATAATTTAATTAATAATAATAGTTATGCAGGGAGTGAGTTGATTGAGTTAGGAAAGATCAATTTCCATGTGTCATGGGTTGGGAAATATGGGAAAAATAAGAGAGAGAAAAGATGATGTGCCAGTGATGTAGTAAGTGGGTTGTATGAGTTGGAGGGGTTGATACCCTCCACCACCCTAAAGGGTATGCATGGTATTGTACAACTACTACAACCCTTTTAGCTACGATAAACGTTTTGACTTATATTTCGATCTTTCTTTCACATACTTCGTATATTCATTTCCACGATCTTGAGTACTCCAGCCCCGTCATTGAATGTCATTCACGCTCATTGCCAACTTGTATATGTTGTCACGAACATAAACTCCTAATTTAGATTTAAAATTATTGTTGACAGTTCAAAATAGAAACTATGACACCATATTATTTAGACATTAATGGTGAAAAAGTGGTCGATAATAACAATGGCAAGTCCACACCATCCGATGAAGATGCTGAAGATAGGGAGTCTAGAGAATCTCGTGTCAAATAGTGATTTTACTCAATGTGTAATCCTAACTTACATCATATAATTTCAAGAGATAGTTGTAGCGCCAAGTATTTATGATAGTGATTTTACTTAATGTGTAATCCTAATTTACTTCATATAATTTCAAGATATCGTTGTAGCACCAAGAATTTATAGGTCAAACTTGACGAGCTCTTCATAAACAACAAGATGGCTTGAAAGCTTTAACTTCAAGACCAATCTCGGGATACGAAGAAAGGTGAATCTATAAAATCCTTAATTTATGAGTATTTTAAATTTTCATTTAAATAATAAATAAGATAAATAAATCTAAAATTTAACAAAAACAATACTATTTACCATGAAAATATCAATATATAATATGAGAATTAAAAAATATAATAAATTTAGACTTCAAAGACAGAGACTAAAGTTTAGGGACTTGTTTTGCCAACTTCCAACTAGATGGTTAGTGTTGACTTTGTCAAATCACCAATTAACTAGGAGGAAACTTATGTGTAACATCCCAAAAATTATAGTAAATTTGTTCTATTTTTAAAAGAGAATAAACCATTTTTCCATAATACTTAAGTCACACAAAAAATTGTTTCAAAATCATATCATAAAATCAGAGTATCAAAACCATAGTTCTCTCAATACATAACAACCAATGGATGATGTGTATAGTCATGCCTTCACCTTTCCCCAATCCACAAAAGTACCTAGAACATTTAAATATACAAATATAAGACAAAGTTTAATGAGTTCCCCAAAATACCTTACACAACAATGCACATACATTGCATGTACACCAGGCCAACAAAATAGGTTGGACCACCTCCTGAGCCTACAATATCAACTAGACCACTCTCCTGAGCCTACATCATTTACATGGGTCACTCTACTTAGTCCTACGTTATCAACTGGACCGCTTGGGTATCTTAGCCTACTCCATAGAGCAGGAACGCCTCAATCCAACCATAATATGTCAACATATGCAAATAAAATAACAAGAAATACAGGTAATCATAATAGATCTATGAGGCTAACAGATCACTACAACATATCAACATTCTAACACAAAAAACCACGACTCACACAGAAGTACACACTCGTACTACAACCCATCTATACAATATTTAGAGGGAAATCCTTAGTCTACAGCCTAAAACCCTCATGTAGGACAATAATTCAACTAAGTTAAAAAGTCAACGATCAATGATCAAAGTCATTGGTCAGCCACCACGTCGTGGCCAACCAATAATCGTGTCGTGGTAGCTACACGACACAACAACCATGGTGAAACATGCCACCACATCGTGGCAAGAACCTCGCCACATCTTAGGAACTAGTTCTCACTTATTAATGGGTTCAAATCTTAACCCTTAATCTTTAGAGCTCAGAAACTCATATATAATCCTTCCAAAGTTCTTAATGGATAATGTTTCCAACTTTATCCATTAAGTCATATCAATAAGTTACAATATCTAAACCTAGGTCCTTAATAGATGCACTAAAAGCATGGACACCAAACTAAGTCATAAACCATATTTTTAATCATCACAATGCTCCAAAAGCCATAGAAGGCACTCAAGGGTTCTAGATTTCACTCAAACTCCAAGAACAAGAATATTTTGACCAAAAGCTAATAAGGTGACATAACAATAGATCTAATGAAGTAATGAGCAAGATAGCAACTTTATGCCTCAAAATTATTAGAAATGTGATGAAGATTATGGATCTAAGTTGGAACTAAGCACACAAGAAACAAGAGTGTGTCACACCCTCCCTGGCCGATGGTGGAAAATGAAGAGTGGTGACGGTATACAGATTTCCCAAATCACAGAGTGTCAATCGAAATTAGTGATCTAAGCGAAAATCTACAAGTCTTCATGTTGATAATCCTTCGTTGAGAACATATGAGATTTTTGAAAACGTCAACTTGATGTTGGTGAGTGCACAAGTTTTTATAGATTTCAACATTTATTTGGTTAAATTAATTTAAGAATCATTTTTCTTGTAGAAAAACCTTTCCTAATTTATTTTATCAACCCTAACTTTTCAATCTTTTATGATATCTAATGATCCTATCTTATTATCTTTATTAGGATATATTTATTAATCCTAATATACTATCTTTATAGGATATCTAACGATCCTTTCTTATTATCTCTTTGGATAACTATCGTTCATATCTTATTATCTCTAGGATATCTAAATATCTTATCTTATTATCTCTAGGATATCTGTCGATCGTATCTTACTATCTTTTAGGATGTTTATATAATCCTAACATATTTTATCTACCATTCTAAGGTGTTCCTAATGGGAGTCTAATCTCTAAGGTCATTTAATGTATTACCATGGGCCCCAGAATCTATGTTGTTTGACTAATAATTTTCCCCGCCACAACGCTTCATCGAACGTCGAATAGCGAATAATAAAAAAGTTATACAATCGAGATTATAGCTAGCAATCATAGTTAGGGTTGTTAGACCTCGTATATATCTATACATATCTTCCTAGTTCTCACAATATTAACGATTATATGTATCGGGGAATGCCAAATTTAATCAAGGCCATTGGATGAATATAAACAGCTCACTAATGCATTGACCTTAGGTATTTCTCTTTTACATTTTATCCTTTATCATTTATCTTTTATCTTTATCCTTCCTAGGGATTTCGTATAACTATCAAAATATAAATATTTTATCTTATATTTGATTATTATAACTATTGATATCATAATTACTTTGTATATATAAGTATTCATACATATACCCTAGTTATGGTTATTTGAAAACAATATATTTGGGCAAAGTAACAACTAGGTACGGTGCATATCCTTCTATTTGACCAAGATAACTTCTAAGTACTATGTCATCCTACGAATTTGGCCATTATAACATCTAGGTATTTGTTGTAGCCCATTTTGACGATCAATATGTGCGTAATATGAACATCTTGAGATTGAACGATCAAAAAGATATAAATGAAGAACATAAGATGAGTAATTCCATAATCTACTAGAAAAGAAAGATAAAAATAATACATGAAGAAGATGGGTTGGGAGAGAACTCTCCCTTGGTGGGAGAGATCCCACCACACTCTCTCTCACTAGATACTACATGGTGCACTCTTACTTTTTATATGACCACATCTCTCTATTTATAAGGAGAGAGAAACCAAAAAATACAATAAATGGAATAAAATAACCTAACTATCACTCATAATTTGTAGAGCATTTACATGCTCCAACATTCTCTCCTTAAATGCTCAAAAATGATGAGGGATACAAATGAAGTGATAAAAGGCTAAAATACATAGTACCCGACTAGCAAGTGTGGTAATAAAAATGAAACATAATGAGAACCAAATGTTGAAATGTCTTTGAAACTCTAAAGTGTCCGTGATTTCTGATACTGGCCATGAGTCTCTAAACAGTAAAGATCTTCGGCTTCAAAGCACCACCAATAAAGTAAAAAAATAAGATCGAAATCGTCAAACTTTTCACAAACCCCATGATCAAGTAGAAGATCCAAAAAGAAAAACAGTTTGGCTTCAAGAAGTCTGAAAAACATCTCTAGTTCTTGAATCAAAATACACCCAAAATTTTTCAAAAGAATAACCTGCTAAAAATGTGAAGCATCCAAAAGTGAAGTCCTAATAATAAATAATGTAAATCCAAATACATGGTATAGCAATGCCAAAAGTTTGATCGGAAGATCAAAAATAAGTGCCATGTCACATCGCTAAAATAGTCTTCGTCTTCAAAATATCGCAAATCTAAACACAAGAAATCATAAGATCTGAACCGGATGCAAACACAAATGAATCATCCTGTGATAGAGTTTGAATAATAACTAATCTGGATCCGGGAAATATGTACTGAAGCTAAAAAATTGATCAAGATGACCAAAAATCAATGCCACATCGCATCACTAAATAAATCATCATCTTCAAAAGTCTCGAAAATCCAAACTCAAACAATCATAAAATCATATCCGGATGATAACATAATATTCTCTCCATATATTTGATAACCAATGACTGGATATCAAAATCAACAAATCATCGGTATGGAGAGTGTCAGATACAAAGAGTTATGCAAACCCTCCCTAGATGTATGAAGGGTCTCGATAAAACATGAGCATGAGAGTAAAACAAATACTCTCCGGTCATATGTAGTTGGCTGATTTAATCAGTGAAAAACTACTCGAACAAATACTAAAGTAACAAATAATAACTCTGCATCAAAAAGCTCTTATGTGCTGATAAATACCAATCTACCCAAATTGTAGTGCTGGAACTCCTGAAGTGGTATTCAAAAAAATAAAGTCCACATGCTCAAGATACATGATTCGTCAACCAAAGTTCAAAAGCGACAAGTCATAAAAATCTAATAAAGCGAAGGTTGCAAAACAATTTTGTTGATCAGTCGCAACTGCGGTACAATCCTCACGAAGAAAGATATGATGTCGGACTGCAGTATGGAGTAATCCTCATGGAAAGAATAAAATTCTTCAAATATAATCAGCATGAAGTAAACGAATGTGACTATCATAGGTTGGGTTGTGGCAAAAATTGGTATAAAAAAATAATTGGTTTTTTTAAAAAAATTAGTTTTAATAAAAAAATTGGTTTTAATAAAAAAAAATTAGTTTTAATAAAAAAAAGGCTAAGGTATTTGTTGGGTTTCAGCAAAAAATGGCTAGAAAAACTGGTGTAAATTTTTTTTTTAATTAAAAAAAAAGGCAAAAACAATAAAGGAAAGGGCGGGCTGCTATGAGAGGGGATGAGGATGGAGGAAAGGGAAGGGGGTGGAGGAGGGAGGAGGTACTGAGGAGTGGTACTAAAGAGGGAGGGGGTCTGCAGGTTGAGAAGGTCTGTAGTGGTGAGGAGTAGTAGGTACCGGGGAGTGATAAGGAAGGTGTATGGCTGCGGTGGGGATGGCTAATGGCTAAGAAGTATCCTAGAATAGGAAATAGATACCGAGGACTTGAGGTTGTCGGGTAGGTTTGATTAAGGATCAGGTATGCAGTCATGCGAAGAAGTGAAAATGGTAGTTTGTGGTAGGTGTTAAGTTGTGGGTGGGAAAGGGTGAAGTTTGTGGTGCGTAGAGGCGGTTTGGTCTGCAGTGCTAGGGTTGGCAACGAGTTGAGGCGTAGAGATGGAAGTTGCAGTAGACAAAAGGAAAGAGTCTGCGGTATCTCGGATTAAAGGGAAGAAGCTCTCCGGTGAACTGTAGAGGCTGCTTAGCAGTCCTCGGTCAGCAGCCTTTTTTTGTGTTTTAGGGCAGATTTTGGTCTTTGGTATGGGACCCGAGGAGGGGCATGCTGATCATGAAAAATGCTATTTTTTGTGAAAAAATTGAAAAATGCTATTTTTTTTGTGAAAAATGCTATTTTTTGTGAAAAATGCTATTTTTATAAATTTTTTATGGTTTTTTCTATTTACATTAAAGTTTTATTAATAAATATTATGGGGCCCACCACTCTCTCTCTCTCTCTCTCAAAACCCATGTGTAAACCTATTTTTGCAACCAAAGAACAAGTGATATTGATTTTGTCTTTATAACTTTGGCTATGAAATCGAACATAGAACATAAACATGTAAATCTAATAACTCTAACTCTAATCATCATCCCTAATCATCCCTAGTGACTCTACTTCGATCCCCCCTCCCCGTGTGAATTTCTTATTTATCATAATACTTATAAGCAACCAATATGTGGAGACCAAAAGGACCCAGAAAATACAAGTAGAATTACAAAGAGAATTTATCACATTCTGAATATAAATGCACAAATGAATGATTTGCTCGTTGTTGTTGCCCGCAGATCACCATCTCTCATCGGAAATCTGTCACACCCCCAAACCAAGGATGGCGGAAACGTCCGAGGGTGGCCGACTTCTTGTATAGTATCACAACAACGAGTATAATAGTGCTCAAAGTAAATACAACCAATCATAAATATAATCAGAAAAGCTTTACATGGTTTTAAGTGTTACATATTTCAATGATTGATTACAACATGATATAAAAATGGTTGTTCAACGCCGTAGCGTTCCATCCTCAAAAGCTTTTGGTTACTTGGTTTCGTTGATTTCCTGAGAATAAAAGTAGTTTTAAAAAAGTGTCAACAATTAAGTTGGTGAGTTCATAAGCTTTTTAGATGAAGATTTTGGAAACTGATCTTTGTGATGTGTTGTGTGTTACCAAGAAAAATCCAATATTTTCCTTACAAGAGTGATGTGTAGTCTTAAATACCAAGACCGAAAGTGTACAGTAATATTATTACTTATTGATATAAAAAGTGATTTTAAATTAACATGAAACCCTTTTTGATTTATCAAAATCCCTGTAAACTTTATGTGATGTTAACTACCTATGTGAGTCGCTATAATCATACTATGACTGAATGAACCTGCGACGACGTTTCTCATGCGTCGAAAAAGATAATGACACTTGTCACCCCAGACTTGCCGGTCTAGCTGTTGCATACAACTCAGGTGTGGTTTGTCAAACCCAACATAGTTCTATAGACAACTATCACGTTTTCCCTACAAGAGACTCTGGTTATGACTACCAGAAATTTTAACCCGTACTCTAGGAGTACTGAGGAGAATGTCTCACAATTTAAGTTAACAAGTTTACGTGTGGTGTGCGTGACTGTAAAACCTTTTTCTATGGGAATAAAACATTCCTAAATGTGTTTGTTGTGTTAATGGAAACTGTGACACCCAAATTTTTTTTTTCTTTTTTTTTTTTTGCAAAAATTTTGAACTTTTAAAACCCATCTTAAATTAAATTAAAACAACTGAAATAGTCATAACATAATCCATCAACTTAATAACCATATAAAATAAGTGCGGAAGTAATAATAATAATAAGGTCCCAACAAAATAACTAGTAGCGATGTCCCGATGCTCCATGTCAAGCCTTAGCCTCTTTAATCTTAACACCTGAAAAGTTATAAGGGAAAAACGTAAGCATGAAGCTTAGTGAATTCAAACACAGACATTGTACTAACATTCATATTTACTAGCCCTAATCCATTTTCCAATTATAATGATAAAGACAAAGAACGAATCAATGTCTATATTACGAGAAGGACTTGTAGGTTTGAACCGCACCGGGAAGATCCCGTATCATTTGGCCCTAATCACCGCACCTCACGAAGAGTATTACGTTGGTGATCTTACCTACCCACCGCACCGGTAAATCCGTATCCTTTGGTGGTGTCCCCATATCCATAATTAGTTACATACAGTGCACATGTACAAATTAAAACAATACTTATATAGCATGCTTTTATAATAAATTCAAATAATCACACACGAGCTAACTAGCAAACACAATCATCAATACAACGGTGTGAGAGAACTCACCTTGAGTGAGTATTAAGGATGGATAACAATCAAATAATGCTACCAAGCTTGAGCAAACTTCAAAACCTCGCCTAAGAAGGACTAAAGGTTAGAAACGAGAAGTAATGAAGCTATGAGTTGAGAAAAGAGTAATCACAGCAAGGTCTCTAAAACAGACCTGCTGTTCAAAAAGGATTTACTCTAAAATCTAAAACAGAAACATAGCTTTAACTAAATTTTATAGGAAACTATGATTGCTCAGAATTCCATAACTATAAAGAACTCATTCTAACTCCAAAAGATGAATTAAATATGAATTTTACAAAATGGTGTATCACTTCTGTCTCCAACAATACAGTCAAGTGATGTTGGCCAATTCTACCCAACTTGTGAGTAGAATTCGTCCAAAAGAAAATTAAGAGAAGTAAAGGACATACAAGTGAAAGTCTCAGAGTTGGAATTGAATGAAAAGCATCTCTCAAACTCCAGATATAAAATTCACATTGTGGACAATCACAGCACTAGCAAAAGCTGGTGACTGCCCACTGACCTGGAGTGTGGATCCATTCTAACCAATTTATAATTGGAAATAACACCCCATATTCTCCAGATCTTAAATTCATAATATAAGGAACATATAGAAACTTGGAATCACTCTGGATCCTTTTCCAAGCCTTAGAAATGATGAAAACAAAATGACATATCAGAACAGACCCGGATCAGACCTAACAGCAAAGATGCCATTCTTTCACATAGATAAAGCCCTTATCAGTGAGGTTGGCCTTCTTAAGAAAGTTAGCCAACTCAATTTGTGAACTTTTGGAACTGGTTTGGGGTCCTTTTGAGTTCTAGAGCTCCAGATATGATTTTTACAAAATGACTACAGATCTGATGGAAAACAGAATCGTAGCCACCCGTGATTCCTTTTTGGCTTATCCATCCTTCTCCTTTTGAAACACATTTTAAGATGTGTTCATCATCCCAATTCAGTCCCCATGATAATGGTGGTACTAAAAAGGGTTAGGGATCATTAGGATTTCATTTAGCCTCAAGGATGTAATAATAATCAACATGAAAATAAACATAAGCACATAAAATCATCATTCTCCCTTTTAGGGTTTCCATGATCTTTTGCCACATGTAATCCCCTAGACCCATCATCCACCATATATGGGGTGAAGATAGGATCTTGAGATGATGTATAACATACAATTACAAATAAAATAAGAAGGAGAAGAGGTGAAGATGAAATCATAAAACTAGAACAAGGTTATGAATCAAGTTGTAAGAAAGGATAAGGAGGTTCATACCAATACGAATCAAGGCTGGAAATGAACAAGAATTAAGCTCCAAACAGCCCCTTGGCTGCTCTTGATCCCAAAGAGAGAGAGGGGGACGATTTTTGAGAGAGAGAGAGGGAGGGTTTAGAGTGTTTTCCTTGTGTGTGTTCCAAATGATTCAATTTACACATTAAGTACTATTAACTAGATGGACTTTGCAAATAGGCCCATAGCCCATGGACTTCAATAAAAGGAGTTTACAAGATGATCAAAAGAGTCCAATAACATAAGAAATTAGACATTGGTTAAATAAATTTACCCAAGGTTACAAGGATAATTAAATTAAAATAACCAAACGTACCGAGAAAACCCGGGGCGTTACAACTCTCCCCCACTAAGAACGGACTTCGTCCTCGAAGTCAACACCTAGAAACAGATCCGGATAATGAGCCCGCATCTCGCATTCCGGTTCCCAAGTCCATTCCGAACCCTTCCTATGTTGCCACTGCACTTTAACCAGGTTTATAGTCTTGTTGCGAAGAGCTTTCGTCTTTCGTTCTAAAATAGCGATTGGTTTCTCAACATAATTGAGACGCTCGTCAATTTGTATGTCCTCCAGTGGTATCACAGCGGTCTCATCAACAACGCATTTTCGTAACTGAGACACGTGGAACGTATTTAGACTAAGCTCTTCAGGAAGCTCTAAACGGTAAGCCACCTTCCCCACACGAGCTATGACCTTGTAGGGTCCAATGAATCGGGGTCCGAGCTTTCCCCGCTTCCGAAATCGAATCACACCTTTCCAGGGGGAAACTTTAAGCAACACATAATCTCCCACCTGGAACTCAAGATTGGAGCGTCTTTTGTCGGCATAACTTTTCTGACGACTGCTAGCTGTGACCAAATGATCCCGAATCACTTGGATTTTCTCCGTGGTCTGTAGCACGATATCGGTACTCCCAAGTACCCTCTGCCCAACCTCGCCCCAACAAACGGGCGTCCTGCACTTCCTCCCGTACAAGGCTTCATACGGAGGCATTTTAATGCTCGAGTGATAGTTGTTGTTATAAGAAAACTCAGCTAGATGTAGATGGTCATCCCAACTACCCCCAAAATCAATCGCACATGCCCTAAGCATGTCCTCCAAGGTCTGAATCGTCCGCTCACTCTGCCCGTCTGTCTGCGGATGGAAGGCGGTACTAAAATGTAATCGTGTGCCCAATTCCTCTTGAAACTTCCTCCAGAACCGAGAGGTAAATCGGGTGTCTCGATCGGAGACGATAGAAACAGGCACCCCATGTAATGAGACAATCTCCCGAACAAAGATCTCGGCTAATTTCTCCGCCGATGAGCTCTCCTTTATAGCCAGAAAGTGAGCACTCTTAGTCAAACGATCAACAATCACCCATATCGTATCTGATCCTCGGGCAGTTCTAGGAAGTTTTGTAATGAAGTCCATGGTTAGATGCTCCTATTTCCATTCAGGAATCTCCAATGGTTGCAACTTCCCATGCGGTTTCTGGTGTTCCGCCTTGACCTTTCGACAGGTCATACATTCTTCCACAAATCGAGCCACATCATTCTTCATTCCATGCCACCAGTAAGCCTCATGAAGGTCCCGATACATTTTAGTAGCACCAGGATGGATAGAAAATTTTGACTTATGAGACTCATCCATTAGGGTTTTCCGATTATGGAACCCAAATCCTACCGTAGCGAGTCAGCAAACCACGCCCGTCTCATTCCATCTTAGGCAACTCTTTCCCAATCTTCTCACGCCTGATGTTTTCCTCCAGTATTGCCGTCTTTTGGGCGTCCCGGATTAGATCTAACAAAGACGACACCATCATGATCCGGAGACACTTAGCTCGAATCGGTTCGGCAGATTGTTTACGACTGAGAGCATCAGCTACCACATTAGCTTTACCGGGGTGGTAGTGAATTTCACAATCATAATCTTTTACCATATCCAACCCTCGGATCTGCCTCATATTCAAATCCCGCTGCTCGAACAAATATTTTAGACTCTTATGGTCAGTGTATATGATAAACTTCACTCCATAGAGATAGTATCTCCAAATCTTAAGAGCGAAAACAACAGCCCCAAGCTCCAAATCATGAGTGGGGTAGTTTCGTTCGTGGGGTTTCAGCTGTCGGGAGGCATAGGGTATCACCCTATCTCGTTGCATTAACACGGCACCAAGACCTTGAAGCGATGCATCACAGTAAACCACCATATCCTCAACCCCATCAGGTAAGGCCAAAATCGGAGCTTCACACAATCGTTTCCTTAACTCATCAAACGCCAGTTGCTGCTCCGGGCCCCAAATGAATTTCATTGATTTCTTGGTCAATCGGGTGAGTGGTAAGGCGATTTTAGAGAAATTTTCAATGAACCTCCGGTAATAACCGGCTAAACCCAAGAAACTGCGAATTTCAGAAGGTGTTTTCGGAATCTTCCATTGTTTAACCACATCAACCTTGGCTTGCTCGACCTTGATACCTTGTTTGTTTACCACATGCCCCAAGAACTGAACTTCTTCCAACCAAAATTCACATTTTGAAAATTTAGCATAAAGCCTTTCTCTTGCCAGAGTTTCCAGAATCTCCCGAAGGTGTTGCTGATGCTCCTCTTTGCTCTTAGAATAGACTAAGATATCATCTATGAACACTATGACCGAACGGTCAAGCATCAGGCTACACACCCGGTTCATGAGATCCATGAACGTTGCGGGTGCATTGGTGAGCCCAAAAGGCATCACCACGAATTCAAAGTGCCCATATCGAGTACGGAATGCTGTTTTCTCAATGTCTTCTTCACGAACACGCATCTGATGGTAACCGGAACGTAAATCAATCTTAGAAAACCAAGATGCTCCCTGAAGCTGATTGAAAAGATCGTCAATACGTGGCAACGGGTACCTATTCTTTATCGTGCGCTTGTTTAGCTCCCTATAATCAATACACATTCGCTGGGATCCATCTTTCTTCTTCACAAAGAGAATAGGAGCACCCCAAGGCGAGCAACTTGGCCGTATAAACCCTTTATCACTTAGATCTTGAAGTTGATCTTGGAGCTCTTTCATTTCAGGTGGTGCCAAGCGGTAAGGAGATTTCGCTACCGGAGTCGCACCTGGCACCAAATCAATGCGAAACTCCACTTGCCGAATAGGTGGCAAGCCAGGGAGTTCCTCCGGAAAGACATCGCTGAAGTCGGAAACGATAGGAACGTCGTCTAGTGCTATAGCAGAAGAGCAAGAAGCCATAGCCAGGCAGGGAATGTCCCCCTGAATAATAAGTTCTCCACCTCTAGGGTTTCGAACACGAACTTGCTTCTTACGACAGTGGATTTCCGCATCAAACGCATCAAGCCAATCCATGCCTACGATAACGCAGAGCTCTTGCATCGCAATAGGGATAAGATCAATAGGGAATTCAACTCCAGAAAACTCGAGAGTGCAACCCCGATAGACATCGGTGACAGAAATAGTGCGGTTGTCGACAACATCGACAACCATTGGGTGAGCCAATTTTCCGATACTACGCCCCAAACGATTAATAAACGTGTGAGATACAAAAGAATGGGTAGCACCGCTATCAAACATAACAACATCGGGCTTGGAATCTAGCAAATAAGTGTCTGCCAGTGTCGTTGTAATCATCGGCTCCTCCACAGTCATCTGGTGAGCACGACCTCGTGTCACCATAGTGGTTCCCTTAGAGGATGATGCAATTGCAGGATTTGTACCCCTGTCTCCTTTACCAGTCTTCAACTTCGGGCATTCAGGCTTCTTGTGTCCCGTCTCATTGCAGTGATAGCAGACGGGAACTGCAGAAGTAATATGAGGAACTGCACTCGCAGGGGGAGCCCTACAATTCTTCCAATGATGCCCTGGCTTTTAGCATATCAACGGATTTTTCTCGCCCTGACTTGAAGACGGCCTGTACTCATACCTTGACTTACCACCCTGCTTTTGCTTTTTCTGGGCATCTCCGGATGTCTTGGAGGAGGTGTCATTGGCCTTCCTCTTGGTCTGGGTCTGCAACTCGATTTCCCTCCTCCTCGCTGCATCCATGATCGCGGATAGAGTCGGGAACTCCTGCATGTTAACGAATTCCCGAATCTCAATACGTAGGATGGCCGTGTACCGGCTGACTAACCAGGCCGCGTTCCCAGCAAACGAAGGGCAAAAAGATAGCATCTCCAAGAACTTGGCGTACAGGTCACTAACGGATTCAGTAGTCTGCTGTAAGGCCATGAACTCTTGCTGCATCCGCTGCTGCTCCACCTTAGGCACATATTGTGCCTCGAACCTCTCCACAAATTGGGCCCAAGACATGGCCCTCACTTAGTCTTCGTTCAATAGGGCGGTGATGGTGTTCCACTATGTCTTTCCCCTTTTTCACAGCTGATTCATGGCGATCACTGCTTTGTACTAGTTCGGACACCCAACACTTATGAAGGCGCCCTCAACATCTGACACCCAGGGCTTAGTAGCAACTGGGTCGGATTCACCATTCCAAAGAGGAGAGCTACACTTGTTGAACTTCTCGAAGTAGTATGCCGAATCCTGAACAGGCAGAGATAGTAACGCCGCTCATCCAGAAGAGCACCGAATTGGTTGATTATGTCGTTGGTCACACCCGGGATTAGTTCGTTGAAACCGTTATTGAATTCCTCAACGACAATATCCCTAACTTGCTCCATTTGGAGCTGATTAAGTCGAGCAGGCGGAGCCATTGGTATCCACAGAAGAAGGAAAATCTTAGAAACAATTCAGTCTAGATATTTCTAGGAAGACAAAACACTCAGCTTGCCGAAAATTTTTCAACCTTGCCCCGACTCGAAACCGGCACCGATGTTTCAAATAGTAGGGGCCCTTCTACTACCTTCCACACAAGTTCCAATTTCGCATTCGCGTCTAGTTTCAAAATTTCCAGTTCGCTCTAGCCGTTAATTTTACAACTCTCTCACATGTTAACACTAACTAAGTGTGTAATCTAATATTTTAAGGCTAGTAGAATCCAATTCATCGTCAACAATTTAACATAAACATTTAACATAAGAAATAAGGCTTACTTGGCTGGCTGACTAGTACACCGCGACATCTTTCACTACTAGTCTTTAGAAAGTTTGAAAAATATTTTAAAAAGAAAATAAACTCTTATAGAGCCTCAAATTTGAGTCTAGAACATCCACAAGAATGCCTAGTTCCCTCAAACTGTGGCTCTGATACCAACTTGTGACACCCAAATTTTTTTTTTCTTTTTTTTTTGCAAAAATTTTGAACTTTTAAAACCCATCTTAAATTAAATTAAAACAACTGAAATAGTCATAACATAATCCATCAACTTAATAACCATATAAAATAAGTGCGGAAGTAATAATAATAATAAGGTCCCAACAAAATAACTAGTAGCGATGTCCCGATGCTCCATGTCAAGCCTTAGCCTCTTTAATCTTAACACCTGAAAAGTTATAAGGGAAAAACGTAAGCATGAAGCTTAGTGAATTCAAACACAGACATTGTACTAACATTCATATTTACTAGCCCTAATCCATTTTCCAATTATAATGATAAAGACAAAGAACGAATCAATGTCTATATTACGAGAAGGACTTGTAGGTTTGAACCGCACCGGGAAGATCCCGTATCATTTGGCCCTAATCACCGCACCTCACGAAGAGTATTACGTTGGTGATCTTACCTACCCACCGCACCGGTAAATCCGTATCCTTTGGTGGTGTCCCCATATCCATAATTAGTTACATACAGTGCACATGTACAAATTAAAACAATACTTATATAGCATGCTTTTATAATAAATTCAAATAATCACACACGAGCTAACTAGCAAACACAATCATCAATACAACGGTGTGAGAGAACTCACCTTGAGTGAGTATTAAGGATGGATAACAATCAAATAATGCTACCAAGCTTGAGCAAACTTCAAAACCTCGCCTAAGAAGGACTAAAGGTTAGAAACGAGAAGTAATGAAGCTATGAGTTGAGAAAAGAGTAATCACAGCAAGGTCTCTAAAACAGACCTGCTGTTCAAAAAGGATTTACTCTAAAATCTAAAACAGAAACATAGCTTTAACTAAATTTTATAGGAAACTATGATTGCTCAGGATTCCATAACTATAAAGAACTCATTCTAACTCCAAAAGATGAATTAAATATGAATTTTACAAAATGGTGTATCACTTCTGTCTCCAACAATACAGTC